>NW_028270148.1:50293282-50917964 GCF_037043375.1 Chiloscyllium plagiosum | reverse complement strand
GACAACATGGTTAAGAAGGCGTTTACCATAATTGCCTTCAATGATCAGACCTTTGAGTATAGGAGGTGGGACATCATTTCGAAGTTGCTGGTGAGGCCTCTTCTGGAGTACTATGTGCAGTTCTGGTCATCCTGTTAGAGGAAGGATATTATTAAGCTTGAGAGAGTTCAGAAGGAATTTACCAGCATGTTACCAGGTCAGAAGAGTTTGAATTGTAGGAAAAAGCTAGATAGGCTGGTATGTTTTTTTCACTGGAATACAAGAGGTTGAGGAGTGACCTTATCAAGGTTTATAACATCATGAGGGGTCTAGATAAGGTTAATGGCAGGTGTCTTTTCCTTAGGGTGGATGATTTCAAGACCAGGGAGAATTTTTTAAGGTGAGAGGAGAGAGATTTAGAAAAGACAATTTGTTTACACAGAGAGTGGTTTGTGTGTGGAATGAACCTCCAGAGGAAGTGGTGGTGGATGTGGGCACAGTTATGACATTTAACAGAAATTTGGATAAGTACATGAATAAGAAATGTTTGGAGGTCAAGCGCAGATAGGTGGGGCCTAGTTTTGTTTAGCATTATGGTCGACATGGACTGATTGGGCTGAAGGATCTGTTTCTGTGCTGTATGACTCTTCTCACTCAGAACCAGAACGATCATTGCTTAAGCTCCAAACAGAGCTTGAGCAAAAAACCAAGTCTGGCACTCCAGTACAATTCTGAGTGAGCATTGCACTGTCAGACCTGCTATCTTTCACATGAGACATTAAAATGTCTGCTTGGGTGATCTTTTACTGTGGCACTCTGGTAAGAGCTTAACCATATACTATTAAAGTCACCTACATTAACTCAACATTCACTACCCCTTCTCCAGCAACTCAGAAACTTTAACAACTTTCTGCAAATAATGAAAGTTCTGAAAATGCCAGTTTAAAATGTACTGAAGTGGCTTTAGGTTTACAGGAAAGAAAAACACACAAATACCAGATCTGTACTTTGTGCCAATGTTCGCATACGTCATGGTGAGGCAAGGTGACCAGGAGAACTTAATATCCTACAATGAGGATATCAGTACATTGTGTTTTACAGGAATCTGAAAGAGTTAACATTTACTCACGCCATAAGCACCACCCATTGCAATAATGACAGTTGAACTCTTGGGCAGAACAGTTTAGGATTGAAGGAGTAAGCCCAAATAGCTGATCCTCCTCAAGGTCTCTGGAACAGTATCACAGAAATGTTACCTTGCAGAAGTAACCCATCTGTCCTTTCAAATCTGCACTGGCTCCCTGAGCATTTTTACTTACTGCCACTCACCTGCCTTTTCCCCATAATAGAGTCATAGATTGTTAATAGCGTCATACAGCACGGAAACAGATCCTTTGGTCCAACCAGTCATGCCAACCATGTTCCCAAACTAATCCCACCTGGCTGGTATCCTTTCCAAGATCTGATCCCTATTTCTGGCCTGGCCGGGCCTGGGAAACAAGATTCTCCTATCTGTCTCATCCTGGATGTTTCTATCAGATCTGCTGTCAATTTTCTAAATGCTGGAAAATATGGGCCTATTGTACATCACTGCCTCTTTAGAGAGCTCTCTTAACTCAGGATCTATTCCAATCAAATTCAGTTGTTGCACATTGCTTCGGTTTTGATAATCACTCTCAGGCTGCGCTTCTTGCACAACAACAACTCATATGTGGAAAGTTTTGTCTCACTTCACATTAATTTCTTCTTCAAAACACATTAAAACTGCGCCCTCCAGTTCTCAATCTATTTAAAAGTGGGAAAAGTTTCACCCTATCTGCTCTGTCCAAACCCCTCATGATTTTAAAATATTCTATCAAATCTCCTCTTGGCCTCTCCTTTCTAAGGATAACTGCCCCAAGTTGTCCAGCCTTTTCTTATAGCTAAAGTGTCTCATTCCTGGCACCACTCCCATAAACCTTGACTGTTCTTTCTCCAGTGAAATCATCCTTCCTAAAGTGTGGCACCCAGATCTGTACACAACATTCCAGCTAGGAAAAGATGCAAATTTGAGAGCTCCATTCTTTAAGAATCCCACCAAAATCCTGCCAGAGACACTGAAAGAGCAGGGAAACACTACTTCAGCCATTTTGAAATGCTCCCAAAATAACTCATCCCAGAGCAGAAGGCCCAGCAGGGGGTGCCAAACATTTTCTCTTTCAATCAACTTTACAGATCCAAAAATGCATTTAGAAAAGAAAGTCTGAAATATGCTTCCAACAAGTAAAGAATGCACAGAAGCAAAAATAAATAAATTGAAACTTAAGATTTCTTAGTGAAATAAAAAAATAACCATCAGAAGTTCTGGTTGGTAGAACTGGAAGTTAAAGGATCCTGGAGACAATTCTAACTTGACACAGGGGCTCGAGTCTGACTTGGAATAGCTGTATGAAGTCAAGATGCAGCCACCCAAATTAAAACATCAAAGGCCAGGAGGCACAGTCCTCACATTCAAGGGCCAGATCACTATAACCATCCAACTCAAAGGCAAGGAGATTAATTAATCTCACAGAAGCAGTAAAAATCCTGCTCAGGCAGGAAGTGGGCTTGAATCCATGGATGGAGCTTTCCTCACCCTGGTGTGGAGTGAGTAATGGTGAGGAAAGACCGAAAATACATTGAGAATTCTCAACATCAAGAAAAAGTTTCCCAAATTTCCCCTCTCGCCTTAAATGGTGACTTCAGAATCTCGTCATTGAGCAACCATTTCATTATTTTCAAATATTTGCATCTCATTAAAATTCCAACTTGCCTTACTTGTACTCCATTTCCAATTGACCTCTCCTCCTCTGAGAAACCAGATGACTTGAATTCCTGAGCATGTACCCAACAGCTACAGCTCACTGAATGCTTACGCTGTTCATGATGCAATGGCTTCTTCTGCACAACATCGCAGCATGCTCCATGCCACCAGCCACCTCAACCCTTTAGCCATACAAGTCAACACTGGAAAACTACCAACCTCACCACATCCTCAAGCCTGTTCTCAGAGCAACTCTGACATTGCTTCAGCCCTTCAACACTTGAATTTGGTGTTCGGGGTAACTTTGTGCCAGGTGAATTTGTGAGCACTTATATAAAATACTTTGACATTGATAACATCACACATCACATGGTCCTCAGCTTGTTTTTTTTCAGCACTCACATACTTTGCTGCTTTCTTGGAAGCTTCCAAGCTCTGTGTACTTCATAGGACATAGAACATAGAAAAGTACTGCACAGAACAGGCCCTTTGGCCCACAATGTTGTGCTGAGGTTTAATCCAAATATAAAATATAATAACATAACCTACGAACCCCTCAATTCACTGCTATCCATGTGCATGCTCAGCAGTCGCTTAAATGTTCCTAATGACTCTGCTTTCACCACCACCGCTGACAACACATTCCATGCATTCACAACTCTCTGTAAAGAAGAGGCGGGATAGACTGGGAATTTGCCTCGGAGGTTGAGTGGTGACCTTATAGAGGTTTACAAAATTATGAGGGGCAGAAATAAGGTGAATAGCAATTGCTTTCTTAGCCTACGCCAGCACTACCTTACAGGCTGCCCATCTCTATGTGATTCTCATTGCCTTCTTGGCAGATAAGATCTTTAACACTCAACTACAGGCTGCCTGCCCTCTGTGGCTTGGATTGTCTTTCAGTGCAGAGGAAGAGACAAGCAGATTGTGGCAGTAGACATCACTGAACATGAATCTGCCACTTTTGGAGTACTGCGTACAATTCAAAAGGCCATCCTGCTACAGGATGGATGTTTTTAAATTGGAAAGGGTACAGAAAGGATATACAAGGATGCTACCAGGACTGGGAGGTTTGAGTTATAAGGAGAGGTTGGATCGACTAGGAATTTGCCTCAGAGGTTGAGTGGTGACCTTACAGAGGTTTACAAAATCATGAGGGGCAGAGGTACGTGAATGGCAAAGGTTTTTTTCACTTGGTTTGGGAGTTCAAAACTAGACGCTATAAGTTTAAGGTGAGGGGGAAAGTTTAAAATGGACCTGTGGACAACTTTTTCACACAGAGGGTGCTTCGCATGTGGGATGAACTCCCAGAGGAAATGGTAGATGCAGGTACAGTTACAACACTTAAAAGACATTTGGACAGGTTTAGAGAGATATGGACCAAATGCTGACTAATGGGACTAGTTTAATTTGGGAAACTTGGTCGGCATGGTTGGAGGATCTGTTTCTGTGCTGTATGACTATGACTCTGTTAGTCAGACAGGGGGTTGACATGTCACTATTCTGAACTGTATTATGTCAACATCAGACGACAGTGTGTGACACCGATCAAACAAATGGAATATATTTGAAGCAATGATGATGTGTGAAATCCAAAGGGGAGCAGTCATTCACAGGGCAAAGAGAGACTATAGTCAGTCACGGAGTATTGGCACAGTCAGTCAAGGGGTTTGTCCAGGAACACTACAGGGAGTTGGTCATAGTCAGTCAGGCACTTGGTCCTCCTCGAGTCTGGGAATCCCATTGATCTATGTTCTTGGCGTCCAGGAATGGTCGGCGTGGTCAGTTCTGCAGGTCAAATACAGGCAGGGATTACAAGCCGGTCAATCAGGATGCTGTACAGTCCGGACGCTGGGTTCTGGTCATTAGGGGATGTCTTGCCAAATCAATCTTCCGGGGGTAATGGTGGGCCACGGTTAATCCTGAGGGATTGGCAATGAAAGTCAGGAGGCTGCCCAGTGGCAGTGCATGGAGTACTGTGAAATGCAGCAATTCAAGGCTGGGGATATGCTTCAGTGTATGGGTCTTTGTGGGAATGATACCAGTGAAAGAGGGAATTAATGATCATACAGTCAGACCTCCGAGAGAATGGGGAAGAGAATGAGAGCTCTCGGAGGAGGGTTCAAACAGGACCAGTCACTCTGGTCTCTACATGAGGATTGTGCAGGACCAACAAGGACTCGAGAATTTCCAGAGTCATGGACGCTGGGGGGTTTAAGGTCAGTACATTGATAGTTATGTAAAGGATTCACCTCAATGGCTGGAGACCGAAAGGACTACAGGGCATAGATACAGCAATAGAAAGGGGAATGTGAAAGAGATAAATTCATGGGTCACACCTGAGCTTGCAAACCACTCACACTAACACAAATTTGGAATCTTGCTGTGTCTGATCAAAAGTCAACCACACAATAACTACCCAGAATGGCTGTGACCATATACAGAGTGGATGGAGTAAGATACTGTATATTTGGGGGAGGAGTATGGCATAAACCTTGGATTTTGAGCCCCTGTTAGGGACAATTATACTAACCATGCATCAAACAGAGTTGTGGAGTCATAGAGATGTTTAGCACGGAAACAGACCTTTGGTCCAACTCATCCATGCCAACCAAATATCCTAAATTAATCTGGTCCCATTTGCCAGCACTTGGCTCATATCCCTCTAATGTCTTGCTATCCATAAACCCATCCAAATGCCTTTTAAATGTTGCAATTGTACCAGCCTCCACCAATTCCTCTGGCAGCTCATTCCATACACGCACCACCCTCTGCGTGAAAAAGTTGCCCCTTATGTTCCTTCTAAATTTTTCCCCTCTCACCCTAAACCTATGCCCTCTAGCTCTGGACTCCATGACCCCAGGGAAAATGCCTTGTCTATTTACCCTATCCATGCCCCTCATGATTTTATAAACCTCTATAAGGTCACCCCCTCACTGTCTGACCCTCCAGGGAAAACAGCCCCAGCCTATTCAGCCTCTCCCTGTAGCTCAAACCCTCCAACCCTGTCAACATCCTTGTAATTGATTAGACCTTGGGTGGCACAGTGGCACAGTGGTTAGCATTGCTGCCTCACAGTGCCAGAGACCCGGGTTCAATACCCGCCTCAGGCGACTGACTGTGTGGAGTTTGCACGTTCTCCACGTGTCTGCGTGGGTTTCCTCCGGGTGCTCCGGTTTCCTCCCACAGTCCAAAGATGTGCAGGTCAGGTGAATTGGCCATGCTAAATTGCCCGTAGTGTTAGGTAAGGGGTAAATGTAGGGGTATGGGTGGGTTGCGCTTTGGCGGGGCGGTGTGGACTTGTTGGGCCGAAGGGCCTGTTTCCACACTGTAAGTAATCTAATCTAATCTAATCTAAAACATCCTTCCTATCCTCACAATTTGTTTTCTTGTTGCTGGTTGTTATCACTCAACATTACATTTGTCATCTTTGGAGTGTTTTTCTCACCTGTCTTTGTTCATGATTAGTGTGTAGCTTTGCCAGTGCATCCTCTGTACGATCAGTAGCTTTCTCCTCAGAGGTGGAAGTGGAACATAGAGTCTCCTTTTTGTCTGTGTCACTTTCCTTTCTTCCAAATACAGACAATTTTACATGCCCCTTTGCCTTTAAATTATTGCAGGTGTCATGTCCAGGTCATGATGATCTCAGCTAATTCCCACATGCAGTAGCTGTGAATACAGCTGACCTTCCAAGAAAACCTTGTATTACTTAATTAAATTAGATTTTTAAAGAACTCCTATTTTCGTTGTTGCAATTGCCATTTCTTTGCTTTGTTCTTGCTTTTTGCTTGTTTTGCAGTTCCTAAATTTAACCATTTTTAGATTAGATTCCCCACAGTATAGAAACAGGCCCTTCGGCATAACAAGTCCACACTGACCCTCCGAACAGTAGCCGACCCAGACCCATTCCCCTACCCAATATTAACCCCGACTAATGCACCTAACTAATGAATTGGCAATTTAGCATGGCCAATTCATCTGACCTGCACATCGTTGGATTGTGGGAGAAAACTAGAACACCCAGAGGAAACCCATGCAGACACAGGGAGAATGTGCAAACTCCACACAGACAGTTACCGGAGGTGGGAATTGAACCCAGGTCCCTAGTACTGTGAGGTCGCAGTGCTAACCACTGAGCCACATGCCAACCTTTTTGTTTCCCTCTTATTATTTCTGCTTGTTAGCTTTAAATTTACTGAAAATCTGGAACTCTTTAATGTTCATCTCCTCTATTTAGATCATTATGATCTAATCCCCCAAGGTCTAATCAATTAATTAAACAGTAAGTAATTAAAACACTAATAACTTATATATATTTGACTTGGTGAGAAAATAAATTAATCACATATCCAAGTTGCTTGGGCTCCTATTCTGAAGCACTTCTTCAAATTTAGAATTTTTTCCAGAATGTTTCCAGTGTCACAAAGCCTGAATCTTACCAGAAATCAGGTAGGTGTCTTATTCATTGTGGAGAAAGTGAGGTCTGCAGATGCTGGACATCAGAGCTGGAAATGTGTTGCTGGAAAAGCGCAGCAGGTCAGGCAGCATCCAGGGAACAGGGCTTTCCTGAAGAAGGGCTTATGCCCGAAACGTCGATTCTCCTGTTCCCTGGATGCTGTCTTATTCATTGTATTTCATAGGGAGTTTCTCTCACGTATTTACTCATATTATCATCCCAAATTCATCTCGTTAACTAGATGCCATGCCCTTATGGTGCCCTGCTCATCCAAGGTTAGCCTAATGCTCCTACTCACTGTAGGTGGGAATACTCACCAATGCTTTGGCGATCCTGGGGTACCTGGCACTGGCACCATATTTTAAAAGGCCATCACGTACTCAATAACTGGCAGTTCAGAGCTGTCCTGCATGGTTTGAGACATTCTTCCCCTGGTACACGGCAGACAACTGGAAATGGGTGCCATGCTTTGCGGATAGAGACCGTGAGGTGCTAGTGGATGGGGTGGTGAAGGGGAGGGTTGTCCTCGTCACTCCAGGATTGTCGGAGATGGCCCCAATCGGGGTCTGAGGCTGTCAGCTGGATCAGTGCAGTAGTAGACATTGGGAGGAATACCCAGGAATACCCAGCAATGCTGCACCAAGGTGATGATCCTCTTCACTCCATCAGGAATGCCACTATCTTCTCACTGCTACCTCAAACTCACTCAATCTCTGCTACTGGACTGACCTCCTACCAAAGTTCATACTCTACCACTCTCACTATTTCATGCAGAATTTTCCCTCACTGGCACTCTCCTAGCCAAAACCCCCTCACACTAACAATTTTAAAAATCACACAACACCAGGTTATAGTCCACCAGGTTTATTTGGAAGCACTAGCTTTCGGACAGCGCTGCTCTTTCTTCAGGTGGTTGTAGGAAGAAGGAACAGTGCTCCGAAAGCTAGTGCTTCCAAATAAACCTGTTGGACTATAACCTGGTGTTGTGAGATTTTTAGCTTTGTCCACTCCAGTCCAACACTGGCACCTCCACATCATAACTAATAATTTTGTATGCTTTCTGCAATGCCTACTCACTCATTCAAGTCACCTCTGCACCCAGTCCAGCACAGTGGCTCAGGGGTTAGCACTGCTGCCTCGCAACATTGGGACCCAGGGTTTGATTCCAGCCTCGTGCGACTGTCTGTGTGGAGTTTGCACATTTCCACCGACCCCATTCCCGTGTCTACATGAGTTTCCTCCCACAGTCCAAAGATGTGCGAGTTAGGTAGATTGGCCATGCTAAATTGCAGTGTCCAGGGATGTGGAGGTTAGGTGTGTTAGCCATGGGAAATTCAAGGTTACAGGGATGGGGTGGGTTGCTCTTTGATGGGATGGGCTGACTGGCCTGTTTTCACACTCTGGGGATTCTATGATACACTTTCCACCACTAAGAGACACTCCACCTACTTCCATCTCGGCTAGTTCTTTCTTTTGCCTCTATCAAGGGGAAAATAGCCCAATACAGGGCTCGATTGGAATGGTTAGCAGGGTGCCCAATATTTGGCTCCTCGTCCCCTATCAGGAGAGATTGGTGGACCTCAATATGAGGGCAGGGACTGGCTTGTGAAGTCACTGAAAAATGCATGTCCTGGCAATCAAGTTAGAAACATTATCCATTGTTGTGTTACTCTGCCATTATCTCCACTGTGAATGTATTAATAACATGCCACAATGTCTTTCCCTCGTCTGGGATGCATTGTCTGCCCTGTCTCCATGTAAGCACCAGCAGCAATCCAACGGTTTCCACAGTCAAGAGGACAGTGCCACAAGACATTCCCTCCACCACCTCTGGAGGAAGAGAGCACAGATCTATCAGAGGAAGCCCTGCTTCCTGCCCCACAAAACCCACCCACCAGCTCAGATACTGACGCCACCACAGGTATTTCAGCGAGAGTGGAATCAAGAGCACACAGTGGTGAACACTTCACTGCCACATTGTGTGCAGCTGGCCAAAGGAGAAAAGCTCCAGGTTGCGGGCACACTGAGGATTGCTGGAGATCAGGCATTGGCTGAGCCCTGGTCAGGTGATGACCCCATGGTGTGACTTCATCAAAATGCACAGGAGCGACAGGCAGGTTTGTTAGAGGCACTGTTCAAACCGTCACGGAGTCTGGAGTACTGTGGATGGATCTCTACTTCTTTAGGGTCATGAGCATCTGCCTGCATTGATCAACAGATTGGTGGCTGTCATGGAGAGCCAGGTCCAGTTCCCTCAGGACCTGCTGGATCAGTGCAGTCTTGCATTGCTCTAGCCATTGGTGCTCAACACTTACTGGAAGGCATGAAGGGCATCGGGAATTTTGACCACACAGCCAGTGTCCCTTTGTCACAAGGAGTAAATTGGCTACTTCTACTAGTCCACTGCCCCTCATCAAAACCAGGGAGCTGCTCACTATGAATGATCCTGCTCCAGCACCAATGCCCTATCATCTCCCCCAACTATATACTGTTATCTCCCTCACAATTGTGATCCCCTCTGCATCGCGGCATTCTGCCTCCAATCCACACAATTAGGTTCCGTCCCTACAGCAGAATCCCTTGATACCTGCCATTGACCTTTAATGGCTAGACCCTTAGGACTGACCATGACCCCCTTCATCATAGTTTCCCTCCAATGTGTAAAGAGTCTTTTCAGCCCATCGAGTCTGCACTAACTCTCCAAAGAGCATCCCACCCAAGCCCAGCCCCGCCTACCCTATCCCTGTAACCCTGCATTTACCATAGCTAATCTACTTAGCCTGCTCATCCTTGGACTCCAAGGAGTAGCTGGTGATTTCTCTGAAAGTGCCAAAAGGCATGGCAAGGCAAGGTATGGATGCTATGATCGTTAATTAGGAATAAATCACTAACAGTCTGCACAAGGATTCCTGAGAGGCATCAAATCCAGTCCAAGAACTGGGAGCATGTCGCTTTGTGCTATGTGTCCTGGCAGCAGCATTCCAATGAAAGATGTCAATGTGCTCCAGATTGTAACAATAAAGAGCAGAAGCACACTGTAAGTAGATTGGAGATGTACCATGTTAATATGGTGAGGTTGGTACGTGTCAGACGTCAATGTCCATGTCATGGGATTCATGTGGTTGATGTCTTGAGATGTTGGTGATTGATGTCTGAGATGGAGGAACATGCAGAGTTCCAGAGCTGGAGTTGTCAGGTCCCAGCTTGACATTTATGTCAAGAATTCTCAATGTCCAGTTTCTAGCTGCATATTATTGAGGGGAGATTAGATAGTAATGAGGGTGATAATGAACAATAATTCATGCATAAAGGCCTATCATCACTAGTTAGTGAGATTCTCAACTTGCTATCCAACACTTGTTTGGAAAATGTGGCTTTTTGATCTTGAATTCAGGAAGACCCTTGCTGCATGTCTCACCCAGTTTTCCCTTACTTCTCACTGTGCCGCACCTTGTACAGGAACTGAAAAGATTCTGCCAACAGTAGTTTCTCAAAATCACTTCTGCAGAGCTTTATGCCCTCTTGTGATTGACAAAGATTTGTGACTGTCAGGTGGATTGCCAACTGTCTCAAGTTCCTATCATCCTGGATTTGTGGGAAGCAGTCAGAACTGCAAACCCAAGGATCCGTTGTTGTTGCAGGTGAAGTTCACGTAATTGACTTCCCAGGCAACAATCCATCAGTAACTTGTCTTACATGTTTATGTGTAGTCAACTGTAAGACTCTGGATATGTCACCAATAGTGCCCTGGAAGGACAGAGAGGTAAAGGTATTGACAGTAGTGGTCATTTTTACAGTCACTGGTAAGGACTGGCCACAAGGTCCAGCAAGCAACAGGTCTTTAAAAGACTGCAAATCCTGCCATCTGATCTAACATCACAGCCATCTGGCCTTTCCTTGAGGTGAAGGAAGTCAAGTCTATGACTGTCCACCCTATTCTATTAGTGCCTCCTGTGACCTCAACATTTCCACAAGCTAATGTGTTCTTTCTGTTCATTCAGAGACTGACTATACCTCGGTTGAAAAATGTGATGCTGGAAAAACAAAGCAGGCCAGGCAGCATCCGAGGAGCAGGAGAATCGACGTTTCGGGCATAAGCCCTTCTTATGCCTTCTTATGCCCGAAACGTTGATTCTCCTGCTCCTCGGATGCTGCCTGGCCTGCTGTGTTTTTTCAGCATCACATTTTTCAACTCTGGTCTCCAGCATCTGCAGTCCTCACTTTCTCCTAACTGACTGGACCTCCCCAACACTCACTTTCAAAGGTAAACAAATTGCAACTCCACAAGCTCTACATCAAGACAATACATGTAGGTCTCACTGGTGCATATCCATAAAGTAAATCTATACAGTGGCTCAGCATTAATAAGGGCATCGATCAACTGATCAAGTTGTGTAAAATATATCATATCTATCAAACTCAACAATCCCAAGCTACGCTCATTCCACATTAGATTCCCTCGGAACCATTGTGCAAGTGTGAAATTGATATTTCTCATATCCACGGAGCCAAATTATTTTCTGGTGACTGACTATTTCACCAAGTTCCCTTCTATGTGACATATCAAAGATACGAGTGCAATTGGTCGTTACCATGCCGATTGCTATGTTCAGTATTTTTGGTGTACTTCACAAGTTGTGTCTGGCAATTGTCCTGAAGGTGGCAGTAGTGTACTCTTCCTGGCCATGTGCCGGAAATAGGGTTTTCAACATCTTCTTGTAATGGACCTTCCAGCAATAGGTGGCAATGGTGATAAGGGGCTCTAAGGGAGCTGAGCAGTTCACTAGGACCTCCAACCAGTAGATGGTGACAGTGAGGGATGGCAGTTAAAGCAGTCAGTCAAATGGCCTCTTGCTGGGAATGAAGGTGTTGTTGGTGAAAGGAGGAATGATGGGAAAGTTATGATGCAGATAGACAAAGCAATCTGCAGCTTAATATAACATAAACATTTTGTTCCATGCATGCACTGTAAGCAGTTTCCTTTTTATCACTAATTTCCCTTGCTCTTTGTAATGACCTGATACCAGTGAAAGAAAGAGTCTTTGCTCTGTGATCTCTGGACTTTCCATATGTTTGAATGTCTTGTTACATCTTCTCTACCTTCTGTTGGAACTTTTTAACAACACAGTTTCTGTCCTGCAAAATCCATTATCATGAAATATCAAGCAACTTAGTCAAGATTTTCAGATAGCTATGTTAAATTCACACACTACTCCTTCAGACAATGGGTTACCTTTATCAACAGCCCTCATGTTTAGGTGACAGATCCATATGGTTCATAGCTCCCACAATCTCAACATTCCAACCACATGTTCATGATAGATTGTTGGAAAGAAGGGGAAAAAAATTACAAGAGTCTGATCAGTAAGTATGCAGATAGGTGTCCAAATTGGAAATGGAACAAGGCCTTTGATTTGGGATTTCCTTGGATCCATGGAAAGACATTATGTCATTTTGTGCAGCCTGGATCATACAATGTAATGAACAATGGTCAAGCTAAAAGCAGATACCAAGGGCTTAATACAGCTGAGTAAATAAAATGCAGTTAGGAACTTTAAAAGGAAAATAGGAAATCTAGAAGAGTGACAAAAATAGAATAAAGGTAAGTCCAGAAAGTTTTTTTTTTCAAAATATATAAGAACAAGAGAAAATCTAGTGAAAGAACCAGGCTCATTAGACACCAGAGAGGTAATGTGAGGACCTCAACGATTACTTTGTGTCAGTTTTCATAGTAGAAAAGGATAATGCAGATATAAATATCAGAATGGAGAGCTGGGAAATAGTGGACTGAAATAACATAGAGGAAGTACTAATGGGTTTAGCAATCTTAAAATGGATAAATCCGCAGTCCTGGTTCAGTTGTGTCCCAGGTTGTTGAGGGAGACAAGGGAAAGGATATCAGTGACCTGGCAGTAATTTTCAAATCCTCTCTGGCCACAGATTGGTGCTGAAGGATTGGAGGACTGCTAACCTTGTCCTATTAAATAAAACCAAAGGGTGGATGGGATAGACTAGGAAATTACAGGCCAGTCAGTCTAACTTCAGTGGTGGGGAAATCATTAGAAAGAATTTTGAGGGACAGAATATGGAGAAACATGGATTAATCAGGGATGGTCAGCAAGGATTTGTTAAGGGAAGATTGTGTTTGACACATTGAGAAAATGTTTGAAGGAGGTAACCAGAAGTGTTGATAAGAGTAATATATTTGACATGGTTTCCTTGGACTTTAGCAAGGCTTTTGATATGGTTTGTCATAGCAGACTACTCAAGAAATTAATAGCCCATGGCATCTAAGGCAAAGTGGCATGATAGATCAATGCATTATGGTAATGCATTTCATGTGATCATCTTGGACTTCAGTAAGGCTTTTGATAAGATATTTTTGATCTGGCAGATTGTCTCAGAAAGTAAAAGTCATGGGATCCAAGGCAAACTGGCATATTGGATCTAAAATTTGCTGTGAGGCAGGAAGCAGAGGGTAACATTTCTGCGACTGTGTGTTCTCAGTGGGGTTCTGCAGTGCTGGCACCCCTTGCTATTTGTGATGTACACAATTTGGACTCAAATGAAGAGACTATGATCAAGAAGTTTATGTGTGACACAAAAATTAGTAAAGTGGTAAATAGTGAGGAGGATACCCTGGTCAGCTTAGCAGAGCAGTGGCAAGTAAAATTAACCAATGCCTATAAAAGCTGAGGCATATAGTGCACGTATAAGAAGGCTGTGTTGGAATTGTTGATTAAGCTGCTAATTAAGTCTCTGTTGGAGTACTGTGTGCACTTCTGGACACCACATAAGAAGGATATGATTGCACCAGAGAGGGTGTATACAGGAATTACCAGAATGCTGCCTTGGCTAGAGGGTCTGAGATATGAGGAATGATTGGATAGCCTGGGATTGTTTTCCTTATCATTGCAAAGGTTCAGAGGAAACCTGATACTAATATGTATAGGATTATGAGGAATGGAGACAAGTTGGATAGCAGGGCACTTTTTCTGTTACTGGAGGGTCAATAACCAGGGGATATTGATTTAAAGTAAGAAGTAGAAAGCTAAGTTTTCTTTTCATCCATAGATTGGGTGGATGTCTGGAACTTACTGTCTGAAAGGTTAATTGAGTCAGAAACTCTCAAAGCATTGAATCTCTATTGAGATATTCACTTGCATTGTCATAGCCTGCAGGACTATAGGCCAAGATCTGGAAAATGGGATTAGTGTAGCCAAATTTCTGAAGAAGGGTCACTGCAGCTGAAATGTTAACTCTGCTTTTTCTCCAAAGATGCTGCCAGACCTGCTGAATTTCTCCACCAATTTCTGTTTTAACCCAACCTTTGTTGACCAGCATCGATAATATGGACTGAATGGCCTCCTTTTGCACTGTAAACAATCCATGAGACTGTATATAGTGATAAAAACAGGATTACAACTGGATACTGAAGGTACCATGCCAAACAACAGTCACGCATCTACAACAAATGATACACATCCATCCATGACAACAAGCACATTGCAGCTTGAAACTACACCACTAAGTTGTGATTACTGTTTAAGTTATCAGAACTCCTATACAGTAGTTAACTACATTAACTACTATATAGTTATCAGAACATAGAGGTTGTTTATAAGTATCGTTGTATATATCATAAAATAATCCTCCTCCTAAACAAAAAAAAGAGAAATGCTGAATTATGGCATCAACCACACCTGTACCTCTTAAAGAGTTACATGGTATCATGGCATGTGACATTCTGGTCTAACGGTACCACCTCACCTGTGTCATGCAATCAGTCAGTTTTGTGTGTATAATGTACAGTAATATCCAAAATCACAGAATCCCAACAGTGCAGATAGCGGATTTGGCCCATCGAGTCTCACCAGCCCTCTGAAGAACATCCTATCCTGTCTCCATAGCCTCACATTTATCATAATTAACCCACTGACCAATCCACCTAACCTGTATATCTTTGGACTGTGGGAGGAAACCCATACAGACACAGGGAGATCATGCAAACTTAACACAAATGGTAGCCCAAGACTGGAATCAAACCCAAAGGCCCTGGCACTGTGAGACACAGTGATAATCATTGAGTCACCAGGTAAGCACAGAAATCACATTATGTGTGTAAAATCTCTAATAATGTACCCTTGTAAACAAACTTTTTAAGATATTTGACTATCTGGGGTATATATTACACAAGCTAACACACAGAAAACCATAAACCACATTGATAGGTGTTTATCACCATGCACATTCTCAGCTTTTCTGTTCAGCAACACTGACTTGCTGCATTTCAAAACCATTCTAGGACATAGTTCTATTACATTATTCTCTTCAGCTGATGCTTTAATGAAAATCTTTTCTCTGCTCTTTCAGATGTCAATAACCACAAGCTTCAAGAATTCAAAATTAACAATTCCCTCCTGGAGTCTTTCCTCTGACCCCATCCATCCTTACAATTTGACCACTCGTCATGCCTTCACTCAGTATTTCTTGACTTTTTCTGCACTGACTCCAAATTTAGTCTTGTTCATTTCAGATCCTTCCCAGAAAAGCCTTTCAAGTTGGACACAAAGTTTAACTCTTCTTCCTTTGCCTTCATCTCCATACCTGCTTCTTTGGCCAGGAGTCACTCTCCTCACAGCAGACCCTTTCTTCAATCTGTTGAAATAAAAGTATTCTTTTTCCAATGATTCACTTGATTAAAGTCAATTGATGTTGAGTCATGTCGACCAGAAAGATCCTAGATTCTATCCATAGTCTGTGCTGAAGAAAGTGTCTTCAGCTGAGCAGAGATGAAGATATTCTTTATTAGCCTTATTGCGTGAGAGTAGGAAAGAGCAAGAAAATCAGGGATCTTATTCCTGATCATTATCCAAAGATTCCAAATTAGAAATTACTGTTTCTAGGTATCAGGTAAGGATGTAATAGGATTTGCTGAAAGATCTCTCGTGATGGAATAGCATACTGACACTTATGGAGGACTCTTAATAGCAAAGACCACACAGATTTGAGTTGAGGAGGGTCTTCAAATCCAGAAACTAGCTCCAATATAACAAAATGCAGGTTTAACTCGAGCGCACGCCAATGCTTGTGTGTAGCTTCCTATAGAGAGGCAATCTATAAGATTCAAGTAATTTGGATAAAAACTTCACAGACATTTAAATTGAACATAACATTTACAGGACCTCCTGAAATGAATGGAGAGCAATTTATGGGGCTCATTAAAATTCTAGTGTCTGGGCATTAATAAATACTCATCTTAAATATTTTCAAAATTTAATACAATTGCTGGCAGAGCCACAAGTTTTACTCAAAATTGCATACATCTTCAGAAGTTTATTTTTATACAAATTACCACCCAAACCTTGTTGCTTATTGCCAAATACAAAATCTTCCATGAATCAGTGCAATTGGGTAGCATTTTAGGGCATTATTTTGTTTGCATTGACTGTAGTCCTTGATATACTTGAAGGAGGTAATCTAGTTGCATTTTATTTGTATAGCTGAAAACATGTTTATCACAAAAAGCTAATAATTTTAGTCCAAATGTCAAGACTGCCATCTGTGAGTGACATGGTATTAAGTTTAAAGAAACCTACTTTTGAAACAAACTGCGTAGAACAATTTTTAAAATGTCTTCATGGGATGTGGGTGTCGATGTCAGGACATCATTGAAGGAGTTTTTCAGGGTTGTGTCCTAAGCACAACCATCTTCAGCTTATTCATCAATGACCTTCCTTCCATCATACAGTCAGAAGCGGGGATATTTGCTGATGTTTTCACAAAGTTCAATACTATTCACAACTCCTCACATACTGAAGCAGTCCATGTCCATACACCAAGAGCTGGACACTATGCACGTCCAATTATGCACAGGCAGGAAAACTCACTGGACTGCTAACACCTGATCCAGGTGAGATCAGTTAACAGTAATTAACAGTAATAGAACATAGAACAGTACAGTACAGAACAGGCCCTTCAGCCCACGATGTTCTGCCGACCACTGATCCTCATGTATGCACCCTCAAATTTCTGTGACCATATGCATGTCCGGCAGTCTCTTAAATGTCCGCAATGACCTTGCTTCCACAACTGCTGCTGACAACGCATTCCATGCTCTCACAACTCTCTGTGTAAAGAACCCGCCTCTGACATCCCCTCTATACTTTCTTCCAACCAGCTTAAAACTATGACCCCTCGTGTTAGCCATTTCTGCTCTGGGAAATAGTCTCTGGCTATTGACTCTATCTATGCCTCTCATTATCTTGTATACCTCAATTAGGTCCCCTCTCCTCCTCCTTTTCTCCAATGAAAACGTCCGAGCTCAGTCAACCTCTCTTCATAAGATAAGCCCTCCAGTCCAGGCAGCATCCTGGTAAACCTCCTCTGAACCCTCTCCAAAGCATCCACATCTTTTCTATAATAGGGCAACCAGAACTGGATGCAGTATTCCAAGTGCGGTCGAACCAAAGTTTTATAGAGCTGCAGCAAGATCTCACGACTCTTAAACTCAATCCCCCTGTTAAAGAAAGCCAAAACACCATATGCTTTCTTAACAACCCTGTCCACTTGGGTGGCCATTTTAAGGGATCTACGTACCTGCACACCAAGATCCCTCTGTTCCTCCACACTGCCAAGAATCCTATCCTTAATCCTGTACTCAGCTTTCAAATTCGACCTTCCAAAATGCATCACCTCGCATTTATCCAGGTTGAACTCCATCTGCCACCTCTCAGCCCATCTCTGCATCCTGTCAATGTCCCGCTGCAGCCTACAACAGCCCTCTATACTGTCAACGACACCTCCAACCTTTGTGTCGTCTGCAAACTTGCTGACCCATCCTTCAATCCCCTCATCCAAGTCATTAATAAAAATTACAAACAGTAGAGGCCCAAGGACAGAGCCCTGTGGAACACCATTCACCACTGACTTCCAGGCAGAATATTTTCCTTCTACTTCCACTCGCTGTCTTTTGTTGGCCAGCCAATTCTATATCCAGACAGCTAAGTTCCCCTGTATTCCATTTCTCCTGACCTTCTGAATGAGCCTACCATGGGGAACCTTATCAAATTCTCTCATCTGAATATGCAAATTGTGCACTCAAGTCCCACTGTATGACCTAAGCATTGTAAAATTAAAATACTCAACATGTTGATAAGCTCCTACTGTCTTCATTTCAAAGAAGCTAATTTTTGTGAATGAAATTAATTTGCTTTTTGTATAAAAAGTTTGGCAGTTCTGAAGTTTTTGTGGATGTTGCCTTTTTGATGAAATATGGCCCAATCTGAACTCTCAGGTGGATGTAAAAGATACTATGGCTCCATTTTGAAGATGATCAGGGAAATTCACCTTGGCGTTCTGGTAAATTTTTATCTCTACATCACGGAAGCAGAGGATCCCAATCCAGAGCTTGTTATATACAAAATGGTTGCTGCATTTACTTCATCCCAGGGACTATTCTTCAAAAATATTTCATTGGCTGTCAAGCACTTTGGGACATGATTATGGATGGTGTAAAACAAATGCATATTTTCATTTCCCTCAAATCTACGAGTCCCCTCTGCCCCCGCCCAAACAGGAGGAACAGAACAAAATTGAAAAACATGGTGTTGGGGAACGTGCTGGACAGGATGAACGCCAATACTTTTTTAAAAAAAAGTTAAATACACATTTTTTTCAATACAGATCGCTTTGTTCCTTTTAATCCCCAAAACTGCACCGATTTAAACACTAAGTTTTGAATCTCTATTTTTTTTAAAGAAAGAAATCTTGTAGACACATGGTTTTTAAACATACTCCACTTTGTTCCTTTTGAGCACCAAAATTGCACCGATGTAAAAACTAGGTTTTGAACTTTTCGGTGAGATTGAGAGAGAGAAAGAAGTCAATGAGTTGTAGTAAATACCCCCGGGGGGTTATCCTAGCGCAGGAGGAACATCCTGGATAGAGGCGAGCGCTTGGACCTGGGGAGGAGCAGGGAAGCGGGAGGAGCCCGTCACTGCAGCAATCAGCAGGGAGCGCTCAGCCGATTCCATTTAAGTAGCTGCTGCTGGTCGCCGCTGAGTGTGTGAGTAAGGCCGGCAGCTATGGAGTGTGCTCTCTGCGGAACAGACTGAAGCAGGGTTGGGCTGAGAGAAGGCCTGCGCTAGCTGCTGCAGAAGGAGCCCGTGGCGGTGGCAGCAGCCGGGCCCATGGAGAGGTTCCTGAGCGAGGGGAAAGGACGGGGGCTGCAGGCTCGCAAAGAGTTCGCGATCGGAGAGCTGGTCTTCACGTGCCCAGCCTATACCCATGTCCTGACTGTCAACGAACGGGGAAATCACTGCGAACTCTGCTTCGCTCGGTATGTGGGTTGTATTGGAACCTCTGGCGTTGCAGCTGCTGGGACTGTGAACAATGTTTTCTCAATAGTCAGTGGGATCCCATAATATAACTGCAACGCTTTCACTCTGGTTCCTACTACGTGGAGTAACCACACTAAGTTCACAAAGGTTGCCAGTGCTGCAAAAAAAAGAAGCATTTTAGTGGAATTTATCAAGTATTGTCAGAGAATAAGTACTTGCAGGTCTAATTGTTACTGTAGTATCATAATGGGATGTTTTAACTCTATATGAGCACTGACTCTTCTAAATATGATCCTTGCTCCTTATATTGCTTGGAGTTTTTTTATTTGTATTGTGTGTTCGTAACTAGAACTGAAGTGGGTTTCACTCAAATTGCAACTGGTATGGAATCTGAGGGTTCATTTAAGTTGAAGACTTGGAGAGGTTCTGAATGTGAAAAGACGATTCATATGATAAAGGTTTTTTGAAAACTGTTTTGCAGCAAATTAAATGCTTGCTCTGAAGGGTAACTGCTGTTGCAATTCTTAATAATGTGAGAAATGAGGAATTCGTGTGAAAATGATTCTGGGATGAGGAGAATTCAGATAAATTTATAAGACACTTATATTATTAAAATCCTTCATGATTTCAGACAATCAAAATGTTTGTAGTGGCAGGTGGTAGCCAGTAGCTATATGTTTAAAGTAAGCAGATCAGAGATGAGAATTTTAGAGATGTTATGATCTTGAATGCACTAGTGATGGGAGTTAGTTTGAATAGTAATTTTCAAGAGAGTTGGGTAGATATCTGAAGTGCAAAGAATTAGCTGGGCCATGAGGAAAGAGCAGGGAGTGGAACTGTTTGTAAGATCTGGCACGTTGCAAGCGTGATGGGCTGAATTATCTGATTCTATGAATTTTCTACTTTTGATGTTAGATGGACACTTTATTTATTGCCCTCTGGTGGCAGGGCCTAATCCCATATCGATGCAGCCATATTGTAAGTGCAGGTTGGCTTTTGTAGTTGTATTAAAGCTTGACTTTTTTTGCCTAAGTACAGTTGATGTTGAATCAGTACCTGAAAATAAGCAACCCTGTAGGAGTACTGGTTCATAAGATTGCTGCAGCAGTCTTTTGGTCCATAATGCCTATGCTAGCTGTTTTAAGAGCTATTGAATTAGCCTAATTTCTCTGTATTTCTCTAGAACTTTGCAACATTCTCCCTTCAAGATTGATGTAATTCCATTTTGGAAGTTACCATTGAACTTGCTTCCAGCATCCTTTCAAGCAGTACATTTCAGTGAATTTAAAACTTTTTTTTTCTTTTTCTTTTAAATTCTGTTTATTGGACCCTCTGCATTTTTTTTGATAAATTTTTAAATCTCTGCTGTGTAGTTACTGACACGTTTTGCTTCATTTACTCTTAAACCCCTTCCATTAAATCTTCCCATGAATGTTTCTGCTTTAACAGAAGCAGCCCCAAATGCTCTTGTGTCCCTTAATTGTATTTTTGCAACTCTGGTACTATTCGAGTATGTCTTCTGCCATCTGTCCCAAGTGACATCATTTCTGCCAAAAAAATGGTAACCTGAATTAGCTACAATGCTCTAACTGCGGCTGCACCTTTTTTTTTCAATTAAGAAAGAATAAACACCATTTCTCTCTTTTTGTAATCTATGATGATGAGGAGATGCTGGTGCCAGACTAGGGTGGACAAAGTTAAATATCACAACACCAGGTTATATTCCAACAGGTATATTTGGAAGTATCAGCTTTTGGAGCACTGCCCCTTTGTCGGGTAGCAAGTGGGGCAGGATCATAAGACACAGACTTTATAGTAAAAGATCATACTGTCATGCAACTGATAAGATATTGAACAAACCTAGATTGCTGTTAAGTCTCCCATCTTTTAGAATGGGCTGCAGGTTTCGAATAATATGTAAATCTCAGAACTACTTCCAAGTCACATTCCCAAGATAACTTAAAATTCTGCTTATAAAGCCAATAATTCTGTGTCCTTTTTAACAACCCCATTCTTCCTCAATACGTCTCTCTTTTAAATTCTATATTGCATCTGTCGTGTTGGCTCATTTTGCCAATATATCCTCCTTTTTACTCGGCTCATATCTTGCAGCTGTTTGAGCTACACATCGTCCAGCAATTTTGCAATTGTTCCGTTTTCATATATCCACATAAGAAAGTAAAGAGTAGTCATGCTGACATCTGGTCACTCTACCCTTCCCTTTTATGTTTTCTAAAATTTTAAACCGTTTTTCTCATATGTTCTGATATGTTAGTACACACCTCTGGAGCAGGTTAGACTTGAAGCTGGGCCTCGAGATCCATCGGTAGGGATATTACTGCTGCATCACAAGAAAACATGATTTACTGATATTCTCTGTTTTCTTGTAGCCAATTTTATATCACTATTGCCACTGTCCACTTAATCCCTTGCACATAATTTTTCTCATAAGCTTATTATACAGTACTTCACCAAACACCTGTTGAAAATCGATATACGCAATATCAACTTCAAAACTTTCAGTTCTCTTTGTTTTTCAAAGAACTCCGGTTCTGTTTGATGTGATTGACTGCTTTTAACAAACCCATGCTGGCTGACATTATTGACACACGTTTTCAAGTGAAAGTTTTTTTTTCGGAATATTATCTGTATTAGTTTACCACGAACACTTGATTGACTGACTGGTCTGTAATAGCTGTGTTTACCTCACTCTCTCTCATTTTGAATATGAATATGCGAGCCCCATTTGCAAATCTATGGCTCTTTCTCTGTATTAATGGATTGTAAGATTATGACTAGAGTTTTCCTCTTCCATCTTGTGCTATCTACCCAGATAGGTGACTTCTTTGATTGTGGATAACATTTTAAATACCTCCCTTTTATCCATCCACTTTCTCTGTCTCCTTGTTGTTACATTGGCAGCTATATCTACAGTGAAAACAAAGTGCTCATTTTCATATTGCAACCATACCCTCTACCTGCAGAAGAATTCTCCATATTGTACCTAATTGGTCTGACTCTTCCCCAAAACCTACTTTTGATATAAGGGAGTCAAGTCATCTGGGAGTTCCTTTTCACATTGCCTATTAATCTGTCCCGATACCTTTTCTCTCCAGCACCTTCATTTATTCATCTCTTCAATTCTCCTCTGTTCTTTTTATATATTCAGTTTAGTTGTCTACTGAATAATTCAACTAAAATGTTCAGTCAGCTTTTTTTCTCCCCCTTCTTTGTTTTAAGCTCTGTCTTTGGTTATCTAGGGAGCCGAAGCGCAGACTCCTTTTCCAGTTTGAGTTTTTTTTTCTCTGCTTCTTTTGTTGTTCTTTTTAAAAACTTAAACTGAACACAGCCTCATCCTGGGAAGTGATGTGTTGCTGCTATAACTGTTGATGGTCAGGTATAGTCAGCAGCACACCTGCAGTGTTCTCAATTGGGTCATGCTGTGGGGGGTGCTTATGCACAACTGAAATGCTGATTTTTGTTTTTGTGGAACTAGAGCAAATAGACATGTTTGTTTTTTCTAAGTCACTTCTTTTCCTGTCTTCTCTGTAAATTTTACTTTCAGATTTGATCATAAGAAGTGCCACCATCTTGACAGGGAAAGTGCATTTTCTTTAAAAGCCAGAGAATTTCTGCTACAGCAGAAATTTAGTGAGCATCGAAATTTGGGGTTAAAGGTTGGTTAGCAAATGTATATCTGTTCATTCTCTGGAAATGTTTCCAAAATAAAAATTTTCGTAGGCTTGTATCAATCTGCAATTTTTTGTCAGACTTCTATCAGCCTTCATTCTATTTTCTTTCTCACGTATTGCTCAAAAGGAACTTGCAGAGTCATAGAGGTATGCAGCACAGAAACCGGCCCTTCAGTCCAACATGCTGACCAGATATCCTAATTAAATCCAGTCCCATTTGACTCTTCATATTCATATGTTCATCCAGATGCTGTAAGTGTCCCAGCCTCCTCCACTTCTTCTGGCAGCTTATTACATACACTCACCAGTCTGTGTGGAAAAGATCCCCACCTTAGGTCCCTTTTTTAAAATCTATCCCCTCTATCCTTGGATGTTCACACCCCAGGGAAAAAACCTTGTCTGTCTCCCCATCCATCTTCTGGATCAGTGGTGCTGGAAGAGCACAGCAATTCAGGCAGCATCCGACGAGCAGCCTCATCCATGCCCATCCTGATTTAATGCTGAAAGATAAATTTAGGATGGTTACTGTTTGCACTTTTTAAATCTTGTTGAGGTTGCTATGATTGACTATTGAGAGGACTCTTATTAAAATTGTGTGCTTGAGTAGAACAGAAGAATTGTAGCATTGATGCAGAATTTGATTTTACAAGTGTTGAAGCTGCAGGTTGAGGAGTGCCCTGGTTCTGATGGACCTTTTGACAGTAGAAGAATTTCAGTCATAGATGTGGAGAGATTTTAAGTTTTTTCTTTTTCTTCTTAATTCTAGAAAAGACTTGTTAGAAAAGACTTCTACTTATAATGATTTTGGGATATGCTTTCAAAGACATTTTAATGGAATCTGATTTTGGAGCGAATGAATAATATTCAGGGATGTATTAGCTTGGAAAAGGTAGTGAAGGATAATAGGGAGGAAGGTGGGGTGGCAAAAAGTAGTGTTGGAAATAAGGGTATCCTTTTTGAGGAGTGAAAAATTGAATTATTTTGATTTAAATTTGAGGATGACTGGGGATGTTCGATTAAATCTGAAAATATTGAAAGGGAAATCAGATGTGCAAGTAGTAGTACAAGGGGACTTTTAATTATTCCAATTGATATTTAAATAGTTCAAGTAAATGGAAGACAGGGAGTAGAAAGAATTATAAAATGTATTCAGTAAAACTTCCTTGAGCAATATGTTTTCGGCTCAAATAGGAGAGACACGTTGGCTGAGGTTGGGGATTTAGGCAGGCCAGATGATGTCTGTGGGTGGAACAGTGGCTCAGTGGTTAGTGTTGCTGCTGCTCAGCACCCCCAGGGACCTGGGTTCTATTCCAACATTGGGTGACTATCTCTCGGGAGTTTGCACATTCTCCCATGTTAGCATGGATTTCTACTGGGTGCTCCAGTTTCCTCCCACAGTCCAAAGATGTGCGGATTAGGTGGATTCACCATGGGAAATGTGGGGTAACTGGGATAAGATGGGATTTGGGTCTGGGTGGGATGCTGTTAAAGAAATTTAGAGCAAGGCATTTGGAAAAGTTCAAAATAATAATTAGGCTGAGTCAACATGGTTTTGTGAAGGGCAAACTATGTTTGAAGGAGGTCTTTTGAGCAAATAACCTGCTATGGAAAAGATGAACCACTGCTTAGATTTGCTGAAGGCCTTTGATAAGGTGCCACGTGAAACATTCCTATAGAGAATAAAATCTCATGGTGTAGGGTGTAACATTATGGAAGATTTGGCTGGTGATCAGGAAGCAGCGACTTAAATGTAAATTCTTCAGGTTGGCAAGATATAATGAGTGGTGTTCCACAGGGATTGGTGCTGGGATCTCAACTGTTTACAAATGATAAATCATGAGAGATTGCAGAGCAATGAAATGGATGAGTATCTTTGTCCCTGTATATGCAGGTACAGTATTTAATGAGCAAATCTAATGAATGTTATCATTTATTACAGGGAAATGTAATATAAAAGTAGAAAGCTTACGCTTCTGTTATGCAGAGCACTGCTTCATCTGGAGTACTGTGCACAGTATTGGTCACTTCAGCCTTCGATCCCTCTGTAAATAGGAATAACCTCTTTCCATCAATCTTTGGGCATCAGATTCCATCAATCTGATTTTAAAAATCATCAGTTGATTTACCATCAGTTGCAATTTTTGGGAAGGTTCTAAATTTTGAATGCTCCTTGTGTTTTTTGCATTCACTAGAATCTGTGGTTGGTGGCTATTATCCTGAATTGTCACAAAGTTTACTCACCTTTTGTAATGTATCTTACTTATCTCAAATATATTTGTAGCCAATTAAGTACTTTAGAAATTTAATGATGTGGCGGTGCCAGTATTCCACTGGAGTGGACAAAGTTTAAAAATCACCACACCAGGCTAAAGTCCATCAGCTACTTGACAAAGGAGCAGTGCTCCGACAGCTTGTACTTCCAAATAAACCTGTTGAACTATAGCCTGGTGTTGTGATTTTTAAACTTAGAAATTTTGTGGTGGATTGGAAATAGCTGTCAGTGTGCACAAGACAAGATCTCTTGTACAGCAATGTAGTAATGAACAAGTATGTTTTATTTACACTGGTTGAAGGGTAAATATTGCATGGGAGAAACCTCTGAGCCAGAAAGTCTGAGTTCAAATCCCACCTATTCTAGGGGTGTGTAGTAATATCTGAGCAGATTGGTTAGAGAATGCCTGGTTGTGACAAGAGTGCTTTCCACTTTTGTCAGCCGTGGTTCAGTGGTGGCTAAGTCTGGCAATGCTGTTTGCCTCTGATTTTTGAATGTTGTACTTCAGTGGGCGGCACGGTAGCACAGTGGTTAGCACTGCTGCTTCACAGTGCCAGAGACCCAGGTTCAATTCCCGCCTCAGGCGACTCTCTGTGTGGAGTTTGCACATTCTCCCCGTGTCTGCGTGGGTTTCCTCCGGGTGCTCCGGTTTCCTCCCACAATCCAAAGATGTGCAGGTTAGGTGAATTGGCCATGCTAAATTGTCCGTAGTGTTAGGTGAAGGGGTAAATGTAGGAGAATGGGTCTGGGTGGGTTACGCTTCGGCGGGTCGGTGTGGACTTGTTGGGCCAAAGGGCCTGTTTCCACACTGTAAGTAATCTAAAGTCACTGGTGACTACACTTGAGCTGGAAACTCCAAGATGCTCTTATGTTTCTGCCGTTTCCATATGTCTAAGCTTTCAATTTTTCCTGTTTTGGGATTCCTTGGTTAAATTGGGTCAGACTTTTTTTATGTACATTGGAAGATAAGTTGTACAAAATTTATAACCCTCAACTACTGGATATGGTTGTGCTGGTGATTTTCTGGGTGCAGACAATTCAGACTCCACCGAGAAAAGTAGGGAATTGCAGTGTGCCAAATCATGAGCCTCACCACTAAGCTGCTTCTGTAAAGCCTTTGACCCAGTTCATGTGTCATCTCTTCTCTTCCAGAAAAGAGGGTTTGGCAAAGTGTGGTCGTTGTAAACTGGCATTCTACTGCAATGTAACCTGTCAGGTAAGATTCAAGTTTGTGCTTTATTCAGAAATAATACAGTATGAAAATGACATCTGTAAGTGTGCCAGGAACCTCCTTCAAGTAATTTAATTGGCTGCGTTGCTTTGTATCCATCACTAAAGCATGCAGTATGCAAGAAGTGCTTCTCTCTGGTAAATTTAGGAATCAGTGAGGCAGATTAGAAATTCACTCCGGAGGTGTGGAATGTCCCAGATAGTTAGCTATCCTCCGTAAGAAGGACAGTGGCATATTGCAGTTAGTCAGTGTTCCATCAGTGGAGAAAAAAAATTAACTTTGGATTATTCCTGGTCATTTAAGAAGCAACTTCTCTTTTAAAGAGGATATCCAGAGGAAGTGCAACATTCATAAGCTTGGCTTTGATGTCTTTGGCTTTGTGGTAAGATAACCTTTAAAGGAATTTTACTTTTTTAAGTAAAGACCATAACAGATTTTAGAAGATACCATTTATCCACTTCTTATAGATACGCACATATGTAAGAGAGACCAACTGTGATCAGGTAACCGTTTTGTAGAACACCTCTGCCCAGTCTACAAATGTGACCTTGAATTTCCTGTTTGTCATTGCAGTTCTCCACCTTGTTCCCACTGATTTGTTTTTTTGTGTTAGTGTTCCAATGAAGCTTCATACAAGCTTGAGGTACAGCATCTTTCTTTGCTGTACTCCTTTTTAGCCTTGTGGACTCACCATGGAGTTCAACAGTTTTTAGATCATCATCTTTGCCTCTCTTTTGTTGTTTAATTTCTTTCTTTAGTCACTAGTTTCCGTATAGATGGCTGCTGTCCATTTGAGCTTATCTTTTTGTTTCTTTTGCTTTAACCTCACTGCAAACCCTATTTTGATCTTTTAATCTCTCTTGGCTTCTACTACAATCCAGGTTTTTTTTTTTGGTTCTTTACCCAGCCCTTTTTTTATTTGCATAAAACCTGTTGTATTTCTTTTTCCTCTGTTATAATGAAGGGTTTGTTGTCAACCTGATTTGATAGGACTGGCAGCTTAATGTTCCAGAGTATATATGTAAGAGAAAGGGGGACGAGGGGAGTGGCGTTTTTAATTAGGGATAGCATTATAGTTGTGCTTAGGGAGGATATTGATGGGAGTATGTCCAAGAACGTTACTTTGGATAGAACTGGGAAATAAGAAATGAATGGTCACCTTATTGGGATTGTCTACGTGGATTTTGTCCAGTTGCTCTGGTTTCCTCCCACAGGCCAAAGGTTTGCAGGTTAGGTGGATTATCCAGGCTGAATTACCCATAGTGTTCAATGATGTGCAGGTTGGGTGGATTGGCCATGGGAATTGCAGCACTGCAGGTAGGGTAGGAAGCTCTGATGGTCACTTTGGATGTGATGGGCTGAATGGCCTGCTTCCACACTGTTGGGATTTTCTGAATTTCTGATTGCATGTAATGTTGAATTGAATGCTGTTAAGTTTGACATTGGTCTAGTTTTGAGGCCAGGCGGTATGATAAGTTTAAGATAGCCTTTCATCCCAATAGGCTCACCAAATAAATAAATAACTTGCTACAGCTGCTGGCTGAACCGTTCAGTATTTCCAGCATTTTCTGTTTTTATTTCAACTTGTGGATGTTCATCATGATGTAATGTGGCACTACTGTCTTGCTAAACAGTTTCAGAACAGTTCTGGAAGCTGCAGATGGCATCAGAAGGCATAGTGGAATTGTATTTGATTGCAATTGATAAGCTCATGGACCAGCTTATCCCTCCCTCTATTATTATCAAGTCAGAGTTGAGTGTGGTACTGGAAAAACACAGCAGGGCAGGCAGCATCTGAGGAGCAGGAACAATCGACGCTTCGGGCAAAAGCCCTTCATCAGAGGTCAAATCCAATCTCCACGAGGAGAGCGTACCCTAAACAGCACCAGGACTCTCCCAAAATGAGGTACACCTTGTGAAGCCACAATACACCACTATTCATGCCATCATTGAGAAGTCAGAGATGTATGCTCTTGTCGGATGTTGGAGTTTAGGGAGAGTTTACGGGTTACTGAGGATTATATTGGCAATAAATGCCATTGGTTGTGAATCCTATCTGATCGAATGGATTGGTTGGAGAGACAGTTGGAGGCAATGAAGAATTTACAAAAGCAAGGGGATGTGATGGATGGCAATTATAGGAAGGGAGAAAAGGCGCAGATATAGTCACAGGTTAACCCCATGAAAAGTAAGAGAGGTAGGCAGGTAGTACAGGAGTCGTATGTAGCTATCCCCACTTCAAACAAGTACGTTATTTTGGAAAATGTAGGAAGTGAATGGACACAAACAGCCCCAAGTTTCTGGGATTGAGATTGGCCCTAATGCAATGAGGAGTACATCTGATTCCAAGAGATCAATTGTGTAAGGGGACCCTCTCGTCCGAGGCACAGACAGACGTTTCAGTGGTCAGCAGTGAAAAATCAGAATGGTGTGTTGCTTCCCTAGTGCCAGGATCAAGGATGTCTCAAAGGGTGCAGAATGTTCTCACGGGGGAGAGGGACCAGCAGGAGGCCATTGTACACATTGGAACCAATGACATTTGAAGGGAAAAGGATGAGATTCTGAAGGGATAATAGAGTGTTAGGCAAGAGTTTAAAAAGGAGATCCTCGTGAGCAGTAATATCTAGGTTACTCCTGGTGCTGTGAGCTAGTGAGGATAGGAATAGGAAGACTGAGCAATTGAATGCATGGCTGAGGAGCTGCTGTATGGGAGAAGGATTCACATTTTTGTATCATTGGAATCTCTTCTGGGGTAGAAGTGACCTGTACAAGAAGGACCGATTGCACCTGAATTGGAAGGGGACTAATATACTGGCAGGGAGATTTGCTAGAACTGCTTGGGAGGATTTAAATTAGTAAGGTGGGGGCATGGGATGGAGGCAGATAGTGAGGAAAGAGATCAATCTGAGACTGGTACAGATGAGAACAAAGGAGAGTCAAACAGTCAGGGCAGGCAGGGACAAAGCCGAGAACAAGGTAGGACTGATAAAACAAAATGCATTTATTTCAATGGAAGAGGCCTAACAGGGAAGGCAGATGAACTCCGAGCATGGTTAGGAACTTGGGACTGGGATATCATAGCAGTTACAGAAACATGGCTCAGGGATGGACAGAAATGGCAGCTTAATGTTCCAGGTTACAAATGCTCCCGAAAGGGAGGCAAGAGGAGGGGGAGTGGCCCTTTTGGTAAGGGACAGCATTATAGCTGTACTTAGGGAGGATATTCCCGGAATGCATCCAGGGAAGTTATTTGGGTGGAACTGAGAAATAAGAAAGGGATAATAACCTTATTGTGATTGGATTATGGACCCCCCCTAACAGTCAGAGGGAAATTGAGAAACAAATTTGTAAGGAGATCTGTTATCTGTAAGAATAATAGGGTAGCTATGATAGGGCATTTTAACTTTCCAAACATAGATTGGGACTGCCACAATGTTTAAGGATTTAAATGGAGAGGAACTTAAGTGAGTACACACAAATTTTCTGATTCCGTATGTGGATGTGCCTATTAGAGAAGGTGCAGATCTTGACCTACTCTTGGGAAATAAGGTAGGGCAGGTGACTGAGGTATCAGTAGGGGAGCACTTCGGGGCCAGCGACCATAATTCTGTTAATTTTAAAATAGTGGTGGAAAAGGATAGACCAGATCTAAAAGTTGAATTTCTAAATTGGAGAAAGGCTAATTTTGACAGTATTAGGCAAGAATTTTCAAAAGTTGATTGAGGGCAGATGTTCACAGGTAAAGGGACAGCTGGAAAATGGGAAGCCTTCAGAAATGAGATAATGAGCGTCCAGAGAAAGTTTGTTCCTGTCAGGGTAAAAGGAAAAGCTGGTAGGTATAGGGAATGCTGGATGACTAAAGAAATTGAAGGCTTTGACAAGAAAAAGAAGGAAACATATGTCAAGTATGGACAGGATAGATCGAGTGAATCCTTAGAGTATAAAGGCAGTAGGAGTAAATTTGAAGACACTCAGCTGGTTAGAGTCACACTTTTGGACAAAATATTGTACTACAGTTTTTGTCGGTAAGAGAACCTGCACAGTTACCGCCTTTGCTGTTTGAATTAGTGTATCACTGGACATCTGAGTGCATCTGGGAAAGTTTAACAAACAGTGAAATTCACAACTAATCTTGGAGGAGCTATTGAGCGAAGTTCGCAGCACAGAATCGGATAAGTTAATTGTTGTTTTAAGTCTGTCCAAGAGAGAGGCTGCAGTAGTGAGTATAGTTTTTGGAGATAAGTCTCTTGATTAAACTGAAAATATAAGCCATAGCTATTAATTTAACCTGGGGCAGTGTTTGGAGAGGAATAAGATGGTGTTATTTTCTGGGTCTGTAGATTGTGAAGGAGCAAAAATGGTCTTTGCAGTGATCTGTACTACTTGTCAGATGTGGGAGGTTAAAGAATTTAAGGGTTACTGTGGATTATATCTGCCATAAATGCTGTTGGATGCAAATCTTGTCAGATCGAGTGGATTGTTTGGAGAGACAGATAGAAGCGATGAGGAATTTGCAACGGTATGTGATGGATGGCAGTTATAGGAAGGGGGGAAAGTCTCAGATCCAGTCACATAGATGGGTTAACTCCAGGAAGGGTGAGAGGTCCGCACCTAGGGCAGGAGTCTTTTGTGGATATACCCATTTCAAACAGATGTGCTGTTTTGGAAAATGTAGGGGGTGATGGATTCTCTGGGGAACGTAGCAGGAACAGCCAGGTTTCTGGTGTTGAGACTAGCTCTAATGTAACGAGGGGTACGTCGGCTTGCAAGAAGTCAATTGTGTTAGGGGATTCTGTAGTCAGGTACAGACACCTGTTTCTGTGGCCAGCAGAGAAAAAGCAGAATGGTGTCGTTTCCCAGTTGCCAGGATCAAGGATGTCTCAGAGGATGCAGAATGTTCTCACGGGGGGGAGGGGCCAGCAGGAGGTCATTGTCCACATTGGAGCCAACGACATTGGAAGGGAAAAGTTGAGACTCTGAAGGGAGATTACAGAGAGTTAGGCAGAAATTTAAAAAGGAGGTCCTCCAGGCTAGTAATATCTGGATTACTTCCAGTGCTACAAGCTAGTGAGGGCAGGAATAGGAGGATAGAGCAGATGAATGCATGGCTGAGGAGCTGATGTATGGGAGAAGGATTCACATTTTTGGATCATTGGAATCTCTTTTGGGGTAGAAGTGACCTGTACAAGAAGGACGGATTGCACCTAAATTGGAAAGGGGACTAATATACTGGCAGGGAAATTTGCTAGAGCTGCTTGGGAGAATTTAAACTAGTAAGGTGTGGGGGTGGGACCCAGGGAGATAGTGAGGAAAGAGATTGATCTGAGACAGGTACAGCTGAGAACAGAAGTGAGTCAAACAGTCAGGGCAGGCAGGGATAAGGTAGGACTAATAAATTAAACTGCATTTATTTCAATGCAAGGGACCTAACCGGGAAGGCAGATGAACTCTGGGCATGGTTAAGAACATGGGGCTGGGATATCATGGCAATTACAGAAACATGGCTCAGGGGTGGACAGGACTGGCAGCTTCATGTTCCAGGTTACAAATGCTACAGGAAGGAGAGAAAGGGAGGCAAGAGAGGAGGGTGAGTGGCCTTTTTGATAAGGGATAGCATTACAGCTGTGCTGAGGGAGGATAGTCCCAGAAATACATCCAGGGAAGTTATTTGGGTGGAACTGAGAAATAAGAAAGGGATGATCACCTTATTGGGATTGTATTGTAGACCCCCTAATAGTAAGAGGGAAATTGAGAAACAAACTTGTAAGGAGATCTCTTCTATCTCAGAATGATAGGGTAATTATTGTAGGGGATTTTAACTTTCCAAACATCGACTGAGACTGCCATAGTGTTAAAGATTTAGATGGAGAGGAATTTCTCAAGTACGTACAGAACAATTTTCTGATTCAGTATGTGGATGTACCTACTAGAGAAGGTGCAAAACTTGACCTACTCTTGGGGAAATAAGGCAGGGCAGGTGACTGAGGTGTCAGTGGGGGAGCACTTTGGGGCCAGCGGCCATAATTCTATTCGTTTTAAAATAGTGATTGAAAAGGATAGACCAGATCTAAAAGTTGAAGCTCTAAATTGGAGAAAGGCTAATTTTGACGGTATTAGGCAAGAACTTTTGGAGGCAGATATTTGCAGGTTAAGGGACGGCTGGAAAATGGGAAGCCTTCAGAAATGTGATAACAAGAATCCAGAGAAAGTATATTCCAGTCAGGGTGAAAGGGAAGGCTGGTAGGTATAGGGAATGCTGGATGCCTAAGAAATCGAGGGTTTGGTTAAGAAAAAGAAGGAAGCATATGTCAGGTATAGACAGGATAGATCAAGTGAATCCTTGGAGTATAAAGGAAATAGGAGTATACTTAAGAGGGAAATCAGGAGGGCAAAAAGAGGACATGAGATAGCTTTGGCAAATAGCATTAAGGAGAATCCAAAGGGTTTTTACAAATATATTAAGGACAGAAGGGTAACTAGGGAGAGAATAGGGCCCCTCAAAGATCAGCAAGGTGGCCTTTGTGTGGAGCCACAGAAAATGGGGGAGATACTAAATGAATATTTAGCATCAGTATTTACTGTGGAAAAGGATATGGAAGATATAGACTGTAGGGAAATAGATGGTGACATCTTGTAAAATATTCAGATTACAGAGGAGGAAGTGCTGGATGTCTTGAAATGGTTAAAAGTGGATAAATCCCCAGGACCTGAACAGGTGTACCCGAGAACTCTGTGGGAAGCTAGAGAAGTGATTGCTGGGCCTCTTGCTGAGATATTTATATCATCGATAGTCACAGGTGAGATGCCAGAAGACTGGAGGTTGGCAAACGTGGCGCCACTGTTTAAGAAGGGCGGTAAAGACAAGCCAGGGAACTATAGACCGGTGAGCCTGACCTCGGTGGTGGGCAAGTTGTTGGAGGGAATCCTGAGGGACAGGATGTACATGTATTTGGAAAGGCAAGGACTGATTCGGGATAGTCAACATGGCTTTGTGCGTGGGAAATCATGTCTCACAAACTTGATTGAGTTTTTTGAAGAAGTAACAAAAGATTGAGGGCAGAGCAGTAGATGTGATCTATATGGACTTCAGTAAGGCGTTCGACAAGGTTCCCCATGGGAGACTGATTAGCAAGTTTAGATCTCATGGAATACAGGGAGAACTCGCCATTTGGATACAGAACTGGTTGAAAGGTAGAAGACAGAGGGTGGTGGTGGAGGGTTGTTTTTCAGACTGGAGGCCTGTGACCAGTGGAGTGCCACAAGGATCGGTGCTGGGTCCACTACTTTGTGTCATTTTATATAAATGATTTGGATGTGAGTGCAAGAGGTATAGTTAAGTTTGCAGATGACACCAAAATTGGAGGTGTGGTGGACAGTGAAGAGGGTTACCTCAGATTACAGTAGGATCTGGACCAGATGGGCCAATGGGCTGAGAAGTGGCAGATGGAGTTTAATTCAGATAAATGTGTGGTGCTGCATTTTGGGAAAGTAATCTTAGCAGGACTTATATCAGCATTCCTTAAAGACCACTCCCTCCATGACTCCCTTGTCAGGTCTACACCCCCCACCATCCCAACCTCCACTCCCGGCACCTTCCCCTGCAACCGCAGGAGGTGCAAGACTTGTGCCCACACCTCCCCCCTCACCTCCCTCCAAGGCCCCAAAGGAAACTTCCATATCCGCCATAGATTTACCTGCACTTCCACACACATCATCTATTGCATCCTCTGCACCTGATGTGGCCTCCTCTATATTGGGGATACAGGCCGCCTACTTGCGGAGCGTTTCAGAAAACACCTCTGGGACACCCGGACCAACCAACCCAACCACCCTGTGGCTCAACACTTTAACTCCCCCTCCCACTCCACCAAGGATATGCAGGTCTTTGGACTCCTCCATCGCCAGACCACAACAACACGACGGTTGGAGGAAGAGCGCCTCATCTTCTGCCTAGGAACCCTCCAACCACAAGGGATAAACTCTGATTTCACCAGTTTCCTCATTTCCCCTCCCTCCCACCTTGTCTCAGTTAAATCCATCGAACTTCCTAACCTGCAATCTTCTTCCCGACCTCTCCGCCCCCACCCCAGTCTGACCTATCACCCTCACCTTGACCTCTTTCCACCTATCACATTTCCGACGCCCCTCCCCCAAGTCCCTCCTCCCTACCTTTTATCTTAGCCTGCTGGACAAACTTCCCTCATTCCTGAAGAAGGGCTTATGCCCGAAACGTCGATTCTCCTGTTCCCTGGATGCTGCCTGACACGCTGCGCTTTTCCAGCAACACATTTTCAGCTCTGGTCTCTAGCATCTGCAGACCTCACTTTCTCCTTATACACTTAATGGTAAGGTCGTAGGGAGTGTTGCTGAACAAAGGGACCTTTGGAGTGCAGATTCCTCGCTCTTTGAAAATGGAGTTGCAGGTAGCTAGGATAGTGAAGGAGGTGTTTAGTATGGTTTCCTTAATTAGTCAGAGTATTGAGTATAGGAGTTGAGGTCATGTTACGGTTATATAGGACATTGGTTAGGCTATTGCATGCAGTTCTGGCCTCCTTCCTATTGGAAGGATGTTATGAAACTTGAAAGGGTTCAGAAAAGGTTTACAAGGATGTTTCTAGAGTTGGAGGATTTGAGCTATAGGGAGAGGTTGAATAGGCTGGTGCTGTTTTCCCTGGAGGCTGAGGGGTGACCTTATACAGGCTTGTAAAATCATGAGGGACATGGATAAGATGAATAGACAAATCTCTTCCCTGGGGTGGGTGAGTTCAGAACTAGAGGGCATTGGTTTGGGGTCAGAGGGGAAAGATATAAAGAGACATAAGGGGCAACTCCTTTTTTCACACACAGGGTGGTGCTTATATGGAATGAGCTTCCAGAGGAAGTGGTGGCAGCTAACATATTGCAATATGAGTAGAAAGGGTTTGGAGCATTTGGGCTGGGTGCTGGCAGGTGGGACTAGATTAGGTTGGAATATCTAGTCGGCATGGACGAGTTGGACGGAAGGGTTTGTTTCTTGTGAAGACTGAATTAAATTATATTGCATTCATTGAAGTGGGCAGTAATTGTTGGGCAATAAATGAAGAAGAAATTTCCTTGATATTTCCATCCTCAATTATTGTAGCGTCTAGAGCAACTTCCTGGAACTGTTGCAATCCATTTTGTGTAGGAACGCCCACAATGATCAGGAGGAATTCCAGAATTTTTAAGTGAAGGAATAAGGTCCAGTCTAAAAAGGGGCCATGCGTTTTTTAAATGTTAAAGCCAATGCATTAGCTATATCATGGTTCCATTTTTTTTAAAAAGGTTTTTGGGAGGAAGTCCATCACTGAATCCCATTCTGTCCACTGGGTCTCGAGGGACCCTCCATATGCATCCCATCCAGACCCAAATCCCTGCTCTATCCCCATAACCCCACATTTCCCATGGCTAATCCACCTACCATGCACATCCCTGGACACTACAAGGCAACTTAGCATGGCTGATCCACCTAACCTGTACATCTTTGGACTGTGGGAGGAAACCGGAGCTCCCATCAGAAACCCATGCCAACGCAGGGAGAAAGTCACCCAATGCTGGAATCAAACCCAGATCCCTGGTGCTAAGCAGCACAATACTAACCACTGTTCCACCCACACATCATTTGGCCTACCTAAATCCCTAACATCAGATCCTCAGCCATCAATGCATTCCTCCTATTTGAGCCAAAAACATATTGCTCAAGGAAGTTCTATTGAATAAATTTGACAAATTCCTTCTACTCCTTGTCTTCCATTGACTTGAACTATTGGAATAATATTTAAATATAATAATAATCAATTGGAATAATATTTAAAAATCCCCCTTGTACTACTATTACTACTACTACTACTACTACATCTGATTTTCCCCCTCAATATTTTCATATTTATCGAACACCTCCTCCTCCTCTTTCCCACACAAACACACACACACACCCATGTAGTGCTCAAATTTAAATCAAATGGTTCAATGTTTGACCCCTCAAAAGGATACACTTCATTTCCAAACTTCATTTTGCTACCCCACCTTCCTCCCTCTCCATTATTCCTGCTTCTCAATGTCCCAAAGTTAGATGGGATTGTTGCTTTTGCTCATCTAATGTTTGGTGCAGTTGACCTTCCATGGATACTGAGTAGGGACAACATTTGTGTTTTTTTTTGTGTTTTTGTTGTGATGGTGGCCATGATCAAAATGCCCTCTGCTCACTTCAGGAGAGTCACCACTCAAATCTTATACATTTGTGGGCTTCCCTCAACTTGCAAACAATCTACCTTGAGAGTAAAGGTAGAAAATTGGGAGAGGGGGCAAACCATACTGTGCAGACAGTAAAAATTTAAATAGTGAGTTGCTCCAAACTGTAAATATTCTCTCGTGATTTTTTTCCTAGTGTGCTGGACTACTTCATCTCTTGCTTGCGTTTGAACTGACTGTTGCAAAGTTGAGATTCCTATATATTTAAGTGGAGTAACATGATCTCCACGACCCGTTTTGGAATGTATGGATCACACTTTGGGAATTGAACATATTCATTCCAGCTGTTCTTCTTGGGATGCGACAGAGAGAGAGTGTCAAATATTAATGGTTGAATCAAAAGCTCATTATGGCATAAACCAATTTTGAGTCCAAGTGTTATGTTGGAATTCTGAAAGTTAGTGCTATCTAGCTGTTATTTAAAATGTTTGGATTCTTCATGTTAAAATGTATCTCTCCTTCCTTTCTTTCTTGCTTTCTTTCAGAAAGCTGATTGGCCAATGCACAAACTGGAATGTTCTTCCATGAGCAAATTTGGGCAGAACTGGAACCCCTCTGAGACGGTCAGGCTGCTGGCAAGAATCCTGGTCAAACAGGTGAGGTGGATGAATTGACAGTCCTAGTCCTCGTCCTCGTCCTCGTAGCCAGCAACAGCTGTGATCTATTATACTTTGGAAATGTGACTGGACAGTTTGCTATCTCGGCTAAATTAGCCTCTCTTGGCATGGCATGAAGTTGGATTCCAGTTTGTGACTATTACTCGGTAACTTGTGCTCCAAGTGCATGTTAGCTAGTATCTAGTCAGGACAGGATTGTACATAATTTCCATTGTCTTTCCTTCCTTCTGATGATCATAACGATATAACTTGCTGAAATCAATTGTCCCAACTCTGCATGCTACTAGTCCCCAAATTACAAAAGGATATCGGTCAAGGTACAAAAATAATTTTAAGGATCTGAGAGTTTGTACCTATTTAAAAATGACTGAATACATTAGGGTTGACCTGATAGAGGTCTTCAGGTTTTTTTTTTGGGTTGATAATGGACTGTATTTTGCAGTTAGTGGCACAGTTGATCTTGATGTGACCAGAACACATCTCTGAAGTGGATGTTACTTTTTCCTGACAAATTCACACTTCCAGACATCCCAGCAGTGGGAGTTTTGGTGATTAAAGATTTTGTTTGTTTGCCTGTCTGTCTCTGGTAACGTCAATAGTGCAGAATCACAGTTAGTAGCCATTAACCGTTTCACCATTATAACAGCAAAATCTTGGCTATTAATTGGTATGGCTTGGTTTTCGTTGCCTGCTGGACATGGGTATGAAGGTGGGCAGGCTCAGAATTTCACAACATCACTAGGTGGCAGTTTACTGCTGTCTTCCCACTTCTAAGCTGTTTTTAAGGAGGTAGGTAGGTTCAAGTTCTTCTGAGATTGGAAGCCAACTGGAATACATCACTCAGCGAGTGCCCTCTACCCCCACCTCCATGGCAACCTGAGTCCAGTGGATGACTAGAAATGATTTAAAGGATGGACTCCAGAATCTGATTTAACCTCCGTGCCCCTGCCAGCTGCATGATGTGACTGGTTGGTTTTTTGGAATATCAGGAGCATATTTTTTCTTTCCCTTATGTCCATAGCCTGCCACACTTCCTACAATGCTCAAAGCCCTTCTATTTTCAAGTGCCACCTTCTGGAGCCCATCTGCTGTCCTTATTTTGACACTGGAGCAAATTATGTCACCTTTTATACCAAAGTCATGGTGTTGCATATCATGTTGATGTCGTGAAGAGGGAGATGGTAGAAGCAAAAATGAAAGCCGAGCCCCTGCTTGTGTTGGAGGCCAAGATTAAAGGATAATTAGCAAATGCAATAGACAATTCACGTGGAACATTAGCAGGGAGTAGTTAAATGTAAAACAAGCTATCGTAAGGATATGTTGAGCCAAATAGTGTAGACACATTTTAAAGAGAAACCGGAAAAATACAGCTGGGTGAAAAGGGCTGATCATTATGATGATCGGGATGGGAAGAAACTCACAATTACATGCACTGAACAGGCCCTAGTGGTTCTGCACAGGATAGGCTGTCTGATCTGATGCTGGAAGGCTGTAGCTACCACCTACCAAATATTGGTTTAAGTCATTTTGTCGTCTTGGACCAATGGGTGAAGGGATAAATGGGGAGGAAAACTAGGAAGTCAGTAAATTATACCCCTATTGATAAGTTGTCAACATATATACAATTAATTATCACTTTGGCCTTGCCTGTTTTTTAAAAGCAAGGTCTTTGCATAATAGACAAAGTGATCTTCTGTTCCCTAGATGCTGCCTGACCTGCTGTGCTGTTCCAGCAATAAAGTTTCAGCTTTGATCTCCAGCGTCTGCAGACCTCACTTTCTCCTCTTTCTGTTCTCCACAATTATGATTTATTTTTAATTTCCAAGCAAAATAACAGAAACCAAAAGCTAGGTCTCCATGGTGTATTTCTAAAACTAAGTGTTAGAGTCCAAGAGATGTATAACACAAACAGAACCTTTTTGGTCCAACTTGTCTATGCCTACCAGATATCCTAAATTTAACCTAGACCTATTTGCCAGTACTTAGCCCATATCCCTCTCAACCTTTCCTATTCATATATCCATCTAGATGCCTTTTTTAAATGTTGTAATTGTATCAGCCGTCACCACTTCCTCTGGCAACTCATTCCATGCACCATCCTTTAATTTGCTTTTGAATTGCCCCCCCCCCCCCCCCCCCCCCCGCTTACCCTAAAGTATGCCCTCTAATTCTGGACTCCCCCATCCCAGGGAAAAGACCTTGATTATTCACTGTATCCATGGTGCTCATGATTTTATAAACCTCTAAGGTCACCCCTCCACCTCCGATGCTTCAGGAAAAATAGCCCAAGTCTATTCAGTCTCGCTGTCGCTAAAACCCTCCAACCCTGGGAAAATCATTGTAAATCTTTTCTGAACCCTTTCGAGCTTCATAACATCCTTCCTATAGGAAGGAGAACAGTGTTGTTCACACTATTCCAAAAATAGCCCAACTGATGTGCTTGAGTGGATCTGTGATTTTAGACATTCCGTAAGGTTATTGTAATGTTTTGGTTGTCTAAAGGATATGTGCTGACTAACATTTCTATTAGGAGTAGGTCAGTCATCTCCTTCGGTTTGCCCTGCCATTCATAAGATTGTGATCTGATTGTGGTCTCTGCTTTCCTGTCAGTCCCTGTGTCCTTTGACCTCTTTGTCAGTGAAGGTTGTATCTAACTCTGCCTTCAAAAATATTCAATGACTTTACCTCCACTGGTCTCTTGGGAAGAGAAATCCACCAACTCTTAGAGAACTTTTTTCCTCATTCCTATCTTAAAGTGGAAGACCCCATTATCTTTAAATGGTGTATTCTTTTTTAGCTTTAATCTTTTCCTACAGGGGTAAACATCTATTTATCATCTGCTTTTTAAAAACAAAATACTGCAGATGCTGAAAATTTAAATGCTAGTGAAACTCTGTTCTGGTGGTATATATGGAGAGAGGATAGAAGTAATGTTTTAAGTGCAAATTAACTTGTCTGTAATGTCCCTTTTAGGATCATAAGTTTGTTTTTGATTTCCAGTTAACTCCCCTCTGGCCCTGTTCTTTGGAACTTTGCGGGTATATTCTGAAGTTTTTGCTGATCTTTAAAATTCAAAAATCCATAAAGGTAAAGTGTACGGAGTTCAAGTTAAGCTGCAAGCAGCTGGGTGACATAGTGGAGACTGAGGCAGCAACAGCGAGCAACTTAATGAGGTTTTTTCCCCCATTGTACAGTGATTCTTTTCGAATGGACAAACTTCTTAGATGTATGTCATATCAGAATTTCAAAGATTTGCAGCAAAGCTAAGTGAATGGTGTTACCTGTGATTTGTTGCTCAATGTGATGGATGTGTGCTCACTGCATAGAAAAAAGCCTTCAATTCAGGAAACAGGTTAATTTTAACACTAGTTTTTTCTTAATCCAGAGGGCACTGGTGACTATGACTAATCTCTGCCTGATCTTCTTATAAATATTCCTGCTGTATAACTTAAACCCCCCTCCCCCACCCAATACATATAGCATCTTCTACTCCAGTCTTTTTATATAATGATTAATACTAATTGCTGAATGAGTTAATGTCAGATGATTGGTTTTCTCTGTTGACATATTCAAACCTTGCTGCAGTTAATATGCTTCTAAATTCTGTTTCTATTTCCTTGTATAGAAAATGCACCCAGACAAAACTCCTTCAGAGGAATTACTAGCTGTTAGTGAATTTGAATCACGTAAGTATTCATTACAGAATACAATAATTCAGTTTTAGTTTCACAAACTGCAACTTTCCAAAAGAGGACAGTTTTTAAGTTCAAAGTTAAACAGATCTAGAGTTTAGATTAGAGTGGTGCTGGAAAAGCACAGCATGTCAGGCATCATCTGAGGAGCAGGAAAATCGACATTTCAGGCAAAAGCATTTCAGAGGCTATTAGTACGTTGCGTTCATAGAATTTGTATAAATATATCAGAGTTTCTCTATATTTACCCTTTATAAAAGATTGACCTGATTCCTGCATCATGTAAGAGAAAAGTATGATTCTAAAATTTCAGACTTCAGAGTCTGGACTTTGCTCTGAACAGTGATCGGTTTTTGAGACTGATTTTGTCGTGGAGAAATAAGTTCTTGAAGTCTACCTCCTAATCCCAAAAAAAATGAACTTGAATTGTCTTTCCAGGTTTTTAACACGTCCCCTTTTTTTTTCCAAGTCTGCTTGGACCTCCATGCACCTCCTATCTGAAATTACGACGACTGCACATGCTCATGCAATACTTCCTATGGAGTGCTCAGAGTCAGTGATGACTGATTATGGAATGTCATAATGGTTAACAACGCAGGAAAAGGCCCATTGAGTCTGCGCTGGTCAAAAATAATCATTTTAACTATTCTAATCCTATTTGCCAGTACTTGGCCCATAGTCTTGTATGCATGAGTTCACAAGTGCACATTTTTAATCCTTTTCTCAGTGAGGATTTCTGCCTTTATCACCCTTACTGGCAATGAGATTAAGACTCCCACCACCCTCTGAGTGAATAATAGCTTCATCATAGCCCCCTCTAAACCTCCTGCACCTTGCTGTAAACCTCTGTCTCTGGTCACTTACCTTTCCCTGCTCCAAGGGGAAAGGTTCCTTCCTGTCTACCCCATCCATGCCTCACATAACTTTTATCATCACTCTCGGCTTGACGGAAAGCAACCCCAATCAATTCAATCCCTCTTCATAACTGAATCCATCCTGGTAAATCTCCTCTGCAAACACTCTACTGCTATCGCATCCCTAATTTGCTATTATACTGTTTTAAAAGCATTTGGATTAGCCAAAGTGGGATCTCTGTCTTGTGTGAACATATTAAAGTGTTTTAGATTGTAGAGGCTTAGTTGGACAGCAGAAGACCTTTTCTGAAACGAGGATGTTACAAAAGCTACAGCCTGGATTGTTTCCTGACTGACAAGATTTCAGTCCTACGAAGTTAGACAGGAAGAAAAGGAGTATGAACCAGGGAGATGTGGAGATCTGGTTATCTGTGTTATTGAAAATCTAACTGTTAAGGATGAAGTTCAACAAAATGAAGCTCTTGTGTTTAGCCACCTTTTTAGGATAAGTACATCAAATGGATTTTGAATTGAAAGTGTTATACCAGCCTACTCCAATCGCATCTGAAACAATACGTCTTATTAGTTGAAAGACAAAGTATTTAATGAAGCTATGGAGACCAGCTCAAATATCAATTTGAGGAATGGAGTGTGGTCTGTCAGGTAGCTGTCCCTTTGGAATATCAAAGTTTTACAAAGGACTCAAAATTCCTTTGCGAGGTCATTTAGATGTTGGGATAACGGTAAAATGCTAAAACATTTTTATTAGCTTTAATTACTTAGAGGTGTAATTACTCTTGCCTTGACATGCCATTTGTGGTCGGTAGTGGAGAATTCCCAACCTTCCCTTAACCCTACAACTTTAAACTCTAATACAGGGTACCAAAACTTTTGGAGAACTGTTTAGAAAAGGCTTAAGATAGTGATCTGAGACAGTACCTAAAACCAGGAATGGGAGTCATTGTATTTTTGTACAATTTTATGGATGTATACATTCCTGAAGCATGACTTTCAGGATAATTAGAACAAAGAAAATTACAGCAGAGGAACCGGCCGTTTGGACCTCCAAGCCTGCACTCTATCTAAATCTATTGCTTAATTTCTAAGGATCTGTATCCCTCTGCTACCTGCCCATTCAAGTATCTGTCTAGATGCATCTTAAATGATGCTATCGTGCCTGCCTCTACCACCAGTGTTGGCAATGCGTTCCAGCCACTCGCCACCCTCTGCGTAAAGAACTCTCCATGCGAATCTCCCTCTCACTTGAACTTGTGACCCCTAGTAATTGACTCCCCCGTTCTGGGGCAAAAGCTTCTTGCTATCCACCCTGTCCAGACCTGTCATGATTTTTGTAGACCTCAATCAGGTCCCCCTTCAACCTGTCTTTCTAATGAAAATAATCCTAATCTGCTCCACCTCTCTTCATAGCTAGCGCCCTCTATACCAGGCAACATTTCTGGTGAACCTCCTCTGCACCCTCTCCAAAGCATCCACATTCTTTTGGTAATGTGGTGACCAGAACTATGCAGTATTCCAAATGTGGCTGACCCAAAGTCTTATACAACTGTAACATGACCTGCCAACCCTTGCACTCAACACCCTGTCTGATTAAGGAACGATTGCCATATTCCACCTTGACCACTCTATCAATCTGCATTGTCACCATTGCTACAAATGTGGTAGTGGAATAGTTGTTTTTTCTTTGAAACAAGATATTGTCTTTTTTATATACATAATCAATCTGAGGCTCAAATTTTATGTTGGAAGAAATGATTATTACTTTGGGGCTAAAATCATTTACATCTTCACTTTTCACCCACAATCTCTGTGCTTTGGAAAGAGTCTTCAAACTTTGAAGACTGATTAGAGCCAAGATTGTCATAGCGATTAGTATAAGGAAATTAGTTTGTTGCCATTAGGGACACTGTCAATGAGTCCTCCAGATTTAGTTTTAGTTTTTGTTTTGAACAGATAAATGAATGTTAAGTGAGAGGCCACTTAAATTGTAAACCAAATCAACAACACTTTCAACATCAGTTTGAGAGAAACTGACAAAAGCCTGAGAGTTGGAGGGAAGCATTTGAAGGATTCTAAACAAACAATGAAAAGTAGAGCAGATTTTAAAAGTTTAAAGTTTGACATTTTCTTTCAGGAAATGTGTTTTTGGTCCTATTTTAGTCTGTTTGGAGCCATTTCAAAAGCAAGATTCACTGGACCTTTTATCAAATCAAAAAAAAGCTTAAGAATGTGAATTGTGAGAGTATTTCAGACAGGAGTGAGAACCAGCATTTCAGGGTAACACATTGAAAAGATATGGTAGGGCCAATAGACAACAAAAAAAATGAATTTAATGGTATTGGAGTAAAAGGTGAAGTCTAGAAATCTAAGTAGTTGGAGAATGAATCAGCAATTGAAAAATTATCCTCCAACAATCAGCTTGGAAAAAACACACTAATGCTTAAAAGGTTAGATAACATGTTTTATCTTGAAGACATTTGAAGTGATTTAGGAAGGCTATTACTGATCCATAAATCTTTGTGGGAACGGATCAGGAAAGTTTTGTTTTGATCATGTTAATGTGGGTGATATTGTCTATAAAGCAGTTCCTGTACAGACTCCATCCAGGGAGTGTAGATCAAGTGAGGGAAGAAACTAAGTTAATTGTGGACAATGACATTGAACTGTCACAGTAGCTGGACGTCACCTGTCAAATGATGCTGAAACTGGATGAGTTACAACAATTCTGTTAACTTTGTGGTAATTAACATGGTAGTGAACGCCGATTTGCATCCAGTCCTAGACTGGTGGACTGTGTTAAATAAATCTTACATTCATCATTTGTCAAACAAATCCATTGTTAAAAGGATGTCAATTCCATTAACTGATAAAGCTGATATTTCTTTAGTTCTTGTAATGTGGGATGAATATTATCAGTGCAAAGTCCTTTTGTTTGGAATGAAAAATGCACCAGCCACATTTCAATGGCTAATCAATGATCAAAAGACTTGGTAATAATACTGTTTACATTGACAATTTGGTTGCAGTTTTGCTAAACCAGGGAAGAGCACTTGCACCATTTTGATCAGCTATGAAAAGCCAATTTGATTATAATGAATTTGCTAAAGTTAAAGTGACCTTACTTGGGTCATATGGTGGGACAAAGCCAAGTAGCACACAGAAGTAAAAGTGCAGGCTAGGATAAACTGAGAAGTTGGCATGAGTGAATTTTTATTGCAGATTTGTTCTGAACTTGTTCACTGACATTGCACCTTTTGAACAAAGTTGTTGAAAAATGTAAGAAAATCTGAATGGACTTGAGTATCAAAGTATGAAAATGTGGAAGTAGGGCTGACAGTTCTGCCTAATTTATGGGAGACCATTCAAAGTTGATGCCCGTGACATTGGTCTGGAGGCTGTTTTACTGCAGGATGACCTGTTGGTCAAGAAACTGACCCCATTCCCTGTCGATAAAAATGTTGAACCATTGAAAAACCAACATTGAGCCTTATGATGGCTGTACATCATTTTTAAATATATGTCAACAGGGAATAAACTGTTATTTATATAGACCACAATCTTTTAACTTTTTAAATTGGAAATAATCCCAGGCCCTTGTCCTGAAGTATTATAAAGGAGCTTGCTTCCCTAGCTGTATATTGTATAAAAGAAACCTTTTTAGTGAGCACATTTGATGGATGGTTTTGTAGGTGCAATGAATTTGTGTAAAATATGGTTACTATGTAACTCAGTATGTTTAATGTCAAAATGTTAGTCCTGTTAAGGTGATATGGCATTAGTGTTAAGATTTGTTAGTAAGGAAAATGCCTCTTAAAGATTTTCATTCTTTTGTGGATAGATGGGATTTATTTAGATTTTAACATCATTTATCCTTGTGCTGGACTTTTCAATTTGAACTAGAGACATATGGATTTCTGGTGTCTGAAGCATCTTCCATAACTTCTGTATCCATGGTAATGTCTTTTGAAAAATATAGCTTGAGACCGGTAGTTTTGGGGACTAATTGGAATTTGTATACGTTTGCTCAGACTCTCCAAAAGAAAACCGTGTAGTGTAGTAGGTTTTCAGATTCTGAAGTTTTGTAGCGGAGATGAGGGGAGTGATGAAAACACCCCAGAGCTTGGAAGAAATTAAAGATTTTTAAAATTTCAGTTCCTGCAGATCTGCACAATTCTTTTGTTTTACATAGCCAGCTTCAGCTCTTGTTTCTGAGACCAGAGGAAGAAGATGTCTTTAGCTTACACTTGTTAGGAATACATTACCTTTGGTAAGGAATTGCATAAAACATCCAGACCAGAAGTGTTTAGTTAAAACTCAGAAGGTTGTTTTTTGAAGCTGAATATAAGATTTTGGAGTCGAAGGAAGGCCATTCAGCCCATCGAGTCCACTCCGCCATTTAATCATGGCTGATGGCCGTTTCAATTCCACTTACCCATACTCTCCCCATAGCCCTTAACCTGTTTTAAGCTCTGCCTGATCCTTAATTTATCTTAACTGCCAGATTCTCATGACCAGGAATTGAAGCCACACCAAGTCAAGCCTAAGTGGAATGGCAGAAAGCTTTCTCTCTTTAAAGAGTCACCAGATTTGAATGTTATCTCTGTTTTCTCTCATAGATGCTGCCAGACCTGTTGAGGTTCTCCATCAATTTCTGTTTGTGTTTCAGGGATGTGTCTGTGGTGTTTGAGTACTGTAATGGAATACTGTTGGGATTAATGAGATTGAGTTTTGAAGTCTTTAGAAATATTATAATAAACTTTTGTGTACTTTCTCAGTGCTGCAGGTTTGGGTTATTGTTTCAGTAAAAGACTGCCTTGTTTAAAAACAAAACCATCTAAGTCTGGGGATCTGATTTGCCTAATAATCTGATCCATTACCATATTCATTCTGCCATTTGAAGTGAGTTTGAGAAGGATTTTCCTGTTAATCTCTATGTACACAATCCTTATCAGTTGGCAGTGTGCCCATTATACCTGGTCGCCACTCCAAATATAATCAAAGTGCATAGGAAATGACCCAGTTTGAAGAATTTGAAGTATTATTAACCAATCTTACCAGATAAATAGCATGTGCCACTTTTATTTGTTACCAGCATCAAAAATAGGTTGCATAAAATGTCCTAAATTGTTTCAGCAGGAATGTGACCAACCAAAAATAGTTTGTGAAATGAGGTAATAGAGGGATGACTAAATGCTTAGCAAAGAAGTAGGTCTGAAAGGAAGATGATTAGTCAAGAGTTTGGAGAAAACTTCAGACCACTGATAACTCAAAGGGTGGCAGCTGTTATTGGATGATAAGAAGGTTGTGGCATGGCAATTATAATTTTTCTGATCAGCTGTGTGATTTTCATTCACAAGCATGTGAACATCTTAAACCAGTAGAGCTGGACAAACAAGACAGCGTGGGATTAGTGGAAGAGTCTTTAGTCAGCTGAATTTTAATAGTGTAAGATTGGGTCCCATTTTAGAGCAGGCATACCTTAAGAGGCAACAAAATAAGTTTATCACTAAATTTGTCTGAGAAATTTGATTTTTTAAATTTTAGAAGTGAGAAAAGGATGGTGAGTATTACTAAATGTTTTTAAAATTTTAGTGCCTACAGAATGTCTCCTTTCATTCGTTTAATGAATGAGAAAGAGTAATCCAGCAGAAATACTGTTTGAACCATTTTAAAAACCTAAGACTCCAGAGTTGATTATGATGGCTTGCGTACATGTAATGAGCAAAATCACTAAAACTGGAGGTCGCATAGAAAATGTCAGATCTCCTCACCTAGTTCAGTGCAACTTCCATATTGCATATTTGATCATTTTAATGCATGGCTCTGCAGAGTTGATTAATATCTCAATCCAATGGATTTAATAGCAATATAAAGATTTCAGAACTACTAGGGTTTCACTCCAGTCTCTCTCAATGTTTTTAAAATTTCTCTCTGTTTCAGACCTTGATAAATTGGATAATGAGAAAAGAGAGCTGATTGAGAGTGACATTGCTGCCCTTCATCATTTCTACAGCAAGCACCTTGACTTCCCTGACCGGGCAGCCTTGATTGAACTCTTTGCTAAGGCTTGTATCAGATTTGTAAATACTGTTTGTGTTTTTGTTTGTGGATGTGACTAGGTAACTTCAGAATTGTCGCATGTACATTATAAATAGTGTGATTTGCCACATAATATTTATTATTCTGTTAGAGTTGTGAAGATTCCAACAAGTATTTTCTTCAGTATTTACTCAGGAACAGGGCATTGTTGTCGATGAGAATACTGAGTCACAAATAAGTAGAATGGATGGCTTTGAGGTATGTAGAGAAGAGGTGTTGGAAATCCTGGAAAAGGTGAAAATAGATAAGTCCCCTGGGCCTGATGGCATTTATCCTAGGATTCTCTGGGAAGCAAGGGAGGAGATTGCAGAGCCATTGGCCTTGATTTTTATGTCCTCTTTGTCTACAGGAGTAGTCCCAGAAGACTGGAGGATAGCAAATGTGGTTCCCTTGTTCAAAAAGGGGAGTAGGGATAGCCCTAGTAACTATAGGCCGGTGAGTCTCACTTCTGTTGTGGGCAAAGTCTTAGAGAGAATTGTAAGGGATAGGATTTATGCACATCTGGATAGGAATAATGTGATCAAGGATAGTCAGCATGGTTTTGTGAAGGGCAAGTCGTGCCTCACAAACCTTATTGAATTCTTTGAAAAGGTGACGAAGGAGGTTGATGAGGGGAAAGCGGTAGATGTGGTATATATGGATTTTAGTAAGGCGTTTGATAAGGTTCCCCATGGTAGGCTACTGCAGAAAATACGGAGATATGGCATTGAGGGTGAGTTGGAGGTTTGGATTAGGAATTGGCTGGATGGAAGAAGACAGAGGGTAGTAGATGATGGCAAAGTTTCTTCATGGAGTGCCGTCACTAGCGGTCTTTCGCAAGGATCTGTTTTGGGACCATTGCTGTTTGTCATTTTTATAAATGACCTGGAAGAGGGGTTAGAAGGTTGGGTGAGCAAGTTTGCGGATGATACGAAAGTCGGAGGAGTTGTTGACAGTGAGGAAGCATGTGGCAGGTTACAGCAGGATATAGAGAAGCTGCAGAGCTGGGCAGAAAGGTGGCAGATGGAATTCAATGTAGCTAAGTGCGAGGTGATTCACTTTGGGAAGAATAACAAAAAGATGGGGTACTGGGCTAATGGTCGGATACTTGGTAGTGTGGATGAGCAGAGGGATCTTGGTGTCCATGTACACAGATCTCTGAAAGTTGCCACCCAGGTAAATAGTGCGGTGAGGAAGGCATATGGCGTACTGGCTTTTATTGGTAGAGGAATTGAGTTCCGGAGTCCTGAGGTCATGATGCAGTTGTATAAAACTCTGGTACGGCCGCATCTGGAATATTGTGTGCAGTTTTGGTCGCCATACTATAGGAAGGATGTGGAGGCATTGGAACGGGTGCAGAGGAGGTTTACCAGGATGTTGCCTGGTATGGAAGGAAAATCGTATGAGGAAAGACTGAGGCACTTGGGGCTGTTTTCACTAGAGAAAAGAAGGTTTAGGGGTGACTTGATTGAGGTGTACAAGATGATTAGGGGGTTAGATAGGGTCGACAGTATGAACCTTTTCCCGCGTATTGAGTCGGGTATTACAAGGGGGCATAGCTTTAAATTAAGGGGGGGTAGATATAGGACTGATGTTAGGGGTAGGTTCTTCACTCAGCGAGTCGTTAGTTCATGGAATGCCCTGCCAGTAACAGTGGTGGACTCTCCCTCTTTATGGGCATTTAAGAGGGCATTGGATAGGTATATGGAGGATAGTGGGTTAGTGTAGTTTAGGTGGGCTTGGATCGGCGCAACATCGAGGGCCCAAGGGCCTGTACTGCGCTGTATTCTTCTATGTTCTATGTTCTATGTTCTAAGACTTTGAGTTGTATATCCATAGAATTAACCGAGAGCTTCGGATGAATTCCAAACGGGTTTTTTGTTTTCTGTTTATCTGCTGTGTGGACCTAACTTTTGGCCTACTGCAAAATAGGGGATGTATTAGTCCACACCATTAGTTCTTGATCTACATTTTCTAGTCAGTCAGAGCCAGAAACCTAGTACTTGCAACAGCTGTTGGATTTGAAAGTGCAGGAAATTATGACCAATATGGACTTCAGGATCACTCTTCTCAAAAGGTGATGGCAGATTGACACTAATTGAATCCCTGTCATCTAAGCATTTTCAATTTCAAAGATTTGTCTGAAATTCATAGATACTTAGGCACCAACTTGAATTGTGCTTGGCATGATTGATCTTTGAGCAGGTTCAGATTTCAAAATTTTCTGGCTGAAGCCAAGCCTGAGTGTCCAGAAGCAATTGAGGAAGGCTGGTAAGTTGCGAAGTCTTTTGTCTCATCAGCCTCCTTTTTGGTAAAACAGAAGTTTCCTTTTTCTTTTTGTATCCTATTCTGTATCTGCTAGAGGAGGGCCTTTTAATGTTTATGGTGAGTGTCTCCTCATTCTCTTGCCATTTACCTTGCTAACTTGGGCAGAGGACCTGCATCTCAGACCTTGTCTTGATGTTATGCCAGAATTGTGCATGATCTTAATGGCAGCTCTACAAGGCAAGCAGTGTTGCCAGTAGATCTTACACCAGAATTGAATTTCTTATTTCTTGTTTTCTGGGGATGAAGGAGGTCATTAGCTGCATTAGACTGTGTAATATACAGTTACAAAACAAAATGGATTTCTTGTTTGGTAGTGCACCACCTTCCTTGGTGATAGCAAGAGGAAAATAGCTGCTGGACCTCAAAGAAGCAGATCCAGGCTCGTCCTATCACCCACTCACTCTCTCATTCTGACGTCTCTCCTCTTAAGACCTTGGGTTTGATTTTTACCATTTTGTGCCAAGGGGTGTTTGAGGACTGTTGCAAGCATTTGGAACAGCATCATTAAGTTGGTATAATATGTTGGGTTTTCAGATTGGGGCGGTATGGCCTGGCCCATAAAAGATCAGGGGCTTTTTGTGGGGTTTGCTTTATAGTTTGGATTTTGGATTAAGGTGGTTGGACTCGAACCTGGCAAGTGGCAGGTGCGAGTGTCTTTTCTTCCAGATGTTGAGTTTGGTTGGTTTAAACAGTGCTTAGCTGAAAATGTGTTGCTGGAAAAGTGCAGCAGGTCAGGCAGCATCCAGGGAACAGGAGAATCGACGTTTCAGGCATAAGCCCGAAGAAGGGCTTATGCCCAAAACGTCGATTCTCCTGTTCCCTGGATGCTGCCTGACCTGCGCTTTTCCAGCAACACATTTTCAGCTCTGATCTCCAGCATCTGCAGTCCTCACTTTCTCCTTAAACAGTGCTTTGGATAGCAATGGCTCTCAGTCACCAAGAGTTTTTTGTGGGGGTGGAAGACATGATTTTGGGGGTTTTATAAAAGGTGGTTAAGGCCAAGCTGCTGGAATTGGCAAACAAGCTGGAGCTGCATCCTTCTGTGAGGAAAGGAGAGAATTACAGCAATAGCTCAGCATTTCAATTTGATGGAAATGCCATGGGAATCTTAATGGCTAAAATTCAGTTGAAAATGAAGCAGCTTCATTTAGAACCAAGTGACGAGGAATTACAATTAAAAGCAGAAGAGAGAAATAGAGGAAAGGAAGACAGGGAGTTTGCACTTAAGAAATTCTCACCTTAAACAGGAAAAAGTGAGGACTGCAGATGCTGGAAATGAGTCAAAAAGTGTGGCCCTGGAAAAGCATAGCTGGTCAGGCAGCATCCGAGGAATAGGAGAGTCGACGTTTTGAGCATAAGCTCTTCTTCATGAAATTGAAAAGTTGACTCTCCTGCTCCTCGGATGCTGCCTAACCAGCTGTTCTTTTCCAGTGCCACACGTTTTGACTTGGACAGGAAAGTCAGTTTAAAAGCGTGGAGATGAAGGTTGAAGGTAAGCTGAGTGAGGGTGAGCAAACCCAAGGTAGCCAAAGGCCTGTTGAGCAACTGTTTAGATATATTCGAGCATTGCCTAAATTTGAGAAGGATGTGGAAGCCTTCTTTTTCATCTTGATTTGGAAAGGTGTCTCAACAAATATAGTGGCCAGTGACCATGTGGGTTTTGTTGATCCAAACAAAAAACTTGTAGAGCTAGTGAGGTGTTCACATCCCAAGCAGAGGAGATATCTGGGGCATAAGAGGTGGTGAAGAAAGCCATTTTAAATGCAAATGAGCTTGTGCCAGAAACCTACAGACAACACTTCAAGAACCCAAAGGTGGGATCCTGGTCAAATGCTACATTGAGTTTGAAAGGATCAAACTCAGTAATTGTGATAGGTGGATAGGGCTTTAAAGATAGAGCAAACCTATGATGCTATTAGAGAAACGATTATTTTGGAGTTCACAAATTCACGTCCTGACATAGTGAGAACTCTTGTGGCAGAGCAGAGTTAAATCAGCAAAATTAGCAGCTGAAATGGTTGATGATTGAGTTGGTCCATAAGTCCACATTTGGCTTCCAAAATCCGTTTCAATCCGTGAGTGCTAGAAATTGGGGAAAAGAGAAATCCTAGTGTGGAAAGGTAGATCTCTGAAGATCATAAGGAAAACTTACCACAGGGTGAAAAGGAAACCCTTGCCAGGGAAAGAAGTTAAAGTCACTGCAATAAAGTAGACCAGATGAAATGAGTGTTGGTGGGTTAGGAAAAGCACTGGGAAGCCAGATGTAGGAAAACAGGGCAAGCCAGTGAATTTTGTTGGCGTGGAAATGGAAAGCTGCAGTGGAGGCTAGAAAGCTGCACCAGAATGTACAAGCTGGTCAGAGGTTGGTTAAGGAGGAAGTGCCAGATCATCTTAAACCATATACCTGTGAAAGTAAAGTTTACTCTCATAGGCCAGGAGCAGCAATTAGAGGTTACAATATTCAGAGATACAAGATCCTCTCAATCTGTGATGTTGAAAGATGAAGGAATGTGTACCTCTGAAGGACTATTGCCAGTAAAGGTGCTAGTATCGTGAGTTCACTGAGACAAGGAGCATTCAATTATGTAGAGTGAGGTTAGAGTGTCCAGTGAAAAGTGGAAAAGTCATGGTAGGAGTACTGGACAAATTGCAGGAATACAATTTGTCCTTGCTAATGATATAGCTGGTTCACCAGTAGGAGTGTTGCCTACTGTGGTTGAAAAGCCAGTGGAAACTCTGGCAATTGAACTATCCCAGGACACATCCTGGGATTTTTTTGGACTGTGGTAACAAGGTCACAAAGTCGCCAGTTCAAACAGGAGACATCAAAGAGTACAGATAAAGTTTTTTGAGGTGGAATTAGTAGAGACCCTGTTTGATCAAATAGTTGAGACAAACCAGGATAAGAGAGATGACAAAGCAGACCCCTTTAGCTCAGATAAATTAACTGAGTTACAACAGAAAAATGAAAATTAACAGCAATTGTATCAAAAGACATTTGGATTCTGTAATTGCATCCCTGAATGCTACTATCTTAAATGATGATGTCTTAATGAGGAAATGGAGATTATCATGTATTCAGGTAGATGAAAAATGGGCAGAAGTTTATAGATTAGATTCCCAACAGTGTGGAAACAAGCCCTTCGGCTCAACAACTCCACACCGACCCTCTGAAGAGTAACCCACCCAGACCCATTCCCCTCTGAATGGCAGTAGGGGCAATTTAGCATGGCCAATTCACCTAACCTGCACATCTTTGGATTGTGGGAGGAAACCTGCGCACCCGGAGGAAACCCATGCAGACACTGGGAGAATGTGCAAACTCCACACAGACGGTCGCCCGAGACTGGAATCGAACCTGGGACCCTGGTGCTGTGAGGCAGCAGTGCTAACCACTGAGCCACCATGCAGCCCTTATTTTTTTAAAAGATTAGATTTAGATTGCTTAGTGTGGAAACAAGCCCTTTGGCCCAACAAGCCCACACCCACCATCTGAAGAGCAACCCACCCAGACCCATTCCCCTACATTTACCCCTTCACCTAACACTAGGGCAATTTAGCATGGCCAATTCACCTAACCTGCACATTTTTGGACTGAGAGGAAACCGGAGCACCCAGAGGAAACCCACGCAGACACTGGGAGAATGTGCAAACTCCACACAGACATTTGCCTGAGGCAGGAATTGAACCCAGGTCTCTGGTGCCGTGAGGCAGCAGTGCTAACCACTGTGCCACCGTGCCGCCCAAGTTCATCAAATCATAGTGAGCGGGTTATAGAAATGTGTTGAGTGGTGCATGAGCTACTAGTAAGGGGTCATTTAGGGGAAGAGGAAAATCTCTAGCTAAAATACAAAAACATTCTTGCTGGCCTGGACTGCACAAGGATGTAGTTAAATTTTGCCAGATCTGCCATACATGTCAGGTAACTGGAAAACCACAGACAGTAATAAAACCCACACTTTTTAAATATCTATTCCTGCATTTGAGGAACCTTTTACTAGAGTCTTAATTGATTTGCGTAGGGCCTCTATCTGAAACAAAAAGTGGGAATCAGTACAGAAGAACCTTGATCATCCAGCATTCAATTATCCGATATTCGGATAATCCGGCAAGATCGCAAGGTTGCCCAATGCTTGGCTAAACTGGTATCTGGCACTTGATTATCCGGAATTCGATTTACCGAATGAAATACACCCTCCGCTCATGCCCTTTGGCTAATGGAGGTTCCTCTGTATTTGTTGATAATAATGGATGTGTTGATTTCCAGAGGCTGTTCCATTACATAATGATTAGATTTTTTTTTAGATTACATTACAGTGTGGAAACAGGCCCTTCGGCCCAACAAGTCCACACCGACCTGCCGAAGCGTAACCCACCCATACCCCTACATTTACCCCTTACCTAACACTACGGGCAATTTAGCATGGCCAATTCACCTGACCTGCACATCTTTGGACTGTGGGGGGAAACCTGAGCACCTGGAGGAAACCCACGCAGACACTGGGAGAATGTGCAAACTCCACACAGTCAGTCGCCTGAGGCGGGAATTGAACCCGGGTCTCTGGCGCTGTGAGGCAGCAGTGCTAACCACTGTGTCACCGTGCCGCCCACTAATATCACAGCTAATAAGATCGTAGAGGAATTACTCAATTTGTTTGGACCAGATATGGTCCACCCACAGAGATACAATCAGATCAAGGGTCAAACTCCACATTGGAATTATTCAAGGAAGGTATGGACAGCTAAGGAATAAAATAATTCAAATTTACTGCATACCATCCAGAATCGCAGGGATCGCTAGAAAGGTGGCAGCAGACATTAAAAGACCATCTTGAGGGCTTCTAGTCAAGACAGTCTGGTGATTGGGGTAAGGGAATTCTGTTTATACTTTTTGCGATCAGCGATGTCACCAAATGAATCAAATTGTCTATTTGAATTAGATTAGATTACTTAGTGTGGAAACAGGCCCTTCGGCCCAACAAGTCCGCACCGACCCGCCGAAGCGTATACCACCCAGACATACTCCTATATTTACCCCTTCACCTAACACTATGGGCAATTTAGCATGTCCAATTCACCTAACCTGCACATTTTAGCTTTTGGGCATGAAGTGAGGGCGACTAAAATTAAGGAGAAATTGGCAAGTCAGAATTCAGAGACCACATGATCAATTTAAATAGAGCGGGGTAATTGGCTAGACAGCATTTTAAAGTAACAAAGGATAAAATGAAACAGGAAGCAGACAGGAATCAAAAACTTGCAATTTTGTTACCAGAGATAAGGTGTTAGTGTTACTTCCAGAGATAGGTGAACCTTTTAAAAGCAAAGTTTAGTGGATCTTACCAAAAGGAAATTGTGTGGTTAACTATTTAATAAGGGCTCCAGATGCAAAGAAATCAGTGTGTCATGTGAATAGGGAAGGAAAGCGAGAGGACAGTGCTAATTGGTTACAGCATAGAGGGAAGAATCCAGTTCAGAGGATTCTGAATTGGCGATTCCTAAAATTAGGCTGGACAATGAACAAGGTGTCAAAAATTGGGATATATTATTGAGTTACCTTCCAGAGGAAAATCGAAATGAGCTGAAAGAGTTATTACTCATGGGAAGATATGTGGAAATTAGCTGGGAAATACTAACCTAATTATGCATGATGTAGATATAGGAGATGCTGTTCCAATTAAGCAACATCCGTATAGGCATAACCCTCAAGTTGACAGTGGACTGTCAAAGGCATTTGACAGCCTAAAAGCTGTGTTAACCACTACCTAGTATTAGCCACACCTAATTACACAAACCGTTCAAGGTGGCTATCGATGCAAGTGATCTGGGTGTTAGTGCTGTGCTCTTTTAAGAAGATGATGAGAAGATAAACCTGTTGGGTATTTCTCCAGGAAATTGAGCATTCATCAGCAAAAATATTTGGTTGAGAAGGAGAGAGTTTGATGTTGGCGTTACAATGTTTCAATATTTGTTAGGAGTAACATATTTGAGACAATCCTATACACTGATCATAACCCATTGAAGTTTGTGGAGAAATTTAAGGACAAAAATGCCAGACTGTTTAGATGGAGCTTGTGTTTACAGCCATTCAATTTGAAAATTGTACATGTAGCGGTACGAGAACTTAATTCTCAATGTATTATTGAGACTAGAATGGGACATTCAATGGGAGGAATTCAACAGACTGACTATAAACATGCACAAATACATTCCGGTTCAATGTAATGTGTATGTTATAGGGTACTAACAGTTTAAAATTAAGGGTTTTAAAGTGAAACCATCTTTGGATATTGATAGCCCTTTTAAGGGGCGAACGTGTGACAATGCTATTCCTTTTTAACAAGGTTATGTTGCCCTCTTTTTTTTTTTTGGTTACAAAAGACAGACTCAAAAATCTAAGTTGAAGGGTTTCAAGGCCAATTTGATTATAGCTAACATACTGCCTCAGGCAAAAGGCTTTTAAGTTTAAAGAAAACACTTGTACAATGAAAGGGGAGTGGCCGGTTCTCCCAGCATCAATGACTTTGGTTTGGTTTTAGCACCGTAATGTTTAAAAAGCTGTTGACCTCGAGAGAAGCAGATCTAGGCTGGTCCTCTGTCTTTGTGTGTCTCTCTGACGTCTCTCCTGTAAGACCCTAAGTTAGGATCTGGGGCGCTTTCTTGAAATGTTTTGACAGGGTCTGGCCTGGTCCATAACAATTGTTTTAACTAACTAAAGTCCCCCAGACCTTTTTGTTCTGTGGAGATAGGAGAGGGGTTAAACATCTGTTAAATTGTGGCTGTTATTTATGATGAGATTAAGTGTGTCTGTCTGCTTGCATAATTGAGGTGTTTGTCCTTTCTTTTGTTAGTAAAAATATATTAGGCCTAAATACTCCAAATTAGATATTATACCTGTGCTTAAAAGAATACTGGATATTAAATTGATTCCATAGCTGGATTGTGAGATTTGTCAGTGTGAGTTTCTCGCATTCATTCATGCAGGTTCACTTAAGCACTGTTTTTGATGGTTTATTTAAAAGGATAACAGCCCACTTAAGGTGTTTAACAAGTACATACTAAATGGGGAAAATGTTTGCTGTTTTGTAATCTGGTCAGGTCCAAGAGACAGTTGGCAAGGGCTGATTAATATTATAATATTTCCATAGTTTCAGGTAAGTCATAGAGACATAATGGTGGCGATGGTATTGTTCTGAATAGGTTAGTAGTCTCTGGTATTTATTCAGAGGTAGCTTTAGATGTAAATAGGTCTGATAAGGGTTGATGGTGTGAAGGAGAAGTAAAGAATTTGGAAGTATTACGGGCCATTGCTTTAATTTAAGTCTATTTTGCAATAATAAAATGCATTATAAAACCACAGTTTATGAATGATAGTGTTTATAGTAGGCAATTATGAATGAATACTGGTCTACGCTTGAGGGTTAATAAAAGAATTATGAATGAGTAAATATAAAGTGCTTGTGACTGGGTTAGTGAAGAGACCTATAATACAATATCTCTGAGGGGTAGCAAAAACGTGCTGTTATGACCCCAAGAGAAATTTGTAAACTATTTTACAAAGCAAAGATTCCTCGAAATTGTTTGAATCACATAAGATTTGATGTTTACTGTAACTAACAAACTCAGATCAACATCAAGTAAGTATTACTTATTGAATTAATAAATTACAGAAAAAAAACTTTTTTTTCTATTGATTACTTAAAACAGTTGAAAATGCCACATTCTTAGCCAATACATAATCTGTTGATTAAAACTGCAGGCTCCTTCTGGATATTCAGTCGGTTCCGTTCTCATTCCTGGGTGAGGCTGTATTTTCCAGGGTCCCCTGTTGAGAAGTTCCCTCACCTAACTGCATTGTTGGAAGGAATGAGTTTCATGGCTCCTTATTTAATGTGCCTCTATTTGGCTTTGAAACTTAGCAATGCTTTCAAATCTGTAAATGCCAAGTTGGAATTGATCTAGATTGAGCATGCCTGGGTTTATTCATCCTTTTGGTAAATACTAATTCAATTGTTTGATTTTTGTCAGCGGGAAATACCAATACAATGACTAAAAGTCCAAATTTAATTTAGAAAATGCTACGTAATGTCCATCATTTTTATCTTTAATGGCCATGTTTCTGCATTCAAATATAAAGTGATTTCCTAAGCTGCATGCCTTCAATTAGCCAACCAGATCATTAGCTTGCTGTGCCTTTCTTTCAAGCTAGGGATTATCTGAAATTGATGACAGCAAGCCAGAAGCAGTAGTACAGTTGTGTGCTTGGCTGGCGAATGCTAGATTGCAACTCTAGGACTCTGTTTGTTTGGCAGTCACTATTCCTGACACTAAAATCTGGGTGGTCAGGTACCTACCTGTTGTGGGTCATGTTTCAGCACCTCTTGAGGCCGAGAGCTCACTGAACTTGTGCTGAATGGAGAATGCTGGCTACTTTATGCACTGTCTGCTTTTCGAAAGGAGAAGGAATGGTGATTAGTTCAGCACCCATGAGTGAAAAAATTGTTATCCTGACGAAAACAATAACTCATTTCAAGAAAATCTTTTGTGCAGAAAGAGATTGCGAAATAACTTTGCAGACCACAAAAATCAGCCTTTCATTCATTAATTTCTAAACGTTGTCTGTGACTGCAGTTCTGATTTGCGACCATTTTCTCCCTCTAGCCTTTATTAGGCAGCACCAGGTTATAGTCCAACAGCTTTATTTGAAAGCACTAGCTTTCATAGCGCTGCTCCTTCTGGTAGCTATGGAGCCAGATCATGAGACACAATTTGTATCAAAAGATTACTGTCAAGCAACTGAAATGATATTACAGTACTGTTAAGTCTTTCATCTTTTAGAATGGGTTGCAGGTTTTGGTTCATTAATATGTAAATCCCATAACTTCTTTCAAGTCACATTCCTGAGTTAAGTTAAGGTTTTATGAAAGTGTGGTCAGAACTGGTTCTATTTCCAAATGTATAAAGTATTGCACGGATTGACTGCCTGCAGGGTGTCTTTCTCCCCCCCCCCCCCCCCCCCCCCCGGGGCGTAACGATGCTCATGGTCACCTGAGGATCCACGGCCAAATGTCCCTGACCGCTGAAGTGTTCCCAGGTCGTCGTTGCCTCCACTCGGTCCCGCGAATGTACCGTGCCTCAGGGCATCCTTGCCTGCAGCATGAGCGACAACGTCAGCAGAGTACCTGCTGCATACATAGTGGCTGGTGTCCCCATGTGTAATGGTATCCATGTTGACACTGACATGTCATGCCATGACAGGGTTGTATGGTTGTTTAAAGGTGAGAAATGGAGGCGTAGGGAAAGTCTTGGTGAGTTGCTCACTCTCCTCAATGTGTTGCAGGCTGCCCAATGAGAGTGCTCTCACTCGCTCACACAGACCAATCTATGGGATGAATTTATATTTGCAGATGCATTCTATTTTGCTCACAAAGCGCACAAACTGCAAGCAGTCAATCCATTTAATATTTTATAAATTCCTACTTTTGGAAGTAGAACCAGTTCTGGCCCCAGATTGGGATACAGACCAACTCTAACCTCACACCTTTAATGCATTGTGTGAGCTGAGATTTTGCCTTTTTGTTTAATAAAACCTTAAATTATCTTGAGAATGTGACTTCAAGAAGTTCTGGGCTTTACATACTAATGAACTGAAACCTGCAACCCATTCTAAAAGATGAAAGACTTAAAAGCAATCTAGGTTTGTTCAATATATCATTTCAGTTGCATGACACTGTGTAATCCTTACTATATTAGTTCTGTATCTTATGGTCCTGTTCCACTGCTACCTGATGAAGGAGTGACGCTCCGAAAGCTAGTGTTTACAAATACACCTGTTGGACTGTGACCTGGTGTTGTGATTTTTACCTTTTAACCACCCCAGTCCAACATCAGCTCCTCAACATAATGTTTATCAGGCAGATTCAAATTGACACCAAAGCATAGGGGGACACTGGTTAAGCTCTTATCTGTAGGGAATAACTTGAAGCAATTATTTCTGCAAAGGTTTTAGTTTTTGGCTTTTTTTTTTAAAGGTCAACTGTAATGGGTTCACAATTGAGGATGAAGAGCTTTCTCACTTGGGTTCTGCTATCTTTCCAAGGTGAGAACTGTAATGCAAAGCTTTGTTTTCTATTGATATTTAATAAGATTGTTCTAATATAAGGTAGTCCAGTGCAATTGTTTCATCTTTAAAGTTATAGATGAGTTCCTGATAAGACTGCTTGCTGCTAATCCCCTCTGCCTGTTGTACTCAATAGTATTGTTATTGCTAGCAAGATATAGGTTACAATATAAGAGCTTTCAAAAGTAAAAGCAGGTTTCATCCAATGTAATTTGCGCGGATAATCACAGGATCAGTGACCTGAATGTTTCCAGAAATTTCTTTCTATCACAATGCACCTCAACTGAGGAAGCAAACATTATTCACTATATTGGGCCAACTGATGGGGGAAGCAGAGGAATGTAATGCAATATACTAACTGATTTGGGGGTGGGCAGACGAATGTAATGCAACACACCAAGCAAGTTAACGGTTTTAGACCCGGCCTTTAAAATGGGCAATGCAGTGAGAGGGTTGATTCACTTTAAAAAGTTGGTTCCACATACACATCCTCCAACTTCTATTTTGTGCAGCTTTACTTTGGGTTTTTTTTTCTATCCCCTTTTTCAGATATAGCTCCTGTGTCTTTTTTTTAAATGCTCCTGTGCTTTTTTTCTCTTCTGTCAAAGGCCATTATCCAGCTGAGAGGCAGCCAGGTACCTAATGTTAAGGCAGTGTAGCTGGCAATACTATATCAATTAAAATAGTAGTAATTATTTATTGGTCGCTAGATTGGTCATGGCCATGGAATAATATTTGTGCAGGTGAGTTTGAGTAGCCACTATGTAATATAGAAAACACAGAACAGTATGGTGTATGAATTCAAAAAATCACCTAGGATACTGTTGCTTTACTGCGATTTTTAATTTCTTTATGCAGTGCTACAGAGATCAAAATTTGGGAGTTTTCCAACTTAAATCAAAAATTGTTCTACTATTATGGATATTTTTTGTATATTTTGTATGAGACTTTGCTATTTTGTAGACTGAGGAAAAATACACTTGATTCAGTTAGTCCAGAGAGCAACATGATATTTATGCAGTTCCTTACTTCAAACATAAAAACTGAGATCTCAAATGTATTCAGGATAGGGCACTGGTACACTGTCTGTACTGTAGGTGAAAGCTGAACTCCCACTCTATTCTGCTCTGTGCTTTTTTGAATATAGATTATGGCATCTTTAACTAAAGGGGGGTAATGAAGAGTTTGATAGGAAGATGAAGGCTGATCTATCCTTGATGTCCCCAGTTGAGTTTCTTTTTTGAGATTGGAAGCTGCTGATGGTGTCTTGGGGCACTAGCCTTGGAAGACTCAAGCCTGACAGTGTTGTAGCACTGTAATTACACATCCTTGGACTGACCTAATTGCTGAAGCTCTCTGCATTAATGCCTGCTGAGTATTTATTTAGTTCCATTACTCTGTCAGATTCAGTAACTCCTCCAAGATTGTTACTGCAGTGATGTGGGTTGTATTTGGCACTTACAAAGCGATCAACATCTTTTATATACATTTTAACTATTTGTAAGTATTTTGCACGTGTTGCTAATGTGAGGCACTTCCTCAAGAAGTATTTTGTTAAGGCTACAAGGGCAGCTAAAGATGGGGGGGGGGGGAGAATTGTAATCTAATGCTGCATCATCAAAGCAAGCAAAATCTCTAAGTCTCTTCAATGGCTTGGTTTTTTTTTTGTTTCTTAATGCTGACGTGATTAAGAACCAAAAACAGAAGTCGCTGGAAAAGCTCAGCAGGTCTGGCAGCATCTGTGAAGAGAAGTCATAGTTACCATTTTGGGTCCAGTGACCCTTGGAGAAATCAAAGGGCCATTGGACCCAAAACATTAACTTTGAGCTCTCTTCAGATGCTGCCAGACCCGCTGAGCTTTTCCAGCGACTTCTGTTTTTGGTTTTGATTCGGGAGTATCCACAGTTCTTTCAAATTTTGCTTGTGATTTAAACTGTGTAGTTTAGTACAGTAAAAGACTTGCTTGATAAATTGCAGGACATAGTTTTCTCGATCTGAGTTGATTCAAATTCTAATTTTCTGTGCTCATCGATTTTTGGGAGGTTCTAGGGGGCTATCTGTAAACTTTGCACTCTAGGAGAGGAAGACCTCGACGTACCATAAACCAGACACACACATCCTGGAAACAAAACTGTGACTTGCACAGCCCCCTTGACTACATCACCATCACAACAACTGTGCTCATTATGCCAGTCACTTGAAGCATCTCCATGTCTTGTCTGAACTTTTTCTTTTTTTAAAAAAAAAGGTTGCAAATACAAGTTATAACATTTATTTACTAGTTTTTTTATAAATTTAGTTGTTGGTTGTACATTATGTATTTCCAACTTGTAAATGTTTTATCCATTTTAAGTTGAGGTTTTGAAACTGAACTGCTAACTTTAGAGTATTGAAATTCCTGATATACTTTGGTTTTGTTCCTTTTTTTTTATAGCGTTGCCTTGATGAATCATAGCTGCTGCCCAAATGTGATTGTAACCTACAAGGGTACAACAGCAGAAGTCCGAGCTGTGAAGGAGATCCATGCTGGGGAAGAGGTTAGAAAGAGAAGGATTTTAAAATCCTAGTTGTAGTAATTCTATGTTGTTGTGACCATACCAGGAATGTCTGTAGTGTGGCCCATGCACTCAGGAATTAAGTAGCTTGTGTTAACACCATTTGTTTCAACGTTTAAAAATAACTGACTAATGCTTTAGCTTTAAACAAGATAAAAGCTTAGCAACTTTCATCAACAGTTGAATAGTAAACTAAGCAAAAGTTTCTTATTGTTATTAGATAAAATAGATGCAAATTTGAAATGTACTTGTGAATAAAAGATACTTGAATGAAAATCTGTTTAGAGCTGAAAATGTGTTGCTGGAAAAGCACAGCAGGTCAGGCAGCATCCAAGGAGCAGGAGAATGGACGTTTCGGGCATGAGCCCTCCTCCAGGAATGAGGAAAGTGACTCCCACAGCTACCTAGACTACACCTCCTCCTCCCACCCTGCCCCCTGTAAAAATGCCATCCCATATTCCCAATTCCTTCGTCTCCGCCGCATCTGCTCCCAGGAGGACCAGTTCCAATACCAAAAAGACCGCAATTTCCCCCCAGACGTGATCGACGATGCTCTCCACCGCATCTCCTCCACTTCCCGCTCCTCCGCCCTTGAGCCCTGCCCCTCCAATCGCCACCAGGACAGAACCCCACTGGTCCTCACCTACCACCCCACCAACCTCCATATACATCGTATCATCCGTCGTCATTTCCGCCGCCTCCAAACGGGCCCCACCACAAGGAATGTATTTCCCTCCCCTCCCCTATTAGTGTTCCGAAAAGCCCACTCCCTCCGTGCACCACCTTCCTAACCTGCAATCTTCTTCCTGACCTCTCCGCCCCCACCCACACTCCGGCCTATCACCCTCACCTTAACCTCCTTCCACCTATTGCATTTCCAACGCCCCTCCCCCAAGTCCCTCCTCCCTACCTTTTTTATCTTAGCCTGCTTGGCACACTCTCCTCATTCCTGGAGAAGGGCTCCTGCCCGAAACGTTGATTCTCCTGCCCCTTGGATGCTGCCTGACCTACTGTGCTTTTCTAGCAACATATTTTCAGCATTGTCAGTGCAGACCTGTTACTTGTAGATGCTCTTTCTTGCAGAAGATGAAGTCAATATTTAACAGCTGCAATGGTTTCAGTATTGAATAGCTTTTGAGGCCATTTTATTCAAGTGAACTTTATTAGAGCACAGTATATGAGAGCAGGTTTTCACCTCCTGGAGCTACATGTCCGAACTCTGGTTGAACTCCAGAAGTATCTTTTTCTTTTGTCTTTTTTATTCTACTTTACCTTTTTTTTTTTCTTCTTTTTTTTTTTAAAAAAAATTTTTTCTCTTTTTTTTGTCTTTTCCTCCTCTTCTTTCTCATTAGTCCTTTGCTCATTCGCTCATTAGAGGGCGACATGTTGGCTCAGTGGTTAGCACTGCTGCATCACAGCACCAGGAATCCGGGATCGATTCCACCCTCTGGCAACTGTCTCTGTGGAGTTTCCACATTCTCCCGTGAATGTGTGAGTTTCCTCTGAGTGCTCTAGATTCCTCCCAAAGTCTAAAAATGTGCAGGTTAGGTGGATTAGCCGTAGGAAATGCAGGGTTGGGGGATCTGCATGGGATGCTCTTCAGCAGGTCAGTGTGAACTCGATGGGCCTGGTGACCTGCTGCCACACTCTAGGGATTCTGATTCTATGATTCTGTTATCCCCTGTTGCCCTGTACTCTGCACTCTGGCGTTGCTCCTTCTCTACTCTCGCTTTCTTTCCTAACGTGGAAATTGAAAATAAGCAGGTATGTAAATGATATTATAATCTGGTTTATATAAAGTCATAGAGATGTACAGCATGGAAACAGACCCTTCAGTCCATTGAATGGTGAGTTTAAGGTAGGGTTCCGTGCATTTTTTTTTTAACTTCAGTTCTGATGTGAATTCCAAAAAATGTATTATTGCACTATATGGGGCTGTTTTCCCTGGAGCGTCGGAGGCTGAGAGGTGACCTTATAGAGGTTAACAAAATCCTGAGGGGAATGGATAGGGTAAACAGGCAAAGTCTTTTCCCTGGGGTCGGGGAGTCCAGAACGAGAGGGCATAGGTTTAGGGTGAGAGGGGTAAGATATAAAAGAGACCTAAGGGGCAACTTTTTCACATAGAGAGTGGTACGTATATGGAATGAGCTGCCAGAGGATGTGGTGGAAGCTGGTACAATTGCAACATTTAAGAGGCATTTGGATGGGTATATGAATAGGAAGGTTTTGGAGGGATATGGGCCGGGTGCTGGCAGGTGGGACTAGATTGGGTTGGGATATCTGGTCGGCATGGACGGGTTGGACCGAAGGGTCTGTTTCCATGCTGCACATCTGACTCTCTCGTTCTATGATTTAATCCTTCATGTGCTTATTCAGTAGGAAAAACCAACTTGAACCAAAAGAGTAGTACTTTCAAACAAAACCTGTACATCCTCAAAGTACTAAGCCATAGAGTAGTCTAGTCATAATATTTTTCTTGGTTGCTTATGATGCAAAGGATTCTCTTTCCCTTTTGAATAAAACTGTAGGTTTATGGAATGTATAAGTTTTTCATTGCACATCTCTTTGATCTGCCACCTTTCAGATTTTCACTAGTTATATCGATCTTCTGTATCCAACTGAGGATCGACAGGATCGACTGAGGGATTCCTATTTCTTCACTTGTGACTGCAGAGAATGTGCAACAAAAGCAAAGGTAACCTTTTTTTTTCAACCACATCTTCTTTTCTGCTTTTTTTTAGTCTCTCGCTCTCTCTACCCTCCCTCCCCTCATGCAGTTACATGTCAGGGTATTGGTTTTCTGTGAGCAGAGCCCACACCATCTGTGCTCTGAGGATAACACCAATATTGTCATGTTATGTAGGATGCAGCAAGGCCTTCCAAACCTGGAGGTCCTTGCCTCTCGAGATACTGGAGCAGGATATGACCATTCCAGTGACCTGGCTTTGCTGTTGGCATTTGGATCTTGCTGAACCTGTTTGCAGCTCCTGCAGTTTGATTTCTTTAAATGTGACTTTGGCCATGTGCCTTACTTGCTGATTCCACCTGTAAAAGCAACCTTCAACTGCAGAAGGCATTGCAGCAGCTCAATTTTGACTTCAAGGTTTCAACACCTTTCACCTTTTTTGGAAAGGGCTTCCAAACAATTAACAGGTCTACAATCTGTAATGGACTGATCTGACTTTCATAATTACAAGTATCTGGTATCTGTATTTACTTTTAATCTTCTGTATCTGGTAGCTCTTCCTAGTTTCCCTTATTGTGACTGGGGAGTGCTGCTTTGCCGGGTTGCTTGTGAATCACAGCCATTTCCCAGGTGGCTCTCACTGTACAGTTTGCACCTCTCACTATCTAGATATTTGGAGAATGAAATCTTGTGCTGCTGAAGTTGATGGCCCTTTCATTTTGGTTTTTGTAGCTGCAGGGTAATTATCCCCGACACAATTACTCTAGAATTCAACCACTCAGATGGTGAAAACTTTCTGAATTTACTGATTCTAAGTGAATGGAATAAACTCTGGATGTACAGCCCAAAAAATACACCTATGGCCTGTTAATAGATGACCAAGAAATGACAAATTAAGTTATGGATTAAACTAAAACCCTCAAAACATAACCAGGAGATGGTCAGACCCTAACTTTTATCATTATTTAAAGGCAAGTGTAAGGCGCTGTGTTCAATTACGCCAAACTACTAGATTTTAAGCAAAACCCGTTATTCTTGCACCATAGTTAAAAGAAAAAAACTGAACTTTTATTGAATTGATTACAAAATAATATTATTTAATTATTGCTCATCAACCGTTCTAGTATAGCACCATCCCATAAACACACCCTTGGCAAAAGCAAATTCATCAAAACTGATTCCCCTTGCATGCTATCTCTAGTCCAGGAGAAAACAGAAAAGCCTGAATCCAGCAGTAGAAAGTTAGCTCTGGCTTTTGCAGTAGCTCCAAAATTGCAGCTTCAACAATTGAAAGAAAAAACTAAAACGTGTGTCTCTCCACCCACTCATGCATCCTTTGACTGGGTAGTTTTTTTTTTAAAATATGTAAAGTTATTTACTGTGTTCCCTGGAGCAGACGCCAGGTTTTCTTGTTTTCAAGAGAAACAGGGCAGAATAAATGCCTCTTAAAAGCACATTTTATCACTATGAATAAATATTTTGCTTTTCTCTTCACCATAGGTGATATGAATTAATCTCCTTAATTAGCTGTAAAGCAAAAGGTGGGAGGAAGAGTTGAACAACTTGAAATTGTCATCCCTGGGGAAGTACTGGGCATACAGATAGAGCTGCAGATGGCTAAGCCCCTGGGTCTAGATAGATATCATCCTCAGGCCCTTTTTTAAAAGGTGTGACTTATGATGTAGTCAATGCATTGACATGAACTTTGCCCAATTTGCTAGATTCTAGAAAGGTTCTATCAGGCCGGCAAGCAGCAATTGTAATGTGCCTCTTCAAAAAATGAAGGAGGCTTGAAATTTTAAAGTTGAGCAGGAGGCTGGAAGAACACCACAAGCCAGACAGCATCAGGAAGTGGAAAAATTGATGTTTCAGGTGTTACACCCAAAACGTTGACTTTTCCACCTCCCTGATGCTGCCTGGCTTGCTGTGTTCTTCCAGCTTCCTGTTTGTCTACCTTGGATTCCAGCATCTGCAGTTAAATTTCATGAGAGATGAAAATAATATGAACAAGTTAGCTTGGTATTTGTCATTCGTAGGGTGTTAAAATCATTCTTAAAGGAAGTCACTTAGAAAAATTCAATAATTGAGAAGAGTCAGTGTTTCACCAAAGTTTTTGGAGTGCTTTTAAGGGGTGATGGGCGGTGGATATGAGGGAGCTTGTGGACACTGCTTTTTGGTTTTGAAAAAGGCATTTAACAAGGTGCCACAGAAAAAAAGGTTTTTGAGCAAAGTAGATGCAGAGATCGATTTTTCCTTACTTAGCAAAAATCTATCTAAGGTTCTTGGAAGTAGATTGGAAAGTGAAGTTTGAGTTACAAACAGATTAGCCATGGTCTTATTGAGTGGTTGAGCAGGCTGGAGGGGCTGCTTGGTTGATTTCTCCAAATCCATATCTCTGATACAAGCCCCATGACGCAATGTGTATTTGTGCAGGGCTTTTCATGTCATTGGGATGTTCCTTTGTATTTCTCTGCCAAAAGAGCATTTTGCGACATAACTCCTATCAAAATGTGGCGAATGACTTCCTGCCTGATGCAAAGTAAATGTTTTATAAAGGGGGAAATGAGGAAAACAAAACAAAATGGGGATGGAGATTGCAATCTAATGTTGCAGAACTCCATCTTGACACAAAAAGGCTGGAAAGCTGTGGTTGTACTTTCCAACTGAACGGAGATGTTCTGACAAATGGTCACCCAGTCTATGCTTTGGTTCCCCAGTGTAGATGAGATGACATCACGAGCAGTGAATACAGTATGCTAATTTGCAGTTATAACTTCAACTGTTTAATAGTCTTTAATATTAAATAAATATTCCCATCCATCTCTACAGGATAAAGAAAAATTGGAGCTTACAAAATATGGTGAACCACCAAAGCCAGAGGTCATCAAGGACATGATCAAATATGCTCGGAATATAATTGAGGAATTCAGAAGAGCAAAGCATTACAAAAATATCCTTTTTTTTATTTTTGCTATGAATTGGTCATACGCCATACCCCTCTAAAAACCAAACTACTGCAGATTTCAGTGGTGCTGTTTTCTTGTGTTTAATTATTTAATTTCAGTTATTTCCGAATGCTGTTCAAACCCTGTATGATATTAGCTATTTACTATCCTTGTTCCTGGTGCATAGTATTTGGACCTGGGAATAAACAGCTGTTAAAAATTGCTGAAGGCACAAAGTCGAAGACTTATTCAGGAAAACTACACTAAACTTGAGACAGGAGCCAGCACAATAGACAATGAGCAGATTGGCAGCAGGAGTAATTTTGATTGTAGAGAAGTGAGGTGATAAATTGTGGGAGGGAAAATAATGAAAGCAGGTACGAACTGAACAACCACTGAATGTGACGAGAGCCATTTATTTCAAACACCATTCCTTATGAGGCAAGTTTTTTTGAGTATCTTGGGTTTTACAAAACGAGCGAATGGGGACAGGAGAAGGCCATTCGGCCAGTCAAGCCCACCCTGCACATTCAATATGCTCTTGGCTGATCAAACACTTCAGTGCCCTTTTACCATCTCTATAACCTGGTACACTGTTGATAATCCGAAATATATCAATTTCTATTTTAAACAAGGTGGAAAATGGAGCTCCCATAGTCTGCCGGGGCAGAGACTCCTAAAAGGTGTCCCCGTTTGTTTTTAAATGGTGCCCCTGGTTCTAGACTCCCAGGGTAAACCTCTTGCCTGTATCCACCTTGTCTATCACTATATTTAAGAACTTTGTAGGTTTGTGATATCACCTCTCATCCCTTGAAACTGGAGAGAACAGACCCAGTTTGCCTAATCTCTCTATGGCATTGTCCTACTATCCTAGGGGCAAGTGTAGTGTGCATTCATTGCACTGTCTCTGACAATATTTTTCCTGCGATGAGGATGCCAAAACTGCACTCAGTACTCCAGAGACTGTCTAACCAAGCTCTATGTCAATGAAGCAAGACTTTAATGCAGATCCTCTTGCAATAAAAGCTAACGTTCCATTCGGCTTCCTAACAGTCTGCTGAATGTGCACGTTAACCTTCAGTGACCTCTTGAGAAGGATGCTTAAGTCCCTCTGTATGTCTGTACCTTCCAATCTCTGGCCATTTAAGGAATACTTTGCACATTTTGTTTCACTTATTAAAGTGGATAATTTCACATATTTTTCACAGTATTTTCCATCTGCCATGCTCTTGACCATTCACTTAATCTGAGAGGAAGTGCAGATGCTGGAGGTCGGAGTCAGAGTGTGGTACTGGAAAAGCACAGCTGGTCAGGCAGCATCCGAGAAGCAGGAGAATCAATATTTCAATTTTGAGGGCTTTTGATAAAGACTCCATAGGAAACTGCACTTGCTCCCAGGATAGTAGGACTATACCATGGAGAGAGATTGGGCAAACTTGTCCTGTACTCTACAGTTTCAAGGGCTGAGAGGTGATATCACTTAAACCTACAAAGTTCTTGATGAAGAGTTTGTGCTTGAAATGTCGATTTCTCCTGCACCTCAGATGCTGCCTGACCAGCTGTGCTTTTCCAGCATCACTCTCCAACTCATTCACTGCACCTGTCCAAACCTTCCTGAAGGTGCTTCACATCTTCATAACACGCATTCCCACTTAGAAGTTTATCACCCACAAGTATGGTAATGTTACATTTGGATCCCATCTTGATATCATTGATACTTATTGTGAATAGCTGGGTCCACAAGTTTACTGATCCTTCTGCTATCCCACTCGTCAGTCTGCTAACATGAGTGACCCATTTATTTCTGCTCTCTGGCTAACTGATCGAAATTGATCATTCATCTGTGCCAATACATTACATCCTATCCCATGCTTTAACCTTTCTAACCAGTCTCCTGTGGAGTCTTTATCAAAAGCCTTCAGAAAATCGTGTTGATGGATATAGTACTGTTCCATTAATTTTGTTAGTAATACCTTCAAGTTCATCACAAATGATTTCCCATTTTGACGTAGTGAGCATGTTTGCAATCAGATCATTTTCGTCCAAGTGTCTGTTTCCCCCATTCTTTGTAATAGATTCTAGTACTATCCCTAATACCGTGTAAGACCAGATCCGTAGTTCCCTGTTTTCTTACTCTCTCCTTAAATAACGGGCTGATGCTTGTTACCTTCCAACTACAGGAGTCATTTTAGAAGAGAATTCCTCAATGTCTTACCCACTCTGTAGTCACTTCCATAGCACTCCAGACTTTGAATATCACATCCTGGCAGTTTTATTGCATTTCAGCCCCATTAATTTCTCCAGTTCATTCTTGCTAATGCTAATTTCCTTCAACTCCTCATTCTCCTTAGCCATTTGGATCTCTACATCTGAGGGGTTTCTTGTATCCTCCGCAATGAAAACATATACAAAATAATCCTTCAGCTTCTCTTTCAGTAAACATTAATTAAAACACCTAAATTCCCCTCTGCTGCAAATTTCCAGTTAGCACCTCTGTCTCTGTCTTGCTCTGAAATCTCCCTCACTCTGACCATGCGAACATGAGTACAGGATCAAAAAGTGACAGGCCATGATTAATGCTGTTTGCTGTTTTGAGTGTATAATTAAACAAAGGATATTAAAGCTGCAGTGTAGTATCAAAATGAATCTAAGTGATAGAAACTTTGACTTGAGAGGTTATGCAAGATGTGTTGAGTCAGATTGGAAAAAGATTTGCAAATTAAATTGACTGCACTACATGGAAATAATTGTATGTAGACCAATATGATAGTGACTTTTTGTCACCATTGGAGATATCTTTGTGTTCCTGGATATGAGAAATGATTGGTTCTAACAGTAATAATTTCCAGGATCTCAATGTTAGTGAGAGAATTTGGTTTTTAAATGGTTTTGAAGGTCTTGGATTATTTCCTCTGGGTTGTCAGTTCATCTTCACAGATTCCACAACCAAAGTTCTCTGAGTAAGAGAAATGTCCTTGTACAGACCCAGCACTGTGAAGGACACAATTTGTGCGAGAGAAGCACTATGAATTTTCAAAGTGAAGTATTTGTTTTAATCTTTCATTACAGAATAGCTTTGAGCTCCATGATATTCTTTTTGTACAGTTCTTAACTATCTGGCACCCCCTAGTGAGCTGCTGGAGATCTGCGAGTTAAGTCTGGATAAGATGGGCTCCACGTTTGAGGACAACAATGTCTATATGCTGCATATGATGTACCAGGCCATGGGAGTCTGCCTTTATATGCAAGACTGGGATGGAGCCTTGCGCTATGGTCAAAAAATAATCAAACCTTACAGGTGATCGAAAGAACATACAGTTAATGCAGTATTTATTTCTTGTAATCTTTCTACAGGATAATTTCTAAAAATAGTTCATTTACTTTGGGTTTTAGAGCAGATATTAATAGTTTAACATCTGCATGAGTCACTTGTGTACAGTGCAAATTTAATCCTAAATTGTTGCATGGTGCAGTATAATGCAACCACATTACTTTTACAGAGCACTTAATTTTAAAAATGTAATAACTACTTTATTTATATCTAATGACTAGCAATTTCCATGAGGGGAGCCTACATTCAGGTAGCCAGAAGGGAGCAGCAGACTCTCCTCGTGCTAAGATGTTGTATATTTTTGTATTGGCAAGCATGACAGAAAATGCAGGTGATTTCAAATTTGGGAGCCGTGGAGTTGTGAAAATGTAAGCCAGGGAGCTCTGTTTGGATTTCCTGTGTAGAGAGAAAATGGCCTACAAGCTAGATGTGGAAAATAACTTGTGATGAGCCAAATAAACAGACCCAGGTTCTCAGGAAGCTTTCCATGGTAGAGGTGGATTTGTGTCTGCACTTATGTGTGGCAAGTTTCGAAATGTGACAGCGATGCACCAGGCTCTGTGCTCTTCCATGTGGAGGGAGGGGGTGGTTTGCACCTCATCAAATAATTAGCTGCCTGCCCTTATCTTAATGCACAGTCAAGATGAGGAAAAGTAAATTATACTGAACATTCTATCCTTCATGTTTCTCTTTTGTCTACAAAGCAGGCACAGTCACAGTACCCATCAAGTGATGCCTTGTCTTCAGGCTCTAAGCTGCTCCTGTTTTAGATAAATTTAATTTGTTGTTGTAACATACTTTTTCTTTTGTCCTCAGCAGTAGATTGTAGTTGTATTTAAAACTTTCTAGACAAGCATTTTTTTTTTTCTTCTTTTAAAAAGTGGATCTGGTCATTCAATTTGGTCGTACCTGGTATTATCACATTTTAACCACTTTTTGATTCTCACATCCTGGATGCTGTTGCTTTGTGCAGGAAATTATGGGTACCCTGATGTGGCAGAAAGCTCCTGGGGAGGCATTGTGACGGTGATGTCTACAGAAGGCAGTATCCTTCTGCAGGGACTGGAGTCACATGTAGGCCAAACTGGGTAAGGATGGCAGGTTTCCTTCCCTAAAGGATATTCCTTTCCGTTTTCTGCTGTTAATTACATTTGAGACAAAATGTACAATCAGGATCAAATTGGTGGCATGGAAGCTGTCACATTATCATTCAACAAATGATAGTTTTAAATAGGGTGAAGTGTAAAATGGACTGTCTATTGCCATTTCCCAAGGCTAACATTGTTCCTTCTCAGTCCTCTCAGCTGTTCAAAGCAATTTAAATCTGAAGACCGAAACAGACTATTTTGAGGTTATTATCACACCCGAGGGCTGAGTGTGTTTATTGCAGACAGTGTTTTTGAATCCTACAATTAGTTGAATATTGTAATTGCAAAATATACTTGCAGGTAGCCCTTGACTGTGCACAGAACTGTCATCAAACATATCCTACCAGTGATTGAGAAATATGTTTGGCAGTTCAGTTCGTTGTGCCCTGCAAGCATTTCCATTGCAGAAACTTCGTGAAACTGACACTGTCTGAGCCAAGGAGTTGTCAATTTAAATACTACAATCTAGTGACTGTATTGATGTATGGTTGCACATTACCATTTACTTTTAATAAACCTGAATATTTGATTATAGCAAAAACTGCAGTTTTTAATATGTGACCTTCTTTATGAATGAAGACTGATTTTGACTTTGGATCCTGGCCCTGAAGATGAATACTGGAATAATGTATAATACAGAGCATTATTATTGTGTCTGAGTCTAATTTTCTATTACGCAATAAGTCATTGTGACTGACTAACTCAGATTTTCTGTTGGGATATTGTTCTGTAATATTCTACATTATGAAGATTCACTAGTGACAAACCGATTCAGCACCATTTCTTTATTTTTCCTCCTAATGTCAAAGACAGAGTCCAAGGATGTGCAGGTTAGGTGGGTGAGCATGCTAACTGCAGGATTACCGGATAGGGTGGGATGATCTTTCAAGCATTGATGCAGACTTGGGGGGGGGGGGGGGAAATGGCCTCCTTCTGCACTGAGATTCTGTGACAAATTTCAGAAAGCTGAGCTTGCAAATTGGATGTTCACTCACTGGAAACACTTTGGGAATCCATGAGTGAACTAAACTTAACTATGCTCTCAGTAAAATGAAAACATGATGTGCCATGATTTCCTGATGTGCACTGCTGATGGATTTGGCTTTTTGTTGGGACAACATTTTTCATAAAAGTCAGCATTTCCAGGTCTGGTTAACCATCAGAGTCATACAGCACGGTCTGGATAAAACCTTCTCCACTGTGTGCACATCTGTAAGAAAAATAAACGCACTTGCTGTTATCTTTGAGCATCTGGATTTTCCACATCAGCCTTTCTTTCCAATTGGAATTCTTAATTTGAGCTCCGATTATAGATATATTTGTGAAATGGTGACCCATTCATTTAACACCTGAATTAAGATTTGTGAGAGAAAATAATTTTATCAGTCTTTCATCCAATGTGTTTGAAATGATTTTGACCTTTAGATTTAAGTGACTATAAAAAAGATTACACATTTATCCACTGAGACACTTCAACAATGCCAGGGATATTTTACTTGAAAACTTAAATATTGTTTCATCAGTAACAATTGTTTCTAATGCTGAAAACTATATAAGGGTGTCTAACTAAAAGGAGATGGTCAGGAAAGTGATTAAAATCTTTCTTGAAAAGATGTTTCACAGACAATCTTAAGAACAGATCTTGGTGGAGAGGATGAGTGTGTTTAATTTCTGAACGTTGGCCATGCCTTCAGCTACAATAGAGGGCTGGAGAGAGTGAGAAATGCACATGCTACAGAGTTAGATGGAGTAGCGTTTTTGCAGATAAAAAAACAGCAAAGGAGGAGCGGTTAGGCCATAGAGGAATTGAAAACTTCTATGATTTTCTTTTCAATGTAAGCCTTTTGGGATGAGAAAACATTGAGTTTGGAGAGTAATGTGCAGTTCTGATCAAAGTTTGTTATGAATTGAGGCAAAGACTGGAACTTTGGATTTGTTGAAGTTTATGGGGGATGAGAAGTTGGCAGAGGAGCAATAGCACGTTCAAACTTTGACAGGCATGACTGAAGCTTTAGAAGGAGCTGGGCTAAGCGAGGGATGGTAAAGATTAATGTGGAGGTGGAAGGAGGTGTTCTTCTTGTAGTGGGGAGAATTTGGGATTAGAAGCTTGCCTTGCAGTTGGAAGCTTTTAGAATCCTTGGGGTTATCCCACTCTCAACTCCCAGTTGCTAATATACAGATTGAGAATGAAAGGAGGGCAGAAGAAAATTAGCATCTTAATTTTGAAGCTTTAAAAAAAATATTGCTTTTTTTTTTCTTAAAGCAGTAAACATTATCCAGCATATTCTCTGAATGTTGCTTCAATGTGGCTGAAACTAGGACGGTTATATATGGGCCTGGAACATCATTCTGCTGGAGCTAAGGCACTAAGGAAGGTAATAAATTTACCCTCATGCTTTCCTCATTGCCACCAAGCATTGATTTTATAACAGATATTTTGTGTTGTTGATGGCTTGTTTTTAAAGGAATGTTCCAAAGGAAGCTCTTGTGTACTTTACATAAACTAAATTACTGGATAAGAAAGAGTTTGAACTTATGTCTGCCTTGATTTTGTTAGATCATGCATATTGTGTAATGTAGGCTGTTCCTGAGTATTTTCAAAATGCTTGATGGAAAATATCCCACTGTGCATCACTTATTAAAGCTGTAGATGCATTTCCAGAACTTATAATGCATTGAAACTGGTATCTAAAAGTGCATCCTTTTCTGAACTTCAACTATTTATTTCTTCACTGAAAATAATACTGAACAAAAGTAACACTTTATTTTCTGCCAGAATGCACTGAGCTTTGTGGGTTTTAGGGTAACTGTAATCAAACAATTTGCACAAATTTATTTTTATTTCAACAGTTCAAAACGTGCTAATCTTAACTCCCATGTTTATAAAGTTAAATGTGTATTTTTTTTGTGTGTTTACTTAGTTTCTGATAGTCACCAAAGTTTAGGATTCTAATATGAAGTTCATTGCCTGCACAACTTTTTTGAAGGTTCTTGTCCAGCAATTGGAATCAGTAATTTTGACTTCATTTAGAATGATGGCTAAGAAAGTTGAGCTGCACAAGTTGTGCCAGATATGTCTCAAAACAGAACACTCCCTCCCTCCTTCAAAACCTCAGTTATCCCAAAAGAAACCCTGAGCTGGATGGAAGTACATCAACATGAATTAAATTGTTTCCATCCACATAAGGCTTGCTGCATATTTCTAGCATCTTGGGTACCATAAGACACAGGAGCAGAAATTAGGCCATTCGGCCTGTTGAGTCTGCTGTATCATTCAATCATGGCTGATAGGTTTCTCCAAACCCATTTTCCTGCTTTCTCCCTGTAAACGTTGATCCCCTTGACAATCCAGAACCGATCCATCTTTGTCTTAAGTATACTCTATGACCTGGCCTTAACAGCCTTCTGTGGCAGTGAATTCCATAGAATCACCACTCTCTGACTGAAGATTTATCTCCCCTTCTCTCTGTTCTAAAGGGTCTTCCCTTTACTCTAAGGCTGTGCCCTTGGGTCCTAGTCCCTCCTGCCAATTGAAAAATCTTCTCAATGTCCACTTTGTGCAACATTCGGTATTCTATAATTTTCAATTAGAACCCCCCCCAATCCTCTTAAACTCCATCGAGTATAGACCCAGAGTCCTTCCATGTTCCTCATATGTTAAACCTTTCATTTCTTGGATCATTCTCTTGAACCACCTCCTCGCCCTTCTGCAGACCCATTATTCTGGAGGTATGGGGCACAAAATTGATCACAATACTCTAAATGTGACCAGAACTTTATAATGCCTCAAGAGTACATCCCTGCTTTTATATTCCGGTCCTCTCTAAATAATAAATGCCAACTTTTGTATTTCACTTCCTAACTACTAGACGTTTACTTTCCAGAATCCCAGATTCCGACTTCCAAATTCCTTTGCACTTCAGATCTCCTGAATTTTCTCTCCATTTAGAAAGTAGTCCATGCCTCTATTCTTCCTATCAAAGTGCATGACCTTGCACTTTCCCCACACTGTATTCCATTTGCCACTTTGCCCACTCTCCTAACCTAAGTCTTTCTGCAGCCTCCCCGCCGCCTCAATGCGACCTGTCTCTCCACCTATCTTTGTATCATCTGCAAACTTAGCCAGAATGCCCTCTGTTCCTTCATCCAGATTACTTAATGAATAAAGTGAAAAGTTGTGGTCCCATCACCTAACCCTTGTGGAACACTGACCTGTTACCGGCTGCCATTCTGAGAAGGACTCTTATATCCCCACCCTCTCTTTTCTGCCAGACAGCCAAGCTTCTATCCATGCTAGTACCTTGCCTGTAAACCATGGCCCTTATCTTGCTCAACAGCCTCCTGCACAGCCTTCTGGAAGTCTGGGTAGATAATATCCATTGGCTCTCCTTAATCTACCTGCTCATTACCTCCTCAAATAATTCTACCAGATTTATCAGGCAAGGCTTCCCTTTGATGAAACCATGCTGACTTTGCCCTATTTTACCATACACTTCCAAGTATTTGGAAATTTCATCCTTCACAGTGGACTCCACAATCTTGCCAAAGACCGAATTCAGGCTAATTGCCTTGTAATTTCCAGTCTTTTGCCTTACTCCCTTTTTAAACAGCAGGTTTACATTAACAATTTTCCAGTCCGCTGGGACCCTCCCTGACCCCAGTAACTCTGCTTTTCTGTTGTAAGATGCAGGTTTGTTTTCAAATATCAAATCTCTCTCAAGTATCATTAAAAATTTAAAGACCTCATTCAAAGTTTCGTAAATAAAAACTGAAAGCACCCGGATGCTGTAAATCAACCAAAAACAGAAATTGCTGGAAAAGCTCAGCAAGTCTGACAGCATCTGTGGAGAGAAAAATCAGTTAACCTTTCCAGTCGAGGAACACTTCAGAATTGAGGAAGGTCATTCAACCAAAACGTTAGATGCTGCCAGACCTGCTGAGCTTGTCCAGCAATTTTTGTTTTGTTTTATTCAAGGCTTAATTGTCCCTTCCATATCAGTAAAGTACAGAAGCAGTTAGAATGTTATAAATTACATTTTTTTTTTAGAAATGCTTGTTTTAATTTTTTAGCGGTGATGTAATAGCTGACCTGTTTCTTTAATAAAAAAACTTTTGAATTTTGAAACAATCTTTCTAACATGAATGTTTGTAATTATTCATTTTCGTATCATGTAATTACAATAGCTTGTAAAATTTTAGTTTCCCTCTTTTTTTTTTTAAGAGCCATGTTTTAGAATGGATCTTGCAAGAAATGCTAACTGACTTAAATTTGCCTTTTCGTTCACAGGCATTGACCATTATGGAAGTGGCGCATGGCAAGGATCATCCATATGTTCTTGAAATTCAGAAAGAGCTGGAGGGAAAATGAATGGTTTCCTTTGATACTTCAATTCCTTGCAATCACAATATGAGACTGTGTGTATGCTGGTATCTGTCAACAAACTGATCACTTCAGATCAGTTGGCGTGGATATGAACAATTCTGAAAATAATAGCATGAAGATCACAGGAATGCTATTTTTATTTTTGTTTTTAATATTTAAATGCACATTACAATAAATGTTGTAAAAGCTTTGAATCATGTGGATACTATTAATTTATAGAACCTTCTCACTTACAAGTATCTTCAAAACCGAATTCAAATTGAAAAGGAAAAACAATATTGGTTAGACTACACTGCATGCAGTTCTGTTGCCATATTGTATAAAAGGAGTAAGTTTAGGAAAAAAGTAGAGGGGTAATTCTAATGTGGGGGGTGGAATTGAGAGCCTGAGCTGGGGGTGTTGTGGATAGGTGGTGCTCTGGCACTGAGGCAAATGATTTCTTTGGGCTATAACCATCAAACTGTAGTGACACACAAATTACACTCTGACGTTACTGAATCCGAGCTGATCTCGGGGGCTGTTCTGCCTCAGTGCTGTTCCCTTGGAGAAGGAACCTACTTCTGACCCTGGTTTCTCAAGGAGTAATGTCCCATAGTTTGGAAACTCATGGCTTGGGTAGTAAATTCATCATAGTAGAAAAAAATAGACTTAAGAGGCATAGTAAAGCCCTGTGTAGCATGCACATGCTGGCTGCATAGTAATACCTCCTAATTTGGAGAGTGTATTTATTTATATGACTAGAGGAGCAGGTATTGTTTCATGTCCAGGTTAACAATCTACTAAACTGCTTTATCTGGCCCAATGAATTGTAGTGGCACCCAGGAATGGATCTCTCTAGGCAGAAGTTCTGTTTTGTGGGTGATGGTCTGATAAGGGTGACCATGGTGACAATTTGAGCTGATCATGTTCCACTCAAATTAGGGGCATTGGTAAGAGTGGAAACTGGGAGAATGGTAGTTTGCAGGAAGTCCTATTCCCATGCTGACTGACTTTTTGGTTCCTGGTCTAGCAACATCTGAATTTCCATCATTGCTTCCAAATTCTTGCATGGCCTATCTCTTAGTAATCTGTTTACAACTCTACACCAGTTCACAATGGATATCTGTCCTACTCTAATTATGGCCTCTTGTGCATTCCCTGTATTTGAAGGCACAAGATTTTTTTTAAAAAAAAACTAGCCTGTAGACCAAGACTCTCTCCAGCTCCCAGTGCAGACCAGTTAGTTAATTTAAGCAGAAGAAAATTGCCTGTTTCTTACACAGTATGCACTTTGTTCTGTCCAATTCTGCTTGGATTGTCTGGATGCCGAAACTGTTCCAGAAAGTTCTTGCGAATGAATAATTGTTCAGAATGTGGAGCATAATATTAGCATGGATCAGCGCAGGACAACTGGCCTATTTTTCACAAGATGCTATCAATCAATTATTCAAACTTCCCCTACCTGAACCTTTGAAAATATGCATTGTTAGGCTGGACTATTCAAATTAGAAAATCAAGCTTTTCAGCTAGTTCAAGGACGACTTGTAGGTTTCTGTGTGAATTTGACAGGAAAACGAAAGACACCTGCATTTTGAATAAAAATTGTTTTTCCATGTGTATAGAGTTTAGTTTAGGCTCCTCTGTGCACAACAAAACCAAGTGGCTCAAGAATAAATAGAAATTGATTCTCTGGATTTATCAGCAATCTGTACGAACTGCTGGTACTGGCTAAGTCTTCAGCCACATCTCTTTGCCAGCAGTGACCCTTGGCTAAGTCTGCCTGCAATTGCAGCAAAGGCTGCTGAAGAACTTAAGAACATGGTGCTGATCACTGACCAGGTATGATGTCGCTTGAATATATAGATTAGAAACCGAGTTTCCCAACAGCGTTTCACCGAGGATGGTGATGACTAGCTAGCACGATGGGACATAGCTTTAAATTGAGGGATGATTAGATATAGGACAGATGTCAGAGGCAGGTTAGATTAGATTCCCTCCAGTATGGAAACAGGACCTTTGGCCCAACAAGTCCACACTGACCCCCTAAAGAGTAACCCACCCAGAACATTCCCCTACAGTTACCCCTGACAAATGCATCTGATACTATAGGCAATTTAGCATAGCCATTTTGCCTGACCTGCTCATCTTTGGATTGTGGGAGGAAACCAGAGCATCTGAAGGAAGCCCACACAGACACTGGGAGAATGTCTGTCTATATGGAGTTTGCACAGTCACCTGAGGCAGGAATCTAACCCGGGTCCCTGGCGCTGTGAGGTAGCAGTGCGAGCCACCATGCCGCCAGATAGTTTCTTTACTCAGAGCAGTAGGGGTATGGAACACACTGCCTGCAACAGTAGTAGGCTCAACAACTTTAAGGGCATTTAACTGGTCATTGGATATGCATATGGATGAGAATGGAATAGTATAGGTTAGTTGGGCTTCAGATTGGTTCCACATACTGCGCTGTAATGTTCTGTGGTTGGAGAGAAGGAAAGAATAGCTCCCAACAAATTTAGCAATGGAATTACCACTTGTTTTTTTGCATTGCTAAATTCCTATGCTTTGTGCTTGAATTTTGTGTGTGTAGCAGGCAAACAACAATCCAGACAAATAGGTCAGAGTGAAAGTCAAAATACTTTTACACAGGCTGACCATCTTCATGGTGGTGAGCTCTGAAGAAATTTGTAATTTGCCACATTACAATAAATGAATTGTCCTAAAATGATTACAGTGTAGTTGTAGTCTAACCAAGGAGATGAAGAATTAACTAATTGCAGTATCAACAACACTGCAGTTTGATCATATACAGAATCAACTGATACTGAACAAATAAAGTTTAAGATCAAACAAAATGAAGCAGTATTTGAAGACCTTATTCCAGCACAGCTTTCAGTGCCTAGAGTTCCTATTGGCAGTAATAATTCAAGCAAATTTGTACAATGAAGTTTCGCAAACAATTCCACACAACTTAATTGCATTCAAGTAAATTACCTCGAGTGGGATTCTTTGATTGCTTGCAGTTTTTGGGTGAATGTAAACAGACACTTGCCCTGGTCCATGAAAGTTGAATAAATTGCCAATTGCACAAGTTGTAAACACAAAAAAATCCTCGTCTTGCAACAGGATCATGCAGTTTCAGATAGTGTTAGTAATGCATTAGCATGTGTTGTTCATTTTGCTCTACTGCACTATAGTTCTGCTATTGCCTGATGTGGTTTGATCAGTAAACTTTAAGGTGTGTATTGGAAGCTGTCAACACTGATACATTGAGATTACCATCCTTATTGTGAACAGTGGAATTTTTGGAAAAAATGCTTTATTGTGTATATGAATGATAGACAATCTTTTACAAAATGTTTGATACATTCATAAGGAAAATTTATCACTGAAAAGCATATACAAAATAATTATTTACACAGGAAACAAGTGATAATTTTGTTCTGATGAGTCATGTGAAGCAATGCTGAATGGTCTCAGTATCCACAAAAATAACAGGCAGCAAGATCAAATGTAAAATACTGTCATGTAGTATCACAGTTTTATACAAACTGGAAACAAAAGCTTATACACTTATTACATCAGGTATATGTATTCTGATAAGCATGCTGTTAGTTTTCAAGCAGAAGATAGTTTAAACAGAACATTAGGACAATTCTACTCATTGTAGTTAAAACCATTGTTTTGTTGCAATTGTATGGTATGGACTTAAACTTTCTATCACAAAGTTACATATTTTTCAGGCATATACACACAATAGGGCCCAAATATAATTTATAACGGCAGATGCTCTTTCACTGAGTTAGTATAACACACGCAGGCTTTTTGTGCTAATTAAAGGTTTATTTCCAAATGAAATGCAGAGCAGTGATTTAGAACAAGTAGCTATTTCAATTGAATCCAGTATCACCACGTTGCTAAAAATTAACTGCATGTGGCCAGAGATTAAAATAACAAACTGTCCAGTTGATATCTGGGGAAGCTACGGGAAATTAGTAGAAACTACATGGGCATTGTCCTAAGAGATCACTAAGGCAAAATTAAGATCGTTGTTCATTATGTACCTTTGAACCTTAAAATGTTCAAAAATATCCTTTCAACAGATCTAGGGAACCAGTTACTACAATAGTTATCACTCATACTGCATTAGTTTTTTTTTAATCCAAGTAAATGTGCATCTCTAGTTCTGAACTTCGTGCTAGTTTCATTACTAATGAGTGAAATCGGGTGTGTATCAATTGAATTTGGCAATTGATGGCAACATGCTACTTGGTAAAGATAGGGACCAGCATGCTTAACACAATGAATGTAAGTCTTACTGACTTGCATTCACAGCTTAGGTAAATGTCCATATGTATCAAAGAATATGACAGGAATGTTCCCTATAAACAACATGTTTATTCCCTAATTCAACACCTATCAATTCAGAATACTTGTAATACAAAATGGACTTAGTAAATTTATTAAATCGCGTCCATTCTGTCAGTAGTTAAATGAAGTAAGTGTGGTCAGTTCAACCTTCTGGTGAATTCCAGCATGAAGCTCTTTCCAGTTTTATATAAGAAAGAGTTAGTTGGTACATTTAAAGCTGACACAAACAAGGTGAGATATAGTTATATGAAGACAAATTTCACTCCTACTCCATGTAGTGTACAACAAATTTTGTACTTGTTTTATAGCAAAGTTGTTGTCATGATTTTATTTTTATAAGATAAATTAATGATTTTATATTGGTCTTGCATGACCACTTTTAAACTTGCTGTTTTAAATAAGATTTCCAGAGCTTCTTGTGGTAAGTATCCTAATATTTTGGCAATAATACACAGCTAACTGTGCAGCACCTGATTTCCAATTGGGCCTAAGTAACTTTGAATATAATTAGCTGGTCAAAGTTTAAGCCAAAAATTGAAAAGGATTCTGGTTGCACCTCAAACCTACAGTGATAAATGCATTTATTCATATATAAATATAAAAAAAGCGCCTTTAACATGTTAAAGAGTCCTAAGACACATCACAGAGGCATTAAAAAATGTGTACATTCAAAAGTATTTTAACAAAAAGCAACAAACAAACAGGTTTTGGCGCTTGATTACTGCTCGTAACATATTAAGTCGAGAATCAGAACAATGTTAAAAATTGGTCAACCAACCAACCATTCAGCATTTCCAAACATCAAATACAATATGCGATAGGTATCGCAACAAATGTGTTGCAATTTCAGGTATGGCAATCATTTGGCAATCAATATAGAATATTGTTTAACAGTACGTGTTCCAACAATTCATACCTTAGCAATATTGAAAAGCCAAAAAAATACTGAAACACAATATGGATATTAGCATATTAAAAACTCAGACTGGACTTTTTAATCCATCCTGTTAACTGATCTTAATTTGTGTATTTATATAATTTAACAGTATTAGTCAGTGGAAGGAGCTTGCAAAGTCACAGTCAGCCAGCCATCTTAGATTAGTCAATTAAAAAATAGTTTTCCGAGAAGGGTTTTTATTAAATCTGATAATTGTGAATTTACTTCTCATCAATCCACTGAATATTGTGTGCATCTAAACCATTCAAAGTTATTCCATTCTTCCTTTCTTTCTCCCTTCAACTATAAAGCACTGTCTGTGAAATTTAGCTGCTAGGAGGTGGTCTGAGAAATATATTTTCAACTGTTGATTACTGATAACCAACACACAGTTTAGGCTAATCTAAAATATTCGGTTGAGCTACAACCCTGAACTTCCTTGGGGCTTCTGTCTATCACTTATCATAATTTTAGCGAGACTCCGTTTTCATCGGTAATTTCCAAATGCCTTGCTAAAGAGTGGAATCTTACAGGGCAAATTACCAGGGAGCTGAGTCTATGCTGTGACTCCTAATGTTGCATAATTCTAACTTGTCACAACCTGAATATTTTTAGAGGTCAATATATTAAGTGATTTACGGCATAAGTTTTCAACTGGATGAAAATGAGTAACACCCAATGGATACAGAACAGGGGAACATTTTTCAATTATTTTCTTACACAGGGTATTGGAAGGCAAATGGCCCGATTTGCAAAGAGGAGCAGAGCTTTGCTGACTATGCCATCCCATGATAGGCAGACCCTGAATTTTCAAACTGCATGTAGTAGGCATCAGCAATTTGCCTCTTGTAGTGCTAATGCACATCTGCCCCATAAGAATCAGGTGCCTTCCTATTAATCCTAGCAGTCCTTACAGGGTAATAAGCAGCATAGCATGGCACTCCAGGAATTTCAGAGCCTATATGTCACACATTTAGTTTACATACTAGTACCCAGCACCCTGACTAAAACTGAAATAGCACAATCCAGACTTACAACTTGTTTAATCTCCAAACTGAATTTTGATTAAACTTAACGTTAGTGATTAAGGAAGGGATTATAGCACGTTCACTCAGCTTTCATCTTTTGTATTATTTTACATTCAAATCTTCAAAATATCTCCATTTATTTTTGCCAATGACTATATTTTTTTTATTAACATTATTTCTTTTCAATTCTAAAAATTATACAATTTCTGACATTGTTACTTGATCATTTTTGTATCTGGTGGTGACAGATGCAGGTGGCTTTCTTCGGCTTTTGCTCATAGGTTATGTCATCTCAAAGTTATTTAAAGTTAGTTTTCTAATGTTATTTCCACATAAGTATATTTTGTAATTGGAGCACCATCCCCTCTGTAAAGTTGTTGGGAGCTTATCTTCTTTCCCTACCACTAATAAAAAAAGTCATTTGCCTACTAAAATTTAAATAACTTATTGTACCATCATGCTAAAAGAATTCTCTGCCCAATGTCTAACTATCAAAGTTGTGTGATCCATTCCATCAACATGAAGGTATGAATACCTAGTCACAGAAGTGACCCAGTAGTACGCGAATAGCTATTATGGCCTATCTGGCTTACTTTAGTCAGTCCCTATTCTCTACCTCTGCCACCTTTATTAACCTTTATAAAACTGGTGCAATATTTTGCCATCAAGATTAAAAAAAATAAATCTATTCCATGATTCTATTGATGAGGATCGTTTGATGCTTCAGTATATTTCTTTAAATCACTCAACACTATCACTGATGTGCAAGAAATAATTTATAGAATTGTTCATGAACAGATAACGTTTATTTATAAATCCTTATTGAAATGCAACATAATAATGAATCAAACTAGTTTTCCCCTTACAATTAAGAAAAGACCTTCCCAGAGACCAAAATAATTTGTCCTAATATTTATAGGAATGACCATATTACAAACAATAACTCAACAATCAATTTTAAATTGGACTTAACCTCCAGCTATGTAAACATCTTTTTCTCTGCAGTGCAGAGGCAAATATAGTTACTGCAAAAAAAAAGTTTCAAAGTAAAAAGAATAACAATGAAAATATCCTTCTGATGTCTCATTTTTGGCACTAGTTATTTGTATAAAAAGTAATAAGATTCAGAAATAAAATTGACCATTTTGTGTTATTTCTGTTTAATCCTCTTAATATAGTATTCAAAAGGATACTTAAACTGAATATATAAAATAAATTAAAATAACACTGTTACTCCACATGAAGAGATTTTTGTTTCTCTTTTATATTAGAGCAGATGAAAATGTTATTCATATACATATTGTTGTACCCTACACTGTCAATTCAATTTGATTGTAGAGGAAGAAATAAAGCAAATCCTGAAAAACTGAAACACAAACAGAAAATGCTGGGTGCACTCAGGACAGGTAGTATCTGTTGTACAAGTAACAGTTAATGTTTCAGAACTCAGAACTGTACTTTTGTGAGAATGCAATGGCCAGGCTAGCATTTACTACCCATTCCCAACTGACTAAGGTAGCACTAAGTCACCTTTTTGAATGGTTGCTGTCCATGTGGTGTACGTAGAACTACAGTCTTGAAGGGAGGAGTTACAGGACTGTGATCCAATGACAGTAAAGGAATGGTGATATAATTCCAAGTCAGCATGGTGTGACACTTGGAGGAGAACTTGCTGGTGATGGTGTTCCAATGCATGTGTTGTCCCTGTTATTCTAAGTGGTGGAAATTGTGGGTGTGGAAGATACTTTTGAAGGAGGCTTTGCAAGTTGTTACAATGCATCTTGCAGATGGTGCGCACAGCTTCCACTGTGTGTCAATGGTTGTGGCACTGAATGTTTAAGTTGCCGGATACAGTGCCAATCAAGCGGTCTACTTTGTCATGTGTTACGTTAAGCTTCTTGAGTGCTGTTGCAGCAGCACTCATCCAGGCAAGTGGAGAGTACTCCTTCAGACTACAGACTTGCGCATTGCAGATACTTGTCAAACTTTGGGGAGCCAGAACATAAGTTATACACTGCATAAATCCCTGCCTCTGAGCTAGTCTTGTAGCTACAGCATTTTTTTGGCTGAACCGGTTCAGTTTCTAGTCAAAGGCTTTTGATGATGAAGGATTCAGTGCTGCTATTGAACATTGAGGCAAGATGGTCATTGCCTGGTACTTGTGTGCCATGAGTTTTTTTTAACACCTATCAATCTATATCTTAGTGTTCTCTAGGTCTTGTTGCACAAATGTAACGACTACAGCAGTATCAGAGGAATCGCAAATTGAATACTGCATAATCATCAGAAAACAATGCACTTTAAACCTTACATTAGAGAGAAAGAGTGACTAATGTTTGAGCCGAGGGCTGATACCTTACCAGATGAGAATTTTCAGCATTTTCTGTAGTTTGTAGGAGTTGCCAGTAGTTTCATTCCTTGAGTAAAGTCTGTGTAACATGCAACTCAGCATAAATACTAGTGCTTGAAGCCAGCTTTAGCAGACAACTCAATTTAATAATAAAAAGAACAGCCTGGTGTGTTAGTCATAGAATAAAAATACTGCATTTACAATTAGGGGACCAGGTAGTTGCTAGTTTAAGGGTCAAACATCTTTATAAAAGTTTTAGAAGAACTTCAAGTAATTTTCCTGTTTTAAAACATCACCCAGATCATAACTGGATAATAGCAACATGCTGCAGGCCTCTTGTAGTGTTGCTTGTGTTTGTGTGAATATACCTCCGAATGACTAATTTTCCTTTTATCCTTCAAGCAAGTAATTCAACATTCCTGAAAATGGGCAAAACTAAAATTGATAACTCACTGGAATTCCACAGGGATAAACCATGTCATGCTATTTAAATATTTCCAATCTTAAACTGTTATACCCATCAATGCCCCACTCCGTAACCCAGGGTACATTTACTTATTAAGTCTTTAAAGATACAAGCAATATTCTACTACTCCTTTGAACAAGTAACAAAGTTTCATCTCTTGTCTCTGACAGAAATATGTACTGTTCTTTGCTCAATAACTGACCAGACAATTATACAGCCAGATAATAATTCAGCCACACATCTGATTAACTCCCAATATAGAAACATTTTCTTTTCCCAGACATATATCTCATTCCTCCAATTACCAGCAGCTGCTGAATATTAACTCTGAGAATTCCTAACAGGTTGCAATGTGGAAGATTACCTTAAAAATAGCGAAATAACACTAATCAAAGTGAAATGTCAACACAGTGCTGACGGTGCCACAGTCAGATGTCTCAATCTCTCCGCAGAATCTCCTGCTATTTATGGGAATAGTATCTCTTTCAATCCTGTCACTAATCACCAGTGAAACCACCAAAATACCGGGGATATCCATACAGCTTCTATTAATACACGAGCTCTGATGTTGCTGTGGTTATAAATCTGTCCTATATTCCTGGAAACTTTGCCACCTTGAGGGTGTGGTCTGTAACTGCATCCAAAATGTTTGCAATCATGCCAAGAAGCATAAAGTGTCAAGGAGAATAGATGTTCAAAAAGGTTAAAGTTTGTGTTGCCATTGTTTTCATATTAAACAATCAAAGTAATCTAACAAATTATCACTGTGTTATTGCTGTTAAAAATAGATGGTAATAATTAGCTCAAAATTGCAAATATAACTATGCAAACCAGTTTTTGTCAATTTTACAAAATTTATAATCTTTATTAAAGGTTTATAAAATCATTGGGTCATCCTCAAGTTGCTATGAAATGGATCAGTCCCTCTGATATTTTTAGGTCTTTTAATGATGAGAGTAAGGCAATGTTAAAGGAATATTGCTCAAGTTAATACAGCAGCATTTCCAACATACGTTTAGCTCTTGAACGTACGTCTTCTTTACAAGTCTACAAGGTGGACAGTGCTCCATTTGTTTAATTGGAAAACATCATTCTGGACCATCACTGTGCAATCAGAAGCACAGCAACTGCAAAAGAATGCCACCATTCACTCATGTTAAGTGTGCACACAGAATGTCCTGTTCTTTGCTATTATGGTCAGTATTTTAGAATTGTATGGAAGGATTCAACAGCAGCTTTAAAATCAACAAAACTCACAACATAAAGGGCACAGTTCCAAAATTCAAGGTATCACTTGACAAAAACTTGATGGACTGAGTTGCACTTTTTGTGGGAAAGAAAGCTAGCTCCATTTCCACTGCTAATTGTTAAGGTTGTTTAAATACAGCGTTTGTGAATTCACACCTAAATCAACCGAGAGTTCTTCAGGAACTGAATGAGCACCTGGTAGACAAACTTGTACTGAGCTATTGTCTGAACCATTAACATTCTCTGTTGTCGGAGAAATCCCAGCATTGCTGGCACTTCCAGCTTCTGAAACAGAACAGCAATGATGATATGTTAATACACAAACTGATACACTGGATTTTTAAAACAATCTAATATGGGAAAATGGATTTTTTTTAAAAAGTACAAACAAATATACATATTATTCCCAAGAATATGAGCTTAGAAAAAGGCAGTTATTGTTTCAGATTCAACAAATACATTTTTCATAATTATTCCAAAGTTGAATAATAGTTTGACTAAAATTTTGTTGCTTTTCTCATTTATTTCAAGGGTGGATTGTGGTATTGGATTACTAGTACTGACTTTCAGAAACAACATATTCAATTGAAGAACACAACAATGCACTCTAGATGGGGTGCAGAGTGTGTGGAGCAAGATATGACACAGCCCAGACCCTGAAGACACAGCAGTTGCCTTGAAATTTTAAAGCATTTCCTCAACATTAGGGACTTCTGGTGTATTAAATACTTTGCTTTTAAGGAGTGGGAGGGAATGACAGAAGGGACAAGGAAGAAATACTCAGTACTGTCTTCTTACATTAAGTTAAAGAAAAGAATACCCCAGAGAAATATTCTCAGTCACATCCTTGATGGTTTCACAGCCTCTTTTGAAAATAAAATTCTGATGAACAGTCTTGCCACCTGCTTATATAAGCATCCTGGATTAGTGGTGCTGGAAGAGCACAGCAGTTCAGGCAGCATCCAAGGAGCAGCGAAATCGACATTTCGGGCAAAAGCCCTTCATCAGGAATAAAGGCAGAGAGCCTGAAGCGTGGAGAGATAAGCTAGAGGAGGGTGGGGGTGGGGAGAAAGTAGCATAGAGTACAATAGGTGAGTGGGGAAGGGGATGAAAGTGATAGGTCAGGGAAGAGAGGATGGAGTGGATAGGTGGAGAAGGAGATAGGCAGGTAGGACGAGTCTGGACAAGTCATGGGGACAGTGCTGAGCTGGAAACTAGGGTAAGGTGGGGAAAGGGGAGGCTCCTGCCCCACTGAACTCATCTCTACCTACCTCGACACCGTCCTATCCCCCCTAGTCCAGGAACTCCCCACGTACGTTCGAGACACCACCCACGCCCTCCACCTCCTCCAAGACTTCCGCTTCCCCGGCCCCCAACGCCTCATCTTCACCACGGATATCCAATCCCTCTACACCTCCATCCGCCATGACCAGGGCCTCCAAGCCCTCTGTTTTTTCCTCTCCAGATGTCCCCAACAGTACCCTTCCAACGACACTCTCATTCGTTTGGCCGAACTGGTCCTCACCCTTAACAATTTCTCCTTCGAATCCTCCCACTTCCTCCAGACCAAAGGGGTAGCCATGGGCACACGTATGGGCCCCAGCTATGCCTATCTCTTTGGTGGCTATGTAGAACAGTTGATCTTCCGTAATTACACCGGCACCACTCCCCACCTCTTCCTCTGCTACATTGATGACTGCATTGGCGCCACCTCGTGCTCCCGTGAGGAGGTTGAGCAATTCATCAAATTCACCAACACATTCCACCCTGACCTTAAATTTACCTGGACCATCTCTGACATCTCCCTCCCCTTCCTGGACCTCTCCATCTCCATTAATGACGACCGACTTGACACTGACATTTTTTACAAACCCACCGACTCCCACAGCTACCTGGATTACACCTCTTCCCACCCTACCTCTTGCAAAAATGCCATCCCGTATTCCCAATTCCTCCGCCGTATCTGCTCCCAGGAGGACCAGTTCCACCACAGAACACACCAGATGGCCTCCTTCTTTAGCGACCGCAATTTTCCTTCCCACGTGGTTAATCTCGTCCACATTCCGCACCTCCGCCCTCAGACCCCACCTCTCCAACCGTAACAAGGACAGAACGCCCCTCGTGCTCATCTTCCACCCTACCAACCTTCGCATAAACCGTATCATCCGCCGACATTTCCGCCACCTCCAAAAAGACACCACCACCAGGGATATATTTCCCTCCCCACCCCTTTCCGCCTTCCGCAAAGACCGTTCTCTCCGTGACTACCTAGTCAGGTCCACGCCCCCCTACAACTCACTCTCCCATCCTGGCACCTTCCCCTGCCACCGCAGGAACTGTAAAACCTGTGCCGACACCTCCTCCCTAACCTCTATCCAAGGCCCTAAAGGAGCCTTCCACATCCATCAAAGTTTTACCTGCACATCCACTAATATCATCTATTGTATCCGTTGCTCCCGATGTGGTCTCATCTACATTGGGGAGACTGGGCGCCTCATAGCAGAGCGCTTTAGGGAACATCTCCGGGACACTCGCACCAATCAACCACACCGCCCCAACATTTCAACTCCCCCTCCCACTCTGCCGAGGACATGGAGGTAGTGGGCCTCCTTCACCGCCGCTCCCTCACCACCAGACGCATGGAGGAAGAACGCTTCATCTTCCGCCTCGGAACACTTCAACTCCAGGGCATCAATGTGGACTTCAACAGTTTCCTCATTTCCCCTTCCCCCCACCTCACCCTAGTTCCAAACTTCCAGCTCAGCACTGTCCCCATGACTTGTCCAGACTTGTCCTACCTGCCTATCTCCTTTTCCACCTATCCACTCCACCCTCTCCTCCCTGACCTATCACCTTCATCCCCTCCCCCACTCACCTATTGTACTCTATGCTACTTTCTCCCCACCCCACCCTCCTCTAGCTTATCTCTCCACGCTTCAGGCTCTCTGCCTTTATTCCTGATGAAGGGCTTTTGCCTGAAACATCGATTTCACTGCTCCTTGGATGCTGCCTGAACTGCTGCGCTCTTCCAGCACCACTAATCCAGAATCTGGTTTCCAGCATCTGCAGTCATTGTTTTTACCTATATAAGCTTCCTTGTCCATCTTAACCAGTTAGCTTCAGAAAATAAACATTTACTATTTTAGCCTGGATTTTTAGTTTTAGCTCTATCCATAATAAGGGTCTAACAACAATGACAAAACTGCACTATGATGCTCCAATCCTTTGTAGGAGCTATGGTTTAAGTTGGCAGTTTACAGGTTTAGCTACATAATTTGTACTAATTGATTTCCAAATAGGTAAGAGATGTTATGTGCAATAAAAATCTGATGCTTCCAATTTCACAAATTTCTTCAGATTTTCTACGTTATATCCTGGTTACCCAGTTCGGAAGCTGGTAAATGTGTACTGGAATCATCAAGCCAAGAAACAAGAATTAACTTCAACCTAGTATGATTGTTGCTAGTTCCTAATGTAACATTTTCCATAATAATTCAATATCTTCCAAAACAAATAGGGCTAAAATGATGATTTTAATATTAGATAATGACTTTAATGCAAATGTCAAGAAACAGATGAAAACTGATATGCAAAATGGGTTGAAAGTGGAGAGCTTTTTTTAAAACAAGTGCTCATGGAATTGAGCATCAGTGGCAAACTAACACTTATTGCCAATTCATGGAGAAGGTTCACTCACTAAAATACTAACTTTAGAAAAGTGCATGCAATGAATAGTCGTACTCAACAGAAAAGAGCATCAGTGCTCAGGATTGCAGGCAAACAAAATAGCTAATAAAACAGTGGGCGGCACGGTGGCACAATGGTTAGCACTGCTGCCTCACAGCGCCAGAGATCCGGGTTCAATTCCCGCCTCAGGCGACTCTCTGTGTGGAGTTTGCACGTTCTCCCCGTGTCTGCGTGGGTTTCCTCCGGGTGCTCCGGTTTCCTCCCACTGTCACAAAGATGTGCAGGTTAGGTGAGTTGACCATGCTAAATTGCCCGTAGTGTTAGGTTAGGGGGTAAATGTCGGGGTATGGGTATGGGTATGGGTGGGTTGCGCTTCGGCGGGTCGGTGTGGACTTGTTGGGCCGAAGGGCCTGTTTCCACACTGTAATGTAATCTAATCTAAAAGTACAAAGTACTGATGCCACTGCAGAAGAAGAGTGGTCAACGTTCTCCGCCTATCTTCAGTCTATCTCGACTTGTCAGGAAGTAGAACCCAACAATAGCATATTCCATTTTTATGCAACATACATGGTTTGGAAATATTGTGTAAAATTTGATGAAGACATTTGCACTTGACAAATTAACTGCTAACTAGCACACCATGGATCAAGAAGTTTATCAAATGCATTTTCAAAACCATCTGTTGCATTCACCTCATTATGCTCCAGACAACCAACCATAACTTCTGTTAGAATCACCACTCCTGTTCGTCCAGCTCCTGCACTGCAATGCACAACTATTGGTGGGTTGCAGCTCTTGGTAGAATCCAGCATGCTGTTGGTGTGTCGACGGACAGACTGAATTTCTTCGAGATAAGCTGTAAAATTAAAACAGAAAGGACTAATGGTAACAAACAAACTTGGCTCTGTCAACAGGCAAAAATGACCTCCAGGAGGATGAAACAGTTAAACTGGTTATAATTTAGTAAAAAGAAATGCCTGAAATCCTGAATATAAATTATGATTTAGTGTTCTTCCACCCAGATTCTTTACCTATTAGCATCTCTTCGCATCACTGCAATCCTATCCCCTACACAACACCTCCTTTCAAGAGCATCTTTCCAGTAACTGAAAGTAGTTTGTGAAGGCAAATGTTTAATGACAATTTAGGGTATTTTATTAGCATTAAACTCTTGTCTACAGCAATATCATTCAATGAAGTGACGATGAATTCAGATGGTTGCAATCCAACAGTTGGCGTTCTAGAGCAGATTATGTGAAATGCCTTGAATTTCAAGGACAGAAGAGTTTATACACAAAGCCATGGTTAGCCCAGTGATAGGAATCCGATAGGGAGCTGAATTTTTCTCTATATCCTGCATGCTATATTTGACAGCTGGTTTTAGATTGTATCTTCCAAGGATGAAGCTATAATGCAGGGTTCAGTTAACAATATTTAAAACTGAAGTTCAGTCTTTAGGTTTTTTGAGTGAATTTGTTATAAATATTTTCGTATGATGTGCAAATGAGTGCATATATGAATTTGGAACAACAGCAGGGCATTCAGTGTATTCAGGTGAACTGCAGTGTATTTCTCTGTCATATCAAGAGAGCTGTTCATCTCAAGGCAGCTTCTTTACGTCATGGCATAACAACTTGATTATCTTCAGTAATTTATTCTTTCAAAATATTTGAAAATGGGTAAAGCATGTGATGATTGGTCATGTACACAGGTAAATATTTAGGGCTGAGAATCTCTGGCTTTATCAGGTTTTCATCTCTGGCACACTTGTAATGTTCCATCATCTGTAAAAACAGATGTTATACCCACCTATCTAACTGCCTTTATGTGAATAAAGTTGTCAGATGGCCTCATTATGAATGTGTGGCTGAGCTTTAAAAATTACATATCCACTTAGCTCAGCAAATAATATTAATAGCCAAAGAGTAGGGGCTGGAAGCTATTTACTACCTACATCCTTGCAATAATTTATTCTTTCAGAGGTTTTTCAATGCCTGTGTTTATTTATAGAAGATTAAAAGGTAAAATGAATAAAAGCTTTTTTAGTCATTGCTCCCGTGCTGTGGTTGATTGACCTTTTCAAAGATGCAAGATTAGCTGTCCTTGCTTTCAGCAAATTTTCAAAACTGCTGATTTGATGTTTTTAGGACAATTTTTGTTTATTATGTCAATTTCATGTGCATTTCAAGAACCTTTTAGACTTGTCAATGGCTCATTTCTGGTGTATATAGTAGATTATGGGGAGAGTGAACATAGTGGATGCAAGAGGAACACTGGGGCATGGACAGTCCCATCGATAAGGACTTAAATTGATGATCAGCTGTGCTGATATCCTACTAATAAAGCAAATCTTCTAGCGTGCTAGCCTCCCCATCCTACACTGCCACCTCAGGCCTGCCTCGGCTGAGAGTGGTCCTGGAATGAAAATATGGTATGTTGAGATTTTCTTATTGGGAATGGATTTGTGGGGTCTAGACTTCTCCTGACTCCAGTATATTCATCTTCTTGATGAAAATCCAGCTCGATATGTCTACAGGAAGGTGCAGGTTCCAGAGAATGAGAATAAAATTCAGAGTTCACACAAATGATTATTCGGAAGAGAAAATTAATTGATTGAATACTTTAAGACTTGTGTTTTGCTTATTCTTTGCATTTCACAACTGGCTCATACTGGTATGGTAGGATTTATTTGCATTTTCAGTTGTCCTAAAAACATTAAATCCTGTTTAGCTTATAAATATTCGCTTGTACTAAGTTCTTATAATAGCCTTTGAAAACCAGCAATTAAATGTTAAATCGTATCTAAAATAATGAATCTATTTCTACTGCACAATTAGGCAAGCAGTAATGTCATTCACAATCAAGACCACCTATATAACATTCCTGGCATGGAATTATATGAACCATCCTTCCTTATGCGACATCCTCTAATTTTAAAATGATTTACAGCAATTTTTTAATTACATCATTCCCATATGAAAGGAATAACCATTTTAAAAAGAAAAGATGGTGTATCATTTAATGATATTCCTAAGACTCATTGTGGTTATGTGTACTTGGGGATGAAGTATAGTTATCAAATTGCTTAACTCTGGAGTTTTGCCGAGTTCTGTCTCTAAGATCAATTTGAGATGGTATCAAGAAAAATCTTATACCTTGTTGTTACAATTGTGAGTAAGCACAACATTTGACTTTGCAAGTTCTAGAAACCTTGTCTAAACCATGAACTAAAGTTGGCATTTCCTGAGAGATACCAGAAATTCAAATGTTCTGGAGGGGGGAGGTGCATGGTGGTTCAGTGGTCAGCACTGCTGCCTCACAGCAACAGGGACCTGGGTTCAATTCCGGCCTCAGGCGACTGTCTGTGTAGAGTTTGCACATGTTCCCCTGTCTGCATGCGTTCCCTCCCACAGTCCAAAGATGTGCAGGTTAAGTGGATTGTACCATGCTAATTTTCCATTGTGTCCAGGAATAGTCTGGGAAATGTAGGGTTACAGGGATAGGCTAGTGGGGGATGAGTCTGGTTGGGATGCTCTTCAGAGAATTGGAGTGGACTTGTCAGGCTGAATGGCCTGTTTCCACTGTAGGGATTCTATGAACAACAAATTGTAATGTAGGGTAATGTGGCTGTGTCTCGAATTTTGAAGCATAAATGTTCAAAGTTTTTATTTGACTTTGTCACAGGTCAGTATTTACCATGGAGTCTAAACGGTCATACATAAAATATAGACCTATTTGCTATTAACTTACATGTTTCTTGATTAACTTTAGCTAACCAGGCCAAATTAGAATTTATCCATCATCAAGTCTAAGAACAGCATTTTTCCCAAAATCCAGCCGTTCAACATTTAGTGGGTTAGTAACTGGTAAGTAAAACTGCAGTCTGTCGGTTACTTGAATCAGGTTGCCAGCTGTACATAGGCCACAGCTTAAATATTATTATATATAAATATCGCTGCTTTAAAGCAAACAGTGATGTTTAGTATACAAATGCTTCGCACTGGATTCTAATTGAGGCCTATTTACAAAAACATTCTTGAAATGATAAAGTTAATGCTTTACTCTGTTTGACACACAATGTAATATATGATCATGGGTATTGTGATACTTACATAAAAAACCCTGTACATCTTCTGGACAGCCATGGTCTGGCCAGTCTGTGTATTGCAAGTGCCACACAGTCCTCTCCTGTCCAGATAAAAGGTGCTTGACCTTTAAACCTGTTGTTGCATAGCAACCAGAATCTGTGCGGAATTTGGTTGTCACCTTAAACTTCCCATAAGTTGCTGAGCTGTGCTTTGAACCCAGTTTGGGCCAGTATCGATGAGTCTTTGGTTTTCCTCCCTCCTAAGTGACAAAGGTTAAGTTCATTAATGTTAGAAAGCTTAATTTCAGGGTTTTCATTTTAGAAGAAAAGATATAATCAATGATAATTTCCTTCAAGCAGAGTCCCTTTACACATCACCAATCTCCACGTAGAAAGAACAAACGCAACTTTTTCATACTAAGATTACGGTAAAAGAATGGACAAAATCCTGTTTCCTGTGACAGTTTACTTCTAAAATATCAGAGCAATGATATAATTTTATTCACAGGAAGAATGAGTTCACCAAGACCACCTGAATGAAAATTAGGAAACAAAAATCTGTCACAGTGGCAGTATAAGTGGGCTACATGATCAATTTGACAGAAGAATGAGGATCAGCAGAGAAATAGCTTGTGTATTTGAAGGAGGAATGTGCAATTAACACACTGAAAGGAATCATCATACCAATTTGCCTCCTCCCTTTCTAGGGATTGTAAATTATCCCCTGGGTCATGTTGTTACTGACGACATGCATTAGTGAAAGATTTAATGTGGTTCAGATTTATGGAGACTGGAACAAGAAGTGATCATCTACCTTCATTCTCCACAGGTTCCTCACCATACAAGTCTTCCACAAAACTCCTGACCAACAGCAACACTACATGACAGAAGCTACCATATAGTTTTAAAACAGCAGGCATGAAACTAATGGTTCAGGTTTCAAAATTCAAAAGTGATAGGTGACATTAGGTCTGCATACTGCTTTGGCCCATATGATGCTCCATATATACCACTGAGTAGAAATATAATGGACAGTCACCATCAATATCTGATGTTTTTGTTTCTGATTTACTTGAATTTGATACTGGAGATTAGTATTAAACCTGGCTTGTTTATCCCACATCCAAACATCAAGCCATTGTTGTCAAGATTGTCACTGACCTCATTACCTCCACAAATCCTCCCCCCCTCCGCTGCCTCCAACATTATAGTCTCCCAATCCCAGACAGCCTGTTCCTACCTCCTTCTCAAAATCCACAAAGCAGTTTGCCCCTGGTAGGCCAATTATGTCAGCCTGTTTCTGCCCCACCAAGCTCACTTCTTCCTACCCTGACTCCATCATTTCCCCCTTGTCCAGACCCTGCCCACCTACATCTGCGATTCCTCTGATCTCCTCCACCATATTGACAGCTTCCAGTTGCTGGGCCCTAACTGCCTCCTGTTCACTACGGTTATCCAATCCCTCTATCCCTCCAGCCCCCACCAGGATGGTCTGAGAGCTCTCAGCTTCTTCCTCAACCAGAGGCCTCAGCAATCCCCATCCACCCCGACTCTCCTCTGCCTGGCTGAACCTGTTCTCTCACTGAACAATATCTCCTTTATTTCATCTCACTTCGGCCAAGTCAAAGGAGTGTCAATGGGCACCCACATGATTGCCAGTTATGTCTTGCCTCTTTATGGGGTATGTGGAACAATCCTTGTTCCAGTCCCCTCCTATAACTCTTTGTTTGGTACCGGACGACTGTTTTGGTACCACTTCATGCTCCTGCCAGGGCCTTGAACGATTTGTTCATTTTGCCTCCAATTTCCACCCCTTTATAACTTTCACATCGTCCATTTCCGGCACATCCCTTCCTTTCCTTGACCTCTCTGTCTCCAATTCGGGGAATAAACTGTCCATGTCCATTCACTATAAAGCCACTGACTTCCATAGCTACCTTCACAATAGCTTGTCACACCCCACATCCTGCAAGGACTCCACCCCATTCTCCCAGTCCCTTTGCCTACATCGCATTTGTTCAGATGATGCCACCTTCCAAAACAACGCCATTGACATGGCTTGCTTCCTCCATAACTGTGGTTTCCCGGTCACTGGCAAGGTCCTCAATCGCATCTGACCTATCTTCCGTGCATCTGACATATCAGCTGTACCTCCACCCTTGCCTCTTCCCATCACTCACAACAGTGTGATTGGGTCCCCCTTTGTCCTCACTTTTCATCCCATCAGCCTCCGTATTCAAAGGATCATTAGATTAGATAAGATTAGATTACTTTTTAGATTAGATTACTTACAGTGTGGAAACAGGCCCTTCGGCCCAACAAGTCCACACCGACCCGCTGAAGCGTAACCCACCCATTCCCCTACATTTACCTCTGCACCTAACACTACGGGCAATTTAGCATGGCCAATTCACCTGACCTGCACATCTTTGGACTGTGGGAGGAAACCGGAGCACCCGGAGGAAACCCACGCAGACACGGGGAGAATGTGCAAACTCCACAGTTAGTCGCCTGAGTCGGGAATTGAACCCGGGTCTCTGGCGTGTGAGGCAGCAGTGCTAACCACTGTGCCACCGTGCCGCCCAGCGTGCCATTATGCTCTGCCATTTCAGACAACTCCAGCAGAATGTCACCACCAAACACATCTTCTCCTCACTCCCCCATCTGCATTTCACAGAGATCATTTCCTCTGGGACATCTTAGTCCACTCATCAATAACAAATACCACCCCCTTGCCCCCTGGCACCTTCCCATGTAACCGCAGAAGGTGCAACACCTGCCTCTTCACCTCCTCCCTGCTAACTATCCAACGACCTAAACAGTCTTCCAGGTGAAGCAGTAATTTCAACTGTACTTCCTTCAGTTTTCTGTATTGTATTTACTGAATCCAATGTGGCCTACATTGGAGAAACCAAACACAGACTGGGTGACTGCTCTGCAGAACACCTCTGGTCTGTGCACAAGCCTGACCCCAACCTTTCCGTAATATTAACATAGCGTCCTGCTCACATGCTCACTTCTCTGTCCTCAGCACGCTGTAGAGTTCCAATGAATCACAGCACGAACTGGAGGGACAACATCTCATCTTCAGACTAGGCACTTTACAGCCTTCTAGACTTAATATCGAGTTCAACACCTTCAAATTGTGAACAAACTCCCATTTCTTTCCTTTCCTTTAGATTTACTTGTTACATTCTCCATCATCATGTCCGCTCTCCCCTCCCCCCACCCCAGTGGAACTGTCTTCTCTTTCCAGTCTGGCAGTTAGACACACCATTGTTCTGCCATTCTCACATTCTGATCACTTAATCTGAACTTCCAATATTCTTTCTCCTCCAGCACTCCACACTCCAACCTGCATGCCCCTAACTACAGCATAAATGCTGCCCCCTCCACACTTCACGTCATGAAGAGTCATCTAGACTCAAAATGTTAGCTTGCTCTATCTCCATGGGTGCTCTCTGATCCACTGTGATCTCCAGCATTTGTTGTTTTCCGTCTGGCTAGTTTAAACTTTTCTTTAAGATACTTTGGTTAGTCCATACTGATATCTTCACACTTCAATTGGGCTTAATCTGCTCAACTTTCATGACTTCTTTCCCCTAAATGAAGTCTTTTTTTTATTCTAAATTTGAAACGAAGAACGGCAGCAGCAATGTGATACCTGGTCATATGTTCCCAGTAGAAATTTAATTTTGTACCATTCTTGTGGCTAAAACTCAGCAGTTCACTCTATCCATTAGTTTTACTTATGTTGGATATGGTGCTTTCTGTACTTGAGACAACACAATGAGAAACTATTCCAAGTGAGTTGAATGTCTTCAAACCATCACGCATATATACCCATCAACAGGCGGCCGTAAGAGCAAAATGAATATTGAATTCAACAATTTCCTGCACAGTGTCCTATGTTAGAAATATTAAACACAAAAACACAGAACTCACTTCTTCTGCTGTAACCATGACAATAACATTCACTCCTTGCTCCCAAACCATTTGCCAGAAGTCATGGCATGTATGTGGCAGGGGTCCCTGTGTGGCAATATAATGCCAGTCTTCTCCAGCAACTGTAACCTGTCAATTAGAAACCACAAGAATGTATAAACAAACAGTCTGCATTAGTTAGTATTCTCCATTATATGCTTCAAAAGGATTAGCCCATTCCAAGTGCAAAAAGCACACTAACTGTTTTAAAAAGTAATATTCTTGAAAGACTGTGCAGCACAATACGTGAGCACATCAGTTTGCTAACTTTGGCGCCTGGATCAGAATGTAATGCAGGTTGATGAAATAAACCTTTCTAACTTATTGGCTACAGCGGTCCTTTGTGTAGATTGAGTTGCGGTGATTAACTCCTCTTCCTAGTAGGCATGGGACCAGAAGATAAAATGAGCTGGAATTTGTGACTGCTGGCATATGAGCTCAGAAATGTCACATGGCAAATGATAATGAAACACGACACTGCATGCAACAAGCAGTGTTCTTGTGATGCTGGCATCCTGATGAGTTGCTGGTTATTGAATAGCCAGCCTACATCCAGCAGACAGGCAGAATTTAATACTGACCCATGGTTGGGCCAGAGTTGGGGGCATGAATCTCACACTGCTTAAAAAAAAATTGAGGAATCCTGCAGCACTTATTTCTGGGAGACCAGATGCAATAGCCAGACAATTTGGCGTATACTGTACCAGGACAGGATGCTGCCTGACCTGCTTTGCCAGCACCTCTCTAATCTTGTACCAGGACAGTGTTCAACGCCATACGTGATCAAGTTCCCAGTAAGGCACAAATCCCACCTCTAAGCATTGTGGGTTAGAGGCTCGCAGATCTCCAATACCAACAGTGTCACCAGGAACAGGACCACTGCTAGTAAAACACTTGTGCCGAACTCCAGGACTGTGGCTGGATCCCCAGATAGAGGTGATTGTCGATAAGTTGAGGTCTGCTGGGAGAAGGCTTCGAGCAGTGATTTGGAGGTAATGAGGGTCAAAAGCAAAAGTAGGTTGGTTGCTTTCAAAGAAACTCCTATCTTGATGTGGTGGCCCTCAACTAGACTGAACGCCTGAGAACAAAGGACCTACTGCACTGAGGCAGCAGGGAAATGGTATAGTCTCCTTTTATGACAAGTCCCTGTCTGCTTCCAGAAAGTGGCTACTTAAGACCCACTCAATTGGCCTTGTTGAGGCAAGGAGGTCATCCTCCAGCCTCCCATCCTGAGACTGACAGAGTGGAGGAATTAAGGTGCTGTGGTCCATGTCTCACACCCTCATGTCCAATCCAAAGGCCCCTCCCCAACCTCTGAGCCCACTTCCAGGAGAGGGAGTGATTAAATTCTGCACAATATCTGCTGTATTAACAGACTCCTTTTGTTTAATTGGCGTTAATATTGCAGAATAATATTCCCTCTTTAAAATGGGAAAGTTTCTGGCTTTATTAAACAGCATATGTTATTCAACAACACAACAATGTTATTAATCTATTTTCATTCTCTATGGGATAGTGGTTCACAGAATCCATTGAAGTAATATATATACTGAATGTCATATGTAGAGATGGCAAAAAGGCTTTCATGAGTAGGATGTTGGCATAACATAATACAAACAGGAATGATTCTAGTTTTATCAACAGTATAGATAAATAGATAAGATGAAATATTGGGTGTTTAGTAGTATAAAAGTAAAGGTTGATAACATACCTTTGACTGAAACCAGTCCAATCAAAGTACACCCTTAAGTGGTAACTAGCAGCTTAAGACCTGCCTCCTACTTTGTGGGCCAAGCAATATAAAGTACCAATGTAAGTTGAAGTTAAGAACACAAAGAAAGTTTTTAAATTTATGTTTCATGTTCTATTTGTTAACAGTCTGTGTGGCAAACATGCAGTTAAGACCTTCAGTGATTATGAATCACTGTATCTCACTTGAAGGTATATTCAATATAATGATCTCTTTGCCTGCTTTGTAAGTTAACACAATATCAGATAGTTAACCAATTTTGAGACATTAGTTCATTTGATCAAGTTTTGCATCTGAGTAAATTGAACAGAAGTTACAGAACCACAGCAATAAAAGGATTTAGGCAACATATTTTTAACTTGTGCCAGTTTCAGGACAGAGTTTTACACCTGATGTTAGCCAAAAACAGAATAGGCATTCACATCCATGGTTCCTAAGGTCCCAAAATAGCAGTTCTCTGCTATTACTGGACTAATGACATTTGGGTTAGTCACAGTGCTGCTTATGAAGGAATTGTAGAAGAACCTTCCTGACGACAGTTTAAAATGCACCTACAATTGTGTCACATAAATATAAATTGTGAGGTTTTGCTTTGATGTACCGTGCAATGTTACATGGAGTACTGCCATTTTTATAATGTCTGGATAGGACTGAGAACCAGTGAAATCATTTTGTTGCTCTCTACAGCTGGAATCATTGTTCTTATGAAGGTCTACTGTTGGCAGTTTTTGTTGCTAAATAGTGCAACTTTATCAGTTGCTTTTAAGTACAAGATCAACAGCATTTTGTGAGATTGACAAAACATGGGAAATACGTGAGTTCAAGGAGTAGGATCCATTACAATACAAAGCATCACTGACTGCAGTGTAAATGTCTATGTGCAGCAGTAACCTAAAGACTGTTAGCCTCTAGCTGTTGGGACAACAATTAATAGACAGCAAACACTTTCACAGATATAACAAAAATGAGGAAAGCAGAAACACTGTGTAGTGTTTGGGACCCATTAAAATTCATTCTACAAATCACTCAGCTGCTGGTTTCAGGTCACAGGCCTACCCCTTGGTAATACAGTCTTTTCAGAGGGTAAGATTTATTGTATCTATGTTTAAGAATAGATTTCTAAAAGTTAAGGACTTTTGTCATGACTGAAGGTGCACAACTTTCACTCGAAATAAAAACTACAAGTGAATGCTCAAATAAAAATAAAGCCGCCTGAGGGGATGTAATTCCAGCAATCCACCAGTTAATAAAATATTTTTGGAACTGCCCACCTATTTAACAGAATATTATGTATTCAGGATGCATAAGCAAAAGAGCCACTATTGAACATGAACAGACCCTAATCCATCAAACTTTGAAACAGTTACCAACATCAGTATGGGGCAATGAAATGATGGTGATTCAACTCATGTCTACAAAAATGTGATAATCTGATTCTTTATGAAATATCATTTCAGACATTACTTCACAACTATTGTTCAAAAATATACATGATCAAAAATAAAACAAATGTTTTTAAATGTACAGCACAAGTTGAGGCTCTTGTCTGACCATGATATATTTAGAAGTTCTAATATAACATTTACTGTAATTTATGGAAATATAAATTGGCACATTGCCAAAGCCTTATTCTTGAAAAACATTCTCACCTTGATGTGGGAGGCATTGACATAGCCAGTATTGTTTTCTTTGGTTGGCACAAGTTCCACCCTGTTCTCCTCATATGGAACAACATCCCTGAAACGATTCCGTTCTGCATTTTCTGGAAGAGTTGCTGTGGTGAAAACACCATCTACCATCTTCTTTGGGATCTGTTCATATTCTGTAAACACCATATCCTCTTCCAGCTTTTTTTCCAGCATTCTACACTGCATTTCCATGGAAACAAATGCGATATTAGTGGAGTTCCATACAATGTCTTGAAAATAAAGAGTAATTGCATAAACAGCAGGCATAGAGGGAGTATTTTATCATATTTGCTACTAACTAACATGGTACAGAGGCAATAGATGGATTGATACCACAAGCTGGAAAACAAGCTCTCGACAAATCTTCTAAGGTAGTTTGACCCACACAATCTTTCAACAACACAGTTACACACGGAGACAACCTGAAAAGTTACTTTTTTTCCCCACTTCGGAGTGGTATAATTTTACTTCATTTCATTTGGTTTAGCTTTTGAGCCTTTTCCTGTCTGTCTTATCCGATGTTGTTTGTAATGAAAATATTGCTTTTATTTTTTATGTACTATGGATTATGGAAGAAAGCTAAAATATTTATTTTAATCTCATCTATCCTGACATCTTGGTGTCTTTCCAGTTTAATTCAATAAGGACGAAGCTATACATTTTGCAATTATCTGACATGATATATTTGATTCAAGATTTGTGTGAATGGAATACATTTTTTAAAAATGCATTTATTAAACAAATAAATACTAAACATCCAAATTGCACAATACTTTTGTCCAAGAAGATTTGGGTGTAAAATTAGTCTATGACAATCATGTGACAGGCTCAGAGCTAATCAGCAATTATTTGTGTTTCCGCAACACTTTCCAGAAAAGTTCAAAAGACATTAGTTCAACCTATTTTTGGAGAATTGTTCCATAGTCTCAATGTTGATTTTATTTGGTTTGAAATTAAAATTCTTCACAATACTTTTCCAGGAAATGGAATATAAAATATAAGACTGCCGATTTGTTCCAAACCCATCTCTCTGGTACAGACCAATGTCACCCTCTCAGTATTTAACTCTCAATGAAATTCATAAAAAAACACTCACTAGATGGCGCCAGGGCACACATTTCGGAGTTCACAAAATGTCAGGGCCACTAACTTATGAAGTTTTTTTTACAGTCAATTTATTTTTTAAAATTGAAAAACAGCTTCCTTGCACATAATAACTGAAATCTATGGATATCAACGTTCACTGACATGGACTAGTTACACTAATACTTAATACATCAATGGCATGCTTCAGTCAAGGAAGTATCTGAATGATAGATTTCTCAAACCATTAAGTAACACTTTTCACATCTGCTCTTTTTAAGTCATAGTTAGAGAATCACTTTTCAAAACAAAAGGTAAGCTCGTTGTTTGTTGTTATTCTTTTACGTAACATCCAGTATAATAAATTTGAATAGCCAGTTACTTTCAAAATTGTTATGACATTATTACCATCAGAGCTAAAAGCTTAAAGGCTCGGATTATTCAGTAGACTATTTATATAGAATTTAAAAATGTGTTGCTGGAAAAGCGCAGCAGGTCAGGCAGCATCAAAGGAACAGGAGAATCGACGTTTCGAGCATAAGCCTGACCTGCTGTGCTTTTCCAGCAACACATTTTTAAGCTCTGATCTCCAGCATCTGCAGTCCTCACTTTCTCCTATTTATATAGAATGTAATTTTAGATTAGACTAGATTCCCTACAGTGTGGAAACAGGCACTTCAGCCCAACAAGTCCACACTGACCCTCCGAAGAGTAACCCACCCAGTCCCATTTACCTCTGACTAATGCATCTAACACTATGGACAATTTAGCATGGTCAATTCACCTGACCTGCACATCTGGACCACCCGGAGGAAACCCACATAGACACGGGGAGAATGTGCAAATTCCACACACAGTCACCCAAGGCTGGAATCGAACGTGGGTCCCTGGCGCTGTGAGGCAGCAGTGCTAACCACTGAGCCACCATACCACCCCAAGAGAGGTTGTGAGAAGTGGTCAGATATCCAATGCAATAACACAGGTGCACACAATATGCTTGATAGTATCCATCAAGCAAAGAACAAGATTATCTTGGGTTTGTGATATTACCCATTGCTACAAATGGTTTCTTAAACAGTGCCTAGTCAACAATAGAAATATGTTAACAATTCATACATCTTCTATCATCCAATTACAAATAAATTGAACACTATTTAAGTGACACTTCATATCAAAGATACTTTTAATGCATTTTGTATTAGCTCAACATTGAATCACCACTGAAAGCAGAAGCAAAAACATTGACCATCAATTTGGCTTCTATTTAAAATTAAATATATCTTTTATTGATTTACCATAAAATAGTATGAACCAATATATGACAAAGAACTACATATAGTACTGACCATATACCTAAAAATTACCAAGTTGAAAGCAAGCTATCTGGTCAGGCTGATTAACTGTTAAACACTAATGTCCGAGAACTGTAAACTTATCCAGATGGAAACACACCACCCACCAATAAACAGGTGGTCATTTTGACAGATTGTTGTGTCATAGCAGAGTCAAATCTTTATCCAAGCACAGAACTAGTCAGCATTTCACAGTAAATGTATTGCTAGAATTTCACCCCACACATACACACCTCTCACAGCAACTATCTTAACTTTCCATTGTCTTACCAGACCTCATGGCTGCTCTCTCTCATTAGAGAGAGATGAATGGTTATGGTTTAACTTGAGGGTCACCACGCCTCAGGTGAGGGGAGAGGTTCAGAACAAGAGGCTCTCATGGTAGCCTCGTCTGGTGCAAGAATTGAACCCACGCTGTTGGAAGAAGTCTGTATGGCAAAAAAGTTGCCCAGCCCACTGGGCAAACCAACAACCCCCACCCCCCTCAACCCTCAAAAGGTTATATTACATGACCTTTCGTCAACTATAAACATTAAAATTTGACCTTAACAGTGCTAACAGAAATGATGTAGGTTGGAAAAGCTATAAGCAGCCTCCTGGTATTCTCTCCAATGGTAATTTGTATTCAAGGAAATTTACAGCTGCTTCGAGCAGTAAAAGTACAGCCCTGTTTATCAGGTTGAAGACAAACCCATTTCTAAGCTAATGTAGTTTAATGTCAAATGATTAACAAGCTCATGGAGTTAACTACTCCATGTTAGTCTGTCCTCTGCGACCGTAGAGATGGATCTGGGATGTAAAATTCCTAAGTTATCACTGATACTGTATTGATATAAAAGTTATGATTTGGAGGTGCCAGGGTTGGACTGGCGTGGACAAAGTTAAAAATCACACAATACCAGGTTATAGTCCAACAAGTATATTTGGAAGGACTAGCTTTCGAGGCACTGCATTTTCACCAGGTGGTTGTGGAACATGACCGTATGACACCGAATTTATAGCAAAAGGTTAAAGTGTCACGGAGTTGTAATATTAAACAAACTTAGATTAAGTCTTGCATCTTCTAGGATGGGATATGCTGGTTTAGGCTTTTAAATGTGCAAATTCAAAAACCTTTAAGTTACATTCTGATGATGGCTTCAGTTTATCTAACAATAGGTGTTATTTTAGCTCAGACAATATATTAAAGGTGTGAACTTAAAGTCTGTCCCAATGTGAGTCAGTTTTATTTCTAAAGTAGGACTTTCAGAATCCTACATGGATTTGTGCAGCTTTTGAGCAAAATAAAATATAATTCTGCAACTAAAGTTCCACCCCACAAATTTGTGTGTGCGCGCATGCAGGAGAGACAGAGCGGGTGTGTGCATGTGGTACGAGTACATGTGGTACGAGTACATGTGAAAGAGTGTGTGTACGTGTGTGTAGGCTTGGCCAAGTATGTACGTGAGTGTGATGGGGTGTAAGCCTGTGAGAGGGCGCGTGCATGGGTGTGAGTGCGGGGAGTGCATGTGTGTGCACATGAGAGGGGGGGTTCTGCATGAGTGTGTGTGTGTATGTGCGCGCACTATATTAAAGTTGCTAGCAGTAACCAAACTTCCATGTTTATTCCAGAACTACAAGAATTGCAGAAGTTCCACCTCAATATTGTACATTTTTTCCAGCTGTAGAACTCTTTTCAACAATGAAACTTCATTCCCTTGTATGTAAAGATTTCTCTGTTGAATTAGGTTTGATGTATATAAGTTGCCTCAATCCCTTTCTCAGCTCTTCTGCTGTTCAAAAACTCAACCATGCCTTGTCAGACCCACTCTCAACTATTCCAATATTCTCCTGTCAGGTTTCCCACTCTGCATAAACCTCAACTGAACCAAACATACAGCAGGCAGCTTCCTATAAAAGGTCATACACAGCTACTAGTCCTTTAACCTATTTTGCTTGTAACCTTTCTCCCCCCTCCATTGGCAGTGGTTCAATCTGCCATTTAAGAGCCATGTTCTGGAATTTTGTCCCTCAAAGCCCTTAGCTCAGTCTCCTCCTTTAAGACCACACTCACTAAAAATTGCACCTTTCAATTAAGCTTTTGATCACTTTTCCCAATATCTCTTTCTTTGGTTAATCCCTGATTTTTAGTTTGATTACACCTCTCCGAAGAACTTTGGGATGCGTTTATGCACAAAAGGTGCCATATTAAAGGTAACTTAAGTGGAACTCACTCAGAAAATGCATGGAATTTCCGAGACTACAACTTCAATTGTCACATTTTCTGAACAGAGATCAGTTGTTTCGGAGTAAACAGGTTATTATAAAGGATCCCCAGAACTATTTCAATATATACACAAGTATAAAGCAGGTGTTAGCAGCCATATTCACAAACTGTATTTATATTACATCTTTACCCTAGACAATGTGTCAAAACTCTTTTATTACTCGGTTTCTCTTAGAAATTTGAAGATGAATTGTGAAACACATTGGGGACTTCTAGACATATTGTAAAAACGTCATCGGCACACTACTAAAACTTATTCTGTAAATTCTCTTCAGGACTTTGTTGAATAAATTATAAATTTGCTAAATATGTCGATTGGGCTGCAGGGCAACATGAGGAAGAAATTAGGTCAATTAGAGCAGACCCAGCTTTTGATCAAAGAGAGCACAATGTGAGGACAAGATGGATTCCATTTCCCTACAAAGAACAAAGAAAATTTACAGCACAGGAACAGGCCCTTCGGCCCTCCAAGCCTAGCTGATCCAAATCTACTGTCTAAACCTGTCACCCAATTCCTAAGCATCTGTATCCCTCTGCTCCCCACCTACTCATGCATCGGTCCAGATGCATCTTAAAAGAATCTACCTTGCCTGCTTCTACCACCTCTGCTGGCAACGTGTTCCAGGCATCCACCACCTTCTGTGTGAAGTACTTGCCACGTGTATTCCCCTTAAACTTTTCACCTGTCCCCTTGAAATCATGATCTCTCGTTACTGAATCCTTCACCCTAGGAAAAAGCTTATCTCTAGCCACCCTGTCTATACCTTTCATGATTTTGTAAAGCTCAATCAGGTCCCCCCTCAATCTCCTTTTTTCTAATGAAAACAAACCTAACTTACTCAACCTCTCTTCATAGCTAGCACCTTCCATACCAGGCAACATCCTTGTAAACCTTCTCTACACCCTCTCCAAAGCATACACATCCTATTGGTAATGTAGCGACCAGAACTGTACACAGTATTCTAAATGCGGCCAAACTAATGTCTTGTACAATTTTAACATGAGTTGCCAGCTCTTATACTCAATACCCCACCCAATGAAGGCAAGCATACCATATGCCTTCTTTATGACTCTATGACCTGTGCAGCAACCTTCAGGGTACAATGGACCTGCACTCCCAGATCTCTCGTTTCCCAAGGCTCTTCTGTTCATTGTATAATTCACTCTAGAATTAGTCTTGCCTAAATGCATCACCTCACATTTGTCTGGATTGAACCCCATTTGCCATTTTTCCACCCAACTCTCCAGTCTATCTATATCCTCCTGTATTCTTTGACAGTCCCTTATGCTTTCTGCTACTCCACCAACTTTGTGTCATCTGCAAAGTTGCTGATCATATCAACAGTACCCTCTTCCTGATCATTTATGTATATCACAAACAACAGTGGCCCCAACACTGACCCCTGTGGAACACCACTGGTCACCTTTCTCCATTTCGAGAAACTTCCTTCAACTACTACTCTGTCTCCTGTTGTTCAACCAGTTCTTTGTCCACCTAGCTAGAACACCCTGCACTTCATATGACTTCACCTTCTCTATTTGTTTACCATGGGGAAACTTATCAAACGCCTTAAAGTCCATATATATGACTACCTCAGAACCATTCTCACCCAGTGTCCTACCTGAACAAGTCTCGATTGGTGGATGAGTCAAACTGAAATTTACTGCAGTAAGGCCATCATCACACTCCACATTTTCAGGTGAGAGAAAGTGAGTGGAGCCTAGATAAACCATTCCATAAAATGTAAGATCATTAGACTTGTATTCTAAATCACAAAGTTTCTTTGGTTTATTTCCCCTAGGCAAGTTGAAATTCTGGATAATTCAAACTAAAATTACATGCTGAGTCAGACTCTCAGGTAGATTTGTCTCATTAGAATGGCTCTGGACCTTTCATTAAATAACAGGATAAAATGTAAGTCACATTAGGTGTACCAGCCCTATAATAACAGGCTGGTAATGTGAGGGGGGAGGCACTGGGAGAGAAGCTCAAAATCTTTGGATAACCTTGATATATTATTAGTAACAGGCACATCAACATCACAGTTGTTATTCAGGTGGCCAAATGAACTATCGAGGCAACCAAATAAGGATCATTTTCCTCATACATCACCATTTAACTTTCACCAGGAGGCTGCCACCATAGCAAATACATTTGCTCACACCCTTCACCCCTGATTGTCAGGACTAGCTCAATCGCCCCAGTTTTCTGCAACAATTCCAGATTTTCCAAATTCCTTCCAGCAAGGGGTCAGTTCCCACTTTTGATCCTGGTAGTGCTACTTCTCAACACCTGACAAGACTCATCCTGAGTATGTGTGAAGTTGGAGAAATGGAAGGGGAGAAAAGAGATGGGCAGATAGGACTGCAAGGCAGAAGATCTCCTTTGAGCCTGTTTGACCACTCAATATAAGATCATGGCCATCTGTCAATCTTCTCTGTTCCATTTTCCAATCTGCATTCAAAAACTCTTGACTCCCAATGGGTCAAAAAAGATAGATAATGGGTCAACAGCACCTTGTACCCAAAAATGTCTTACATCAATTTCACTTAACGTATCAGTAACTCACACCCTCTTTTGTCGCATCACATTTGAAAGCAAACAATCAATAGCATGTATTGTTTCAGCTCAGATATTTTTGCTAACTCAATTATTTTCCTTCAATACTGGGCTGTAATAAATTCATGTTTTAAATTGTTTAGTGTGTTGACAAGTCTAGATTCATATTAATACTGCAGATCAAATGGAAAAGGGAGAGAAGGTATAGCAATTATTTTCATTAATAGCTATACCTTTACACAGCACAGAAAACTGATCAGAAATACTGCCTAAAAAGGATTAAAAAGTAAAACATGTTGTGAAATATTTAAATTGGCTTGGGAATGACATGTCTCTCATACCAACACTTATCCAAAAGATAATAATAATAAAAAGTAATTTGTTCAAGGCTACAAGATACTCCTTTGGACTGAGCCTTCATTTGCTAATGTTTTCGTAACGATTCAAAATAAAGATAAAGAGACAGAAGAGTGGGGCGGGGTAAAAAAAAAAGCACCAACCTGGAAAATATTTTATTTGCAACATTGGGAGCCCTTTCACCTCAAACCTAAAAGAAACTGTCCATTTCCACAGGCAGAATATAAAAAAAGACTAGCATATTCTCACAATGGTAAGAGATTGCAGAGCTCTGGGATGCCAAATGCATAAAAAACAGGTTAGTGTGTAGGCACAGCAAGTAGATCAGAAAGTAAATATAATGTTTGTTTTGCAAAAAAAAAATGAATACCAAAGTAGGGAGGCTATTCTTCATTTATAAAGGGTACTTGAGAGAAAAAGATCTAGAGTACAACATTTCATCTTCCTATATACGGTAGTACGGAAATACATTGCAGGCAGTTCAGAGAAAGCATTTTAGGCCAATCCCTGGAATAAGCAGTCATCTTTTGTGGAAAGGCTAGTCAAGTTAGGCTTGTATGCACTGGAGTTTAGAAGAGGAAAACATGTCTTCATTGAAACATACAAGATTCTGAGGGGGCTCAACAAGGTGGATGTGGAATTGTGGGAAGGATGTTTCCTCTTCTGGAAAAATCTAAAAACAGGGGTCACGGTTTAAAACTTCAGGTCACTTATTGAAGGCAGAGACCAGGAGATTTTGTTCCTCAGAAGGTTTCAAGTTTTTGCAACTCTCTTCCTCAAAAGGAAGTGAGACAGTGAACTAGCCTATCATTTCCTGTTTTCTGTGTTCCTTCATTTTGGAATAAAGGAGCTACATCAGCTATTTTCCAATCTAATGGAACCTTCTCCAAATCTAATGAATTCTGAAAAATTACAACCAACACATAATTATCACACTAACCACATCTATTAAGACCCTAGAATGGAAACATCAGAACCTGGGGTCTTGTTGGCCCATACTTCCAATAATTTGATAAGTACTATTTTCTTGGTGACTGTTATTTTCCTGAATTTCTCCCTCCCTTCCAGTTCTTTATTGACAGCTATTTCTGAGATGTTGGTTAGATTTTTATTGTGAAAACCAACACAAAATACCAGTTTGATTCATTTAGATTTCACTCCTGTTTGATCTTTTTGTCATTTTTCTGTATGTTCTGCCCAATCTTCTGACCTGCCACCCTATTTTGTACAATTATGTCCTTTTCCCTCAAATATAACCTTTAACCTTTTTAATGAACTATAGATATTGAGTCCTTCCCAAGGAATTGTTGGATTGAATCTATTCTGCAAATTCTGCAATATGGCCTTAATTATCTGTGGCTCTGAAACTAGCATTGATTATTGCAAAAAATCTAAGTAGTTCACTAATGTCCTTAAGGAAGGTTATCTTCCTATCTTTACCTAGTCTGGCCTACATTTACCTTGAGACCCAGAACAAGTGGTTATCTCTTAATTTTCCTTTAAAATGGCATAGTCCTTACTCCATTCAAAGGCAATTAGAGATGAGCAACAAATACTGTCTTTGGCAGTGACAGCCTGATATCATCAAAGAAAAGAAAACTATTCTTAAGACATGGATGTAGGTTTGCTCACTGAGCTGGAACGTTCATTTTCAGATGTTTCGTCACCATACTAGTGGTGTATTCTCGTGCAATCCGAGAAGCATGGCATTCCAACCAGAACTCTATCAACAAACACATTGACTTGGATCCCATCTACCGTCCACTGAGAAAAAGAACAGGACATACATCACCATAGAAAGCAACGTCACCACAGGAAATGACATCACCGACCCAAGGAAACCCAAACATATAAATAGAAAGCAGGAAATACCAGCAATGCTTCGTCCAGAGGCTCACTGAATATATTACCTAGTATGGTGACAAAAACGTCTGAAAATGAACCTTCCAGCTCAGCAAGCAAATCTACATCCAGAACCTCAAGCTGAGCTACAAATCTTCTCAATACTCGTTAATTCCTAAGACATTTTTCTGACAATTGGGACTTAACAAACGAGGTCTATATGGTTGTGTCAATAGGTCAGCAAAAAGATAGGGAAATTGCTACACAAGCCTTGATGAAGGAAAGATCCTAAGAGCCACAGGGATAACTTCAATAAAAATAACAACACAAATGGTTTTCAAATATTCAAATCCAGTACTATGAGTCAGTTGTGCTACAAATATATAAAGATTACAACTTTTTAGTCATTCCTCTTTGGTAATTTTATTTAAAACAGCACATTATGTAATGTCAGAGCAGAGTAAAGATTAAATCATTTATAACAGGAGGGAAAACCTGTTGTTTTGCAACCAATGTAGGGCTTATTATTTTATGCAATACTTACATGTAAAGACACAGAGTTATACAAAGAATACCTATAGAAGCTGTAATACCAAAACAAAATATTTGACATAACTGGGTGGCTTTACTGTTTACTCTCTATTCAACAAAACAGTCCCAATCTCAGGTACGATGCCAGTTACCTTAACCACTCTTTCCATTATTCAACCTAACCTTCAATGTTTACTTGGATTCTACCTCCATGACTAATCCTGGAAGTAAATTCTATATTCTTGACTCACTGTATAAAGATATCGTAAATCTTTCATTACGTCTTGCATTAATGGCTGTTAAATGACCAAGTCTGCTTTTATATAAGCTTATCTCAGCCTTTCATGGCTTTAAACACTTTTATCATATTTTAACATAATTTCCGATAGTCTTGTGAGGAAAGGTCCTAAGTTTATTTTACATTTGTGTTATCTCGAACCAGGTGGCAACCCTAACGTATGCTATCGCATCACCTCAATTATAACTCAAAGACAACATGACATGTTTAGCAAATGACAAGCAGAATGATTCCTCAGAACATAATATGTTTAATGTGAACTACTGATGTTATTACTTCTGCTTTTGTCTTCAGTAATATGTAAATAATGTTCAATCCTGAGTCAATGAATGATCAAACAAGTCAAATTGAGCAACATAAAAAGGCTGCAAACAGGAAGGTTATTTTTGTAAGCATTACAATTTCTTTCACTACTTGAAATATGCTCACCCTTTCATCCATTGGGACCTTTGAAGTGTCATCTTGGCTGTCCTCGAGCACTGGAACCCTGGCCATTGATAGTCCATTGAGGGCCGCCCACTTCAGTGGCCCTATCTTTTGGGCTTCTGCTGCTGCTGCTAGTTTCTGCTTTTCTAAATTCTTTGGATGGGGAAGAAGAAATGCTAATGTCATTGGCACTGATATTCGAAAGTAAAAATAATACCAAATTTTTTATCTTTCAACAATTGGCTTAACAAAGATATTGAACCCAGGTGACCATTACAAATAACATTCTTTTGACTCCAAAAATATCCATAAAATACTGTTCTGTTTATCAAATGTTAAGCTTTACAGAATTAAGCACCATTTTTCACTTTTTATCAGCAAATGAATATAACCAGACTAGGAATGAAAAATGTTTAGGAATGGCATAGTGATTTCATTTAGCTGAATTAAAACAATTAATTGAACTCAATGATTTATGGGAGCATTGAACTGACTTTGGATTTTAAAAAAATGGAGATAAGGCAAAGAGCTTTTAAAACAGATTGTGCTTAAACCCAAGAACACAATTTCCCTTGTTCAAGAAGTGGATCTGATTTTAATATTTTAAGTATTAACTTTATAAAGAAAAGTAAACTTTAAGAAAATTATAATATGATTGTTGTATTTTTTTCTGCAGGAACAACACACTAAAATCTCTATTAATACAGATAATTATCTCTCCATATAACAAAAGATATTTTATAATTTTTGGCTATACAATATGGATATGGAACAAGGTATCTCTAACCCTTTGATAAATTCTAAACCAGCATTTTTCCAGTTGCATAAATATGCATCCATGATATTAGAAATAAAGAGAATTACCCTCAACATGATTTCCCTTTCCACAATGCTGTCTTCAGTAGAAAACAGTTCCGATACAGGCCTTTCTTTGACTGGCTCCTTTTTGACACGCTCTTTCACACTGGTGAGATCAGGCTCAGAAATGGATGGCCCAAGTGAAGACCCATTAAGTGTCATCTGTTCATTTCGTGAGAATGTATCCAGTTCAGGACCTGGCAGTTTGTTCCTGATAGCAAACTCTGACATTTTAGCTTGTTCCTGTCTTAAGGCACCATTGCTTATACTTTTTTTGTTGCCTGGGTATTCAGGAGGGGGTTTGTTTGGTATTTTTGCCAATGCTGCCTGCAGCTGGGCTCGATAGTCTATATTGTGATTAAATGTTGGTATTTGGACATCATAGTCAGGGGTCTCCTCTTCATCTTCACTTTCACTGCTGTGAATTAGCATTGTGGCATCCGACAGTGTCTTCTTGTGATGATATGAAGGTTGCTGTTGAACCTCTTGAACCTGGTCGTCTTGACGGCGTTGGTCACGCATGGTGTTCCTACGTTGAGGGACTGAAGCACTTAAAGTTTTCAGTGCCATGGCCTCCATACCTCGTACCATACTACTGATTACCTCTAGGCTGTGACGTTTGTTAACAGCTGCATGATGTTTGGCTGTTGTGAGGGGTTCACTGACCTCCTGCAAGGACTGGTGTACGACAGGTGAACTGTCCTCTTGAAACGTTTTCACAAAGAGCTGGACCCGCCGACTGACTAAATCAGGGCTACTGCCACTAACGTACTTATGGCGGTGACTGGCAAGGTCTGGTGTACTAGTGGCAGGCCGAGGACGTGGATATGGAGGGGGTGGTCTACAAAAATGGTTTCTCAACATGTGGGTAGTACTGTAATTCTGAGTACCTTGTAATTGCATATTGGCAAGCTCTGGTGTGCTTACTGTGTGTGAGATTGCACTATTTGCTGTCCGGGTAGATGCTGGATGGCTGGCATTTTGTTGAGCAGAAGTGGCTACAGGTTTACTGTAACTGTGCTTTGACCCATATCGAGAGGGATATTGCGATCGCTCCCTAATCTCCGGTTGACTGTAAACCATAGGTTCTGGCTGATTGTATGCATGAGTATTTCCAATATTAAGGTTTCTCAATGACTGACTTTGACAATCCATATGAATGATGCCTCGTTTCATTTGCCTCATTACAGTCTCGTAGTCAGGCGTAGGCCTATATGAGGGGACAATGATAGCACTGTGCCTGTGGCTGGGGATGTAATCTGCACGCATGATGTCACTTCCAGGAATGCTGAGATTAGAAGACACTGGTGATGCCTGGATGAAGTTTTGTGAATGATTCAATGAGTTCATGCTAGAAGCACTATATACACTGCCATTTGGCACAGTTCCATTCATGTAATTATATTCCACTGGACATCTGTCCAAACTAGACTGAGATCTGCAGTAGAATCTTTCCTCATTGCCATGGTAAATGCTATCTAAAATAAAGCATGAACAATTAAAAATTGTGATTAAATGACTGCAGTTTAAAGCTTTACTATATGCAAGATCACAGAGATGATACCTCAATCTACAATAAAATCACTGCCTTTATATACACAATCTGTGTTACATCTTTCAGGGGGCATGTTAATATAAAAATAGGGACGATATGCTTCAGTTATACGGGGTATAACTGAGACCACACCTGGAATAGTGTGTACAGTACTGGTCTCCCTATTTAATCTAAAATGTAAACATGTAGGAGGCATTTCAAGGAAGTCTCCCAGACTAATACCTGGACTCATTAAGTCTTCTTATGAGGGAAAGTTGGACAAGCTTGGCTCATATCCATTAGACTTTGGAAGATTAAGGATTAAAACATCAAAAGTGAGAGGTTTTGATTGCTGTGGAGAGGATATCGCCTCTTGTGGGAGAATCACTGTAATAAAAATTAAGGGTTGTCCAGCTAAGACAGAGATAAGGAGAATTATTTCTCTCAAAGTGGTTAGTGTCTTTGGCACTCTCTTCATCAAAAGATGGCAGAGGCAGAAGATTTGAATATTTTAAGACAGAGGCAGACAGACTCATGATAAGCAAAGAGGTAAAAGGTTAACAGGGGAGGAAGGAATGGAGAGTTGAGGTTAAAGTCAAATAATGATCTTACTGAATGGTGGGGTAGGCTTGAAGAGCTGAGTGAAGATTAGAGTGGTGCTGGAAAAGCACAGCAGGTCAGGCAGCATCCGAACAGCAGGAAAATCGACATTTCGGGCAGGGGCCCTTCATCAGGAATGAGCCCTCATTCCTGATGAAGGGCTCCTGCCCGAAATGTTGATTTTCTTGCTCCTCGGATGCTGAGTGACCTGCTGTGCTTTTCCAGCACCACTCTAATCTTGACTCTGATCTCCAGTATCTGCAAGTCCTCACTTTCGCCTGAGTGGCCTATTCCAGATCCTATTTCCTATGTTTGTGTGTAATAAGACATGCTTACATCTACTGCAAGTGAGTTACAGGAAAAATTCTTGATATGTCAATGGTATGAATAAGGCATCTTCTCATGATAATTGATTCTAAATGCGTTTGCCAATGTATTCACACAGCTTACAGCACACATTAAAAATACATAAAACTGAAGTGAATAAAACTAAATACATACTCAATTCAAATAAGTTTTTCACCAGCAGAAACTGATGTAATGAACAAGAGACCAGTTTTTCCCATTCATCCAATTAAATCCAGTTACATGTTCTTTCCTTTTCCAACTTTTCTCCACCCATTTTCTGAATTATTGCATAGTTATTATGGGTCAAAATGATGAACATCCCTGAGTTATTTTGATAGCCATTCAATTGCAGGGCTTCAAAAAAAAAGGACTGCGGATGCTGGAAATCAGAAACAAAATAGAAACTGGGCAAAAAACTCAGCAGGTCTGGCAGCATCTACAAAGGAAGCAGAATTAATATTTTGGATCCAGTGACCCTTCTTTAGGGCAGTAAAAGCTTCACTTAAGCCACAACATTGTCATTCAGCACTGTTACAACAGTAATACCACCTCGAGAAATAAAATAAGATATACTAGATACACCAGAAACTAAAATAAATACCTTGTGAGGTGTTTGTTTCAGTATAATGCTCTCCGTACTGTACATGCATTGGTGACATTATAAATGGCTGTTGCCTTGGCTAAAATCAAGCAATAAGAATTATATGAAAATTAGAAGCAGCACTATTTGCACTTAAGTACATTCGTATAGCTATTAATTTTGTACTGTAATATCTCTCAGAAACGGATATGAAAACTGACAGTATTTAACATCTAACACTTTTTTTGAAAATTAAATCCATTATATTGTCATAATATCAGAGGTGATCTCTCTCTTTGCCCTAATAACATGAATGTTTGAATTAGGTTGACAGGTTCATTGTGGTTCAATAAATTATGAGCTGGACGGGTTTCTTTATCCATTGGAAACATTAAACAACTTCTCTGCTGAAACAGGACATAGATTGAATCAGAAAATGAGAAAAGCTAGAATATTATTTCTTGCAAGATAACATATTCTTGGAACCTTCATTGTAGGCAGATGTATTATTTTAATTGCAAGAGAGTGAATTTCCCTTCCATTTCTTTTATTCCATTACCATAACTTTGCAAAAACCCCACAGAAGTGCCATCAATGCAAGGACTGCAACTATAAATGAGTATGACCATCACTAGCTCAGATTAATTGGTGACTGGACACCAGTGAACCTTATCAGAGTCCCCACATCCTGAGGAGAAATTTGGACAGGTGCTGATATGTATAATTTTTAATGCAAAATACTAAGCTGGCGAGGATCATGAATTAACAAAAGTGCTCGGTTGAAAATCGAATCACACGTTTGTTCTCTGATTATTATGAGAAGAGGTGCTTAAAAGTTAAAGATGCGACTTTAAATGTTATCCAGTCTTACATCATTGGTAGAAATTTCCAGTAATACATAAATCAATACAAATTTTGAAATCTGAATTTATTTATACAAATAACCTCTAGAAAATCATGACCCAAGGATGGAAGATGCAAGAATTAATTTTGTTAATGGTCTTCATTGAATTGCTCTAATGATTCATTTGGTAAATTAATGCATTGAGTTAAACAAATCGAGACCTCCCAAATTAGCAATCCCAGTGCCACGCCTACTACTCATACATATTGAAGCTAGTGGCAAGACCACAGGAAATCACAATTGAGCTTCAGAAAGCATTACAGCTGGCTGGCCCAGACTCACGAGGTGGAGCAGATAATAGGACATAAGAATGAGATGGAAGGATTTCTACTGAAATGAAGCAAGCACAGGATCTTTAATTTAACATGGAGCCAGGTGAAACGGGAGCCGGTTGTGAAATAATGCGCTTTCCAGAGACAGGCACTGAGAATACCGACCACCGATTAGCCACATTCTGTGGCTAAACACCAATTTGTTTTGCAAAGAGGAGCCTCAACCAGCTTTAGGCCTCCCTGCACCCACTCCTCTGAATTGAAGGTGCTCAGAATCTGTTCCAGGCATAAGCCACGGACTCCAATACAGTTCGGGTCAGTGGCACACTTTCACTGCGAAATGGGTATCTGCTAGTCCCCACTTTGGTGCTAGTTTTGGGCCAGTAAAACAGGCTTTTATCTGTGCCATCTTAATTGACCTCAGTGGAGATAGTAGTGTAGGTGACCACAGTACCCCTGAGTGAGGAAGGGTAAAAACAGCTATTGCCCTGATCCTGATTTTCTATTCAATTAACTGGACAGTTAACGAAAGTTGTCCTAAACAAGTTCGTATCATTTCAACTCTATCCCTTCTAGCATTTTTAGTAAATAGATCATATCTTAACAAAACATAATAAAGATATTCATCACATTATTACATCAATTTTATAAAAATTTTACTTCTAATTAACACAAAAATCATGGGTGGGACCTTTCCTAGAATATTTTCCAGTGAATTAAATCCAGGAGACAAGCTAACTGCAAAATAAAGCAATTTGAGAGACAGTATATTAGTGTAGCAAAAGGAAAACAAAAATGATATTTTCTAACTGTTTATGTTTAGAAAAAAAGTGAAAGCAAACAAATCAATCCAACTTGATGACTTCTGAGCTCCCGATGCTTTAAACATGTGAATTATCTATAGGATTGTACTCACAGGAAACACTTTACAAAATAAGATACAAATGAGAAGGTTAAAACAAAGTTAGTAATATAAATAAGCCACTGTTTAATTAATCATTGCTATCCAATGCCACGTATAGTACTGGTGATAGTAAGCATACCAAAGATGATCTGCTCCATGTGGGTCGTCTCCTGATTGGTGTCGGAGAACATGACTGTGTTTGTCTGTGAGAAAATACCACAAAGTGTTAACAGTCCAAGAACGGAACTTGAATAATCCTCCTCCTTGAGGGACTTATTGCTCTGTTACAAACACATGCTTCATAGGTTGCAAATCTCCAGGGAAAGAAAGCCATTCTTCACACATATATCCTCGATGCTCAAAATGCAAAAGGTAGCTTCAATAAATAAGTAAATTTCTTAAAAAGATTCATTGAAAGGATGCAGGCAGTACACTTAATACCCATCCCTGTTTGCATAACTGAGTGCTTGTTAAGTTATTTCAGAGAACAGTTAAGAGTCCATCACATCGCTATATATCTGGAATTGCAAATATATCAGCTGGTGTAAGGACAATGGTGTATATTCCCAAAAGGATATTAATGAACTAGATGTGTTTTTTATGACATTTGAGTAGTTTCATAACTACCAATACTGAAACTAGTTTTTTGCTTCCAGGTTTATTTAATTAATTGGATTCAAATTTTCCAGCTGCCTTAGTAAGGTTTGAACTCATAGTTCCGGATCATTAAACCAGGGACCTGGGATAGTAGAACAGTAACATGACCACTATGCTGTCATACTCTTGTAATAAAGTATTCTAAGTATTAACCTTTAGAGATCATGCTCCAATGGTCTTTCTCAATCAGTTCATGCAGAGAAACCTTCGTACTAATGAAAAACACAACTTTTCTTTAAATCAACAAAACAAACACCAGGGACAAATAAGCTATTTTCCCATTGCTTCGATGCCGTGTAGCTTTTCACTGTGGCAAACCACAACAGGAAGTTACTTTTACTAGGTCATGGCAAATGTTATAACACAAAATCACACACCTTTTAAAACATTAATACCTGAAATATATCTGGTTGAGTTCAAAGGCACATTATTCTAGTAAGCTGCATCAATAATCTAGATTTTTAATTTCAAGAATTCTACAAAAATGGTTAGAATCAAATCTTTAAATGACACAAACATTCTTGGAAGTACCACTGGGTAATTGCGGCTAACCTTGCGCCAAAACCAAGACATTGACCATTATCACTTAGTGATAATGCAAGAATGCAAAAAAATTAATGTGTAGAGCTAGATTGCAGGCATATGTAGTACTATAAAGATGCCTAAGTTCTCACATTTACATCCATATTAAGCAGGACCTATTAAATTTCCTCTGCTTTAGTGCTATAAAGGGCTGTGAAGCTGATTAAATCTGAAGTTTTACTTTTAATCAAAACTGCCTTGCAAATAACAGGAAGATTCCGGTCAAACACCTGACTTACTTCCCACTAAGATTCAAAACTACTTTTGTTTAAGACTCTTTGAGATTTAGTTGAGGGCTCTTTTTTGATTCTTGGGGGCTACTTAGAGTCATAGCATCACATAACACAGAAACAAACCCAACGTTTCTGTTCACAGTCTCATCTTTTTCATTCTGATTAACTCCTTCATCAGATGGTGCATAACCAATGTTCCCTCTTAGTTGCATGGAGATCACTGCATCATTGCTGTTTGCAGCATTGATTTCTGGTTCCAGAAGTTGCTGCTACGCTTGCACCTCAGAGGGCCATGCAGAAGAAATAGAAATTATTGGGAATGCTGGCAGTCATGTAATGGCATCAGGAGCTGAATGGCCCTGATGGAACCCAAACTGTGTGTCACTGAGCAGGTTATTACTGAACAGGTGCTGTTGATAGCATGGATGATGACTTTACTGATGATTGAGAGCAGACTGATGGGGTGGTAATTGGTCAAGTTGGATTTATCCTGCTTTTTGTGTACTGGATATATCTGGGCAATTTTCCACAATGTTGGGTAGATGCCAGTATTGTAACTGTACTGAATGACCTTGACTAGGGGAGTGGCAATTCTATCTTTTGAAAGCCAAGACAGCATAAACACCAAAGATTTCATACATACAAACATTACTAAGTTTGGAATCTAGAAATTTTTAAAAACATTTTTGAGAAATAACTCCACCATTCTGTATTGAAAATGGGATCATGGAAACATCTGAATGATACAGGTGACGAATGATTCGAATTTGACAGACTGTAGTCTGGGTCTGGACATTCCAATTAAAATTGCCCAACTAATTAAGTTCTGAATGAATTGCAATCATTTTCTTAGATAATGTATCAAATACTCTTACAACCACATTATAATCAGCCCCCCCCCTCCAAGCTATCAAGGTATACACACGTCTCCTCCAAATCACAGCCCCTACTCATCAGCTGATGGATTCACTTAAATCTCTTTAATCCCTTTTGCAGTTCAAAAGTAATCGATATAATGTTGGACACTGCCAAATTTTTATTCACTTAAGGAAATGCTCTGCATAATCATTCGTTGATCTTTACGAGGTGTTACAGAATACCTAGACATCCTCCCTGTACATGCTCTTTTGAAAAAAATTTCCAAATTGTATCTTTCTTTCTTTGCTAATAGCACTAGGTTAACTGCCCCATTTATTGCTGAGGCTGAGCACCAATCTGAGAGAGCCTGAACCCAATCAGCACTCATTGGTACAACGAAGACTGAGACTTCATTCATCTTGGTTTCATTTTCTGATTCTTATCCTCTGCCTTCTGAAGGATATCCATCGATTGGTAGCGATGCAGCCAAAGTCTGCTCTAGATCCTCGAATTATAGAATTTCTGTCACCTACCATGTCTCTTGTCCAATTAAACGTCCTGAGGCTCAATAAGAGCAATGGAGGGGGAATCTATGACTGGAGCAGCATGAGAGGCAGAATCTGTGATTGGACAAGGTCCTCCTCCCAGATTCTGTTGTTCTCACATAAGCAGACTACCCTTTTCTCTGTGATTGCCCTTGTAATTGCTTTCTCCTCAGTGTTTTAGGGATGAATGTGCCCACTGCACACATGGATTTAGAGGGTTCCATCTATCTGATTTTACGTTTCATTTCATTGGCTTTTAGACTCTGTTTATATTCATAATATATAATACATAGATTAATGCAAGAAATTATAAACCTCAGAAAAAACATGCTATTAGTGGTGTTAGCCCTGAAAACAAGGTACAGATAAATTAAAGGGAGGTTAGGAACATGGCAGGAATGCTTACATGTAGGTAGAGAGAGTGGGAAATTTCTTCTTATCATCATATTGAATGTTAGAACCAGAACTGAAAGCAAGAATACTTTCTGATTAAAAGTGCTGTTATTTGGATTCTTTCTCAGCAACCATGAATCATTAAAGATACAAGTGTGAAACTGGATACAAGAACAATGAATCAAGAGATGTCCAGTTCAGAAACATGCAAATGCATGAAGCCCAGCTTGGGATAGATGGCTCAAACATAAATCCTATGCTAGTCAGAATTCCAAATGGGCTAAGAAATGAAAGTGATTGCCTTAAAGAATTAAATTCAAAGATAACTACCACTATTTGTTATAACGATCGAGATGATGTGTTCAGTGGTTTCCTCTCTTTCCCTTAGCCCTGCTGCCTAAACCTGAAACTCTCATCCATATTTAGTTTCTGTTTCATCTCCTCCCATGCCATCTCTAAGGTGATTCTGTCTGTGACAACAGCCTTTTATTTCCTTCACAATGAACTGATCATTCAACTTCGCTTCCAGTTCTAGTATTGGCCAAATATTGTAAATAGCTTCGTCTCTCCAAGGACTGTCCCATTCTTCTCCATGAATGCCATAAACACCTGTAAGTAAAAAAAAACCTATACTTATCCCTTTGCTTTGCTATCTAAATGTTCACCCCATATTCCTGTTCCTCTCTAAACTCCTGCAAGTTCTGATACCTCTGAACATCATTCTTATCACTCAACGTTTTGTTTGAATTGCTCTGTCACTACCCCACATCACTGAAATGACTAAAAAAAGCCTTGAACCACATTCTCTGTGACTATGACATTTAACAAATGTGAGTCAGGGTTCCCTGGATCCTAGCAGCTTAAACAAGGTGGGAATTTCCAAATCCAGCCAGCAAATGCTTTACTGACACTTCTTATAGGCCAAGGGCAGCAGGAACACTTCCCCTGAGCCATCCTCCCAGCCCAAGTTCAACAAGTGTAATCTACTCCCCACCCCATCTATCGTACATTGATCTGACATTTAAACTTCACCCACTGCAAATATCCTCTGCCCTTCCTGCTCCCTAGCTATCGCATTTTACCCGAAGCCTTCCACCCCGACAGTTAGCCAGTCTTCCAACTTGGTCAGCTGTCAGGTAGAAAACAAAGAGAAAAATCAATAAAATGGAAATATAGTCACTTCAGTAGATTGTCTACATTTCCTAGCAGATAAAAGTTTCCTTCATGTTAATGTCAGAGTATTTACTCCAAAGTTCTCACTGAAATTTTCCCCTATCCTCTGTGCTGTGCAGAGATGCAAGAAATTTATCAAACTATGCTGGGTTTCTGACCTGGCAAAATCTATGGAGAAATCTCCACCATGTTGCTTTCAAATTGTCTCTTGATAGTCTGCACCCTGGGGCATGCTTTTCAGCTGGCACTTTTAAATCAGGATGTCCAAACTTTCAACATTACTTCTCAGAGAAGCAGCAATCATGTACAAGATATCCAGAGCTTGCAAAATCTATTGACATTTCTTCTTTATCTGAGAGTTAAATGGCGAACAAGCATTCTTCCAAGGCCTGAGCTAAATGCAATTTCTAGAAGAGACAGCAGATTCAGTTCTGCTCAGCTCTGTACTCAGCCAAGTTCCAGAAAGTCATGCTGCAGCTACTTTTCTGAAAACTATGTCAAAAACAATAGTTAGAACTACAGAATGAACAAAGTGAACTGTGATCTGCTTTAATCACTTCACAATTAAATTAGTTCTGATGCTATGACTCCAAATCAACAATAGCCATTAATGTGTCATTTTGTAATGGTTAAGTCAATCCTGATTTAATTCTAATTAAATTCCCAATTCAAGGTAAATTTCTGATTTATCTCAATTTCAATAATAGCTTAAAATATGTTACATCGCTTATTTGAGGCTGTTAAAAATGGTTTCATGAATCTGATTACTTTCAGTCTACATCGTGCAAACAAAATCAGCCCTAGATATTCAATTCACCAGGACACTAGTCTGTTTAGGTGAAGCCTGTTCCAGTGGAATAGCTCTCCTTCTACACCCATATTAGTACCAGTGTTGCATGAACTGAAGCCCATTCTTCCCACATTTGAGACACACATTTAACTCCTTTTAAATTTATTGTGCCAATTTGCCTGTGGCTCCAGTAGTAAGCCTGAAATTATGACCTTAGAGGTTCTGCTTTTCAGTTTAGTCACTAACTGGTAAAAAAAAATGTCAGCAGAACTTCCCTTCCAGTCCTATCAAAGTCATGAGCACCATTGTGGATGATGCCAACTGGATAGTCTCTCTCCCACTCCAAATTCCATTCCAGACTGGAGTAGATATCCTTAACCCTGGCAGGCGACATATAGAATCATAGAATCCCTACAGTGGGGAAACAATATCCTTCAGGACTCTCTCTCAGCTGCAGAGAACAGTACTAACTTTCTAACTGAACTGTCCCCTACCACTACTCTGTTCCTAGTTCATCCTGCCACCTGAGTGGCTTCATGCACCACTGTGCCACGGTCAATTTGCTCTTCCTCCCTGCAATCAAGACACATCCACACAGCTTGAAAGCTTAGTATCTGTTGAACAATTGCAGGGACAAAGGCTTCTCAAGAGCCACTCCTTGGGTCCCCATACTTGCTTGACTTACAATCACACCCCCTGTCCTTGAACACAAGCCAAGTTTGAATTACGTAATATAAGGACTGTATCTTTGTAGTTTCCTGTATTGTTGATTGTGCACTGAAATAAAAACAGGACTGTTTTAAAAATCAAAGATGGTGGAAATGATCACTGCTCTTTTGAAAATCAAGACACGCATTTTGAATGCTGTTTATACTGTGGTTTTTCAAGCAGTGGGAGTGGTTAGCTGGAGCCAGGAGGTGAGAATGAAGGGAGATTTGGCTGGCAACAACTAGATGATTGACAATTGGTCACTACTCCACAGACAGGTGACAAGTGCCTTCTGCCTGTAACAACTATGTGACTGGCTCCCAAGCAGTCCTTTGCATAGCTTTGATTATAGCTTAATCTGCGTTCTCGTATTATCTGCAAGAAGTCCATCCCCCATGCCCTGCGGGAAACAAGGATTTAGTTTAACAAAAAAAGGATTGCTGGAGAAACTCAGCAGATCTGGAAGTATCTGTGGAGGGGAAGTTGAGACCAGTTCTGACGAAGGGACACTGGGCTCGAAATTTTAACTCCGCTTTCTCTTTGCAGATACTGCTAGACCTGCTAAGTTTCTCCAGGATTTGTTTTTGTTTCAACTCTTCAGCACCCACAGGTCTTTGCTTTAGCTTAAGGACCTGTATACTTTTACCAAATCGTTTAACTTCTGTGACTACTCCAGGAATATCTGGGCTTTATTTCCAACACACTACCAGAGTGAGATACAATATAAATCCAAGGGGGAGCAAAGCATCCAGATAATGTATCCCTCCTTGATTTGGTGCAATATCTGGACTCCAGCTCAACTCTGATTGGAAGCTGCTCAAGCTGCAAATATGCAGCAGATATGGGTCACCTCTGTGTCCAGGAACTCCAATATGCTGCAGCTGCAACATATCAGTTAAATTTGGATTTCAACCTATATTTTCTTTGTTATTAATTGAATCACATTATCCTTGCTCTTCACACCTGAAGAATTCCTACTCTGAACACTTTATAATTTTTATTTCCTTTTCTTAAACCCTGGTATAGTGTTTAGTTTAGGTTTAGCTATAGTGATTGCTGGGTGCATAAAAGTTGAGGAAATTATAGTTAAAAAACATGGATTCAGAGTTTCCTATTAACTAAAGATACTACTTGGCTTTAACAATAACAATGGTCATAATTACACAATTGATTCCCTAAAGTAAGAGTACAAGTTCAATAATATGATGTAATAAAAATGGGTTTGGACTGATTGGTCACGATCAGCCAACAGCCTCATCAATTGATTAATATACTCTCTATCAATCTTAATAAAAGGCACATTGAATACTTGTACCAAAGTGCATTCCACATTTCATTTGTAAGTTATATGAACAGTTTGCAATACAAACTTCATCAGGAAATCACTATAAGCTCAATCATAATGCACAAACCCAACCTGGTGACAATGAAGGAAGAATTTCTCTAATACTAAAAACAAGGGGAGAATTTATTCCAGGGGACAGGCTCCTGTCAGTGGACCCAAAAGTTAAGATTCCCTAGCGGCTGGGGAAGAAAGGTGAAATGCAGGGCCATTCAATGACATGGTTTGGACTGGATATTTTGCTCCTCCAACCTTCTGATGAGGTCACTGGTTCCTGCAGACATATCCCTCAGCATCGATCCTTCCACCTGTGTTCAGTGATAGAGGGACATGTGATCTCCACTGGCCTGACTCAAGTGCTTTCACTGGCTGCTGATCCTGGACTTAGAAGTGCCAACATACGTCCCTCAACCTGTACGTTCAGACCATCCTCCTCCAGATTATGACCTTCAGACTGCCCTATCAGTCTTTCTGCTCTGCTTTACACCCTTGTGACCATAATATCAGACCACCCCTTTGATCTACTCTCAGCACTTTCATATTTTTCAATCTTGACATGACAGTATCACTGTCTGGGCCTGTACTTATTGCATATCCTTTAACTGCCCTTCAGAAGAGGGTAGTGAGTTTGTTTTGGAGCCACTACAGTTCACTTCCTGTAGGTAGACCCACAATGCTCTGTGGAAGGGAGTTCCAGGATTCTGAGCCAGCGACACTGAAGGAATGGTGATACATTTCCAAATTAGGATGGTTGAGATTTGCAAGTGCAGGTGTTTCCAAGTATTTGTTGCCCTTGTTATGGATGGTAGTGGTTTTGTAGGGTTCTATCTGAGGAGCATTGGTGAGTTTCTGCACAGCATCTTGTAGATGGAGTACATTGCTAATACTAAGTATCGCTGATGAAGGAAGTGGATATGATGCCAACCAAACAGACGGCTTTGTCCTGGATGGTGTGGAGCTTCTTTAAGTGTCATTGGAGCTGCACTTATCTAGTTATGTGGCGACAATACAATCACATCCTTGACTTGGGCCTTGTAGATAGTTAACAGGTTTTGGGGAGTCAGGAAGTGGACAGGAGTCAAGACATAACAACAGGCTGTTGACAGTGGGGGATCAGCGATCCCATTGAACGTCAAAGGGTTTTCATATTGGAAAGGGTCAATGCTTGGCACTTATACACAGTGAATGCTACCTGCCACTTGTCAGCCCAAACCTGGATACTGGCCAGGTCTGACTGCATTTGGGCAGGGACTGCTTCAGGATTTGAGGAGTTGCAAAAGGTGCTTAACATTGTGTAATTATTTCTTGGGACCAGTTTCAATGTTTATCACAGCTAATATTTAAGATTTCTTGGACCTTCCTTCCATTAGTACCCAGTAAGTTAATCCCTTTTTAAATAATAACTTTCAGAAGATGCAAGCCAGTTCCATACTAACCCCCTTATCTCTATGGTAACAGAAAACATCTGGGATATCTGATAAATATTTATATTAACTGTTAGTTTCAAAGCTAAGTCATTGCTGAGTTCAAACAGATCCTATTTTTGCTGACCTTATTAAATAAATAGAGATAATCATGTTAACTGACATTACTTAAAGTTGCCCCAAATTTTTAATGTCCAAAGGCTGGGTTACCTTTCATACGTAAAGTTTAGTTCCCCTAAACTGATAGGTATACATCCAAAGATTGAAAATCCTGAAATTTAAAGTGTTCACACCATGCTCCTTCAGATTTTGATGCATTACTTTACATTTTGTCTGTGGTTTGAAATAACTGAAAAAACTTCTTCTCATACCTCTCCAATTAACTCTACTTAATCAATAATGTCAATAGACGTGAAAGATATCTTCCTTATAGGCTACTTCACCTAAGAAAACAGCTAGTATTTAGTTATGGATTTAAAATCTCAATGTAGAATTTCTAAAATTTGCATGAGCAGTGAAACCTTGAAGGAAAACAGAAAAGCATAACTGTAGTTGAGACAAAGTATATTAAAAGTGCAATATTGAAATATCTTTGACAAGGACGAATTGGGAAAAACAAATCTTAGCAATCTCAAATTTTGCCAACCTTTGACTGTCACTTTTGAAAGAGAATAATATAATTGAAAGCAACTCCACTCTTAAATAAATAATGTTCTAAAAATAAGTGTAATGATCAGAATACTCACTCTGTGCAGATTTTATTCTGTTTATAAAATTTGTGTCTTGCTGTGAACAACCGTGAGATGTATTTAGCCATTTCCATATCATCCTAAGGAAAAGTAAAAGAAAAATAATACTATATAATATCTAAAATAATGGATTTCGTACCAACATGATGAACAAGTTAGTAATTTCCACCATATAATTTTGGTGCATACCTCACCACAATGCAGCAAGACAGAGTGGTATTGCACACTCTTAACATAACATCTCTCACCACTACACTGACAGCCCAGGAGAATTTACAGCCTACAACAAACTTCTCCCCACTCTCAGCAGGGTTTTTGGCCCAATCAACTTGCAAATTATGTGTACATCTTGTAATTAGTTGGGAATCTACTATTTCCATGCCTTCCCACTCGTGTATCAGTGATGCCACATACATTTAAGGCAAGTTGAAATGCAAGGGGCTGTGGGAATCTTGTTAGCGGGCATGCCAGAAAGATTTGACGTCAAAGTAGCCATGCCTCCCTCTCATCTTTATCTTCAACTGCACTAACACTCTCAGCAGTTTATTCAGAACTAGGTTAGAATTTTAAATAAAATCCTTTTTGCACCTCTCGTCCCTTTTACTTTCCTTTTTTTACACAATGCAACTGATTTTCCTTGTCGTCAATGGCAAATTCTCCACTGATGGGCAGCAAACCTGCAAAGAATCTGCTCTGAATCAAACCTGAGCGATCTACATTGAGATCTGACTCAGTAAAATGGGTTCGGATAATGACTAAGTGTAAGCAACAAGCATTAGCTCTTGCATGAACCAATTTCGGCAGCTCACCCATCAGCCCCAAAATGAAATTTCAGTCCCTTTTTAAAAAAACCAACCTGTTCCAGGATGTCATTATGAACCTCTAGAGCAGGTGGGACTTGAAGTCAGACCTTCTTGCTCAGAGGTGGGACAATACCACAAGAGCCCTAAATCTGACTGCACCTGGTACTCGCAGGCCATCTCCCAACAACGTACTAACCAGGTCTGAGTCTGCTTAGCTTTTGAGATCAGAAGATATTGGATATTTTCAGACTAGTATGCTGCTTTGTGTCTTGTATAACACAGGCTCGCATTCTTAAACTCCTTAAATCACCCCATAATATAATTCACATTATTTCACCTGCACATATACATACATATTTATAGGAAAAATCACATTAACCTTTGTGGGTAAATTTAATTGATCCAAGGTTCCCATAAATGGCAGTAGACATTTTTAAGACCATAAGACATGGGAGTGGAAGTAAGGCCAATCGGCCACATCGAGTCCACTCCGCCATTCAATCATGGCTGATGGGCATTTCAATGCCACTTACCCGCACTCTCCCTGAATCCCTTTGTCAGATGTGTTCAAGAGGGATGCAGCATCAATAGATCCTTAGGCTCTTTATTTAATTAGTATTCAAGTATTAGTTTTATACTTAATTTGGTAAGCATTGCATGAGGTAATGAAAACCACACAAGGAACATTTTTACTTTAACATTTAAAGTCTGCAGACACCCAATATTAAACTCAAACTTTCGTCACTCCATGTGGAAGTCAAAACAACATTTTTTTTTAAACATTAGCAAATAATTATTCAATCAAAGCAAAATATTATTAGAATATAATCAGAATACCTGCCCAACGCAACAAGCAGCATAATCTAAACTTAAAATAAAAACTTGAACTATCAAGTAGTCATTGTCATGTGGAAGAGGTACAGTCAAATTTTTATCAAAAACTGCCAGTGATATAATGAAACCAAATATATTCTTAAAGAATATTTTTAAACAATGATGACACTCTCTTGAATCAGATATTGTTCTGAAAATTGAATTATTAGCTATGCAACCTGTTATTTTTCAGAAAAGAGTCATTGCACTCAAAATGTTAATTATTTCCCTCTCCACAAATATGCCAGATCTGCTGAGCTTCTCCGGCATTTTCTGTTTTTTTTATTTTCTAGCTGTTTTTCTAAAATATTTTGTCATAAAAAAGAAAATTTAAAAACTTTTAATTGGAGATGGTAGAAGAGTTTTGGACTCCCCTACACTAAGAAATAAAATCGTCTTTTGCAATCTAGCCAGTTATCAAACTGACAAGGAGTAAATTTTAAATTTTGTACTTATCATACACGAGAAGAAAGGAGAAATGAAAAGCAACCATTTTAATTTTTAACAGTTACAACATCAGTCATGGTACGTTCATGTTCCATTGCAATCTCTTTGTAGCTAAGTATTTTATATTGAAGTGAATTGAATTGAATTGAATTTATTGTCATGTGTACCGAGGCACAGTGAAAAGCTTTGTCTTGTGAGCAATACAGGCAGACCACAGAGTTAAGTAGCATAGATAAGTAAATAATAGGTAAACAGCGGCAAATACAAAAACACAGGTACAGGCGAATGTTAAGTTTGTGAGTCCATTCAGTATTCTAACTACAGTAGGGTAGAAACTGTTTTGATACTGGTTGGAGTGTGTGTTCATGATTCTGTACCTTCTCCTTGATGGTAGAGGCTGTTGAAAAGCATTGCCAGGGTGGGATGGATCTTTGAAAATGGTGGCAGTCTTTCGTTGACAGCGGGTCTGGTAGATGGATTCTATAGATGGGAGGTTGGCCTTTGTGAGTGTCCGGGCCGAGTTCACCACTCTCTGTAAATGTCTCCGATCTTGAATGGTACAGTTGGCATACCAGGTAATGATACACCCAGACAGAATGCTCTCGATGGCACACCTTTAAAAGTTGACAAGAGTATTCGCTGTCATGCCAAATTTCCTCAGCTGCCTGAGGAAGAAGAGACATTGTGGGCCTTTGTAACCAGTGCATCCACATGAACATTCCAAGAAAACTTGTTGTGGATGACCACTCCCAGGAGCTTGACACTCTCCATTCATTCCACCTCTGTGCTGTTAATGTGTAGGGGGGAATGAGTAACATCCCACTGAAAGTCAATAATGAGTTCCTTGGCTTAGTCAGCATTGACAGCTAGTTTGTTCTCAGTGCACCATTTTTCCAGGTCTTCCACATCCCCTCTGTAGTCTGTCTCATCGCCATCTGAGATTCAACCGACTATAGTGGTGTCAGCAGCGAACCTGTAAATGGCATTAGTCTGGTGTTTGGCGACGCAGTCATGGGTATACAGCAAGTACAGTAGAGGGCTGAGTATTCACCCCTGAGAGGCTCCAGCATTGAGTGTTTATGAGGATGAACTATTGTCCCCAATCTTCACTGATTGTGGCCTGTGGGTCAGGAAACTGAGGATCCAGTTGCATAGAGTGGGGTTTATTATTCTATATCATATTTTACAAGTCATCAGCTCTTCTCAAGATGTTTTATGTTTTGTCTGGTATGTTGCTAAAAGTAATGCAGCATTGCCAGATCAGAGTTATTCTGCAAGCTCCATATTGGGAAGGGTAAATGATGCTGCTAGACCTCCATAGAAATATAGCAGGCTTTGCTTTGATACAACAGCCTACAGTTTCAAATTGCTGCGATTTTAATGCCACCATTGTTTAATATAAATTGGTGAAAATAATGCTGAATGGAACATCCAGCTAACTGTGCAGTACTCAGTGTTTAATAAATAGGTTTATATGGCTACCTGGCATTCATCTAATGTTCACGAAAGACATAGGCACAGAAAATAGACCGTTTGAGCCTGCTCTGCTTTTCAATATAATTGTGGATAATAATCCAGACCCCTGTTCCTGCTTTCTCTCAAATCCTTTCATCCCTTTAACTTAAAGAACTGTATCTTACTCCTTTTGAACAAGTTCAAATGTTCTGGCCACAACCGCTTTCTGTGGCAAAGAATTCTACAGCTCACCACTCTTTAGATGAAGATATTTTTCCTCATCTCAGTGCTACATAGCCGACCCTCTATGCTTAAATTATGAGCCCTTATTCAGGACTCCCTAGTCATTTACAAGATGCTTCCTGCATTTACCTTGTCTTGCTAGACCTTTATAGGTTTCTATGCGACCCCCCTCGTTCTTCTAAACTGCGTGAAAATGATCCTAACCAATCAAGTCTCTCTTCATTCTTCAACTCTGTCATCCCTGGAATCAGTCTGCTATGCAATCTGTCCATAACCTGAATGTCCTTTCTCAGCTATGGAAACCAAAACTGCACAGGTGTGGTCTCACCAAGGCCATGTACAACTGCAGCAAGACTTCCCTGCCCGTGTATTCGAATCCTCTTGCTACGAAGGCTAACATACCATTTGTCATCTTCACTGTGTGCTGCACCTGCATGCTTGCTTTCAGTGGTGGGTGTACAAGGACATTCAGGTCTCATTGCACCTCTCTGTTTCAGACAAAAAAAATTGAAAGAACCGTGGATGCTGGAAATCTAAAACAAAATCTCAGCAGGTCTAGCAGTTTCTGTGGAGAGAAATCAGAGTTAATGCTTTGGGTCCAGCAACCCTGCCTCAGTACTTCTGCCAGACCTGCTGAGATTTTCCAGCAATTTCTTTTAAGATTCACACTGAAGCCTCTCTGCATCCTCCTCAGTTTAACCTCTCACCCAACTCTGTCTTCTGCAAACTTGTATATGTTACATTTAGTTCCTTCATCTAAATCATTAATATATGTTGTGAAGCACTGATCCCTGTAGTACTCCACAAGATAATGCCTGTCACATGGTAAAATGAATAACTGTTGCAGTTCCTCCGTGCACTCTTTAAATAAATATTTGTCATTGCCTACTACCCTCATCTCTTTAAGTAATGTTCTCAAATTTATCATAGCTAGCACGCATCTCATATCATCAGACTCCTTGATTAGGATTCAGAACCATAGTCTCAGAATGAACTAAATCACTCTCCATTTTAAGGAAAACCTCTATCATATTAATTCACCCTTGCAATGTTTTGCATAGCTAGACTGCCAAATATTCCTTTCTGATTACACAATAACCAATCTAAGATGGCTGTTCTCCAGTTGGTTCCTCATCATATTGATCCAGAAAACTATCACGCACACACTCTGAGAATACCTACCATTTAGTTTGCTATGCCCAGTCGATGTGCAGATGAAAGTTGCCCATAATTACAGCCATACCCCTATTGCTTGCATGTCTAATTCCCAGATTACTGCGTTTCCTAACATTACCACTACAATTTGATGGACTATATATAACCCTTATTATTTTTTCCAACGCTTGGTGTATCTAAGCTCTGCTGATCTACAGATGCCACTTCACTGCAGCTAAGCTCCTTCCTCACTATTGTGTTAAATCCCTCTTTAACTAGCAATGCTACCTCACCTCCTTTTCATCTGTCCTTCCTAAAAGTGAATACCCTGGATATTCCGCGTGTGCAATCTCACCTGTATCATACTTGTTTATATCTATTTGTGTAAATAATTCATCTGCTTTATTGCAAATGTTCTGTGCATTAAGGCACAAGGCCTGAATGCTCATACTTTTAATATTCTTAGTGTCATTCACATTTCACATGTTAGCCATTTGATTCTTGCCCTTGAATTGACTTTTCTTATTTCCCCATTCAGTCTTTGTTCTTGCTTTTGTTTCCCTGTCTTCTGACACCTTGTATAGGTTCCCATCTCCTCGCCATTTTAGTTTAAATCCTCCCTGATCGCATTAGCAAATACTCACCCAAAACATCAGTTCTAGTTCTGCCCAGGTGCAACCCACTCAGTTTGTACTAGTCCCAACCACCCTAGAACTCTGTGGGAAGCTAGGAAAGTGATTGCTGGGCCTCTTGCTGGGATATTTTTATCATTGATAGTCACAGGTGAGGAACCGGAAAACTGGAGGTTGGCTAACGTGGTGACTCTGTTTAAGAAAGGTGGTAAGGACAAGCCAGGGAACTATAGACTAGTGAGCCTGACATCGGTGGTGTTCAACTTGTTGGAGGGAATCCTGAGGAACAGGACGTAGTTGTGTTTGGAAAGGCAAGGACTGATTAGGGATAGTCAACATGGCTTTGTGTGTGGAAAATCATGTCTCACAAACTTGATTGAGTTTTTTTGAAGAAGTAACAAAGAGGATTGATGAGGGCAAAGCAGTAGATGTGACCTATATGGGCTTCAGTAAGGCGTTCGACAAGGTTCCTCATGGTAGATTGGTTAGCAAGGTTAGATTTCATGGAATACAGGGAGAACTAGCCATTTGGATACAGAACTGGCTCAAAGAAGACATAGGGTGGTGGAGGAAGGTTGTTTTTCAGACTGGAGGCCTGTGACCACTGGAGTGCCGTAAAGACCTGTGCTGGGTCCACTACTTTTTGTCATTTATATAAATGATTTGAATGTGAGCTTAAGAGGTATAGTTAGTAAGCTTGCAGATGACACCAAAATTGGAGGTGTAGTGGACAGCGAAGAAGATTACCTTAGATTACAACAGGACCTTGATCAGTTGGGCCAATGGGCTGAGAAGTAGCAGATGGAGTTTAATTTAGATAAATGTGAGGTGCTGCATTTTTGGAAAGCAAACCTGAGTGGGACTTATACACTTAATGGTAAGGTCCTAGGGAGTGTTCTTGAACAAAGGGATCTTGGAGTGGAGGTTCATAGCTCCTTGAAAGTGGAGTAGCAGGTAGATAGGATAGTGAAGAAGGTGTTTGGTTTGCTTTCCTTTATTAGTCAGAGTATTGAGTACAGGAGTTGGGAGGTCATGTTGTGGCTGTACAGGACATTGGTTAGGCCACTTTTGGAATATTGCTTGCAATTCTAGTCTCCTTCCTATCGGAAAGATGTTGTCAAACTTGAAAAGGTTCAGAAAAGACTTACAAGGATGTTGACAGTTGGAGGATTTGAGCTATAGGGAGAGGCTGAATAGGCTAGGGCTGTTTTCCCTGGAGGGTTGGAGGCTGAGGGGTGATCTTATAGAGGTTTATAAAATCATGAGGAGTATGGATCGGGTAAATAGACAAGGTATTTTCCCTGGGATGGGGGGAGTCCAGAACTAGGGGGCATAGGTTTAGGGTGAGAGGGGAAAGGTATAAAAGAGACTTACGGGGCAACTTTCTCACGCAGAGGATGGTGCGTGTGTGGAATGGGCTGCCAGAGGAAGTGGTGGAGGCTAGTACAATTGCAACATTTAAAAGGCATCTGGATGGGTATATGAATAGGAAGGGTTTGGAGGGATATGAGCTGGGTGCTAGCAGGTGGGACTAGATTGGGTTGGGATAGCTGGTCAGCATGGACGAGTTGAATCGAAGGGTCTAATTCTGTGCTGTACATCTCTATGATTCTAAATGGCCCCAGTATCCCAAGAGATTGAGTGTTACAGGCATTCATTCCTCTCTCGTTGTAAATGTGTTATTTTTATTTTGCATGCCATTGTGAAAGTAACACCCTGTAGTGCTGCCTCCCACTCACTTATTTGAATTACTGTAAAGGGAACTGTAAGTGGACCAACAGGAAGCAAGAATGGGTTTGAAGGAAAATATGTAAAAACATTGTGTACTGAAAACAAAAATGGATAATATTGTTAAGTTAATAGATTCAACAACCTTTTCTTGTTCCTCTTTTTGTGCCATTACAAATAAGAAACAAACTTAAAATACAGCTAATGTTTCACTTTCTGCTGTGTCTATGACTTCAATAAATATCTTCCTGTGAAACAACCACTTGTTCTGTCCAAATACAATAAAGCACTAATATTGGCAAGCCATTCTTTTAGCCAGTACAGTGCAATAAATGTTCAGCTGCTCTCCTAAGAGAGACTTTCATCAAAAAATTAATAGATTTACAATCCCCTGATTTATAAAACAAATTGGCATATTCAGCAATATGCAGTAAACAGTTAATTAATATAAATGGGTTTGAATGTTCACATGCATTCGAAAAGAATTGTGACATGGTTTTATCACACTAACAAAAATTTTGTACAGTTATTGCAAGAAAACTTTCTTAAAACAAAGCAGTGAATGACAAAAATAAAAGCAAAATGAGAACTTATTTAAAAAATTGCAGACAAATGGAATTTGAAATAGCAAAACAAGTAGTATATACTGACTTAGACATGAAGAACTATTTAACTCCCGTGTATCCTATAGCCACTAATGTGCTGTTTTCACCATACACGTTTAACACAAATGACCTGCAGGAAGCACCAACTGTAGTGGTGGGTTTCCTGCATGTTTAAAGTACAGTTACATTTGTTGACTGCAGTTGGATTGCTCATCAATTTGCATTGTTTCTGCGTTGAGGCTTCTGTTTACACTCACAAGAAAATTTAACTAAATCAGGCATTAGGGCATTCACCATTGAAAGGTATAGAATCAGAAATGCACCTCCTGACAAGAAACAAAGATTTTCAAATATCTCTGTTCAACCTGAAACAACAAAGACTTAGAGCTTTTATGTAGAATTCCAGATATGTACAGGAGATTGTTCTATTAACAAAAGAACAAAAAAAAAATAATTTAATGAAGATGTGAAACACCAAAAGTGGCTAATGATTAGTTGCCAGAAAGGGGAACCGAAAGCCAGACATTCTGCTTAAGACTGGGAAAGTCATCACACAGCACACTGCAGAGTGAGGCTATTTAGTCAACTGCACCTGTGTTTTAGGGAAAGCTATCTGATTAGTCCCAATACTCTCCTCTTCTCCCACAGACTTGTGATCTTTCCCCGTCAAGTACATTATGAATGAGCTTTCACCAGCCTTTTGGGCAATGCATTCCAAATAATGACATCGCATGGTGCAAAAAAACATTCTTCATCTTGCTACTAATTTTTTCATCAAATATTTTAAGTTTGTTCTTCTGACACTGGAAACAGTTTTTCTTCATTTACTTCATTCAGCAAAACCCTTCAAGATTTTGAAGACTATCATTAAATGTCTCCTTAATGTTCTGCACTTTAAGAGAAACAATTTATCTGGATTCCATATATCACTGATACCATTTAAATATCTCCTCTGTCAAGTTGTTGACATCCTTCCTGAAGTATTGCAGAACTGGATGCAATACTCCAGCTGGGGTCTAACTAGTGATACATAAAAAGCTTTATGTTGCCATCCTTCTGACTATGCCTTATGGCAGTTTATTCAGCCTATCTGCCTGAATATATGAAACCATCATGGAATTCCTACTTCGGACTTCATAATGGACCCTTTCTAATACTTCAAAGAAAACAATCAAGTTAGACAAATATGATTTGCTAAATTTGGTTGTCATTTATTAATCAAATCTTTTCAAGCAATAATTAATTTTGTTCTTGATTATTTTAACATTATTCTCACAACCAACATCAAACTGAGTGGCCTTTTAGTTGTCAGGTTCATTCCTCTCCTCATTATCGAACAGGGTGTAAATTTGCAGGAATTGCTTCATATGTGCTAATAAGCATTGCTCTTTCCATCCTCATTTCCTTCATCTACTTAGAACAACTGTCACCTGGAATGGGTGACATTTCTCCTGGTCAGCTGTTAAATATCTTTATTTATGTTTAACCAATATAAATTTCCCAGTACTATCTCCTCTACTGTCATATTGATAACATCCTATAACAGGTGAATAAGATTTCTTAAATACTGTCATAAAGAGGGCATGGGTGATTCTGAATTGTACAGTCTAACTGGATAGCTATATTTGCAACTGGGTCTTGGAGGGAGGGTGATGAGGCCAGAAAAGATTAATCAGATTTCCTGAAGCAATCTTTTATCCTTGATTAAGTTCAATGAATTCAGAAGGAGATGCTGTCTTCGATTTAGAAGAAGGAGAAATTTGAAGAATGAAGTTAAAAATCACACAACACCAGGCTATAGTCCAACAGGTCTAACTGGAAGCATTAGCTTTCGGAGCACTGCTCCTTCATCAGGTGGTTGATGATCACCTGATGAAGCAGTAGCGCTCCAAAACCTAGTGCTTCCAAATAAACCTGTTGGACTATAACCTGGTGTTGTGTGATTTTTAACTTTGTACACCCCAGTCCAACACCGGCATCTCCAAATTTGAAGATGTTTGTAAATGCCTTAGATTAAGCTTAAATTTGTTTAATTCAAATTAATAATGGATGTGATAGCTTCTGTTGATATCTGGAAGAGTACAATTCACAAGGCAGTTCAATATCTGGAAACCATAATTCAACAGGCATTCAATTGATGCATTTAGGAAAAATGTGAAAAAAACATTGCAGCATGGGTATTAAGAAGACATTTGCTAGAAATTAGAATAAGATGATCACAAAAGATTCACAAAGAAGGAACTTTACAGACAACTTGCTGAATAAATGCCAGAGGTCAACTCCAAAGTATCTAAGAGGATAACAATGATTTTTAAATAACTATTAAATTACTATAAACTCAAAGAAGTTTGTAAAGCAAACCACTATAGCTCCAGGTACATACAGTGTAAAATGGAACTGTTTCTTCTTTGTTCGTTAGCTCCACATTAATTGAAGATCTGTTGTGTGTAATATTTCCAATTTCATTCCATCTGTAGGTTAAAAGACATTTTGCATTATCGATCAGGTTTCAGTTTTATTCTTTTGTATCAACTCTGGTTAGCGCTAAATATTTCGGGTGAAAATCCACATAAACTCCTCAGCCAAATTCATTGGGTGATTCATTGAAATGAGGTGGAAGAGTCCATTCTGGGGCGTGGAAGAGTCCATTCTGGGGCAAGGAAAATCTGAAACCTATCAATCAATGTAAAATTAATTGTTTGGGCACGAGGGGATACAGAGGAAAATTATACAAAAAGTAAGACTCAATTTAAACTGTTCTTGCACATACTTTTCAGTTCTTGCACATATTTCAGTTCTTAGGAGGAACTAATGATAAATTCCTCAGGATTAAGGAGCCGCATTGTGCATGAATATCAAAAACTGCCTCAAAAATGTAACTGGGGAAAAGGAAACAGGAGGCTATTTCCCATAGCTTTAAATCTCAGAAGTTTATTGCATTTGGTCCAATGCAGCTTATTTGTTTACCTGTAAGTTATAGTTGGCCGGCTATTCCTGTGCTTTACGAATATTCCCATAAAAGAAATACCAATAACAGTGTCGTTTCCAAGGTTATCCTGTTCAAGGGAAACAAATGTTCATTTACAAGGTGAAACGTACATTACACCCCGCACTCATACAAGTACTACCAAGTTACTTTAGACGTCTCCAAGCAAGGCCCCTATTAAATGTCTTTAACCATAATTTGTTCCCTAATTTGTACACGAGTAATTTAGGTCTACTTCAGATACTTTCATGGGTACAATGTTCCCAAGAAACTGGAGTGTCTAAAATTTAGGAGCGGGTCCACATTAGCTAACGACAATGTGATTTTTCAACCTAGTATTCCAACATTGTAGTTTTGTCTTTGACATGTGCTCTTACATGTACATTTCCAATATTCCTGAAGGTGGACTGAAAAGAACAGATATTACAATGAAATCACGTGCCAATGTTTTAAGCTGTTTTCTGTTACGGTAGGGATGGGGAATGTTTGAGAGGGGTTTCAAGCTAATGAGAGTAGATATCCCCAGGGAATACAGGCCTGGACTTCAAAAGAAACCAGAGGAGCCCTCCTATTCCATCTGGCCTCACAAAGGAAAGTCTTCTTCTTATCAATACATACTACTGAGGGCTTTATTCCTTCCCCATCGGCTTGTCTTGGCTGATGGCTCATGCTGAAACCAGTCAAACACATCAGAGTCTCATGTATGTCAGAGAACCACACAATTTGTACTTACTAATTACATTCTCACTGCATCTGTTCTTTAGGTGGAGCAGTCAGTCAGTGTTTTATCCATAAGCACTCAAAACTGGTCACTGGAATTGGCAAAGATGCCAGAGTGGAGAAGGTCCTCTCTTCTGACTTCTAAGCAATGGCTTTCAATTTGTCAAAAGACTCACAAGAGGCTTCATGATTCTTAAACAGCTCAAATGGCCATGCTAGCCAATACAGTACCAGAGTGAGGGTGGGATAGTATCTCTTCTTCGAAGATTTGGAGGCTCTTAATCCAACTTACAAAAGCTTTGTTCATCCCTGCCATCCAGGTACTAGCTAAGAGCATAAGATTATATCTAAGTAGGAAAATTATCTCAAAAGTGATTGGAAAATAATTTTGACTGCATTAAAGCATTTAGACATTGTTCTTTTAGGCTTTGAATGTTGCTTGAGGGCTGTATGATATATGGCTGACAAAGAAGGTTCTCTGGATGATGATATTTTACTGGTGAGAAGAGGAAATCTGGGAAATACTAAAGGAAATAGATAGATTTGGTAGTCTAATTAAAAGGCTCCTGTAAGGAAATGGATAAGGAAGACCTCACTTGTATCCTTCAGTGTCCAGAGACCATGAATGTAAGGTCTAGTTCAGTGTTAACAGTCAAGCTTCCCTCAATTGCTCTGGCATCCTTCTCTTCGAAGCGGTAAATGCCATACAGAATTTCCACTAGAAAACCCACTACACCCTGACCATTGAGAGGAGCCACTATCACAGAAAATGGGAGAAGGACCAGGGAGAATGGAATGAAAAGACAAAAAAAGAAATAAAATAACCTAAAAGCTATTCCCCACTGTCCCCGGTTCTTAATATTAGCTCCTACTTTCCTCTTGCACCAAGCTAACCCGGATATCTGTTGTTTATCCTTTGATTATAATGGAACTTAATTGAGGCAGGAATGACAGCATAAGATTAGCATATTGCTACACCCTCATTGTCTCAAATATGCCATTCATTTCAGTAATGAAGATTCTATTGTTCAAAGGAAATTATGACAGAAAATGTGTCCAGCTGTAAACTCTGTTCAAACTGTAATAATGGGGATCTAGTAGAGTAGGCCATTGTATGAACTCACAATCAATCTAATAAACAAGAGCAAGTTTTGAAATTGTAGAGATTATTTTCATTTTTTAAAAAGCACTTATTAGAAAGGTGGACACTAAAAGAGTGGAAATGAACCAATCAAAATTTTCAAATGTTAATTGCCACAAGATACATCATTCAGTAGGCTTTCTTGGACAAAGTCCTTAAGTGTTTGCTTATGATTTTTCAGCTTTGTGATTGATTTAAACAAACTGAGCTGATGAACATTTCATTATTTGACTTTTGTTTCTGTCAACCCCCTTAAAGAACAAGCTGTTGGTAGGTCGGTTGTGGGTTGCGTCTACACAAATGATGGATTACTGTAATTCCTACATCTCAAAAATGCTACAGTCAATCACAGATATTTTATAAGGGAGATTGTTTACATTTGAAAATTATGTCCCATTACAAACATAAACTCACTCAGTTTCAGGATCTGATGAGGACTCTATCTCCCATTAGGCTCCCAGGAGTCCTGCACAGGCTTGCACAGAGTGAGACAGGACACCATGCTTTGCCAAGCATTCCTTTTAAACATTTAAAAGAGCTCAGCCATCTTGGTCATCCGGCATTACCTGCCAGTTTGTACAGCAGGGAGACCACTGGACTGGGAATGGCACAGAAAACATATTGCAGGTTCCAGGGCAGCCATAAATTGTAAGTTGTCAGTTTTGGGAGTTAGGCAGTCGATTGCACAAAGGATGGGCTCCAATCCAAACAACGTGCTGCCAGAGTAGGCTCCAAACAATTGGAACTTTGAGTACTACTGGGAGACATTGAGGCTTGAAAGTAGCTTTGATATAACTCAACAAGACTGGAGCTCAGAGAAACTCAGGACCAGTACTAGCATGGTAAAGCTTGCTGGCTATGAACAAGCTGGAACTATGCCTGTCAGTAGATGCTGTGAGTACAGTTTTATGAATTGAGGCAGGTACAGTGCCAAAAGGAGTATGAACACCAGGACGGGAGCAGTTTGTGTGGCAGTCTGTAACTGAGCTGCTATTGAGAGAGTTCTGAAGCTACATCTTTGAAAAGAAGAATCGGAGCACTTTGCAAAGTTTTCACGTGATTTTATGACCTGCAGTGACATTACCATCTGGGGAGTTGCTGAGAAATCTGTGGGAAATGTCTTGATCACATTTGCCATTTGATGTGCTCTGAGTGGTGTTTGACCAGTTTGCCATTGCACATATTTACATAATGCTAATTCTGTTCGTTAGAGCATAAAAATATATATTATAGATTTGTTGACTGTTCGATCTTCAAACAGCAAATTTAAAGTGGGTTATTTTCCAATTCTGTAGGATCTGTGGCTTTATTCCCTTACTGTCCTAGTAAGTACCTGGGTCTTGCACATTGTCTATTTTAAAAATAAAGTTACTGTTCCCTGTCAGACCATAGCATAAATTTGCCAGTTTGGTCTAGAATCAGAATACGCCTTTGCAACATTGAAGTTACTTGCATCACAGTGCATCAATGTCACTTTTATAAAATAAAGAAACCCTTGCTAATGTACATTTAAATTCCATTTTCTCTTTAAAACTTGTGTTCAATTGCATCAATCCAACTTGGAAGGAAGTTAAGCATGTTCAGAACCAAACTAAAAATACAATAAATACATAAAATATCTGAGAAGTTATCTTTCTAAATCAATGTGATAATTTTGATATACCTTAGCAGGGAAACTTTCTTGCCCAAAGCCTTCAAGCTGTTCCACTTCCTTTATATAAAGCAACTCAGCTTCTGCAGCTGGCATTCCACTTGGAAGAGAGAAAAATTTAATTCAATACACCCAAAAGTCCTTCAAAGATAACACTTTCCCTGTCCAAATACAGCTCTAGCTGCATTGATCAAGTATGGACTTCGGACAACAGCAAATAATACATTTGAACCCTCTCAAAATCAGCTTGGAGAAGCTCAAATACGCCAGGCATATGGCAAACCATGGCGGATATCATTTCCACGATTTGAATCTAAGACAACATGGACAAAGGATTGTAAGAAAGGTGCCGGTCTGTAGTCCTTCTAAGACATGAAGAAAAGAGAAAAGCAGGAAACACAAAAATTAAGTCAAATTTTATAAAATTAACCTTTCACAAGCCAGTTTAATAGAACAAATATCATGAATATTTGGGCATTGATACAGAAATAGCAAACTTGCTTTTACTTAGCACGTCTTTTAGGATTGCTTCAAATCCAATGCATTGTTTTGAATTATAGTAACAATGGTTGTGTGGGTCAATTTGACACAGCAAAGCCCCATTAACAGCAGGTGAGATGGATGACCTTTATCTTTGGTGGTTTTGAATGAAGGGACAGTGCTAGGTAAAGTTTCAGAAAATTGTAAGGGCAGAATTCAATTGGGGTCCAAGTGATTTGCGCTATGGCAAGAGACAGTGAAGAGTAAGGGGTCCACCTTGACACAGAGGTCAGCTTCCTACATCTTTTCGGCTTTTCGCAAGGGGCTTGGTGAGATTCTCACTGGGCAGCAGTGAAATGCTAACTGATGCTCATTATTGCTTGCTAAATGTCTTGTTAACTGCCCAATTCACCTCAGCAATTTTCGGAGTCCCAGTTTAGCAAACTTGCCAGACTGATGAAAATAGACTGGAAGCAGAGCCTAGCAGGGAAGACAGTAGAGGAAAAATGGCAGGAGTTTGTGGGTAAAATTGAGGACACTGTACAGAGGTTCATCCCCAAGAAGAGAAAGATTATCCAGGGAGGGATTAGACAGCCATCGCTGACAAAGGGAGTCAGGAAATCTATCAAAGAAAAAGAGAGAGCCGATAAAGTGGCCAAGAGCACTGGGAAATCAGAAGATTGGGAAGGCTACAAAAACAAACAGAGGATAACAAAGAGAGAAATAAGAAAGGAGAGGATCAAATATGAAGGTAGGCTAGCCAGTAATATTAGAAATGATAGTAAAAGTTTCTTTCAATACATAAGAAACAAACGACAGGCAAGAGTAGACATTGGGCCACTTCAAACTGATGCTAGAAGCCTAGTGATGGGAGATAAGGAAATAGCAGGAGAACTTAATAAGTACTTTGCGTCAGTTTTCACAGTGGAAGACAGGAGTAATATCCCAACAATTAAAGGGAGTCAGGGGGCTGAGTTGAGTATGGTTGCCATTGCAAAAGAGAAAGTGCTAGAAAAGCTAAAAGGTCTTAAAATTGATAAATCTCCTGGCCCTGATGGGTTACATCCTAGAGTTCTGAGGGAGGTGAATGTGGAAATAGTGGAGGCGTTGGTTGAGATCTTTCAAAAGTCACTGGAGTCAGGGAAAGTTCCGGATGATTGGAAGATCGCTGTTGTAACCCCCTTGTTCAAGAAACGATCAAGGCAAAAGATGGAAAATTATAGGCCAATTAGCCTAACCTTGGTTGTTCGTAAAATTCTAGAATCCATCATTAAGGATGAGGTTTCTAAATTCTTGGAAGAGCAGGGTCGGATTAGAACAAGTCAACATGGATTTAGTAAGGGGAGGTCATGCCTGACAAACCTGTTGGAGTTCTTTGAAGAGGTGACAAGTAGGTTAGACCGGGGAAACCCAGTGGATGTGGTCTACCTCGACTTCCAAAAGGCCTTTGATAAGGTGCCACACGGGAGGCTGCTGAGCAAGGTGAGGGCCCATGGTGTTCGAGGTGAGCTACTGGTATGGATTGAGGATTGGCTGTCTGACAGAAGGCAGAGAGTTGGGATAAAAGGTCCTTTTTCGGAATGGCAGCCGGTGACAAGTGGTGCCCCGGAGGGTTCAGTGTTGGGGCCGCAGCTGTTCACATTATATATTCATGATCTGGATGAAGGGACTGGGGCATTCTAGCGAAGTTTGCTGATGATACAAAGTTAGGTGGACAGGCAGGTAGTACTGAGGAAGTGGGGAGGCTGCAGAAGGATCTAGACAGTTTGGAGGAGTGGTCCAGGAAATGGTTGATGAAATTCAATGTGAGCAAATGCGAAGTCTTGCACTTTGGAAAAAAGAATAGAAGCATGGATTACTTTCTAAACGGTGAGAAAATTCGTAAAGCCAAAGTACAGAGGGATCTGGGAGTGGTAGTTGAGGATTCTCTAAAGGTAAACATGCAGGTTGAGTCCGTGATTAAGAAAGTGAATGCAATGTTGTCAATTATCTCAAGAGGGTTGGAATATAAAAGCACTGTTGTGCTACTGAGACAGTATAAAGCTCTGGTTAGGCCCCATTTGGAGTACTGTGTCCAGTTTTGGTCCCCACACCTCAGGAAGGACATACTGGCACTGGAGCGTGTCCAGCGGAGATTCACACGGATGATCCCTGGAATGGTAGGTCTAAAATATGAGGAACGGCTGAGGATCCTGGGATTGTATTCATTGGAGTTTAGAAGATTAAGGGGAGATCTAATAGAAACTTACAAGATAATACATGGCTTGGAGAGGGTGGACGTTTGGAAAGTGTTTCCGTTAGGTGAGGAGACTAGGACCGGTGGACACAGCCTTAGAATTAGAGGGGGTAAATTCAGAACAGAAATGCGGAGACATTTCTTCAGCCAGAGAGTGGTGGGCCTGTGGAATTCATTGCCACAGAGTGCAGTGGAGGCTGGGACGCTAAATGTCTTCAAGGCAGAAATTGATAAATTCTTGATGTCACAAGGAATTAAGGGCTACGGGGAGAATGCGGGTAAGTGGAATTGAAATGCCCATCAGCCATGATTGAATGGTGGAGTGGACCTGATGGGCCGAATGGCCTTACTTCCGCTCCTATGTCTTATGGTCTTATAAGCTAGTCACCAGGATAATTCAATCAGGAAACCAGAGGCAAGCAGCTGGCAAATTCGGCTTGCCATTTGCTTCAAGTGACCTCCACTGTGGAAACTAGACACCAACATCTCAGGGCATGCTTCAAGAGTACCAACCACTTGCACCCCATATCCACAGACATTGGCAACTGACATATGTCAACCTCTATAAACCTTCACCGCATTTCTTTGATCCACTTCTGCAATTCTGTCTCAACAAGAAACTAGTGTTGCACAAGGACACTGTGTGCTCAGGGGGTCAAACCCAGGTCATGGACTGAACCAGGATGCATCTCTTGTCTCTCTGCTCATTGACATAGTGCTCACTTACTTTGACTCAGGCAAAGATACCAAGGGCGTAATATTGCTATATTGCCATGCCATTTAGCACAGATACAAAGCCAGCAAGCTGGTCATAGTCATCAGCAGGCCTTCATTCAGAATCCTGGCACAGTAAGTAAGTGCATCCAATACTAGGTTCTGCATGATTTGGTCAGTATCAAGATCTTTTACTCATTAGGGTTGAGGAGCCAGATGAAGACAGCACACTACTCATCTTGACTCTTTCTGCTCTATTAAATCTGTCTTTCTCATGTAATGAGCGAGAGGTATATATTATGGAAAACAAAAGTGAGAGTCACAGCAATTACTGTTTGTGCAGGTGGTGAGGTGTGCCAAATGAGTGTGTAAGCAGTGCGGAGGGTACGCAGGATTCATGGTAGTGCAGTTGGGGTAGATGAAGGTGAAGATGCAAGCAATTGAGAGTATGGAAGAGCAAGAGACTTGGTGGGTGGGAGGTGCAATAGTAGAGATAAAGTGAGTAGAAGTTAGTGGAGAGAAGATGGTGTCGCATTTGCTGATGGAGTAGAGAAGGACATTGGTCTTCTTCTTACAGTGCTTGGAATTAGTCAAGATGGCTTTAAACTGTCTGGCATCCCTGGGCCAGGCTAATATGGTCAGGTCTCGTATCCTCCACTGCTACTCCAGGCGCAAAAGGAACACCTGCCTGTGCACCAACCCATCCAGCAAAACCTCCAGGACCCTGCCTGCTAAGTGGAAGCCAATTTTCCTGTCAGTCACATCAGCTCCAGACAGTGCTTTTCAGAGTGCACAATGGGCTTTTATAGATGGCGCTTGAACAAGGAAGATTGGTGCCACATGGATACACACAGACACACACACACACAATGTGAATCAGTTATCCAGCTTGTGAGGTTGATTAAACATGTAACATCACAACCACTAAGAATTTCAAATAATCACACCCAAGATGCTGGAATGCTCCATACTTCACAACACATAAGCTCAGCACAATTTACAAAATTAAAGTACAGTGGATGGTGCCATGATCCAAACCTCCAATCTGGAAAATGCTGAGGGTAGATTGGAATAGGTGTTCAAGTCACATGGAAAGCCTGTTCTAGAATTTGAATTGCGTACAAGGAAATGCTGAGCTACGAACAGTGGGACCGCTACCTATAAATTGAGAAAAATAAATGACTGGGTTGCAGTTGCTGCCCCAATCATATGAGGTACAGTTGGCCAATGCTTGTTAGGGTTCTTATACTAGGTACTCAGTAGATTTTATTCTGCATGAGCATTAAAAATTGGGTGAACCAGCTAGCACATCTGAAACTCAACTAAAACCAGCTTCAGAGACAATCTGATCTATGATGCAAAGCGCAAACAGAATACAGTTTTACATGGTTAGCATATTCTGCTGATACCATTAACACCAGAAGTATCAACATGAGATTCTTGAGAATATCCTGAAATCTGTCACTCTAAGACACCACACAGAATTACACATGGTCGTTATCACCAATACCGACTGATAACTGTATTGTTTTGTAGTAACATTATATTTGACCTTACTAAAACATGAGTTCAAATCTGTGATCCTGTTTGTAGCAACATAAATGAGCAGTGAGCTTACAGAGATATGTAATCCAATGTCAGGCTCTATCTTGGCAACAATTCGTAGATGACTATTAGTTCAAAACTGAAGGAATGGTTCATCTGGAAGAAACCAAGCTCTTGTATAACATAATTAGGGGTTCCTGATTTCAGTTAAGAGTCCAATGGTACTAGAAACCTAGCTTACCTGTAGGCCTGGTGCTGCAGTGCTACCTTGCACGTCATTTCTTCCAGAACCCGTTGATCCTGAGCCCAGTCCTGTGAACAGATCACCACAATATTGTACAAATTTGGCAGCTAATCATAGTTATTAATGCTATAAATCATTTACAGCCTTGTAAAGTTGCTACTCATAAACAGAAATTGAGAGGTTTTCTTGTTAGTTTCAGGCCTTATTAGTTACAAGTCAAGAGAGCCATGCTTGTGTCAAATGAGGTAACACGTTGTAAAGCAAATTCTTCACAATAAAACCATAAGTTTCTCTTGGCTGGAGAGGAGAAAAAAAAACACTCCGTGTTGCTATCCCTGATTTTTATTTGGGATTCTTATTAGGTTAAGATACGATATCAATATAAGTTGTTCTGTGTGCTGCTGTAAATTCAGGCAAAAATATAACTGGGTTTCAGAGAGGTGCCCTCAATTATACAAATGAATGGAATTTTTGGGATTTCTCCCAATCACTTGCTGCTGGTCCACGGTTTCTGCTGACTTTCTGAATTTATAACAAGAATTGAGCAGGATTCTGCAGATATTCTACTTGGACACATGATGATTGACCCTTCTGGTTGCGATTATCAATCTTTCTCCATGCGATCCTGCTTTCCCAAAATTAACTTTCCACAGATCCCCTAAAGTACAAGTATGCCTTTTGCATGAAAATGCAATTAAACATATATTAATTTTGCTTGCTGACTTAATGTTAAATTTGTTGCTGGTGCCAAGCAACAGTTCTCACAGCAACATTCAAGTTTACTGTCACAAGGCCTGTCTCCCCAATTAAAGCATACATTAAAAATATCAAAAGAAAATTAAAAACACTGACACTCAGTGTTATAATCTGTCTGTATCTTTTTTTCAAAATCGATCAGGTATCGGATATTGGATACAAAATTGGCTTAATGGCAGGAGACAGAGTGGTGATGGAAGGTTGTTTTTTGGACTGGAGGCCTGTGACCAGCTGTGTTTCACAGGGATCGGTATTGGGTCCGCTTTTGTTTGTCATTTACATATGATTTAGATGAGAATACAGGAGGCAATGATTAGTAAGTTTGCAGATGACACCAAAATTGGTAATATCCAAAGGTTATCTAAGATTACAGAGGTCTTGATCACTTGGGTCAATGGGCTAAAAGAGTGGCAGACGGAGTTTAATTTGTATAATTGTGTAGAATTGCATTTTGGTAAAACAAATAATGGCAAGACTTGTACGATTAAAAGTAGGGCCTTTGGTAGTGTTATAGAACAGAGAGACCCCAGGGTTCAGGTACATAATTCTTTGAGGTTTGTGTCACATATAGATAGGGTATTAAGGAGGTATTTAGCACACTTGTCTTCATTGCTCAAACCTTGTAGTAAACAAGTTGGAACATTATGTTGAGGTTGGAAAGGATGTTGGTGAGTCCTTCTCTGTTGGGACTAATTTAGTTTGGAATTATGGTCCGCATGGACTAGTTGGACTGAAGGGTCTGTTTGCATGTTGTATGACGCTATGACATTTCTCCAGGTATGTTTACTTCTGCCTAACTGAGCATTACTGTACATCAGACTGCCACCTGGAGGCAGTGGGAGATCTAGATCAGCTGACTGATGCCTTCATAGTGGCACATTTTTTAAAAATTCACGCGTGGGACCTAGGTATCATTGGCTAATCAGCATTTATCACCCATCCCTTGAGAAGGTAGTGGTGAGCTATCTTCTTGAACTGCGGCAGTCCATGAGTTGTGGGTAGACCTACAAGGTTTTGACCAGTGACAGTGAAGGAGTGACAATACATTTCCAAATCAGTATGGTGAATGGCTTGGAGGGAAACATGTGGGCAGTGGTGTTCCCATGTATTTGCTGTCCTTGTCCTTCTAGATGAAAGATTGAGAGTTTGGAAGGTGCCAATGGTGGATTTCTGTAGTGTGAAGTGTAGATAGTATACACTGCTGCTACTCAGTATCAGGGGAAGAGGGAGCAGATGCTTGTGGATGTGGTGCAAATCAAGAGGACTTTGTCTTGGATCGTGTCAAGCTTGAGTGTTGTTGGAGCTGCATCTATCCAGGCATGTACAGAGCATTCCATCACACTTTCCAGACTTGTGCCTTGTAGATGGTAGACAGGTTTGGAGAGTTAGAGGTGAGTTACTGCAGAATCCCTAGTCCCTGACCTGCTCTTGCAGCCACTGTGTTTATGTGATGAGTCCTGTTGAGTTTCCGGTTAACGGTAACCCCCAGGATGTTGAAAGTGGAGTATTCAGTGATGGTAACACCATTGAAAGTCAAGGGGCAGTGGTTAGATTGTCTCTTATTGGAGTGATAGTCATTGCCTGGCATTTGCGCGACATGAATGTAACTTGCCACTTATCAGCCCAAGCCTGGATATTATCCAGATTTTGTTGCATTTGAACATAAATTACTTTAATATTTGAAGGATCAACCCATTCTGACCTTATGATGGAGAGAAAGTCATTGATGAAGCAGCTGAAGATGGCTTGGCTTGGGGAACTCCTGTTGAGATATCTTGGAGCTGAGATGACTGACCTTTAACAATCACAATCATCTTATGTGCCAGGTATGACTCCAACCAGCAGATAATCATTGATTCCAGTTTTGCTCGGGCTTCTTGATGTCACATTCAGTTGAATGTGGCCATAATGACAAGGGCTGTCACTCTCACCTTATCTCTGGAATTCAGCTTTTTTGTCCATGTTTGAACCAAGGCTGTAATGAGGTTAGGAGCTGACTGCCCTGGCGGAACCCAAACTGAGCATCATTGAGCAGGTTAATGCTGCACAATGTCATTTGATACCACTGTTCCATCATTTTAATGATGACTGAGAGTAGACTGATGGGACAGTAATTGGCCAGGTTAGATTTGTCCTTTGCTTCCTCCTCCGACTAATCACTCTGGTGGTGATCTCCAGCTGAATTTAACTTATATCTTTACAGTATTAAAAGATCTGTCATGTTCTCTACCTTTCCAAATATTTCTGAGTGAATCACTTTCAAAATAATGTATCTCCATCTAGACAGGAAAACTCATATAAATGTAAGCATTTCTTCTGAGTAGCAAGCAGTTACTTAAGAAGGAGCTGTTGCATTTTTTTCTCAAACATTCTCTGATTATTTTTGAGACCATTTTGCTGACATCCAGATGAGAGCCTGAGGACAGCTATGCCTCACCTCTGTACTTTAATTAAAAGCAGTGCCTTCTGGAATTTGGGAAAATGAGGAGGAGAAGAATGGTAATAAAAATGCATTATTGATGAAATACTCCCATCAAAATTACCAATTAATTTGTTTCCCTACATAAGCCCAGTGACAGACGTTTGAAAGTGGATTAAGAACTGAAAGAAGAACTGATGTCACAATTCATCCCTTTATCCTTAAAAAACACATTGTGCAGCGATGAACAGAATAATTAGACTAAATTATTTTCCATTGAATAATTTTCCAACAAGTGCCCGTCACCAACCAAGCTGTTTTGTGCATCAGACACCATACTGCTTCAATGCAGAACAAGTCTTTGAGAAAAAAATGCCTTTTTTGTTTAAAAAAATAGGTTCAGTAGTGCTAGACATTTTATTGCCTATAACAAGGGCAAAGAGGCCACAGCTGTGCCCCATTAATTATGTAATAAAATGAACTCCCACCCCAACCTTCATAACCTTTGCATAATTGTAGTTCACGGATTCTGAGGGTAGCTAACTTATTTGAGAAATATGGTATTGAATTAAAACAGTGAGATACTCTCACATTTCTGACATCAATGATATGCTCACAATTGAGATTTGTAAATACCTTTGAAACTCATCTTCAATATTGACATAATACAAGCAGTCCTTAAAGCAGAATTTCTGGTTTGCTGACAGTCGTGGGGAAAATTAACTAATGAACTAATCTGAGACGTGGCTTGTTTAGATCAGGTACACCTGCAAAGTCAAAAAGATTTTTCTTTTATTAAAAAAAAGGCCTGAAAGGAATCAGATGTGTTTGATCTTCAGACAAAAAAAAGCTTCAAATGAGCAGTCCTGACTTGGCTTGGAAATTAGAAACAAAAGATAATGCCCTACAGGGTGAGGGATGGCCTGCAGGCACAGAGTGTTGCTTTGTCTATTTATTTCTGATCGAGCTCTTGCATATTTCATTGACAGAAACAAGTATTGAAAGGGAGGACTTGGGATGTGAAGCTGGTGGCAAATCAGCTGTCGTGTTTGAGAGCTTTTCTGGTGCACAAGAAATCAAAGATTTTGATTTATTTCAACCTCAGCATTTTAGCAACTCTCAAGGCACAAGAGATTGGCAGCTTTTATTCATTTAACAGTGAAGAAATAGTACCATAAAACATTAAGATGACAACAAGTTGACAATTACTGTGGGTCTGATCATTTAATTGATTTAGCTACTGACAGTGGATACATTTATCTTGAATTTCTAAAATTCCTAGGATTTGTCACAAATTGAGCCATAGAGTCATACAGCATGGAAACAGACCCTTCGGTCTAACTCATCCATGCTGACTAGGGTTTCCCAAACTAAATTAGTCCCTTTTTGCCTGGGTTTGGCCCATAATCCTCTAAACCTCTACTATTCATGTACCTGTCCAAAAGTATTTTAAATGTTGTAAATGTACCACCACTTTCTTTGGGAGTTCATTTCACATACAAACCACCTTTCTGTGTGAAAAATGTTGCCCCTCAGGATCTTTTAAATCTTTCTTTTCTCTCCTCAAAATTTTGCACTCTGGTTTTGAACTCCCTACCTTGAGGGAAAACCTTTGTTATTCACCTTATTTATGCTCCTCATGGTTTTACAAACATCCAAAAGGTCACCTCTTAACCTCTCATGCTGCAGTGTAAAAAATCATAGCCTATCCAGGTGCTCCTTATAACTTAACCCTCCATTTCCAGTAACATCCTTGCAAATCTTTTCTGCACCATCTCCAATTTAGTAATATCATTCCTACAGCAGGGTGACCAGAACTGTACCTAGTACTCCAAAGTGGCCTCACAAACGTTCTGTACAAACACAACATGACATCCCAACTCCTAAACTCAACGGTTTACCATCTTGTATACCTGTGACACAACTTTCAAGGAACTATGCACCTGAACCCTTAGGTCTATGTTCAACAACACTCCCAAGGGCTCTATCAACTAATAGCTAAAAGGCCATATTTTGCCAACCCAAAGAAGAACAAACCCACATTGGTATACTTAAATGGAAATGAGGTGAACCAGAAATCCAAAGTTATGACCTCATTGCTGTTGGCTGCCATTTTCATACATGGTGGAAATACAGCAGATTGTGTTCTGCATACATGCAAACCAGTGTCAGGACTCCCATTTTTCTGCTGACCTCTATTTAGTATTTCACTGTGTTTGGTATTTAAAGAGAGATGGATGCTTTTATGAAGCTTGTGTGAATCAGGTCATATGAGTGGGGTTACATGATTACAGGGAGGCCTATGCTGGCTTTTGATACTGTAATTAATAATAGAACTTTGTCCTTAAAATGCAAATGACCAGTAAATTGACCAATACTGTGCAAGATATACTGGAGTAATTTCTAGAGGAGATAAAGGACTTCTTGTATTCAACAGTATTGTGACCCAGGTTTTAATTTGCCAATTGGACAATGTACTGTGTTCTTTACATTGAAATGCAGGTCATCTGCTAAGCCTTTGAAATAGCTGATCAGATGGCTGACTTCTGTGATTGCCACTTCATTCAGCTGTTCGGCTTTTGAAGTAACAGAACTCATAGTTATTCATTTAACTACTTGAAAAGCTTAACATGTTAAGCTCTGGAGATTTTGTTGCAAAGCTCTACAATCTGATCATGTAATGAATGCTTGGCTTAACTCCAAACCACATTACAGAATTCAACTCAGCAGGGCTATTAAATGTGCTGTGCGTGTTTTTGAAATGCTGGTAGTGTGAACTCCCAGGAGGATTATGTTTCTTTGATTGGTTTTTGAGTGGCTCTTCATTTATTTTAACTATCTAACAGCATTTGAGAGGATTACGTTTTTGATGCTAAATGGAGCTTCTATGGCAGCTTGATTATCAAAAATGCTTAATTCTATGTGCTCCTAATAGAATTAAGCATTTTTGATAATTTTGAAAAATATTCATTCACAGGATGAGGGCACCGCTGGCTCTGCCAGCATTTATTGCCCAGAGGCAGTTAAGAGTCAACCACATTGCTGTGGGTCTAGAGTCACATGTGGGTTAGACCAGGTAAGGATGGCAGTTTCCTTGCCTAAAGGACATTAGTGAGCCAGCTGGGTTTTTCCCACAATCAGCAATGGATTCATGGTCATTCGATGCTTAATTCCAAAATTTTTTAAAATTCAAATTCTTCCATGGCAGGATTTGAACCTGGGTCTCCAGAACATTTTCTGGGTCTCTGGATTAACAGTCCAGCAATAATACCACTGGGTCCTCACCTTCCCCTGAGTTTGGTTGGTTGTTTGCTTTGGCATTTTTATAAGCATCCCAAATATTTCTGAATGTTATTTTGGGCTTATGATTAGCCTAATGTAGATTTTGGTGAGTGGGGATAGAAGTATGGAGAGACATGAAGCTAAGGTGCCTAATACTCATAACTGGGTTGATATCATCGCATCATGTGCCACCTCAGGCTTGCTTTGAGAGGTGGCAGCCCTAACTGCAAGCTATCGCTTATACCCCACTACAAAGATAGCATGGGTGGCAGAGCCAGGCAGGAAATGCAAGCCCCTGACTCATGAGGAAGTACAGTCTGAAGAAAGCAGGGAAACAAACTGGAGAACTACCAGCCAAGTAGCCAGGAAACAATAGTAGAAAAAATGCTAGAATTTATTATTTGGGGAGTGGTAACAAGGAATTTAGAAAATTATAACATAGCATACCAGAGTCACACTGGATTTGTGAAAGGGAAATCGTGCTTGACAAGTCTGTTATAATCTCAAACCAATTCTATGAGGGTAGTTAAGAGGGAACCAATGGAGTTATTTGGATTTTCACATTTTCTCGTGCTCTGTAAGATGCCGCACTAGAAGTGATGACACAAAGTTAACGCTCATGGGATACAGATAATATATTAGCATTGTTTGAAGATTGGTTAACAGTAAGGAAATAGAAATAAACGAATAACTTTCCAGCTGGCAAGCTATAAATAAGGAGTAATGCAAGGGCCTCAACTATTTATAATCTCCAACAATCACATGAAGGAGGGGACATGGGTAATGCATTCAGGTTAATTGATAATTAATTGCAGTGAGCAAGTATCAGCAAAGAATTGATCAAGAACGTGATAGATGGAAAATAACTAGGGAATTGTGAAATAATCCAATAGTGAAATCTGACAAATAATAGAAATCTGAAATAAAAAAAACAAAAAAAGTTAGAAAATACTCAACAAATGAGGCAGCATTTGAGGACAGAAAGAGATATAGTTCATGTTTCAGGTCAATGACCATTCATCAGAATTCCTTAGTTAGAAAAATTGAATGAGCAAATTTATTTTTTAAAATGTGTAAGGTTAAAAAATGTTACTATTAATTTGAACCGAGATATCCTTGTACAAAATCACAAAGTTAACATGCAAGTACAACAAGCAAGGAAGGAAGGCACTTATTACAAAGGGGTTGCAGAGTGAATTATGTAAGCCTTTGGTGAGACTACACCTGGAGCACCATATATAGGTTTAATCTCCTCACTGAAGGAAGTATATAGAAACTTTAGAGCTTTAATGTTTTATAGAAGCTTTAAAAGAAGAAGGTCAAAAGGTTCAATAGATTGATTCCTGGGATGAGGGGATTCTATTACAAGAAATAAAACTGAATGAATTAGATCTGGATTAGAACTTCTCACATAAAAGAGTAAGCAGCTCTCATAATAAAATACTTATTAGGTTATGCTAAAAGGACAGTTCTACTGGCTGGGATTTTGGGGAGTGGCAGTGCAGTACAGAACTAGGGAATCACAGCCCACAACCTCAGAATAAGGATCTTCTCTTTAGGACTGGGATGGGCAGTGAATCAACACACTATCCCAAAAGGTGAAGGATGCTCAGTTATTGAGTATATTCAAGACAGAGGCTAAATGATTTTCAGATACTAAAGAAATCAAGGGATCTGGCAATAGTTCGAGAAGATGGAGTTGAGGTAGAAAAACTGCCAGTGTATTTAATGCTGGCACAAGTTCAGAGGTGATATGGCTTATTCATGCTCCTACTTCTTGTGTCATATCTTTCTTTCTCAAGCCACAAGATTACTACACTTATACTCAAAAGTGGATTCGGCAACCCCCATACGTTTGTGAGACTTCAAATTAAATTGGCTGCCCAGATATGCTGAGTATGAACGGCAAAGCAAGGCTCATGTGGCAACGTGAAAGTTTACTACAGGTCAGTCTGAGAGGGCATAAAGCTCAAGCAGTCAATGGTTATAACCAAGGCTATTACCATAGTAGGAGTGCCAAAGTGGCAGAGGAACAGCCTTGGACACCATTGATATTTATTCAGCAAACTGGAAAAAAAAAATTCAAGAAGGTAAAACACAATATTGCTGCAAATTTTTCACTTTAAAATAAGTGGCTAATAGAAATCTGATTATAATCCAATTTCTTCCCTATCAGTACACATTACGAATATTTTCAATCACAATGTACGTACCAAGAATACTGACAGTCACTCCATCAATCTGTGTCCATCAACAAATGGGAAATGTTCATTTTGTACTATGTACTTTGTTCATTGTCTCAAGAAGTGCAGGCTTCACAAAGCCAGCATTTATTTGCTATAGAACATAGAACAAAGTAGTACAGAATAGGCCCTTCGATCCTCGATGTTGCGCCGACCTGTGATCTATTCTCAGCTTGTCCCCCTACACTATCCCATCATCATCCAACGATTGTTTAAATCTCCCTAATGCGGCTGAGTTAACTACACTGGCAGGCAGGGCACTCCATGCCCTTACCACTCTCTGACTAAAGAATCTGCCTCTGACATGTGTCTTAAATTTATCACCCCTCAATTTGTAGTTATGCCCCCTCGTACAAGCTATTGTCACCATCCTAGGAAAAAGACTATCACTGTCTACCCTACCTAATCCTCTGACCATCCTGTATGTCTCCATCAAATCCCCTCTTAGCCTTCTTCTTTCCAATGAGAACAGACCCAAGTCTCTCAGCCTTTCCTCATAAGACCTTCCCTCCAAACCAGGCAACATCCTGGTAAACCTCCTCCGCACCTTTGCCAATGCTTCCACATCCTTCCCGAAATATAGCAACCAGAACTGTACACAATATTCCAAGTGCGGCCGCACTAACATTTTGTATAGTTGCAGCATGATATTGCGGCTCCGGAACTCAATCCCTCTACCAACGAAACCTAGCACACCGTATGCCTTCTTAACAGCACTATCAACCTGGGTGGCAACTTTCAAGGATCTATGTACATGGACTCCAAGATTCCTCTGCATATCCACACTACCAAGAGTCTTTCCATTGACCCAGTATTCTGCCTTCCTGTTATTCTTCCCAAAGTGCATCACCTCACATTTAGCTGCATTGAACTCCATTTGCCACCTCTCAGCCCAATTCTGCAGTTTATCCAAGTCCCCCTGCGAACTGTAACATTCTTCCAAATTGTCCACTACTCCACCAACTTTAGTGTCATCTGCAAATTTACTAATCCATCCACCTATGCCTGCATCTAAGTCATTTATAAAAATGACAAACAGCAGTCATCCCAAAACAGATCCTTCTGGCACACTACTAGTAACTGGACTCCAGGCTGAATATTTTCCATCAACCACCACTCGCTGCCTTCTTTCAGAAAGCCAGTTTCTAATCCAAACTGCTAAAGCACCCTCAATCTCATGTCTCTGCATTTTCTCTAACACCCTTCCATATGGAACCTTATCAAAGGCTTTACTGAAGTCCATGTATACCACGTCAACTGCCCTACCCTCATCTACATGCTTGGTCACCTTCTCAAAAACCTCAATGAGGTTAGTGAGACACAACCATGGCTGAATATCCCATCTTTGGCCTAAGGTCACTGTTGATAACTGTTTTTGAGAAGTTGGTAGTGAAGCATCTTCTTGCACAGTTTCAATGTATGTGAGGAAGTATTCACTCCCATGGTACTGCTTGCAAAAAAGTTAAGGTTTTGATCTAGCCATAAAAAAGGAATAGCATCACAATTTCAGGTCAGTATTGTGTGCGACTTGGATGGGAACTTTCAGGTGGCGACTTTTCTATGTTGCCTTTGTCCTTCTAAATAATAATTGTGGGTTTAATGGTTCTGTTAAAATCTTGACAAGGTACTGTAGTGTACACTGTCTATGAGATACATTAAGTAAATAATGGAAGGAGCAACTTTTTATGGTGTTGGATGCAGTACCAAATGGATTCTTTTTTCCTGGATGGTGTCAAGTTTCTGGAGCATGATCAATGATGTTCTTGTCTACACAAATGGAGAATATTCCATCACACTTACGCCAATGGAATTGAGTTACGTGGCACTGTATTCTTGGCCTCTGATCTGCTCTTGTATCTACATCATTTCTGTGGCTAATCCAGTTAAGGTTCTGATCAACAGTGACCTTAGGACGAAGGTGGGATATTAAGCCATTGTAATGTTGTTGAATGTCTTGGGCAACTGCCAATTATCAGTCCAAGGCTGTGTATAGTCCAGGTCCTGCTGCAGATACACTTGGACAGAGTCAAACACTGTGATAATCAATGAATGTCTCCAGTTCTGACCTTAATCAGGTAGTCATCAATAAAGCATCTGAAGGTGGTTGGCTCGAGGATAGAGTAACACAATTGTAATCACACAGCACAGATCCATGAAAGAGCTGTACTGGTTTTCTACAGCTCTGCAAATTAACTTTCCTTTATCCATACAATAAAGACATTAATAGCTTCAGGACACATAATGCAGAGCAAATATTTCTCAATGGAAGGGAGACAAGTTTCACAGGCAATTCAAATGCCAGCATTGCACTTATGTCTGGATTTTTATCATCTCACTAATAACTAGAACTATCAATATCTACATTAACATTCACTATTTTTGACTGAAATATATCTAAAGAATATATTGAAAATGGTAAAGTAATCATAGTGGACCACAGGGCTGTTCTCTTATTAGAGAGATGACAACCTGGAGGTAATTTAGGGTCACCATGTCTCAGGCAAGGGGTGAGATTGAGATGGTGGGATCTACATTGTAACCCGAGTCAGTACAGGATTTATAACAGATAATCTGGCCATTTGGCCTAATCAGCCTATGCCAACATTTTTAACCTACTGAATTCTTCTCCCATAATTTCTCAACCAACCTTTCAGCATTCTCTTTCCCCTAATGTACTTATCTTGACTCCCTTTAATTGCATCTAATTTTATTTATTTTGACCATTCCCTGTGCTAGTAAGTCTGCAATCTCATCACTCTCTGGGTCAGGGGTTGGTATTTGTCTTTTAACCTGAAGGTTTTTTTTTTAGCAAGGAAGTTGCCTAAAATACAAACGGTTTGCAGCTGCAAAATAAGATCAGCAAAACAGTTTATTTTCAAACTCAGAACAACAAAACAAACCTTCTTATGATATGAAAAAAAATGTCTGTGGTTTTACAATAGACTTAGAAATACCCTAAATTATATTCTTTTATTGTAAATTTGTTGATAAGGTAATCTTTAAAATGGGACTTCTACTTAAAATGTTCAGAACAAAGACAATTTGCCAATCCATAGATTCCCATGACACAAAAATAGCTTATAACTATATTTAGAATAATTTGTTTTCAACTACTTTTGAAATATTAATTCTGCAAAAATAAATCTCGATCCGTGAACACAAGGACTAACATTATACTTGAGGTTTATAAGATCACTGTTTTAGGACTGTAGTTTCAAATTTAGACAAAATGAAGTCATGTGACCTGTTCTGACAGTAAGCCTGGCTTTTTTAATTGTTAGAGATGGAAGGAACGTTGTTTACCTGAGAAGGTAATAAAAGACGTTTCCAATTTACACTTGGTAAACTTGGAAATTATCTGCCATTATCTCTGAAAGGGATGACCTTTGTGGTATTTTCAGCACTCCAGAACCATTAAAAAAAAAAGAGTGGGATCTGATCTTGGGATTCCCATCAACTTCAGGAATAATGAGGCTTGGTCGAAAACCCAGACTGCCATATGAGGATTTTCTCTTTAGACACAGCAGGCAAGAAAGAAAGAACGAATCTACTTAATTGAGACTGTATGATGTCATAATAAGCAATTTTGTCATTGATCTCTTTTGTCAATGGCTTGATGTTTACTTTCAGAAGATAAAGAGGGATCAAATGCTTATAGTTTCTGGTATTGGTATTTTAAAGGCATGTCTCATTATCTTTTCTACAGGGTTTTAGCAACAGCAGTTTGTTTAAAACAAAATTATAATTTTTTTTCAGTAGCTCCATGTATGCCATTGCTACTATAGGGTTTATTGGTTCTGTGTTTGCAGTATATACTGCATGAATAGATATGAATGTCATTGTTTGGCATGGAGGGTATGGGGTTCTATGGAGGATGACTGCTGTAATAAGTTCACATGTAAATGATATGGAGAGAGTGTGGAAGTGTGAGGGTGAGGCTTGGAGAACCTAAAAGTTTAGCTTACAGCTGGCACCAACTCTCACAGAGCCAAAGCACACATTTCAAATGGCCTGCCTTGGAATGCAGCTGCCGCTGATCTGCTTCCCAAAGTGGTGGGCGAGACTACAATCTCCGCCTGGCAAAATTTGGTATTTTCATCTGTAGAAATGATACAGAACAAAAGAGGGCCATTTAGCCCATCTTTTCCAGGCCAACGCAAAGACATTCAGATGCCCTTTCTAATCCCATCTTCCTAAACACGGCCCATAGTCCTGCAGCTTACAGAACTTAAGGTACAGATCTGGGTACTTCTTAAAAGAGTTTAGGATCTCTGCCTCTACCAGCAACTCAGACAATGCATTCCAGACACCCACCACCCTCTGCATAAAAAGGTTTTTTCCTCACATCCCCTCTAATCCTTCTGTCACTCAGCTTGGATCTATGACCCCTAGTTTTTGAACTATGCCAAGGGAAACAGGTTGCAAATTGGGCATACTAGGTCCAGAAATTCCCCGATTTGAACCATCCATCTCAGTAGTAAAAATCTGTCCCAGAATATCCCAAAGTCCCTGAAAGGCACTACTGAATTTGGGTTATGGATAGTTGTGCTGTTAATGTTGTTCACAATGTAATGAGGAATAAGGCAGAGGATGCCAATTTTGAGTTCAATTTTCAGGCTTCCCTACAAGCCAAATATTATCATTGATAGACAGCAGAGATTGTGTGTGACTTTGCAAGATACCACAAGTGGATGTGGGAGCGAGGCAGTCTCTCATTGAAGAAATCATCCTGTAGCTATCTATTGATCACAAGAGATTCATCCTGGAATTGTTATGGGAAGAAAAATCATTGGAACAGGCTCTATAGCTAGGGGTGCGGGTCTTCTACAACTAAGGAAATTCCCTGGAGACAGTTTCTCCAAATTATTTTGTGCTGAATTGAGAATACAGGAATCAATTGGAAACTTAAAGCAACCATGTCAGCTAAAAGGATTCTAGTTCTGTGGACAGTGAAGTGTGTTATCAATATAAAAGTGGAATGTTTCTCTCTTTTGTTTAACACATAAGTTACCAATAAAAAAGTGTTTAATCAACAGTTCTTTTATTCATTTCTTACATCAAAAGTTTTGAAAAATAAGTCTTGATGTATTACTCTTTCAGCTATTAACTGAAAATTTGAGTTTGTTTTTTAACATTGATCTTCAGGATAATCCTAACACATATGTGTAACTATTCTGTAGGCATCTTAAAATAATGCTAGAGAGGCCAGTATCCTGTGACCAAGTCACTCTGTATTAACACATGGACAATCCATGATACTGATCCAGCTTTCTTGGAGCCAACTGTCAGAGTAAACAGAACCTTTGACACTCCCGTTTTTATCAGTCAGCCAGGACTTCCTGATTCGACCAGGTTAACAGCCCCAATCAGGGAACATGTATTCTATGAAGTCCATTGACTGACCTTATTACAACCACTACATCCCTCCCACTGAGTCCAAGGATATAGATTGGTTCTTTCTCTTGTAGCTCTTGCTGGGTCATGTAGTACTGGGTCAGGTTCCTCCAACTCTGCCTCTGATACGGATGGCATGTAACACACAGTACCCCGCCTCTTGCATCTACAGCATCTTGCAAGAAATTCATTCCCCTATTCAGGCGGCAGGGTCACTGAGGTAGAGACATCTGCCATGTCCATCTCAGATTCCGAGAAGTCCACGTACTGTGAAAGAGGAGCGCAGTTGTTCTACTGTCCTCCCTGTGTTTGGCAGATGAACTCTACGCACATGCAGCCACTTTCAGTGGGCATCCACAATAACCAAGAATGCTGAGCCCATGAAAGGACCTACATAGTCAACATGTAACTGAGTCCAGGGTTTACCCAGCCATTCCCACAAATGTGGGAGAGCTGATGGTGGTAATTTTTGTCCTTGTTGCTCTCTGGGCACTGTCCCACCAACTATATCTACAGCCAAACCTGGTCACCAGGCATAGTGTCTCACCAACATCTACATTTTGGACACTGTTGGATACTGTAGGAGGACACTCCTCCTACCGTCCCCTTGACCATGACCCCACCCCCCACCACCAAACCATCATCTCCCAGACCATCCATAACCTCATCACCTCAGGGGACCTCCCATCCACCGCCTCCAACCTCATAGTCCCACAACCCCGCACCGCCCGTTTCTACCTCCTGCCCAAAATCCACAAACCTGACTACCCCGGACGACCCATCGTCTCAGCCTGCTCCTGCCCAACCGAACTCATCTCGGCATACCTCGACACGGTCCTGTCCCCATTAGTCCAAGAACTCCCCACCTACGTTCGTGACACCACCCACGCCCTCCACCTCCTCCAGGATTTCTGCTTCCCCGGTCCCCAACGCCTCATCTTCACCATGGACATCCAGTCCCTGTACACCTCCATCCCCCATCACGAAGAACTCAAAGCACTCCGCTTCTTCCTTTCCCGCCGTACCACCCAGTACCCTTCCACCGACACCCTCCTTCGACTGACCGAACTGGTCCTCACCCTGAACAACTTTTCTTTCCAATCCTCCCACTTTCTCCAAACAAAAGGAGTAGCCATGGGCACCCGCATGGGCCCCAGCTATGCCTGCCTCTTCGTAGGGTATGTGGAACAATCCATCTTCCGCAACTACACTGGCCCCACCCCCCATCTTTTCCTTCGCTACATTGATGACTGTATCGGCGCTACCTCGTGCTCCCACGAGGAGGTTGAACAGTTCATCCACTACACTAACACCTTCCACCCCGACCTCAAATTCACCTGGACAGTCTCGGACTCCTCCCTCCCCTTCCTAGACCTTTCTGTTTCTATCTCAGGCGACCGAATCAACACGGACATCTACTACAAACCAACCGACTCCCACAGCTACCTGGACTACACATCCTCCCATCCTGCCCCCTGTAAAAACGCCATCCCATTCTCCCAATTCCTTCGTCTCCGCCGCATCTGCTCCCAGGAGGACCAGTTCAAAATACGTACAACACAGATGGCCTCCTTCTTCAAGGACCGCAATTTCCCCCCCGACGTGGTCGACGGTGCCCTCCACCGCATCTCCTCCACTTCCCACTCCTCCGCCCTTGAGCCCCGCCCCTCCAACCGCCACCAGGACAGAACCCCACTGGTCCTCACCTACCACCCCACCAATCTCCATGTACAGCGCATCATCCGCCGTCACTTCCGCCACCTCCAAACAGACCCCAGCACCAAGGATATATTTCCCTCCCCTCCCCTATCAGCTTTCCGTAGAGACCACTCCCTCCGCGACTCCCTTGTCAGATCCACACCCCCCACCGACCCAACCTCCACTCCCGGCACCTTCCCTTGCAACCGCAGGAGGTGCAACACTTGCGCCCACACTTCCCCCCTCACTTCTCTCCAAGGCCCCAAAGGAAACTTCCATATCCGCCACAGATTCACCTGCACCTCCACCCACATCATCTACTGCATCCGCTGCAGCCGGTGTGGCCTCCTCTATATTGGGGAAACAGGCCGCCTACTTGCGGAGCGATTCAGAGAGCACCTCTGGGCCACCCGGACGAACCAACCCAACCAACCTGTAGCACAGCATTTCAACTCCCCCTCCCACTCCACCGAGGATATGCAGGTCATTGGACTCATCCACCGCCAAACCACAACAACCCGACGGTCGGAGGAGGAGCGTCTTATCTTCCGACTGGGAACCCTCCAACCGCAGGGGATGAACTTGGACTTCACCAGTTTCTTCATCCCCCCTCCCCCCACTTTGTCTCAGCCGGATCCCTCCAGCCCGGCACCGCCTTCCTGACCTGCAGTCTTCTTCTTGACCTCTCCGCCTCCATCCTACTCCGACCTATCACCCTCACCTTGACCTCTTTCCACCTATCACATTTCCAACGCCCCTCCTCCAAGTCCCTTCTCCCTACCTTTTATCTTCTCCTGCTGAACACTCTCTGCTCATTCCTGAAGAAGGGCCTGTGCCCGAAACGTCGAATCTCCTGTTCCCTGGATGCTGCCTGACCTGCTGTGCTGTTCCAGCAATAAAGTTTCAACTTTGATCTCCAGCATCTGCAGACCTCACTTTCTCCACACTGTTGGATGACCCTGGTGTAGTTCAGCCAGTATCTGGCAGTGAACTTTGCTGATGGCAATCACTCTTGTTCTCCTTAATAATATACTGTCCTCTATTGTGATCTAGTCTCTCCAGGTCCAAAAAGGTTTCAATTTCAGTTGTGACAGCCCTACTGTTTCCTCCATTACCACCAGCTCTTTCAGTTTTGCCAGGACCGGATCTTCCTCCATCCAAAATCTGACATTGTCAGCTGTGACTGGAAGTGTGCCTAGAAAATTTAAAACCACTACAAAGTGTTTCATGTCTGTACCACCAGTGGGGTATCTGCCAGTGAGAGGCAGCTCAATGCATCCGCATTTGCTAACTGGCCTTCCAACTTGTAATTATACACACATAGTATTAGAGCCCACTGCTAAATTCGGCCTGGGTGACACTATCTTCTCCTCTTTAAGTGAGCCTAGCAGAGGTGTGTGGTCTGTTATTATAACAAATTTACATCTGTAAAGTTATTGGTGGAACGTCCTGAATCCAAATATGTCAGCCAAACTCTCCTTCTCTATCTGGACATATTTACACTTTGCATTAGCCAAAGTCCTGAATGTATTTAGGTGTTCCTCACCACAGGGCCACTTAAGAGCTAATACTACCCTAATGCTGTACAGGGAGGTATTGCATGTCAGCACCAGATCTCATTTGGGATCATAGTGTGCTGACACCTTACAGAATGATAGCTGTTTCTTCATTTCCCTGAAGACTATGACTTGGCTACATGCCTATTTGCAAGTCTGACATTTTATTTTATTTTAAAAAAATAATTGATGCAAAGGTGCCAGGACGGAGGCCAGGTTATGTATGAGCTTTCCATAATAATTCACCAGCCCAAGGAAAGACCTAGGCTCCAGGACAGATGTGAGAGCTGAGGCATCTTTAATCACCCTCACATTATCTTCCAATGGGTGTAATCCGGTCTTGTCACGTGGGCTGACCAGGGGTGCCTGGAACACATACCTTTCACTTCTAAGGCGTATGTCCACCAGGGAGAAACGTCTAAAGACTATGTCTGAGTTCTCTAAGTGCTCCTTATTAGTCTTCCCTGTTATTAGCACACCATTTGGATAAATGGCAACATGGGGTAGACCTTGTAAAATATTCTTTATCGTTCATTGAAAAATTGCACAGGCCGATGATACATCAAATGGCAGTGTTGTACATCGGTACAAAACCCTTTTGGGTATGAACTGCAGCATACCTACAGGACTCATTATTTAATTACAATTGCAAGTACGCATGGCTCATGTCCAGCTTCATGAAGGACATTCTGTCTGCCAGCTTTTCATATAAATCCTCTATGCCAGGGACTGGGTATTTAGCCAGCAGTTTACTGTATGTTTAAAATCCACACAAAGGCAAATCAACTTGTCAAGCTTCATAAATCGGTACGACCAACGCTGCCCATTTTGCAAACTGGTTTGATGATTCCTTTGCTTGCCAGCCTTCTGATTTCTGCCTTTACTTTTGCCCACAAGGCAAATGGCACTAGGCAGGCCTTGCAGAATCATGGAATTGCTTCCTGGTCAACAGGCAAGGTAGCCTTGGCTCCTTTGATACTCCCTAGACGTTCCTGAAGAAACTCCCAGTACTTAGCTAGTCAGGCAGCCTTTTCTAATTGAAAAATGTTGAGCCAATCTAGGTGAATCTTTCTCAACTAATTTACCTCATTTACCTTCATTACAATCAGTGGTAACTAAACCAGCTGCTTCGCATAAGAGACTGTAACCAAAGCTGTACCCTTAATTTGTGAAGGGTCCTCAGTATAGATTCTTAGTCGAGCCAAGGTCTTCTGCAAACCCAAGGGTTGGAATCCAGAATGAACATTGTTAAAGATTGGTTCTACGATCACTGAAACTGGTATTAACCTCCATTAGAACCAGATGACTATTTAACCAGAGGTTTGTTTTGACTGATTCTAATTTGGATGTTGCTATGCAATTTAACTGTTGCAAACCAGATGTAGGTGGACTTTTCAAGGTGTGTACTCTCCTGAATACCAGCCCAGGAGATATCTTACTCAATTTAGGTCAAGTTGGGCTCTTTTGCTGTCTCAGGTTCACATATCAGCAGCAACTAAAAAAGCATGCCTGGATCCTTAAGAAATATTGAAACATTTGGCTGAGGCTTGGCTTTGTTTCAGGGTTTTGTTGTGGGCTGACCTAGAGTCCCTCTGTTTAGAATATGTACTGAGTGAAACTATGCAATTGCCTTCACTCAAGTGGTGTTCCACAGCTCAGCCCGCCTGGCGAGGGTATCCACTTCTATTGGATTACACCGCAACTCATATGCTCAATTTGCGGCATTTTCCAATGACAAAGCCAGTCCAGTTGGACTTCAGCTAGTGGGTACTTTTGCATGGTTATATAATTACTGTCATATAGCAAATTGTCTCTTAGCATCTCATTAAGAGTTAAATCAAAGTCACCTATCTCTGCTAGTCATGTTAACATAGTCAAAAATCCCAATATGGATTCCCCTGGTTCTCGAATTGTTGAATTAAATCAATAGCATGTCCAAATTAGAGGCAGTTTGGGGTCATAATAATCCTTAACTAAATGATCAACTCTTGAAAAGTTTTAGTATCTGGTCACTCAGAGAGAGTTAGGTTCTTCTTTACCCAAAGAGCTGCGGGTCCACAAACAGTCAGGAGAATTACTCATTATTTTTAATCTGTCCCAATGTAATTTGCCCAGAAAAATTTCCACATACTTGGCCCAGTAGTTGATGGCAGGATTGAATGAGTCAAACTTCACAAATAAAGGCATGACGCCAGAAATGCTTACCCGAACTCAGAGATGATTGCTGTGAGCGAATTTCTTCAGGAGTGTGCTTTAATCTTGTTGCCACTGACATGACTCCATAGAGGCCAGTATCCTCTCACCAAGTCATCCTTTATTTACACACGGAGAGCACTTGACACTGATCCAGTTCCCTCCAAGTCAGCTCTCAGAGTGAACGGAGCCTCTGAGAGCTGGTTTGGAGGGAACTGGATCAGTTAAATGGATCAGTTAAATCTATCAGCCAGGGCTCCCTGAGTGGGGCTGTTAATCAGGTCCAATCAGAAAACTCATTCTAGACTTGGCTGACCTCATTACAATCACTACACATGACATGAACACATCCATTTGAAGTATAATGCTGTATCATTAAAAACATTTGAAAAGTTGAAATGCAAAATTATTAGCCTTTGACTCCCACAGGAGAATGGTGTTAGTTTTTAGTTCTTTGCATTGCCAGTCTCAAAAATTGTATCCATACTTTTTTTTCCCAAGACTGACAACTGGCTAATAAAAGTTGCAAGCTGCAAATGAGCTCTCAAGGTACCATACTCAGCTACAGACCCCATGATGAAGTAAAATGAGTTTTTTTGAATTCTTTAATTTTTTTGTTACTGTCTTATTAATGACCTCTATCTTTGCTCTTCCCCACAAATGAAAACATTGTATCTGAATCTAATTTATAAAATCCTCACTCCTCACCCCGGTCTATTCTGAAGGAAGCAGACACAGCCTGTTAATCTTTTCTTGACATCATCCTTGTAAACATATTCTGCACTCTCTCCAGTTCCTTTATATCTTTTTTTAATAATATGGAAATCAAAAATGTATTTGATACACCAGGTGCGGCCTAACCTTGGTTAGGCTCATGTTTAATGTAAGTCTTTGCTTTTGAATTCTATCCCTCTAAAAATAAATCTTAGCACATGGTTTGATTAAATAAAAACATGAAAATACAATGTTTCAAAGTGTCATGATTTGTGTACTTATACTCTCTTTACTCAATGATGGAGTGAAAAAAACTGTTGCAAAATGCTGTTGTTTGTATAGCATTATTTGATATGATACACAATATATGAAGATTAAGTCTTTAGAAATGTTCCTCTTACAAATGTAACAACTGAGGTTACAAGATCTGTCCAAGTACAAACTGATCCAGAGCCTAAAAGATCAGGCTACATTTCCATAAATGATTTACTGAGTTAAGCATTTTAATACTGCACTGCATGGTTCCTCAGAATGCCTGAAGCTTCAGATTTGTTTAAATCAAAAGTTAGCTTTATTTACATGGTAATTCTCTGGGTTCATCACCTCCATAATATTATCCCATTTCCAATGCTGTTCTATAACCAAATAGTACTGGAGTCTTATTCAAAGGAAAATTATCTGCAATTTTCTTTCTATTTGTTGGTTTCATAGCCCTGACAAAAATGAGCAATACTAGGGAATGTTCACTATTCTCAGTCTATTTCACAACACAGGCAGCTAGCTTTTTGTTCATACCTCTAATGACTGTACATCAGCAGGCCAATAATTTCTTCAGTACAAGAAATCATGATGACCTTTTTTCAAAGAGTCTGCTTTTATGAGCCAAAGTTAATTCCTTAAGCTTTGTCACATGGTTAAACAAGGCAAGTTGCCTGTCCTGTATCAAAACAGCATTAGACAATTATGTTTTTGAGGCAAAGCCTACAATCTACAAACCATGGTGAAACTCAGTTGCTTTCCCAGGTTCATGGAGTTAGAAATGCAGAATATTTTGAGTCAGTTATGTTTAATTACATTAAGTAGGTTCCTCAGTTTAGAGTTTTAGCTTATAACACTAACATTGGATTGATATACCACGTTTAATGTAATGATATATCTAAGGTGCTTCACAGCAGCATTATGAAACAAAATGTATGATACCAAATCATAAAAGGTAGTGCAGGGCCAGAGAACCAAAGAACTGGTGGAGGAGTTAGGTTTCAAAAAGAGTGACTTAAATTCAGAAAACAAGGCACAGGACTGTAAAGAGTGAACCCATCAGCATAGAACTGATGCAACCAAAACATAGTTTCTACCAGGAGTGGAGCGATTAAACTGGAGAAGGTGAAACGGCCATAATTAGATACGTATAAATACCTTGGATCGTTATGGGAGGGGAGGAAGTTACAGGGAAACGGAGAATTGGAACCATGGATAAATATTAAAACATGGGTGAGAATTTTGAAATTATGAGGGATCTCTTTGGGTGACTGTGCAGAGTCTGCATATTCTCTCCTTATCTGCATGGGTTTCCTTCAGTGCTCCGGTTTCCTCCCACAGTCCAAATGAGGTGTTGATTATGTGGATTAGCCATGGTAAATGCAGAGTTAAAAGGAATAGATTCGGGTGGGTAGGCCTGGGTGGGATGCTCTTCAAAGGGTCTCAATGGGCCAGATGACCTGCTTCCACACTGTAGGGATTCTGTGATGTTGCTTGACCAAGAGCAGGTCCCATCAATAGTTGATCCTATTGATGGGACCTGGTAGTGTTAGGAAACAGAGCTTTGGAGGATTTTACATAGGCAGGCTAGAACGTAGCACATAAACCAGGAGCATAAAACCATTCAGTATGGCCAATCACCTCAGGATTTCAGCAGCAATAATAATGATTCTACTATCCTATGTACAAATAAACATCATAGGCTGAGAAATGTAGGGGCTGGGGGGGTTAAGCAATGTTAAAAAGATAGAAATAGGCAGTCTTAGTGAAAGTCTGAAAATGGTTGAAAATTCATGAGGTCAAAATGACACAGTGTGGTTTAGTTTCCAGACATTTGCCAGGGAGAGGGATGGAGCTGATAACTAGAAAAGAGAATTTGAAATGTACGTTGAAAACAACGATTTTAGCTCTCTCAATATTTCAAATGGAGAAAATTTCAATGGAGAAACAGATTCTTGGGTGACACTAAAAGTAATCAATTGGAAACAAGAGGAGCAATAATTGGAAGTGATGCTTTTGATATGGTAGCTATCTAGAAATGAAACCAGGTGAGAGCAAGCTCACCCAGCTGGATAGGATAGTTAATCATGTCTAAAGCTACATATTGGTCAAGAATTAATGTCACAGTCCCATCACGTGATCCTTAACTTTGCTTACCATTTCCTTCCTCCGCCCAGCCCTTTCTTCAACCAGTTGAATATTTGCAACCTATACTTGATGCCAAGCTGAACTTCCAATAACATGTCATCATGAAGATTGCTTGCATAACATCACGCAACTCCATTCTACCTCAGCTCATCTGCTGTTGAAATCCTCATTTCATGTCATTTTAACTTCTAGGCTTGACTGCCCCAATTGACTTCTGGTTGGCATTCCACGTTCTACCCTCCATAAACTTCAGAGAGTCATAGAGATATACAGCATAGAAACAGACCCTTCGGTCCAACACGTCCATGCCGACCAGGTATCCCAACCCAATCTAGTCCCACCTGCCAGCACCCAGCCCATATCCCTCCAAACCTTTCCTATTCGTATACCCATCCAAATGTCTCTTAAATGCTGCAATTGTACCAGCCTCCACCACTTCCTCTGGCAGCTCATTCCATACCAGTACCACCTTCTGTGTGAAAAAGTTGCCCCTTAGGTCTCATTTATATCTTTTCCCTCTCACCCTCAACCCTGGCACCAAGTTCTGTTCATTTATCAGCCCTGTGCAAGTTAACCTGTGTTGACTTTCAGCTAAACAATACTTCTATTTTAAAATGTGTATCCATGTTTTCCAATTTCTCCATGGCCTCATCTTCCCAATCTTTGAAATCTCCTCAAACAAACCTCAAAGATATCTTTGCTCTGCTAGTTCTTGTCTTTATAGCATTGCCAATTTTATTTGTTCCACCAACAGTGTTGATGTCTTCATCTGTCAAAGCTCTCTCTACACCTCTCCACCTGTGTTATACTCTCCTTCTGCACAGTTTGTTTCCTAAAGCTTTTGTGAAGTCCCTTGGCATATTTTATTGTATTGAAGGTGTTTAGAAATGCATGTTATTGCAGAAAGCCCAATTTCTGCATATTGGCCATTTGCTGAAACTATTAAAATAAATTTAGAAAATAAGTTCATTGTTTAGGAAGTTACTTTTTTTTCACTTTGGGACTCAATTTGAATCCGGTCCCAAGAAACTGAATGAAAGTTGGCTCTCTGTGCTGATGGCATTCATCCTAAATAAATCTAGGCAATTCCTGTCCAGTGCTTTGGAGGAAAAGGCCCATGACACAGAAATAGCTCATAATCTAATAAAAAGAAACAGCATATTTAAAATGATCAAACAGTCTCATGGTTGACTTTATTCCCCAGAACCACTATCTTCCATTATGTTGATATCAGAATACTGTTGGTGTGTAAGGGGAATTGTCAGATAATCTTAAATATAAATGGTGGGCTCGTAGATCTGAATGAATTAAATATGACATAATCCTGACAGTGACCCTGATATAAGTTTAAGGTTTCTAACCCTTCTCAATTGTCCTGAATTAAGGCCTTATGAATTGATCTCCTTGAAATTGCCGGCTGAAAAATTGTAGGGCACTAAAAAAAAGGGTTTCTCTCAATATTTTGTGAAAGCATTTCTTTGAGAAGATGGAAACACCTAAAATTAGGAAAGAAAAGATTGGTTGACTTGGCTAAGTGTTTGGAAGTCGTGTGATGAAACTTCAGGACTATGTTGAAATATACCGATATACTGTGAGTCTATTTGGGTCAATATTATAGAGATGCCTTCATTTATGAACTTTTATGATCCCAGGGAGGGTTAGACATAAAAATATTTTTCATTACATAACCATAAATCTTTAATCAATACAATTTATGATCTATATATTTCATATAGCTTATATTCATTTCACTTACCATTGGGAACAAAACATATTCCTGGAGGAAATCCTGGGATTCATACTGTCCATAATCTCCAAAATCAGCTACGAGAAAAGATAAAAAATGGGCAATAATTATTCTTATTGCTGCTATTAGGTTGTCCCTTTTGTTAAAAAAAAATTCATAATTCATTCTGGCTTGGACACTAAGATTTTCCTAATTATATAACATTTGAGAGCATAAACCATTTTGCAACTGACAATGAAAAGATTTCAAATCATAAGTTGGTCGGATGCAAGTAATGACTCCCCTACTGCTAATTTAAGTTTTAATAGTTCTTCTACTTGTTCACTTGGTAAGGCTAATACGCACCTGAACCCAACAGGTCTGAAAGCTTCTAGGTAACTCTCCTTTTCTTTACTGATTTATTCAATCTTCATTGGGTTGGCAGTTAAACTGCTATAATTAGACGAACTGGCAAATTTAAAACATCAGTCAGAATCACAATCAGTAATGCTCTAAAATACATGTGTACAGATGTCTTACATGTTTAGAAATGGCATGTAAGATACTCAAGTACATTTCTAGGATTTCTGGCACTACAAGCATCATTTTGCTCATAACATAGTGTCCATGGTCAGCATTGCGCTATTGGTGTGAGCTACATCTGATACTATTCCAGTCAGATGATTATGATGTGTAAATCTAGCAGAAATATGCAAACTAGGCAGACCCTGGTGCCAATCATTATTAAAAGTTGATTTTGGTGCCAGTATGTATAATTTGAAGTTAGCTTCTGGCTAACATATTTTAACTACACACAGCTAAACAACCATTTAGAATCAGGAAATGGTTCCAACACTATTTGAAAGGGATTATTAACTACCTTCAAGTCAGTTGCTAATTCATTTTTACTGGCTCATAGTGAAATTGTACATGCTTGTGATGGTTTTCACAGTTCTTTTACATGTTTGGAAGTTTGAAGAGACTGAGATGGGACCTATTGTGGGCCCTGATATCAAGGATTTTGTCTATTTGCATTCAGACCTACGCGCCGTAGTATGCGTTAGCCTTGGACTATAGCATAACAGTAGAGTTGACAGTGGCATCACAGAGCAGAAAAACTGCTGTAAGAAGGCAAAGGAAGAGATGGAGGTGGTGGAAATTGGGCTCTCAGCAGGCCATCAATACAGGTGGTTCAGTGAGCAATTCTTCTACCTCAACTCCAGCCTCAAACAGGCTATTAAATTACTCTACTTCACTAAAAACGTCTTTATGGAAACTTGATATCTGCCACAACCACAACTACAGCCTCGCAGCAGGACAAAACTGGCTTTGCCAGTGGCTGTGAAAGTAACTGTGATCATGAACCTTGATGAATATGGCTCCAATCAGGCTTCAACCAATGACATAAGCAACATCTCCCAGTCTGCAGTCCACTGCTTCATACAGAAAGTAGCTGAAGCTCTATATTCCAAGAGAGAGTTAAAATTGTTTCATTTTCTCTTATTGGAATATAGTATGGGTCTAAGCATGAGGCTTTCCCAGGATTGCAGGCTTCCCCAGGCTGCAGAAGGCCATTCATTGTATATACATTATATTGTGGGCACCACAAGACAGCTCTGAGATGTACCACAACCAATAGGAGTCCAACTTCCCATGTTTCAGTTGGTGACTTACCAGGAGCAGCATATCATGCAGGTTAAAGCTCAATTATCCTGAAAATATTCACGATGCTTTCGATCTGCTCTATTTTACTGTGCTAATGGCTTTTGCCAACTCAAACATGCACATGCTACTGGGCTTCACTTTGACAACTTCGTTCATGACTCCGGTGCATACTTAAAAAGAAGCGAGCATAGAATAAAAGCTCCACTGCCGTGCGAAATGTAATAGTGTAGAATTACAGTGTTTAAATCATGTTTATTCTGCTTGGATTATTTGAGATGGTGTAGTTCAGCCACAAAGCCACCACAAAATAAATATTTCAAGCAAAGTTCATAAATCAAACCATGACATTTCTTTGCAAAATGTCAATTAATCACCCACATATATTTCCTTAATGCCACACATGCAAGTGCCTTTACCTGTCCTAGTGTTGCTATGCAGTGTGGAGCAGACTGAAGATGGCTTTAAAGAATGGCTTTGAGCTGCTGTGAGCCTAGAAAGTTTCAGCTTATACCTTCCTGGCAGCAGTGACAGGCTACTGCAGGGAACTGCTGCAGTTGCAGTAAAGGGTAGATAAACAGCAGTATCCGAAGAGAAGACAGTAGGTTTGAGCACCATCAAGCCTGGGGTGCAGCCTCAGCAATCCCAACAACTTGGAGGGAAGATTGCTGGATTGCTGTTATACTCTGCAAGCCCCATGTACAGTGGTATCTGCAGGTACAATAACAGCAGAATGTGCAGGTTAGGCGGACTGGCCATGCTAAATTGGTCATAGTGTCCAGGGATGTGTAAGCTAGGTAGATTAGCCATGTGGAATGCAGGGTTACAGGGATAGAGTATGGGGTGGGTCTGGGTGGGATGCACTTTGGAGGGGCGGTGTGGACTCAATGGGTCAATTGGCCTGCTTCCATACTGAAGGGATTCTATGATTCTAAAGCTTCCAAAGAGCAGTCTGAGTTTGTGCAGCAGAAGACTAACCTTGCATGATGTCAATCCATTGCTCCACTCTGCAATGATATGAAAAAGAGTTTGGCAGTGCTACACTGGAAGCTGAATCAGAGATCATCAGACACTGCACCACGAATGGTCTGCAGGTACACTAATGCAATTGGCCACCACTACCACACTAAAAAGAATATTGCCATGCCATCCTGTACCCTGTTTGCCTACATGCAACTCACACCAATATGTCATCACATCAAGATCTGGCTCAAAGACAGCCTTTAAAGTACATGCAACATCAATATCTGAGCTGGTGGCTGAGAGTGAGTGCATAGATGATGTGGCTTCTTCATCTTCACTGTCTTCAATTCTTCCATCGTGACTTGGCTGGACTGAAGGTCTTCGACATCTTCATGAAAAAGCTTCAAATTAGGGTAATGATGAGTTTATGTGGAGGGAAACAAGAAGTGCAGACTTTCACCATCTGCAACTTGTAAGTCAGAAGAGGAGTACCGAGTAGGAAAACACTGTCATCTTTTGTGATTATGGTCGAACCAGAGGCATTGGCTTAATCATATTTACTTCCATGATGTCCCTTCCTGCTTCTGCACGTGCCACATTGTTTTATAAGAAAGGAATGAATGTTGTGCAATATGTGTGAATAATGCGGTTGTTATGATTGATCAGCTGGCTATGTACAAGTTGTGGGATGTGTGTGTAAGGCTTGTAGCAGTGCTAAGTGTACGATGGGGAGATGAAGCTGTTAATAATTTTAGAGTCATGATTGATAAGAGACTGTTGATGGGTTAATGATTGGGTGCGAAACACTGTGTAGTGTGAGGGAGTCATAGGTTGTGAACAATGTTGAGAGCCATTGCTGCCCAAAGTGACATGCTAACTAAAATCCAAACATGGAAATTGCATTTTTGCCTGACAATGTGTAAATAATGTGACATTGATGATGGAATCCAATATTGACTTCAATGCACCAGTGCAACTGTTGGACATATGAGGAACAGTGTCCAAATTCTGAGACCTCAAACCCAGAACCAAGTTCATGGTTGACAGAGCAGCCTCCTGTATATATCAGAAACCTGGACCATGTACAGCAGACACATTAAATCTCTGGAGAGGTATCACCAGCAGTGCCTTTGTTAAATCCTACAAATCCACTGACAGGATAGGTGTACCAAGATGAGCATCCTCTCCCAGGCCAAAATATTCAGTAAAGAAGCACTAGTCGCCCATGACCAACTGTGATGGTCGGGCCACACTGTTTGCACGCCCAACATAAGACTCCCTAAACAAATGCTCCACTCCAAACTCCACAATGGCAAGCAATCATGAGAAGGACAGAGGAAACATTACAAGGACACCCTGACAGCATCCCTGTGCAAATGCAACATTCCCACTTATACATTGAGAATCACTTGCCCTAGAGTGCATGAATTGGAGAAGCATCCATAAAGCTGCCAACTACTTCGAACGGCATCGAGTGGAGGTCAAACAGAAGCAGCGGAAAGATTGTGCTGAATCCAGAGTATCCCACTCACCCGCCTCCTCAATCAGTACCTGCGGTAGAATCTGTGTCTCTAGGATTGGACTAATCAGCGATCGCAGAACTGCCATCCCTGCAGTGGAAGTACGTCATTCTTAACTCTGAGGGGCTGCCAAAGGATTCGAATGTGTAAAAGTGACAAAGTCATCAAGCATGTCATCTTCACAGCCATATATACATGATACATGTGCTTTTGTATATTTGTTCATTCAGCAAGATGATTACTATGTGGACGTGCTTTCTTTGGTTACTGCTTATTGGCCACCTGCTAAAATAGTATGCAACATCATTGAAAATTCATCATGCAAACACCCGCAACTTTGTTGAGAAAGGGGAGCAGTTATCATAGTCAGCTCAACTAATTTGAATAACTGTACCAAGGCAGCAGAGGAAAGCATGTCCAAACAATAAAGAGCAATACCAACAAGACAGAGCAAAGGACTCAGACCATCCAGTTGCATTTGCATAGCAGAATAAGGGCAAATGTAAAATCAACAATCTTAGTGCTTACTCTGATAAGTCAATGTGCTGCTCAAAATTATTGGACACAAATTTAGAAGCTTTATTAAGATATACTGTGCCTAATCAATTAATGTGGAATTCTAATCTTTGGTGAAAGAGAATGGCTGCGAAGATTTGCACTGCATGGTGCTCGATGTTTGTTAAGTAACTATACACTTGTAATAGATTTATTCATGGTATGGATAAGACATTTCCCATTGAAATTGGTGCTTTCTAATAATATTAGCATGTCTGACTAAAATGCTGTCACAATTACACTCCAGCAGCAAGTCCATCAACTTTGTAGGGAACACTGGTAACTTTAAGTGTTTAAACATACTGAATCTAAAACTGGTTTATTACTGCTTACATTTTACCACATCTTCAAATATATTCTGCAAAATAGCCTCATATAAACCATCTTAACAAATACAGCTCTTGTTCCACAACCAATAAACCAGATTCTGAAATTTCCTAAGACTCAACACAGCTGCAGTGCACATTCCAGAGTCTCTTCACACCTACACACCAGTTTCACACTTTGTAGGTGCCAGGAATTCAATTCATTACAATTGGATTTCATCCCTCAAAAAGGCACTTGTAAATTCAAGGGATTGTAAACACTGTTTGGCTTATTCACCACATGTTCCACCTCATAAGCTTGGAAAAAGCAATGGCTATGGTCTAATATAATTTATATCAGATATCAATCTACAAGAGTAATTTTGCATGATTTCCTTGTCAGTACAAATCCCTGCCACATGCAAGAACAGATTTGAATAAGGCTAAAACTGTAATTCTGATTATCCAATACACTTTTACTGGTTGCAAGATTCTGTGGCAAAATAAACTTTCCAAAAATGATCTATTATCTGCCGTCGCCAATTTCATTGGAAAATCTGGGCAAAAATGTTTGTGTCCAGTCAATGTATTCCTTTAACCACAAAATCTCTTCCTTGAAATTTAGTACAGCTAAAGTCTAAATATTGATTTATGGCACAGAATAAGGAAACCCTGAAAAAACATACTTTGTACACAAGTTGGAGGTTTCTTTCAGAATTTTTAAAATTGGATATGTGATATGAGCATTGCTGCTTTGCACAGCATTTTTGGTCTCCCTCTAATTGCCACCAATGAATGTATTGGTGAGTTGCATTCTGAAATCACTGCAGTCTTTGGGTGATAGAGACATGCACACAGTTGTTAGGAAGGGATTTTCAGGAGTTTGAACAAGGAACAATGAAGGAACAGTGACAGCTCCAAATCAGGATGGTGTGTAACTTTAAAGAGAACACCCAGGTGGTATTGATGTGCATTTGTTACATTTGCCCTTCTAGGTTGTTAGTGTTGTGGGTTTCAAAGGTACTGTCAAAGGGGCCTTGCTGAGTTGCTGCAGTGCATTTTGTTGGTGGCATGCATGACTACCACTGTGCATCGGTGGTGAAGGAAGTGAATGTTAAAGATGGTGGTCAGTGTGCCAATCAAATAGTCTGCTTTGTTGAATGGTGTCCATTCTGAGCTTCATCAGCATTGCTAGAAGTGCACCCACCCTGCCAAGTGAAAAGTATTCCATCACACTCCTGACTTGTACTTTGCAGATGGTCGACAAGCTTTGGCAAACAGATGGCGAGTTATTCATTGCAGAATTCCTAGTCTCTGACCTGACCTTGTAGCCATGGTATTTACAGTTTCTGGTTAATGGGAACTCCCAGAACGTTGATAGGGGCATTTAGTGACAATAATGCCATTCAATTATGCTTAGATTCTCTTTTATTGGAGATAGATATTCACTCATACAAGAGCCAGGTAACATTATTTATCAGCACACACCTGGATGCTTTCCAGGTCTTGCTGCATAAGGAGACAGGCAGCTTAAGTATCGGAGATGTCATGAATGGTTCAGAACTTTGTAAATATCAACACCAGTCCTACTTCTGATTTTAAGATGGAAGGAAGGTCAGTCATTAAGCAGCTGGTGATAATTGGGCTTAGGACATTATCTTTTTCTGATGTCCTTGGACTGAGATGATAACCTGCTTACAACCACAATCAATTTCCTATGTGTCAGGTACAACTCCAAACAGCTGGGTTTTCTCTTTGATTTCGACAGAACTTAGTTTGCTCGGGCTCCTTGAAACCCTATTTGGTCAAATCCTGCTTTGATACCAATCTCACCTGAGTTGCTTGCGAGACCATTTCATGGTGGTGCTAAGAAGGCAGCAGGTAAGTCACTCCATTTGGAGCTCCACTCTGCTCCCCAGTTCCCTTCCTTTTCCTTCTTCTCTCTTCTCAAATTTTGTTTCCCTCACTGCCCCCACTTTTGAACTATCCCCGACCTAAGGAATCGGGGTGCAACTGGGAAACGCATCGTGGGTTGTGTCCTGCAGCGACAGTGGACCAAACGTGGTTTGGAGTGACAGCAATGAATCAAGAGTGGGCCAGTTCAGCAGCAAAAGTGGGCTGGTGAGGCAGCAGCAGTCAATGGAGAGAATGGGCTGGACAACGAGCTGCGGCCGAACACTGAGCAGGTGGTCAGCAGGCCGTGACCCACATTATCTTCAGGCAATCAAGGGCTGAGGTCCCGGCAGCAGCAGGCCATCACCGGCTGAGGTCCTGGCAGCAGCACAGAGTCCCGGTGGCAGCATGGAGTCCTGGCAGCAGCAGGCTATCCCCAGCCAAGGTACCAGTGGCAGCACGGAGTCCCGGTGGCACTAGGCCGTCATGGGCCGACATCTTGGCAGCATGGAGTCCCAGCAGCAGCAGGCCGTCATGGGCTGAGGTCCCGGCAGCAGCGGGACGAGTTAGAGTTTGGATAGACAGCAAGTGAAGGTGGTATTGCCTCATGTTTGGCAGCCAGCTGGACACAGACTTACGTTGGAAGAGACTAGAACTTCTAAAACTTACGTCCTTTATAGTTTCTTTATTATCATTCTTGACTTTTAAACGCACTGCCCATGCTCAGCTACGTTATTTATTTTTTACTCTGTACCTCTGTAACAACTTAAACTATCAAATACCTTGGTACACTGTACCAGAGATGGCGCTGCGAGGCAACATTATACACTTTTCACTGCACTCATTGAGTGCATGTGACAGTAAAGGCTATTCAACTCAAAAGAGTCAATCATGTTTGTATGGGTCTCAACTCACATGTAAGCCAGACCGAGAAAGGACACCAGATTTCCTTCTCTGAAAGGCATTAATGAAGCATTTAGCTTTTTAAACAATGATTACATGGTCACCGTTTATAGAGCTTTTATCTCCAAATTTTAATTGAATTAAAATTTCACTATCTGCCATGATGGGATTCAAACCCACACAATCATACAAAGTAGGAACAGAAGTAGGCATTTACCCTCTCAACCCTGCTCTTCCATTTAATAAGATCATGGTTGATCGGTTTGTGTTTTGCATTTCCACATCCACATCTATCCTGATAACTTTTGATTCCACTACTTAACAAGAATATATCTATCCAGTTCTTAAAAATATTCAGTGATTCCGCTCCACTGCCTTCAAAGGCAAAGAATTCCAAACTCATACATCTACAAGGATGACCGCTAACTCAAAATAGTGTCGTCTAGCTCTGGATCTATCCACACTTACCTCGCCAAGATCTTTCGGAAATTTATAGTCTTCAATCAAGTCACCCCTCACTATTCTAAACTGCAGTAGAAATAAGACCAGCATGCCTAACGTTCCAAGAGCATTAGAAGGGGGATATGGATTACTTGACCAGTGACATTAACACTGAGTCAGCACCCTTTTTTTATACTCTTACTATTTCACCAGAATATCCCTTCTATTTCAGATAGCCTGAACAGTAACTGTCCGTGGACAGTAGTGTAATATAATTAGATGTGATTATGCTAATAGTGATGATGTAAGTTGTCATAATACTGAGATCAGAAGAGCAGGAGAGAGCAGGGAAGAGTGAAGCATGTAATAGAGCAGCACTGAAGCACTGTACTAGAGAGCTATATCCAGTGATATGTATATCTACATGTAAATAAAGATTTTACTGTTCTCTAAAGAATGAGGAAGCCTCTTCTCTAGGATGAGGACAAACTACTGATGCTCGAAATGAAAAACAGTAGCAGGCTAGTAAAACAGAGCAGCCTTTAAGAATGCAAGTGTGGTCACTCAATGCTTCAAAGAACTGAAAGCGTAGAAATTTATGAAGGGACAAATGCCGCAATTCATGGTAATGTGCCAATATGGAGGAAGAGAAGGATCTGCCAAACATGCAAACACTTTTACCTTGACAAAAAAAACTACAGATACTGGCGATCTGAAATAAAAATACAGAAGGCAGAGGAGGAGTTGAGTGAATATGGCAGCACCTGTTGAGAAAGACAGAGACTCTGAGTCTACCATGACTCTTCTTCAGAATTTTTATACAGATAGAATCACTGAATCTCTACAGTGTGCAAACAGGACATTCGGCCCAACAAATCCACACCGACTTGTCTAGATTTATTTCCAGGAAAATGGCAATGCCAGAACTGATATATGATTGAAGCTGCTTGTTTATGTCCACCAACAGAACTAAATCTCAATACATCTTCAAAAAAAATTGAAGAACAAAGCCACATTGAATAGGACAATTGATGGCAGAAACCTCTCAGGATTGCTTTAGAAATGTAAAAGTACCTGCAGGTTTTAGATGAAGTTTTCATCAACATTTATAGTGGACAACATCCCACATTCCTCCTGAAGTCACAAATGTGGGAGGTAGATTGTTTAATAAATATGTTTCCACAGGAAGTGAATCTGAGATTTGATTCTTGGTATAGGCCAAGTGTAAACATGGCAGTATAAATGTATAGAGTGACTGAGCTAGGAAGTAAGAAAATTAACCCAAATTTCCCTTCAATATTTACTGAAAGGGAACTAGAAACAGGAAAACATATATGTGACTGTACCCATAGGTATGCTGAGTAGAGTGAATGCCTCTACTACAGCAGACTGCCACCATTTACAGCAGAGGTATACACAGGAAGAATGCACACTAGGGAAAAAAATCAAGCATCCAGAAGGTGAAGTGAATTTTACGAGCTATCCAAACCCATAAATTTGGAAAGTCTGCTGCTCATTCACCCAAGTCTGAATTGAGGCTCCAATTGGTTCAGTTAGTGGCCACCTAAGGGCCTTTTTCTGACACAACCCAGAATTAACACGTGACATGAAAGGTTGGTGTCCAACGTACAGCCAGCTAGGTTAACCCTGCAAGATGCTGATCAGTGCAAGGGGTGGGGGGTTATCTCCTTCCTGGGTCCCTTGTGTCAATCTGAGACCCTTTCCCCAACAGGTTTTCCTTGCCCACCACCGTCCTCCCACCCCATCAACAAGACCCTCGCTGGTATCTGCTCATCTGCCCACATCACAACCTGGGATTTTCCTTGAGTGGGGGCAACCATGTTTCTTCCTCCTTCCAGGCATCTTACCATTCCAAGTCACGGTTACTGAGACATGTAGCAGAGAGCTGCTGACCTCCAACTGGTAGCTAGGATGTCCTTCTGGAAGTCCGCCAGCAATTAATCCAGCCCATGTGGTCCATAATGTTGTGTTATTGATCATTTATTCAATGGCTGGTCTTGTACCAATAAATGGAGTATATAATAACAAACACTAGTCTTTGGAACAGTGTGTCAGTTCTAGCTCTTACAAAGTAATTTGTTTCACTGAGAGTTCATCACCTGAACTGGTTTTCAAGGTGATGGTGGTCCTGAGTTAAAAGAAGTCCTGTGACTACATTCACAGATATCAAAGTCACATTTGCCTTGCTGTGTGACTAAAGTTCAGAGTATACACAAGAGCAACAGTTTCCCAGAGCAGCATAAACAGAAAGACAAAGACTCTGCCATTGTACACTTACCTTGCACAGCTAAACCAGCTAGCCGAATGCCTTGCTCTAATGTACAAGGAAGCCGTCCATCAAGCACATCTTTCTTTACTTGCAGGTAATACTGATACCTAAAATAATGAATAGAGAACATTTTCATAAAGTGGTATCGACCCATTTTATTGCGTAAATTAAATACCATCTCCTAAATACAAAATTAGACACGCGACAATTTGCAATTTTACTTTGGACAACTCTTGGTTGTGGAGACCAATAGATTCGTAATGAAAACCAGCAAAGAATAAAGCAAGAAAACTGTGTGCATTTAAGAGTTTCCATGTGGTTCAGTCTGCAATGCAAAGAAATGAGCAATCAAGGTACTTTTAAACTCAGTTATTTTGGGAAACTGACCTTAACATGTGTTTCAACACAAGTGGCATTTATTGGAGGAAGAAAGACATGGGGCTCCCGCTTGTGAACTTTATATGTGCAGGAACATGTAAACTTTATAGAGAGAAATGGACAAGGGGATATTTAGCTCAATGTTAATTTCAACCTCATTTCCCAACACATACAATTAAATGGTATTCCAAGCATGAACAATGCCTGAAGAGCTGTACATCCTTGCTTACTATGACCTGTCTGTCTTGTGAACAAAGTTTTTCACTGTACTTCGATACACATGACAACAAGTAAATAAATCAATCAACTTTGTCAAGGTAGCAGACCATTGCTAGCCTGAGCACAAGTCACCTGCTTCAAAAGAATTTCTCAACAATTAGGAGGAACATCAAAGGGGAAAAAATGCTGTTTTCCACATGTTAATATAAAGGTTTATTACCTGAGGATATTGGATAAACAAATGGACTCCGGTTGTCAATAAATATTTACCACCAAACAAGTTTTAAAACAATATTGGAAGAAAGATATTTTTTCCACAAAGCTACACTAATATTTGTAATAAGTCCAATGTTCAGATCTAATTTTTAAACAGTGAGACCATTTACACGGAGATACAGTCAGTTCTGCTATAAAGTGTGTTTCTTCAATGCGAATTGGCTTTAAACATGATTGAAGAATTTAGATTGTTATTTATAGAATATGAACTTTCTTTACCTGTATTGGCTATAATGCAATTCCGGCTCCATTAGTTTAAATGGTGTGGCTATTGCACGACTTTCTTATAACGCATGGGACTATCGCGTTATATCAGAACCGACTGTACAGTTATGTTGATGGTTGCTTGCCAAGACCAAACAAAGAGCCACCTTATGCTGTAACATATTGTGGCTAAACACTATTGTTCCTGTAGAAATGTGCTTTCACTGATTGTTATCACTAAGAATTACTTTACATACCATAGTGTGGCACTAACACATTCATTTTTTAAAAAATACAGAACAATTACAATACAAATACTACCAAGTTGCAGGATTGTCAGTCCATGTGTTAGTTACGCAAAAATAAAACAAAGAACTGTGGTTCCTGGAAATCTGAAACAAAAACAAAGTGCTGGAGACACTCAACTGGTCTGGCACCATCTGTAGAAAGAACAACCACAGTTAATGTTTCGAGTCCAGTGACCCTTTGTCAGAATGCAGCACTGCCTTCCATTTACTGAAATCCAAGACTTAAGCCAGCACAATTTCTCTCAGTTATTCTTCCATTATTTATACACAAAACTGCACTGTATTGTCTATTAGTATATTCAGAAATTATTGAATAATAGGTGATAGCTTTTCATTTTAACAAATCATATATTGCATGAAATTTCCAGCCATATATATCAGCTAACCTCTGCTAAAAGCTAAATGAGGCACCGTGTCTTCATCCAATTCAAAGCCATAGTGGAAGCGGTAGGATTTAAGGTGGGGTGTGCGCATCTGAGAGGAAATAGAGTAAGATGAAAGGTTAAGGGAAGTTTGCTGATTTTGCTTCGAGCAGGGTATTTTAGTTGGTCTTCAGAGGGTCGGTGTAGACATGATGGGCCAAATTGCTTCTATTTGCACTGTAGGGATTCTATGAATCTAAAGGATGCCAAATTCAGGATGCATTCGAACAGAATTTCATCTTTGTGACTGTTTACTGCATCAAAAGGAGAAAGCATTCAAAAGGACACCATTGCTAAGGAACCCTGCAGAATTAAAATGTGCAATATGAAGATGGAGGATTTGGTTATTTCAGTTGGCAGGTTTGTAATACTGAATGATCCCAACAGCACAGTTCAGTTTCTGCACCAGCTGAGGTCACCTTGAAGGCCCAAATTCTCAACCTTTCCTGAGGCGTGGTGGCCCTCATATTTAACCAGTCATCTTTGGTCCTCTGTGAGCATAGCAATTTTCACTTCTGTCAGCTCATTTTGATGTCTACTCAAGATTGTGAATTTCTGCCATGGGTCTTTACATGACTTAACTGGCCAATTATCAATCCATGCTGTTCAGCATGTGAGGCAGGATGTCCCACAAGGTAGTGGGACCTGGAGGAGACTTCGGTGACCAAAAGCCAAATAGTGGTGATGTTGGAATTCCAAAATAAAAAGAAAAGCTGCTGGAAATGCTCAGCAGGTCAGCATCTGGGTCAGTGGAAATATTTCAGGTCAAGACGATCTACCAGATTTGAAAAATATCATGATTATTTATATTAACTAATGACTGTTAATTAAAATTTCATAAAATCACATTTTTTTGGGTTTTCAACCTCTTTTTTGTTGTTTAACATCTTATATGCTTCTATAAAATCTCCTAAATCACATTTTCTCTGCTATTAAACAAAAATTCTATGTCTCAGACAATAGGAATTACAATTATGATTCTCAGGACTACTTCCAATGTACGAATATCTATATGAACAGTTTAACTAGAGTGTTATTTGATTTGTCCATAATTTCTTTTGATAAATATATCCATTCTTTGGCCTGTACTCATTTCTTTGTTAATTTCTGTTCTGTAGCATTGCATATGTTGAGGGTAAAATCTATTAAAACTCCTAAATCATTTGAGTTTAATTACACCGTTCTTAGATACTAACACCATCCAATTTTTCTACTTAAGTAATATTATTTTAGTGCTTATTTCAACTGATTCGCTTAAACAACAATATTCCCTGAACACAGAAATGAATTGAGAACCAGAACTATGATCAAGGTTGACACCAACCCTCAAAAATCCAACAATGTCTCTGGCATGGATCTCAACTTTTCTATCATTAAGTTCATTTCATGAACAGTGTTTCGGGGGGCTGGGTGGGTAGTTAGAGGGTGAGGGCTCAGGATCAGGAAGTAGAAGTGCACTGATTATCCTTCACTCTTTAATCATTTTAGAAGTAGCAACATAGGACTGGGACATATGTATGGGACTAACACGGAAACAGATATCATCTACTTCAAAGTAAAGTTTTTTTAAAAATCAATTTTTTTTGTCACAGTGAGGATATTTGACATATCACAGTGTAAAATCAGTTTTTTTCAGGGCCAGAGAGGCTGTTGAAAAATAATTATGACTTATAATGCTGTTAAAATTCCAGTATGTTTCAATAAATGTTAACCTTTTCCTTTGCATTTTGGTGACAAACAGCATGTGTGAAGTTCATTTCAAAATAAGTGATTTCTAAGATCTCCATCTGGGAGGGTGTCAAAATGTTTTCCCGGTTGGAAAACAAGGAACTAATGACAACAACTTCTGGATTTCCAAATTTTATTGAACAACTGCATACGCCAGGAGTTGTTGTCAGTTTCAGAGTAATAGTGGCAAACATAGAAAACTTCACCACCATTAAAATGTCTGAGCCTATAGCCATTTGACACAGATTAGAACACATTAACAAGTATCCCTTAAACACAAAGTAAAAAAAAACTCATAAAAGTAATAAGTGGCCATTATAATATACTGAATGTGAAGTATTTAAAATGTACACAAGACAGCCCAAACAAAGCGCTGGGTGTTTGAACTGCTAATCAGAATCTTGGTTTAAGGATGATGTCCTTGGTTAGTGTTTACATACATGATTGACAAGGTTCTGATAACATGCCTGAACAAAGCTGTAATTACATGGATCTCATCGTCCTCCTCCTCATAAGGCAAACAGAGGTGGGGGATGGGAATTGCGGAATGTATCCATAGCTGGGAGGCTTCTTCGCTCTTACACTGTGGGACAACATGCGTTCCAGCTTTCATTAGTCTGCTGATACCAGCTCTTTAACTTTACAGCTTTAATATCACTTCAAACTGCTGACTGGGCATAAATAAACCTTCAAAGGAGGGAATCATTGAAGTCACTTTGTACAAGTTTTTCCTTTAATCAAAATTCATTTCACTTTACATTTAACTTCAGGTGTTGAAAAGTAAAATTATTGTGCAATATGCGAGAGGAGGGGAAAAAAGAAGTTGCAGCCTCCGTTACACTTCCAAATCTCCAAGTGACTGGACAACTGCGAGATGAAGAAATATTGACCTGAAGTATGGGGCAGGTTAGCTTCCAATAGCAAGCATCATGCATGTAAACACACACCATAACCTGGAAGAAAACTGGTTGGTGATCCTGTTCTTGTCAATAATAGGTCAGCTGGAGAGAAGTCCCTGTACATTTTTAAAAATTCATTCATGGGTTGTGGGCATCTCTGCATTTATAGCATCATGGATTGCCCAGAGAGGAGTTGAAAGTCAACCAGGTTGCTGTGGGTCTAGAGTCAAATGTAGGCCAGACTAGGTAAGGATGGCAGATTGCCTTTCCCAAAGGACATTAGTGCATCAGATGTCATTAAACAGCAATGGACAATGATTTCATGGTCACCATTATAGAGTCTTAATTCCAGATTCTCATCGAATTTGACTTTCATCATCTGCCATGGCAGTACTTGAATCCGACTCCCCTGAACATGTCCTGGGTCACTCTGGATTAATATCTAGTGATAATGCCACTAGGCCATCACCTCCTCTGGAAAAAGGACAAAGGCAGCAGGGCACCACCTCAAACTGCAAACACATTTACTCAAGAAAGCTAACAGGTATACTTCATCACAATGCTCATTCTAGCTGAAGCAGCATTTAACCTTTTCGAATTCATTCATGAGGTTTGGGCATCTTTGGCTGGGCAAACATTTAATGCGCATTGCTAATTGCCTTGGAGAAGATAGGGTGGGTTGTCAGAACTGCCGCAGTCATTGCAGTGTAACTACATCTGCAGTGTCGTTAGGAAGAGAGTTCCAGGATTTTGATCCAGTGACCGGAATATAGTTCCAAGTCAGGATGATTTATGGATAGAAACTTGCAGGTGGTGGCATTCCTATGCATCTCCTGCTCTTGTCTTTCTTTGTGGTAGAGGTCACAGGTTTGCAAAATGCTGGCAAAGGAGCCTGGGTGAGTTATGGGCAGTACATCTTGTAGATGGTACTCACAATTGCCACTGTGCATCAATGCTGAAGGGAGTGAATGTTCAAGTTTTGAATGGGGTGCCAGTCAAATGGGCTGCTTTGTTCAGGATGATATTGAGCTTCTTGAATGTTGTTGGAGCTGCTCCAATTCGGGCAAATGGAGAGTATTTGATCATATTCCTGGCTTGTGCCTTGTGGATTGTGTTGATGGACATGCACTGGTGAGACAGGAGGCAAGTCAGTTGCTACAGTGTTCTTAGTCTACACTGTATTTATATGGCAAGTTCAGTTTCTGGTCAACGATATTCCCCAAGAAAATGATAATGATTGGTAAGGGATTCAATGATGGCAATACACTGATCATCAAAAGGAGATGACTAAATTCTCTCGTGAACTGATCAGTGTCTGCCATTGTATGGTGCAAATGTTACTTGCCACTTATTAGTCCAAGCCTGAATGTTTGCTGGTACTTGCTGCTACAGACAAAAACATCTTCAATATTTGAAAGCATGTGAACGTAATTACTTCTGACTTTAGGATGGTGGGAAAGTCATTGATGAAGCAGCTGAAAGAGGTGAATCCAGGATATTACCCTGAGGAACTCCTGCAGTTATATCTAGGAATGAGATGACTGATCTCCAACAACATAATGATTTTCCTTTGCCAGATATGGAGAGCTTTCTCCCCAGTCCCCACTTATTTTGATTTGATTTGAATTATCATTGTGACATGTACAATGATACAGTGAAACGTTTTGCTTTGCATTCTATCCAGACAAATCAAACCTTTCATAAAGTACATCAGGGCAATGAGAACAGAATGCAAAATACAGTGTTACAGCGACAGTGAGGTGCAGAGAAAGATTGACTCTAATGCATGAGAGTCTGATAACAATGGGGAAGAAGGTATTCTTGAATCTGTTGTTACGTGTTTTCAAACTTTTGTATGTTCTGCCAGATGGAAGAGGGTGGAAGAGATTACAACCGGGGTGGAAGAGGTCTTTGATTTTGTTGGCTACTAACTCCAGTTTCTTGATAGTCTATTTAGTTAAGTGCTGCCATGATGTCAAATGCAAGTCGCTGTTACTTCTGGAGTTTAACTCTTTCATCCATGTTTGGATGCAAACTGTAAAGAGGCCAGCAGTTGTGTGGCCACAGCAAATACAATATCAAGAAGCAGATTATTGCTGGAGGACTGCCATTTCATAGCACAGTCAACAACCTTTTCTGTCATGTTGGTGATGATTGAGAAGGGCAGGGCAATAACTGACTGGATTGGATAAGTCCTGCTTTTTCTATATGGGGCATGCCTAGACAATTTTCAACATTCAGAATCAAAAAGTATGGTGCTGGAAAAGCACAGCCGGTCAGGCAACATTTGAGGAGCAGAGAGTTGACATTTCAAACATAAGCTCTTCATCAGGAATACGCTCAAAACGTTGACTCTCCTAATCATCGGATGCTGCCTGACCAGCTGTGCTTTTCCAGCACCACACTGTTTGACTCTGATCTCCAGCATATGCAGTCCTCACTTTCTCCTTCCAATTTTAAACACTGTCAATACCTGCCAGTGTTGTAGCTGTATTGGAACAGGTTGGCCAGGAACAGTAGTTCTGGAGTACAAGCCTTCAGTATTCTTGTTGGAATGCTGTCTGAAGCCTTTGCAGTACCTAGTATCAGATATTTCTTGATGTCATGTGAATTAACTTGGCTGTAGACTAGCATCTCTGATGCTGGGACATTTAGGAGGAGGTCAAATTGGATCATAACCTTGGCATTTCCTTCCGGATATGGATGCAAATATTTCTGTCTTATCTTTTACATTGGATACGCTGGGCTTTGCTCTTCACTGAGGATGGGGATATTTATGGAACTTGCTCCCCCTGTTGATTGTTTAATTATCTATCACCATTCACAATCAAGTGTGCAGAACTGCTTTTGATTGTGGGATTGCCGATCCTTGCCCAATGCATGTTGCTTGTGCTGTTTAGTGTGCAAGTTATCCTTTGTCGTAGTTACACAAGTCGGACACTCCATTTCTATGCCGGGTGAAGCTCCTGCACTTTTGCTTGAACACGGTTGATCTCCTAGCTTGGTGGCAATGGCTCCAGACTGTCGTTGAATGCAAATCTGTTGCTAATGGTCCACAGTGCCTCATGTATGTCCAGTTTTGAGTTACTAGATTTGTTCTGAATCTATCTGACTGAGCACAGTGACATTGTCTCACAACATGATGGAGGGGATCCTCAATGTGAAGATGAGGATTCATTTCCTTTCATTTCATTTCATGGTCTCTCCTACCAACATTGTCATTAACAGAGACATCTATGACAACAGTTTTGTGAGCATGTTCAAAGTAGGTTTCTCATTATTTTTGGTTTCCTCACCACTGCTATAAACCCAGTCTACAAACTATGTATATTAGTCTTGGCCAATTTGGTCAGTAGTAGAACTATCATAAAGCTTCCTGAGATAGCCCACCACATTGGCCACAATTTCTATAAATTTGTAGCTCCCCGCTAATGAATTCTGTATCCTATTTTCTCTGCCTTAATTGTGAGCTGACCAGTGCTCTTATGAAGGTATGCAGCTGCAAATCCATATTCATTGCACAAACTGAAAACTTGCTCCTTAGGTCTATTTATTAACTACTGGGAAAGCACAGTTTCCCAGTTCTGTCAATACCACTTTGTGCCGCTACATGTGAGTTTCTTTAAACTTTTGCTTTACCTCCATACATGTTTGCCTAAAGCTTCTCTTGGTCACTAACATAACATTACACTTTGCTCAGGCAAAAATGCAACTTGCATGACTTTACTGGTACAAATTCAAGAATTTGCTTGCACACATGTACACTCATATTTTAGGTGTAACACTGTACGTAACACAGTTTGATAGCGTTTTTAACATCATTATATTCACTGATGTTTTGTGACTGAAACCTTTTCTATTTTTAACCAAAGTGTAATGAATTTTGACATATCTGAACTTTTTCTGGTCACCATCATCCCTGCACTTTCAAAGAACTAAGCAACTAGTATGGTCTAAGTGAAATGCTTCGGTCTACATAATAATGAAAACGGGGAAAGAGAAGCAGCAGAGACAGAGTGAGATGTCAAGGAAGACAACAGCAGTCCATCACTGTTACCTCTATTGCTGACACTGAGGTTGCGCTTACTTTAATACAGAATTTAATGTCTTGTAGGCAAATATGCTTTGCAGGAAATTTAGCCTCAGGTTTCCTTTGGCACAAGTCTCAGCATTAAATTTAACGAAGGAAATTCTAGACGAAGAGATATACGTGGCCTCCTTTTACTGTAATATGCTTTTTTATAAAAGGTACAGCTAAGATACCTCAAATAGGGTTACCTAGCAGTGTCTGAGAACCTGACATTTTTATAGTATTCAATGCACCAATTTTTAATTAAATAAAATTTAAAAGAAATAACAAACCTGAACAATCCAGTTAAGTATTGCATTGGTGTGGTTTCAGACTGGTTACAGGTTTGCCACTCTCCACACTCCAAGTCACAGTTAACCCCACCCCACCACAGGGTGACTCAAATTGACCTTGGCCCAAACTACCCAAATATAAATGATGTATATCCAAATCCGCCACTGTCTCATTTACAAGCATGCTGGATTTGTAGGACTTTGCCTGTATTCATATTTTTTAAGGGACTGGAACTATCCCAGCCTAATTCAATGGAAGTGATATGATTGAAGTTTTCCCAAACTTGAGTAATGTTAGCCTTTCTGAAGATTTGAAATTATAATGGATTCTCATTTCAGCTTTTAGTTAATGTAATAATGGCAATCTATTACTATGATCACTCTTGCCTAATTATTCAACAAACTTGCTTCTATACCCAATTGTATAAGAATGTAACTGGGCTCAATTTTACTCCTTTCAAACAACTAGTGCCAAACGGGGCACTCATTCAACCTGTTTTCCTCTCAAGTTTGTAACTTGCTGGACAGAACAGGCTGGAGTGGTAATACTGGGCAAAAGTGAGGACTGCAGATGCTGGAGATTAGAGTCAAGAGTGTGGTGCTGGAAAAGCACAGCAGGTCAGGTAGCATCTGAGGAGCAGGAGAATTGATGTTTCGGGCAAAAGCCCTTCATCAGGAATGAGGCTGTGAGCCAAAGGGGTGGTGAGATAAATGGGAGGGGGGTGGGGCTGGGGGGAAGGTAGCTGACAGTGCGATAGGTAGTGGTAATACTACTACTCATAGGTTTACTGCCACTGCATATAAGGGAAATTAAATAGTGCAGTGCTCAATATGCTGTAGCTATTTAAAAACAGGGGACAGTTTTAAACACGGTCAGATAGAAACCATGGTGTCAGCAGTGCAAGGCTCATCTCCCTTGCACATGTATTGGTGGAGGCACTTTTGACAGAAAGGTGATTCACAGGAATAAGATTTTAGGGATAATTTCAAATTTGATATTCTTCCATTTGCACTGATGTGCTCAAGATGAAAATCCTTGACAACATGTCACCCTTTTCAGCAATCTCCATTTTCTCTCTCTCTCTCATACACACCTTTCACATGTGAAGCAGAGAAACCTTTTCAATGTTAAACCAATCCTTTCACCTTCTGAAAGGTATAATTCTTTCTTCATTACAATATTATGCAGAAGGTAGCAAGCTATGGTGATTCTAGAAACTCTAGCAGAACTGTACTGCATAGCTCCAGCAGTTATGTCCAATTCCTAACAACTAAACTTCAGAATGTTCAATAATCTTTTCCATCATTCTTATTACAGTTGCATGTGCCTTCTCATAATGGGCTTTTCACATAGTGCATGGAAAAGACTCACTGGAATCATGAGCTATTATGATGAATATCAGGAGACAGCAGTGATGACCAATCAACTATCCTGATGCATGACTTGGAAACTTCAGGACTAATGTTGTAAACTAATAAAAGATGGGAATTCCTTCGCAAGTGTCATTAGAAGGAAACCAGCAACAAAACTCGCAAGTACCTAATAGTTTGATGTGCAAACTAAGTTCTCCCAATATTCAACAGTAGTAACCTCAATACGGTATCCACTTCAAGGAATCCTTGTACTGTGTCAGTATTAATTAAAATAGGTTTGGACTATAAATCAGGGGTGGTGAACAGAGTAATGTTAGAGGGAGTGGTCATGCCCAAAGGTTTAAAGACAACTAAGTAGACTCCTGTTGAGTCTTTCAAAGGTCTGTCCACTTTTCATAGCAATGCTAATGAAAATTAAGCTAGTGTGTTCTAGCAGCAGCCTACTTTAATTCATTTACAAACTCCAGCTAACGGAAAATTCAAATCTCAGCTGCTGAAAATTCAGGGAAAATGAAGATATAGCTCCACTCTAATTAAAAAGAGAATTAAACATTTGCCTGAATTTTTAACATCTACTGATTTTGATTCTTCCAGGTTAAATTATTTTTGTCTTCAGATAAACAAATATTCACTGCCACCAAAAGATGGTTAATACACTAATAAGGTCTTGGGAGAAGACATTACTCCAAACCTCTAGAAAATTCATTGTATATCCTCAGTTCTCACAATAGTTCCTTTGAAAACTCAAATTTTCCATAGCAAAAAACATTTTTGTTTTTCTCTTTAATGCAACTGATGGATGTATTTTGGTATGCTGATAATTAAGCCACAGTATGCTCATACACCACTACATTCTGTCAGTACTTGCTTCTGCATGCCATAGACAATGCCTTTGGGTTTAGGATTTCAACTTTAAATAACACCAAGCATTAATTCCAAGATGCAACAACAAGGTTTTTAAAAGATTTTTTCTATTAATTCAGAAGTTGAGACATCTTCTGAACCACTGCAGTCATGTGGATTATCATTTCTCATAGATTGCTTAGTTTTAACTGTTGGACTTGCTCTGACTTACTTCAGAGGGCAGTTAAAGAATCAACCATACTGCTGTGGGTCAGCAGTTACAAAAAGGCCACATCAATTGGACAATAAGTTTCCTTCTCTGAAAGAACATTAGTGATCCAACTGAGTTATTATGACAAATGGGCATTTTGTGATCACCATTGCTAAGATTTTTGATTTCAAACTTTTTAAAAAAAAATTTGCTCATGGGTTATAGGCATCACTACTGTGTGGAGTCTGTGTGGAGTTTGCACATTCTCCCCGTGTCTGCGTGGGTTTCCTCCGGGTGCTCCGGTTTCCTCCCACAGTCCAAAGATGTGCAGGTTAGGTGAGTTGGCCATGCTAAATTGCCCATAGTGTTAGGTGAAGGGGTAAATGTAGGGAAATGGATCTGGGTGGGTTGCTCTTCGGAGGGTCGGTGTGGACTTGTTGGGCTGAAGGGCCTGTTTCCACACTGTAAGTAATCTAATCTAATCTAATCTAAACTAGCATTTATTGTCTGTCACTATTTGTCTTTGGTGATGAACCTCCTTCTTGAACTTGTGTATTCCATGTGTGGTAGGTACACTCACCGTGCTGCTGAGAAGTGATGTCAGAATTCTGACCTCGTGACAGTGAAGGAGTGATGACATTGTTCAGGTCACGATAGTGTGTAGCTTGGAAGGGAATTTACAGGTGAAGGGGTTCCAATGTATTTGCTGATTTTCTTTGAGTGGTGGAGTTTACAGATTTAGACGGTTTTGTTGAAGGAGCCTAAGTAAATTGTCTCAGCTCATTTTGCAGATGGTACACATGTTTGCCACTGTACATTGATGGGACAGTGAGTCAATCCTTAAGGCTGTGGATGGGGTACCAATCAGGCTGGCTGCTTTGTGCTGCAGTTACTCATCTCACAATTTCTAGCTTCTGATTTTCTTTGTAGCCACAGTATTTTTCTGGCTGATCCAGTCCAGTCTGTGGTCAATCAATAGTAACACAGACAATGTAGAAAGGGGAGGGGGATGGTGGTGAAATCAGGGACAGTCATGCCACTGAATGTCAAGGTGATATAGTTAATTCGCTTTTGTTGGAGATGGTATTTCAAGACACACTAAGTGCCAGACAATGTTACTTGCCACTTATCGGCTGAAGCCGGGATTTTGTCTAGATAATTTTGTATTTTGAAAAGGACTGCTTCAATATCTGAATGAGTTGTGAATGGTGCTGAATTAACTCAATTTAAAGTCTAAAACTGCTGTGTTGAGGCTCAAACTCAACTCTGGATTGCTGGTCCAGTGACAACCATGATGTTAGCATTTCCAATAAGTATGATCTTCAAAACAATGATTATAAATTCTGAAATCCATGTAATAAAAGCAGCATTGAACCTGACTGGCCATTGTAAAGCAGCAAACCTGATCATAGGCTTGTATGCACATATATTTTTCAAACTTCCTTTTGGAAAGTTGCTAGCCTGTCTTTAACAAGCTGTGCTAGATTATTCGAAATGGTTACTCAGCTTGTACAAATTTCCCTTTTACAAAATTAATTTTTTTACAAATTTTATTTGTGCTGATACATCGGTGAATTTGAGAATAAAACTCTAAAGCTCCTCGAGGTGCTGACATTTTTTTTCATTAAATATTCAGCGGAAACGTTATGTTAAAGGTACTTTAGCACCTGCAACACCTTCACCTTGCAAAATAGCAAAACACCCAGCAATGACATCTGCCATGGAGAGTGCTTTCTCAAATTAGAACAAGGATAAAGTTAACTTCCCAACACAGTCAGCTGTGCACATGTCTTACACTGAATTGAAAATTAGCTATGCATAACACAATTTCCTTATCATTTCCCTTGTGTTTGAAAAGATTACTTCTAGAGGTTGCCCCTGCACTAATATACCAGAAAGTAAGAATACGTGCATCATGAAAGCTGAATAGTTTTACTTAGAACAGCGCAACAGTTAAATGCACTTCTTGTTTGATGGATTGGGCCACGTTGGTCTCTTAACACGATTCAGACTGGAAAAGTATTTTACCCACTCAATTCTAAAGGCACAAAAACATTCACAAACAAAGTAGCCCTTTCTCTAACAGAAGCCCTCGACCATGTGTTTCTGCACACCTGTCTCTCTCTCACCACACTGCAAGCTAGTACAAGTGTCAGACCCTTGCTGAGGCCTGTCCAAAACACAACATTCCTTCCACAAAGGGAGCCCTAGAGATTCACTTCTCCATCAGTCATTCCAAACACAGAATGTCTGCTGCCTTCTCAGTTGGTGCCTAACGGAGGGGTGGCAGTAATATACACACTGTCAAGGGACTGACATTGAATTTAAGGGATTTTCCTTGAACAAGTTCAGTTGCAAAGCACCCCCTACATATGGTCTTTGAGAGCTAATACCAGCACATTAAGTGCAATAGCCTACCTGCAAACTTTGACCTGATGCATTTTTGTTAAACGTTTAGATATAATCAACTCACAACATACATCTTACGAACAACTGTAACACAGCACTGAGCATTGTAAGTCCAAGTTGTATTGTGTTTTTTTTGAAAAGAGGATTTTCATTGTGAGGCCTGGTGAGTTCTCCCACTATATCTTATCAAACTTGCCACTTTACTAACCCACCTCAACCCCAAGGCATCTCTTAAGTCCAGCTCCAGACCCAGCCTACCACATGCCACTCAGAGGATACCTGCCCGAAGACACGCCTCCCTTGCAACCAAGAAACCTTTAAAAGGCCACTACGTAGCTGCACGAGCACTGCCATTCTGGATGTGCCATACTCATTAACAGCCTGAGCTGGAACATGGCAGAGAAAGGGAAGATGGCACCACAATTCTCTGACAGGAACCTAGAGATTTGCAGTGGAGAGGAGCCCTCTTCCCAGAGGATCATCGGAAAAGTTTCCACCACCACATCCTGGAAGCCCAGTTAGCGGTTGCCACATGAGTCAGTGTGGTTTCTGGGCTACAGAGAAATGATCAATACCATCAAAGGAAGGTCAATGACCTTCTCCACTGCCAAGACTAAGTCCCACAATCTTTTACATGCTACTACACACTCAGTATGTCTGCTTCAGTATCCATCTCCCACCAGGGCTTGTACTCTGCCATCTTCCCTCACTCAGACTAACTCTGTCCAACCTCCAGCATTGATCCTGTGTGGCCTCTGTATTGGCTCCTGACTCCACGCAGTACAGGGAGACCGAAAGTGAGACATAAAGAGAGAGAGAGAGAGAGAGAGAGAGACAGAAGAGATGGAGAGAGAGGGAAGGTGGGGTTGGTGGTGGTATTTGGGGGGGGAGAGAGAATTGTGAATCTTTCAATAACTAAACGTGCCTTAACCATATATCTTGATGTTCATCCAGCATCATTCATGGCCATAGATGAGGCTCCCATGGCTGGAGGTCTGCACTAAAGAGCTGGTGGCATCAAGTGGAAGGAATATGAATAATGCATATATATGGCATTGCATCATGCTCTCACCTTTGACCTCCTTGTGCAACATCCCTATTACTCCAGAGCCTCTGTGCCTAAGGGTATAGCTGTCAATGAGTTGTCCAGCAGTGTCTAGGCAGGGACAGCAACATGCAGAACAGGCCAGTGCTTTAGGATGGCTTGGCAATAGGACCCTGCAAGTGCTTTCCTTTAAAAAGCCCCATCATTGGTGGGTCATGCAGCCCCTCACCCTAACAGGTCATCTTATCCCACTCACTTTGATTTCAGGAGGATGGAAGGCAACAGTGAATGCTCCTTGACTAGTGGCTTGCAGCCTTTAACATAAATGTGTCAGTGAGTGCCATCCCTTTCAGTGTAGCCCATCCTGTAAAGTCCACAAGCTTCACATCGCTCCATCCCACCTCCCAACCCAAACTGTCTAGGTACCTACTCTTGCTCGCCCTTCCCACCCAGTCCGAACCATCCAAACTGATTGTGCCAGGTGTGGTCATTAACTGTCTCCAGAGGCCAGGATTGCTCCTCACCGTAGACAACCCTCCCTTCTGCATTAACCCCTTCCAAGACCCGCTTTACTATACTTTCCCTTGCAGATCCTGCTACTTCCAATACAAATGTCATCATCCCTTCACCACAGCTTGCTGCCCTCACTGCCGAAGAATAACTTCTGAGTCTCATTCTCATGGTAACGCCTGCCCATAGTCCTACCAACCCCCATCCACCTTTCTCCTCAGTCTCATTGATAGCCTTGATGGACTGTTCAAGGTCCACCCTCAAGTGACCTGACTACACAGATCCAGATGAGAAGTGCCCAGACGCGTACAGTGTTTGTGCATTTGCTTGACAGTGTTAGACCTTAGCGACTGGCACTACTGGAGCCACAATACTGACGGGGATCTACTCCCCAAACTGCCAAAGAACAGACTACCCTGACCGGATTCAGGCCAACCAGATGCCAGACCATGACTTTGACCAGTTTCTCTGCAACCCCTTGACTGACAACCATTTCCATTGATTTCTGTGAAGACTATTCATTCCCCGAGACTTTGAGACCTCACTGCTTGTTTGCAGACCATGCCATATGTTTACTGCATAAGCTACTGGCACATGGAAAAGATATGAGATGGAACTAAAATATTGCTGTTTATGAAAAGGGTAAATGATGGCTTCTCCGGATGTCTCATTCAGTTCAGCCACAAATCTCACTACAGCCCATGTTGCTGAGACCCCTATGCCTTTGAAATATTTGGGGCTGAAGATATTGGGAAAAATGCAATACAGTATTCAGTTTTACTTGCAAACTGCACTGTGAACCATTATTGTTAAATTTGTAGGCTGCTGTGTTACAGCAAGGCTCAGGAAATATTCTCCGTTTTTGGCTCGAATTTTAACAAACAAGAAACTGTACTAGCCAAAACACAATATATTTTCAGCAATAAATTCAACACTAATGTCAGCAGTGGGTACAGGAACAATGTTATGAACAACACTGTACTTGCAATGTCAAGCTAGTCCAAATATTTAGCCATGCATTTACAAACTCCATATGGAATGAGACAAAAATATAGTCATCTGCTAACACAACATTTTGAAACAGTCCTTTCAACTATCAAGCTTTCCCCTGCTTAACTTATTTCACAACTGCAGCTGCTTTTAAAAAATGACAGCTTACTAATTGCACCTGGAAAACCTCCATTCTATTTCTGTTTATCCATTAACTTGGTATCACTGTGCTGAAGAGGGGAAAACAAAGGGCTTTGTTTTGGAACGAGCATTGAGAAGCCGATGTAGGGGCCATTTCCAGCCTTGACATTACACCTTTCATCGATTTAACTTTATGGGGGCAGCTAACTAGTGGGCTGCTTCCTTGTTAGTTATCTGAAATCGGACTGTGGATGGGAAGTAGTACCAAAATTCCTCATGTGTAGGGCAGCCAATAGTCCCTTTGTGAAGACTGTGCTGCTCGTTATCTGATGGAACAGGAAGAAGCTTAGCAAGGTGTAAGCACGATAATGCTGATGTGACCGTTTGAAAATCCCTCCCGCCCAGCTTGATCCAGTGGCTCTGTTGCAGATAAAATGCATCTATATGTGAACCTTATTGGACAGATGACCTGACGATTGCCAGTTCGTATGCTTCAAAGTTTAAACTACGCATTCACCTCATGGTGTCCTGACCTCCTGCTCTGTGCTTATTATCTCTTGTGAGTAGCAAGCTGTAGACAGAGCAAGAGGCTGTTGGCAAAATGGCAGTCCATTCGCAACATGCCAGCTCATTGTTTCAACAATTGTCTCAGCTATCTGTCCATCGCAAGATATCTTGCCTCTGGCTTTACCTGGGTGGGTCTGAAGGACAGTGAGGAAAACTTCTGCAAATGCTGGGCAGCCATTTCAACGTTCAAATAACTCATTAATTTCGGTTTTCAATCAAAGTTTCTGGCATTAAAAGCCAACAGAGTTAAATCCTGAGCTGTTAGCAACTTACCAATGTCAACGGGCAAGTGCAGAGCAGAAAGAGATACTTCAAGTAACAGGTGAAAAGACGTTGACCAATGAAATAGAGAAGCTGCTGCCCACAACACTCCTTCAGTCACTGTGTTTATCTGCTCGGCAGGTGATCACCAACTTCTTAGAATTCATTTCACTTGCTGTGCACTTTATTTAACTGCAGTGGCAGGACTTTTCTGCCAGACTTCACTGTGGCATAGGAGCAGTTTATGCTGCAACACCTTGAGCCTTAGACATACAGTATTAGGAACAGTAACACCGACAGCAGAAGCAAAGCCAACTTTTCACGTAGCCATATGCCACTTCACAAGATAGAGTGGTTGAATACAGACCCAGCTCCAAGGCAGTGAGATGCCAAAGACAGGGTCGACAGGCAGAGGCAAAGCTCTCTTAACATGTTTAAGCTTAACAGCTTCAGGCAGCTCAGGTTTTCATGCAGACTATTGCAGATATCTGCAGCTTCAGAATCAGGTTGTGTGTCCAGAGGGCCAGGTGCGGAAGTTTTGCCAATGTCTCTCACAGCAAGGTCAAATGCCCCAGTAACCCCTCCCAGAGCATACGGCATATGGCTGAGAGAGAGGGGAATAGAAGGAGGACACATAACAAAATAAGTGTCACTCTGTTTGTGAAGTACTTCAAGAGTGAAGAATGACTGAAGTAGCAAAGTTTGTATGTTTCAAAGAGTGCTGTGCAGGAGAAAGTCAGTGTGTGGGGACACCCAACTGAAATTTGCCACAGAGCTGATTTTCCCAAACTGCAGAGATCCTGATGATATACTCACTCCAACTTGGACTAACCTCACTTCCATTCACATGTGCTTAATTAGAAAGGTTCTCCTTTCCCTCGTTCCTACTGGGAAAGATCAACTCACTGCAGGTTCAGCATAGCCTCTGGGCAAAAGTGAAGGGCCAGAGGCATCAGCATCTCCCCTTTATTACTGTGATTGCTGCAGCCTCAAAAATCCATTCCCACTTCAACCACTGTAATCCATGTTAGGTTACTTTAAGTAGGGGTTATTCCTTTGACACAATTGAGGGCCCGCTTGTGATGCAGTGGTAGTGTCCGTTCATCCGGACTAGGAGACCCGGATTCAAGATCCAACTCTGAATAACATCTCTGAACAGGTTGATTAGAAAAGTTGACAGAGTTGATGCACCATCCCACTTGCCCCCACTCTTTAACTTGTGAATTTGAAAGTATGCGGTTTATGTCAAGGGTCAAATAAAGAGCTCTTGCAAAACCTGCCCCAGCCATCAACAGCTGCCAGACCAGTTTGTGGTCCTGTCATTTCAACAGGTTGAAAATACATTACAGTGACCCAGTAAGTAAATGTTACTTGGAAGAAGAACAAAGAAAATAGCTTTGTATACAGAGGAACCTCGATTATCCGGCATTCGCTTATCCGAATTTTGGATTATCCAGCCAAGGTCGCAAAGTCCTGATGCTTGACTAAACTGCATTATCCGGCATTCGATTATTGAACATCTGATTAGCTGAACAAATACCCGTGTCATTCGAATAATCGAGGTTCCTCTGTAGATAGTCTTTCCCTTCACCATTCCCCACATTTCAGAGAATGTACAGTGTCTACCTTTTCACTATCCAATTAGGATTACTGTAAATAAAGACATCATTGTCTTAGCAGACCATAGGAGACTCATTAGAGATGACTGATGGTGGTTTAATCTGAGAGTCACCAAGTGAGGGGAGAGGTTGAGAAGGAAACCCTTTCAATGGGTAACCTCAGCCAGTGTGAGAATTGATGTCACTCTACATCACAAACCAGCTGTCCAGCCAAGTGAGCTAACCAGTCCCTAATATTGAATGGTGCAACTAGAGCACCATACTATCTTTACATTTCCTAAACTCTAATAGAATATTTTTGAGGAGAAGTGTTATGTGTAGAATTTAAATCTTGAATAGATAATAATTATGAGTGTTTTAGGTGAAAACGGGTATTGAATGCATTTCTCCTTAAAACTCTTCATAAACTTTGTTTATTCAGGGTTTAGTTGCAGATTTACAGAAACCTTATTGGCACTTTTATTGCATTCCTTAACAGACAATAAACATTTCTCACTTTCTTTTGGCAGTGAACCAATCTTTATTTTAGTCCCTATTTTATTGATACTAGCAGTCAACAGCTCTATGTCCTTGTTCCTGTTAAGCAACAAATATGCTTCACTACAGCCTCCTCCTTAACACATCCTAAGTAAATTCAACACTCATTAGTTTATTTCTGTGACATTGTTGAAGTGCCTATCACAAAACAATCTTTAGTCCAACAATGCATCCTTTCAAAATCCAAGCAAAGCACCCTCTAATCAAAGCATATTGATAATACTTTCCCTCATATCTTACACAAAAATTCAAAAAGCTCTACTGCAAATGTCTCTCATGCTGATTTTTGAGCACCTAAGAAGGACAAAAGGCAATTGTTGGGCAGACGTTACGAAGTACAAAGCCCAGTAAGCAGACTGCAAAGTGAGCACTGGAATAAATGCAAGCATAATGATGTCTCATCCAAGTGTATTTGGAACCTTGCAGTGCTGAGACTGTGATGACTAAGTGCTGTAGGTTCTATACTTGCATAAGAAAGTGCCTGATAAAGGGAGACCAGGTGACAGCGTGATGGGAAAATGGATAAAATTATCACAGAGTCCTAAACCTGGAGGGATAGACAAAGTTAAAAATCACACAACACCAGCAACTTTGTACATCCCAGTCCAACACCGGCATCTCCGAATCATGGAGGGATAGAGATAGTGGTGTGATCATATTGATGCTGATAGCAATTGTTTAGTCGTATGCAAATATTAGTTTGATGAAAAATGAGGATAACAGGAAAGGATAGATCTCGAGTGCAGCTACATTCTACTTTTGAGCACAAAGCATAAGAAACAGGAGTTTGTTATATATTATCTTGAGATTGTGTCACTGTTCGATAAGATCATCACTGTTCAGCTCCACGTTTCCTCCCAATTCCAAAATCTCTTGATTGCCTCAAGTGTCCAAAAAGTATCGAATCAAGTTTTGAATATATCCACAATTGAGCAACCACAGTCCTCTGGAATATTGTATTCCAAATACCAAAATCATCTAAGTGAAGAAATTCCTCCTCATCCCTGCCTTAAAACTTACCTCCTTGTCCTATGACCCTCTAGCTAGGATAAGCAGCCTCTTAGAACTTGCCTTACCTTCCTCTAAAAAAATGTTTATGTTACAATGAGAACCTCTCATTCTTCTGAACTTCAGAGAATATAGGACAGTTTTGCATAATCTTTCCTCATAAGGCAATCCTCTCAGTCTAGGAATGAATCCAATGCTCCATTGGTGTAGCCTATCCAAGGCAAGCATGTCCTTCTTTGGCAAAGAGATCAAATCCATACAGACATCAAGGTGCAGCTGTACCAGAGCCTTATGTAATAGCAACAACAGGTTCTAATTTTTATCCTGCAAAGACTTGCATACCATTTGCCTTCATAATTATTTTCTGTGTCTGTTTGTAAATATAGTGGGAGTTGTAAACAAAATCAACTAAATTCCTCTGTATATCAGCATTTTTAAATATTATGATCTCCTATTCTTTTACCAAAGTAGAAAATGTCACTTAACTCTAAAGGTATGGATTTCTGATCACAACTTCCCAGTTAATGAAATTTCAATCTTGGCAATACTACCGACAGCAAAATAAGTGGAGTGTAAATCATATCAAACAACATTAAAAAATCAGTAGGAACAGACAGGAAAGAAGGCAGAAACACAACAATGTAAAAATGTTGCTGCAAAGGTACTTTCAGCATTAGAGAATGGGGTATCTAACCAAGTCAATAAAATTTAGAATGGTTGGGGTAGATGTAGGGCAAGAGGAAAAAGAATTTCCTCATCTGTTCCAGTGGTCATGCCTGTGGAAGCACAATTCGGGATCAGACTGCTTCTGCTGCCCAATTGCAACACCCAAGGTAGTGACAACCTTTTCATATAACACTAGAGCTTCTTAAAATAAGTGCAAGAGATACTGGTTTCAAATAGTAATCAGTCATAATAATGTAAGCACTCATAAAAAAAAACAATTTTGCTGAACAATTCTTTGAAGGGAAATTCTTCCTGCTGGAACTAATAATAATCAGCTTTGGCAATGTCCTTGAGTGCTATATAATGAAAAACCAGCATGATGATTTTCCTGATTTTACTGTAGACAGTTCTGAACCAGACTTCTATCATTAAAATGTGGAACATGTTATTAAGTAAGCTGACAGCACTCGATTGTGGTTAATGGGCTCCTCAATTTTGGTTTGACAACCAAGCCAATCAAGACTTTATCTCAAGTCCTCGTCCAGCACATCCAGCTAAATTTGGCGAATAGTATCCAAGAGAAGAACTTTGATGATTGCCCTCTCTTTACCCCAATATCATTGCAGTTAATTCTATACAAACATATTCCTAATCTGTATGGTTCACTTATTCAGTAAGTAAACCCAATGAGTTCTCAGAGATAATCTCAATGCTTTTTTTTAAATATGGAAAAACTTTCTGCCATAATTGTCCCTTACCAAAATTACTGAACTAGACAGGTTTTTGATTGTCGAAAACACTCAAATAAGTTGAAGGGTTTCATCCAATTAAACACATTCTGGACACTTTGTTCACATATTATACATTAGTGAGGGTAATATCCGAATGAAAAGGTACTGTAGGCCTGCAACCAATGAGATCAAATTTGTTCTAACTACTTCATCAATTCTCTTGAATGACTGAACTCAGTGTTGTCCAATATAAATTGCTGACTAGCCATTTGTGGTGGCCACATGCATTAATTTCAGTAGAAAATACCAATCATAATAATGAATGAGCCACATCGAGATTCCCAATTATTCAAATGGTTAACACATGAAGAACAGAATAACATTAACTGTCTAACAATGAAATGAATTTAAAAACTGATATTATAACCATACAAAATCATAATTAATCATATATTGTGATGGAAAAAATCACTGTTGATTAATTGGCTGGAGCTGAATAAATAGCATGTTTGGTAAATATGAAAATCAGGTAATAAACTGAACATTAATAATTCATGAAACCACTTCAAGGGATAGTTATCATAATTCAACTAAGCAAACTAACTGGATGTTCATCTCATGACCATTTGTGGGACTTCAAAAATGCAAAATAGCGATTGCATTTACCCATTTAACACGAAGATTTAGAGTTATAGTTACACAGCAAGAGACAGACTCTTCAGTCCATTTTGTCCATACTAACCAGATTTCCTAAACTAAACTAATTCCATTTGCCTGCATTTAACCCATATACCTCTAAACCTTTCCTTTTCAAGTAGCTATTCAAGGGGTGGCACGGTGGTTCAGTGGTTAGCACCAGGAACCAGGTTTGATTCCAGCCTTGGGTGACCATCTGTGTGGAGTGTGCACATTCTCCCTGTGTATGCATGGGTTTCCTCCGGGTGCTCTGGTTTCCTCCCACAATCCAAAGATGTCCAGGCTAGATGTGTTGGCCATGCTAAAATTGTCCATAGTGTTCAGGGATGTGTAGGGTAGGTGCATGAGTAAAATGTAGGGGAATGGGTCAGAGTGGGATACTCTTCGGAGGACTGGTGGGGCCGAAGGGCCTGTTTCCACACAGTAGGGATTCTAATGCCTGTTAAATGTTGTACTGTACTTGCATTCTACCACTTCCACTGGCAGTTCTTTCCATGTATGAAACACCCCTTTGTGAAAAAAAGCTGCCTCACACGTCCTTTTTGAATGTTTCTCATCTCACCTTGAAATTATTCCCTCAAGTTTTGAACTCTCCAATTCCAGGGAAAAGACCTTTGCTACTCACCTATTTATGCCCCCTCATGATTTTATAAACCTCTATAAAATCACTCAACGTCCTACGCTCCAGTGAGAAAAGTCCCAGCTTATCCAGCCTTTCCTTCCAACTCAAACTCTCCATTTCCCATAAAATCCTGGGAAATCTTTTCTCCAATTTAATAATGTCCTTCCTATAGACAGGTGACCAGAACTTTACACAGTACTCTAAAAGTGGCCTCACCCATGTCCTATACAACTACAACAAGATGTCCTAACTCCTATACTCAATGGTCTGAGCAATTGAGCGTGCTAAACACCTTCTTTACTGCTCTCTATAAGGCAACTTTCAATGAACTGTGTACCTGAACCGCTATGTCCCTCTGTTCTACAACACTTCCCACAGCCCTACCATTAACTGTCTAATCCTGTCCTTGTTCATCTTACCAAAATGCAACACCTCACATTTACCTAAATTAAACTCCATCTGTCACTCCTTGGCCCAAATCATCAAGATCCCTTTGTAATCTTAGATAACATTCCCTACTGTCTTCCATACAAGCAATTTTGGTTTTTACCGCAAACTTTTGCAAACTACTCACCATACTTCTTATATTCTCATCCAAAGTGTTTACCATAAATGACAAACAACAGTGGACCAACACTGATTCCTGGGGAACATCTCTGATCAATGGCCTCCAGTCCAAAACAAAAACAACCCTTCACCACCACCCTCTGTCTCCTACTGTCAAGCCAACTTTGTATCCAATTGGCAAGGTCTCCCTGAATTCTATGTGATCTAACTTCACAAACTAATCCATAATGCAGAACCTTGTCAAAGGTCTTGCTAAAGTCCATTTCAAACATTCAGTTTCAGATTTCAGTTTTGATCCCCATCTAAATGCAGGGGAGTTACAGGTACCAAACTCGACTTCTGCTGAGGACTCTTTCTCCTCCTGACACCATATATATTTAAACAAAACACTTATCTATTATATTTTTAGTTTTTAACTCAAGGACCAATGGTTAAGCTACTCAATACCTTCAAACTTCAGCATAATTAAACCACATCCTTTTGCACACAGACAGACAGATGTGCTATTTGCAATCCATCTCAAAATGACAACAGACGAATCTAGGGCATTAACAGGACAGGCACCCTCACCCCATTTTTCAACTTTTAGTGACTTGTTCTTAGATGAATAATGTCCATCAGCAATTGAAAGTTAACCTCATGGTACAGCACTAAACACTGATGCTTTCTAATTATATTTACAGCAGTTTAAGCAGAACTTTAGCTATAACACATGCTTATCACTTTTGTGAAGAGCAGGAAACAGTAACAACCATGAACAACTGCAAGGCAAAAACAGTCTCACTAGTATTGAGACTGTCTCAACACCATTGAGACTACCCAATTCTGGAGGACTAACCAACAAGGTGTCTGTTCTCGCAAAGCCTTCTCAAAGCATGCACTTACAAAGTGAAGAATGGGCATTTGTAGATCAATGCATTTGCTACTGTATGGCTTTAGCTCGGGGCAGTATAATATACATCTAGCTCTATTGGATTTGCTTATAAATATGAGATGGGAAATTAATCTGCAAGTTAGGAGTACAATATCCTCCTGCAGCCTTATTTGGTACAATTCACCCAAAATTGGAATAAAAGCTTTTACACAAATGCAAGTTGATATTTCCAAATAAAATGTTGGCACTCCTTCCAAATTTGAGGTTCATTCATCTCTTGTCATACATGAGATGAAACAGCTTGTAATCAGTATGACATTAATATGGTACTAGTAAGATTCCAACTATCCTGATGATGTAGCACTAGTTGCGCATTCCTGAATCTTGCTTACAAATGATTCCTGAATTTTCTCTCCCATGCCTGTAATTTGTTCTCTTTCATAATAAGAATCCTGGAAGCCATAGTTATGAGACAAAGTGTCCCATGTCTACTCTTCGTCAGTTTAAATACCATACTACTGATCCGTCTGGAAATGGATCCATAGTGACAATTATATTAATGTCTTGATTCACAACATGACACACATATATAGGTAAAGCAGGTACCACCTTTAGCCAACTCATGAAACATGCAAAGAATAACATCAAACTGGCTCCTAGGACCAAGATGTTGCTTTCTGAGATACATGTTCTCTGCAACGTTTTGGTATGGCTGTGAAACATGAAAGACTTACAATCATCAAGAAAAGCAATAAAACAATTTTAACTTCACTGTTTGAGTGCATTCTGGGCTTTTAAATATTGTTCACAAGGTGAAGATATCAATGAACATTTACTCCAAATTCTTAATTGCTGTTCAAAAAGTAGTGGTGAGCTGCTTTGGTGAACCACTGCAATCTATGTAGATATACCCACAGTGCTGTTTGGAAGGAAGTTCTTGGATCTTGACCCAGTGAAAGAATAGTGATATAGCTACAAAAATCAGAATGGTGTCAGACTTGGAGAGGAATCTCTGGTAAAGGTGTTCCCATGAACCTTTTGCCTTTTTCTTTCCAGGTGGCTTTAGATTTGGAATGTGCTGTTGAAGGAACTTGATGAGTAGCCAGAGTACATCTGGCAGTGTGTCAATGGTGGAGTAGGTGAATGTTTAATCTCATGGAAGGATGAAAACACTAATTTTTTTTCAGTGGCAAATTTCTCAAGTATATTCGCACTTATCAAATAGCAGTGACTTTGATGGTTCAGGAACATTGGCTGGATGGCAGACAGTATTTTTTTGTATGGTGAGGTAGCCAGATACAGAAGTTGAGTATAGCACTTAAAGTTCTGCTTGGAGGATGAAATGAGGACTCCAAAACTCAATATTCACACTAAGGAGACATTAACTGACAACAGTGAAGAACAGTGACATCAACTGTGGGCAGATGTGCACCACCACAACAATCAATGGATATTGCAGCTTGGAACAGACACCTACACCAAGAATAACAACATGGCTGGTAGCTTTAAACTATTATATTCAGGATTGAAATATCTAAACATAAATGCTGCATTCTGCAATAAATCCAAAACTATGAATGACTGAAGATCTCCATAAGCAAACATGGTGTTAACATTTTGTGATGGGAATCTCTGAGATAAGCTGCTTATCCGCAACCGAAAATTAAAGCTGAAAAATATTTCCTTCCTGTGAAAAGCACAGCAGAACTTCAAACTTTTAGAAGGACAACAAATGCAACCTGAGATGTCATGCACTGCCACATGCACACTCTGGACCTTTCTCGCTCTCATTCAGCTGTTCCCAGTCTCATTTCAGTATTATGACTCTATTCATCTCATTTGACACTTTAATAAACTTTTTTTCTTCCTTTCAGGTGTTCAGGAATGCAAGCTCCAAAATATTTCAAAGAACAGTCATACAGCATTCGAAATGTTAACTCTTTTTCTCTCCTCATGGATGCTGCCAGGTCTGCTGAGTTTCTTTGTTCTTAATTTAGATTTGCAGCATCCACAGTATTTTGGTTTTAAATTAAGAGTGAGTCCCTAACAGGATTAGGGCAATACACAGATGAACTTGGAGAATTTAAATGGGCCGTGGGATCATTAAGGTCCAATTCTACGAATTATAATACATGTTGTCATGCTCCCCATAAAATGTGCCTTTTGGTGTCTCCACGTTTTGTTTTTCTCTATACTGCTGTTCCTTTGGTGATTCCTGCAACACTATATTGTAAATGATTGGCAAGACAAATGCTGGAAATCTGAAATAAAAATAAAAAATGCTGCAAGTATACAAGTCAGACTGATGAAGAATGATGTCCAATGGCTCAGGTTCATTTCCTGTACTGGCTTCAGAGTTCATGGAGGAGATCTGCCTCCTCATCTTGTCCCCATGCTTGCAGAGTCAGTACATGTAATCTACATATAACTAATTGTCTCTAAATGAAAGCGATATCCCAATCTGGTTTGCTAATTATGTACTTAGGTCAATAAGAATTTGGAGAGAACTTTGATGGCACTATAAAGGTGTTAAAAAAAAGTAACCAACTGCATTGTTCACATGAAGCCAACAGGGTGTGCCAAGAGTGCAAATTTGTTTTCATTATAGCACATAATTCATTATTATAATAGTATAAATTATGTAAGGTTGTATGGTTATTTGTACCTAAGTGTTACTTTATTGGGATGTATGGCCATCACCCCATAAAATTTACACATCCAGATGCCACCCTATGGTCAAAATGTTTGCCCATCTCTACAGTATAAGTTTACCATCTGCAGAGGAAATTGCTTACAAACTAAATTAAAATGTATCTCCTCAAATATAATTACACATTTCTGCAAACTAGCCCAACAAACTAGTTCAACTCTAGTTGTGTTTTCATGCTTTAGTGTACATTATTTGATAATATAATTTGACATCTGCAGAAGAACTGAATGTGTTAACTCAGTGGTAACTTGTAAAACAGATAAGACAAGAGCTGTAACACCTCATAACCCAAGAATTTCACATATTGCTCTGCTAAACTTAATGCCAAATTCTTCCAAGATTTTCAACCTCATAAGGGCCTCCACACAAATGTTTCTTTTAAACTCCTGCACAACACTCATGATTGTGTTAACATTCAACTACAGCTTTTAAATTTACAGTCTGGCAGCAGGAGAAATTCTTGAGATGTTTAGCGATGTTTAACTGGACCTTTTCTTGATTTTCTCTCATCGTGATCAGAATAGCGTGTTGGATAGTAGGGGCTAGAAAAGCGTCTAAGAATGAATAGGACAATATTCAGAAGCAATTATTTCATATAAAGCAGGTCAGCATCCATGAAAATAAGGCACCAACTTTTTTTTACCAGTCTTACAATTTTGTGAAAACTTCTGCTCCCTCAATAGTTAAACTAATTTTAAACTGTAATCTTTATGAAACAGATAAATTAGAATTTCCAATAAAGTAGATCTCATATCACTTTTACACAACTTATGAGTTGATGAGCATCTCTAGTGAATAGAAGATTTTAAAGCAGTTGCATTAAACATATTGTTGAACTAAGAAACTTACAGGCATATATTAAATGTGAATATGCAAAAGTTCAGGAAAAGTGGCAGAAGTTCAACTTGAACTTCAAAATGTATGTTTTTGGCAAAAACATTAGTTTATGTTTCTCTCAAGAAAGTAGGGGTTTGACAAATTCAGGACCAAGGGCTTCATTAAGAAATATTTTTCAAATTTAGATCAACTTATATTCTTAGTGGAAGTAACTGGACAATGTACCATCAATCTTCTCCTTCCAACTAATCTGGAATGCCCCGCCTGGAAGCGTGTTAGAAATGATGTGCAAAAGATATGGAGAAAAGGCAGGAGAAAGGCACTAGTTCATGATGCTTATCTTTAGCGCTGCTGCAAACGTGATGGGTGAGGGGCCACCTTGTGGGCTGTAACTTTTCTGTAATTCTGTGAATTAGCTCATGTAGGGAAGCTTCATCTCAAGAAATGGACTGAAAACAAATTAATCTGAAGGGATGTGAAAAAATGTATTCATTCCTGTGTTTTCTGTTTAAATTGGTTGCGCATTTCAAAACATCTTGATGATTTTGAACTGATGATATTTACAAGGTGTAAATACGAATGCCGATGAGGTCTCATTACTAACAAGGCTCTAATAAAATGACACAGAAAAACACGCTGCTGTTGTATAATCCACCGAGTGCTGCATTATTCATTCAGGCTGAACAGAAATCAATAGGTCTTGTAATCTGAATTCAAAATAAGAGAAAATATGACCGGCAAGTCATTCTACTGAATTCATGAAAACTATCTCTTCATATCTGCAGAATTGAATTTTGTTCCTATATTCTGATGCCTGCTAGTGCCCTTGAGTTGTTTGTATGTTCTTTCTAGTTCTTTCAGTAACATTGGTGGTATAGTCAATAGATCCCAATCAATTACAAAAGCTTTTACATAATCACCAACTTTCATGTATGATTAAGATCTTTTGTTTCTTTACAGCAGTGGAAAGAGAAGGTATTTTTGATACTGAATCAAGAGATCCCTATAGATTTGAAATTTCACCAAACTGTTGCTTTTGACTTTGATAACAAAATATACAGTCTTTATCTATTTTCTCTAAAGCTTGTTGGAAGTAGCCTGTGTTGACAACAGATATTTGTTGAAAAAAATATATTCTATATGGTTTGGAATTTAGAACTGACAGAACAATCTTGCTCTCAGTGAGAAACAGAAATGAGCTGTAGTAATGGGAGGAAACTAGTATGGTGTGCTGAAATATTAAGCTGGAGGAGGAAATGCACATTTACTATAAATATTTCTCTTTTGAGATTATAATTTGCTTTGTGGGCCTTGCTGCCATGGGCATATAACCTTGGAAAGGCTGGCTCTTGGATCATTTGCATCCTGAGTCTTTTTGCTAAGTGGATGACTGGCTGATTATGTCTATAAATGCGGATAACTGTGTAACCTATTAATGTTTATTTCTCCTTTGGAGAAAGAAAATCAACAATGACTTTTGAGACTGTTCCATTCTCTAGCTGACAGTTTCAGTTTAAAGCAACCAATATCAGCATCAGGCATTTGTAATGCAGGTAGCAACTTAAGACAAAGCTGTAAATGCTCTCCTAATAGAACCTCATTCTCAAGAAAGCAACCATCAATAAAGCAGTGTGTCCTTTACCAATTTCCCATCAGTCAGCAGAATAATTTTGTTTGGCCCCCATGAGAAACATAGTATCCTAAGAGCAAATTACTGCAGGTGCTGGAATCTGTACCCAAAACAAAAAGTCATGGAAATCACAGCGGGTCAGGCAGTATCAGTGGAGAGAGAATAAGCTATTATTTTGAGTCTAGATGACTCTCCATCAGTTTTTGTTTTCAACATAGTATTCTGAGACACTGATGGCTACATTCAAAAGGCTTTGTTGTCCCAGAAGTGTGGCTATCTCTGAGTGAATGCCTACCAATGTCTATGGTTTGTGGCCTGTCAGGCAACCTCTGCTCCACCTCTTGAGCTTCCTTTTCAACCTAAAGGTGAATATGTCAAGGACATCCTTGCCACAAAGTAATACTGCTAAACTCAAAATTAAAGGCATTAATCCTGAAACAATGTTTCCGCATTGTCTTAGTGGAATGTGAAGTTACAGATAATCAGATATGATTCTCAGAATTTTACCTACATGGATGGTCTTCAACACTTTCACTTTCTTACTTCTACCAGCAATGCCTTGCTTATTGCAAATTGTTTTCCATGGAAGATAAATATTTCACATCAGACCCACATAAATAATTTGTATTGACACAAGTATTGATTATTGCAAACACTGTAGGACTCCAATGTCAGGATAAAGGGTAAATGAAAAAGGCCACTTCACCAGAATGGTCTTCCCTTACTATCCCATCCTCCAAAGGCATGAAGAAAAACCTAACACAATGTGTCTGAGTTGCAATGATTTAGCAAATCATCTGCGTATGATGACTAATAAATGGATGCAGCAGTACATGTGTTAGTAATGAAGTGAGCTGACTTACAAAATCAACATAATGTGGTGGTAGCAGTCACTACACTAACGTTGAAGTAACTTTATTTCCTTCAGCTAAAAATGTTAATCTGTTGACAAAATAGACACAAAAGGAACAGTGAATCTTTCATTGGAAGACAGAAAGTTGATAACGTTGGAATTTAAAACTTCTTTTCCCCTTGAGTAAAAACATTTCCTTGTAAGTTATTGAACAATAAATATTCAACTCTTCTGCATGATGTAGTAGGAAAGACTTTGTTTTTACATTTAGAACAACAAAATCTTTCTAATGTGAGCTCATTCAGAATTCACAGTTTCCATGTACCGTGATCAAACATCCCAAAACCTTTTAGGGTGCAGTGTGGGTGGTTAGTGAAGCTGACACTGGTAAAATAATATTTTGCCATATACTCATTACTTAAAAAACAAATATTGAACTATTTTGGTAGCAGTCAAGGAGATACAAAGTTTTCTCAGCATTAGTGTTACACGTTTGTAAACTTCTTAACACAATCGTTTTTCCTGGAGAGTTGGAGGCTGAGGGGTGACCTTATAGGAGGTTTATAAAATCATGAGGGGCATGGATATGCAAAATAGACAAGGCCTTTTCCCTGGAGTAGGCGAGTCTAAAACTAGAGAGCATAGGTTTAATGTGAGAGGGGAAAGGTTTAAAAGGGACCAATGGGGCAATATTTCTTCACAGAGAGGGTGGTGCATGTATGAAATGAGCTGCCAGAAGAAATAGTGGAAGCTGGTACAATGACAATATTTAAGAGGCATTTGGATGGGTGTATGAATAGAAAGGGTTGAGAGGGATATGGGACAGGTGCTGGCAAATAGGACTACATCAATTTAGGATATCTGGTCAGCATGGATGAGTTGGACCAAAGGTCTGTTTCTGTACTGTACATCTCTATAACAACAGAAATATTTAAATAAATTTCTGATGTTGTAAAATCCATTTACCATTGTCAGTGAGTATTCTGGATACTAAAACATTAGAAACACATAACTAAATAAAAGTGATTACAATGTTGCAAATTAAGCAGTGTGACTTTTATAATGCCATTAAGTATCCTGCCCAGAGAGGTGTCAGCAGTGGAGAATGCATTCCACTGGCTATTTTATGATTCTTTGTTCTGAGATTGATTTCATTTGAAACTCTTAATCAGCTGATCAATAATTGTTAGGTTTGATGGGGCAGTGTGCAATGTGCTTGGATCTCTCCAGCATCCACATTGTGGAAGTTGATTCAAGTTTAAGCTAGCTAGAGTCACACAGTACGGAAACACACCTTTTGGTTCAACCAGTCCATGCTGCAGATAATCCCAATCTAAACTAGTCCTACCTGTGTGCTCCTAGCCCATCCTTCTAAACACTTCCTATTCATGTACTTATCCAAATGTCTTTTAAATGTTGTAACTGTACCACTTCCTCAGGAAGTTCACTCCACATGCAAATCACACTCTATATCAAAGATTTGCCCCTCGTGTTTTTTAAATCTCTAACCTCTCACCTTAAATATGTTGTTGTACAAGATTAGAATTTTTTGTTCCAAATGGAAATGAGAAACCTGCCTAGTAGAAAACCTATCTGTCTGAACAACCACATGTAATATCCCTAACATTGACTCAACATCACTTTTTCCGTGTGTCTGTGCAGCCATTGGGATACAATGCTACAGTAATGGTCTTCCATAAATGTAAATTGTTGTTGTTGTTCTTGAATGGAACTAGGTCTCAATTTGGAAGGCCTGTTAAGATTTAATTCTTGGACAGTTAAAATGCCAACTGGAAACTGGTTGTGTGGATAATCTAACCTTTGGAGAAAATTGCCTTTTAATACATGACAACCAAGTTACAAGGCAGTTTGAGTTTACCACAATATTTTCAACCCACTCGTTCTGATTTAATAGATTCTTTCAAGATCAAGGGAATTGGAGGAGGAAACATTTGTGTTTCCAGATGTGGGTGAAACCTGTCAGCTCAGCTACAATATTTGAGCAGAAATACAAAACCTCAGATGATTTATATTAACTTGGTTCAATGGTCGCATCTGTATTCTTATGTTGAAGCTCCACTTCAGTATTCAAATACAGGCTGAGTTGTCATAACAGACCTACTTTGGTCCACCACAGGCAGTCATTAAAAGCAATTAACTGTAATGTATATTAACAGATCAAACTTTCAGATGAGACATTAAACCAAAGCCTCATTTATCTGTTCCAGTGGTTTAATTGGACACTAAAAGCTACTGCAGCACTACTGAGAGAAAGAAACAAGAACTCTCCCAGTGTCTCACAACATTCTACTCCAGTTCTGTTTAGAAAGCGCTGGAACTAGAAGAATGGAACCGTTGCAATGAATTGTTTCAGAAGAAGGAAAAAAAAAACACTAAAAGAAAAAGAATCATGTTGAGATAGATGAAGTTGAGCTATCGGTCAGAATTTTACTAGCCTTCTTGCGATGGGCTAGGAGAAAAAAAGGTTTGTAAAACAGCAACAGAGGGGAGAGATGCCTGACATGTTCCCATCACCATAGGTGATTAGAAAGGGTAGCTGGGTAGATGCCAATCTACCGGACAGCCAATTAATTCAGTGAATTGGACAATTAGCCACCATTATAAGTTGCTACCAGCAATATTCTAGCAATACTTCAATGTTCCATTTGCTGGGGCTTGTCTGGTTAACCCTACCAATAAAAAGAATCTCAGAGTGAAAGTGCCCTCTCGTACTTTCTGATCCTTGACAGTGGTAACCTCAATTGTGCCCTACCTGATACTGGCAAGTTGCAAGTTTTCAGACCAGGCCTCAATTCTGATCATCCCATTCATAGTTTCTTACAAGATTGCAGCCAGTACTTTTACTCTGGTATCCAACTGTTCAACTGGACAGGCTTGGATCTGACATCTATCCCAGAAGTGGAATGTCCTGAGCTCTTGTAAACTTCTGGCCTCGAGGACAGAATAGCTAATGGATAGTTCTTTAAACAATAAAGTAGATGGGAACATGCTTCAAACTTCAAACTCTGTTACTTGTGCTGAATTCTGAATCAATCCTAATCTCTTTGTTAGCCAATTCAGGGCTCTCTGAGACAAACCACTCCATCAAATTGTTAAACATTCCACGCAAATCGGCACTTCTGATCAGTTAGACAGAACAGTATTCTGCAGCTGAAGAATTACCCAAGGCTAGTTCAAAATCAAATCTCTAGTTCATTATTTTGGGCTTTTAGGTGAGTTTCCTCTCATTACTCTGCCTGCTGAAGACATTAAATGAAATCATGAGACAAGTGCCTAAGGTACTAGCTTTAAAGGCAGTCAGAGTTGGTAATTAAAACATAAGCAGTGAAGAAATTGCCATTTATTTATAATGGACAGTTGAGCTACTGACTGATTTAATTTGTAGTGTCAATCATTGTAATCTTCAAATCATCAACCACTTTTAAGACTGCAGACTGTTTTTTGAAGCTATGTAGATGATCCCAGTTTGGAGAAGCAGCAAACTACCAGGAAACATTGAACAGGCAGGGGATCTTTTATTGAGGGAATAGATGGTTGGGGTAATCACTTAATAGATGAGTTTAAAATTATGGGGAACCTGTTTGGTCAAGCAGAGAAAATGGTTCTACTTGTAGGGTAATCTAAATCTAGGAGTTATGAAAAAAAGATAAGTAGAATAAATAAAAAGAAGATAATTCAACAAGCAATTTCAGAGAAACTTCTTTACCCAGGGCGGAGTTAGAGTGTGGACCTTACTATACAATATGGAGTAGATGAGGCAAATAACATTCAAGCATTTGAGGCAAGCCAAATGAAAAACACAGTAGAAGGGTTCTGACTTAAAAGGTTGGATGAAGAAATGTACGAAGAGGATTATGTGAACCATAAATATTGAGAAAGAGCAGCTAGGCCTAAACACAAATACTTTGTAAATCTCAGTAGTGTAACAGAATTTTAAGAGTTATTGAAATCATGCATGAGCACTTGAATTTACTGTGAATGTTTCAAAATGTTGCATTTTATACACAAACACTTGAAATGTTCAAAAATCCAAAAGTGCATCCAACATGAAATACTATCTGAAATTTCCCTTCATCAGATGTTTTAAAGTATGATTTAATTTGAAAAGAGACAGGAAAGTAAATATATTTGAAAAGTAAATATACCAAAGATGCAAAAGAACTACGCATCCAAGTGTTTTAGTTTACATCATCGTAAATGCACACATTGGAAACTAACTCCTATCCTCAACACTTCACCTTATTACCTAACTCCTCACATTCAAACACAGCCCACGTAATTTCCTCCATGTCACACATATTCCTCTCTTGTCCGATTTGCTTGCTGCATTAATACTTGTTCAACAGCATGTATGCAACAGCACTACTAAAATAGATGTTCCATTGATGTTTTTGAAACGTACAGCAAATCATTCAATATTCAGAAGAGAAAAAAACATTGCGTTTTAAATTTGACCCTGAAACAGATTGATAAAAGATCTTGCACTAAAATGTCAGTAAAATGAAGAAATGTTTGTAATTTCAAGCATTTTAAAACTTTTACTTTAGTATTCACAGTTATCTTTTTATCTCACAAATTGTATACTTTTGAGGGATGAAAAATTCTGAAACCTCGGAATTCTTCCTTAAGATCATTTCTGTCTCAATTTATGGGATACTAGGAGAAAAATGCTTGTTAGTTTTCTGTACCTTGTGACTTCTTGCTGAAGTCTCGAGACACTGGGCACGTAGAACATCACTCCAAAGAAGAGGAGAGGCTCATTGGCAAATTTGTCTAGTTGTTTTTTCAGGGCTTTTTCTAGCTCCACCCATCGACCCTGTTGAGTCTTACTGAGGAACCACAGTCCAAAATAATGAGTCTGGTGGAAGAAACAAGAGAGTTATATGTCAACCAAGTATTTCCACAACCCTAAGAATCACTAAACAGGAAAACAAAAAGATTCACAACATATAGTTTATTTGTATTAATTTGAAGTCATTTCCTCATGAAATTAAATAATTTGAAGTAAATATGCAATGACACAACAAAGAAATAATCTACTGCTGAAAAAATAATCTCTGGATAATTTAAAGGGTTTTAAATCAAGAGCAGATTATATACAAGATTCTCTTTACTTTCCAGAAATAGAGTAATTTCTGATGCATCACTGAGCAGATTGGTTCTTCATGTGATAAAGACATGAAAACAGTGACAATACCAGGCAGAAACTGACTTCCTTCAAAGTAGAAGCCAAAATCTTGCATATTTCTCAAAACAATCTCAGTTATTTCAACTAATGAACTGGTGAGCAGGATTTCAAATAAACTGTGATTACAATTTTTAGTATTTTCATGTACTCTCTTTCTACAGGTTTACCCCGCGAACTGTCCAATGGGCAAAAGTCAAGTTCAACAATTTTTTTTTAAAGTGTCTTTAAATTGTACACTACAAGGAAAACTGAGTGCAGAATAACCTGTTTATTACATATTTTTTGTTCTCTTTGTATGGCCTAATTTATACACAGCTGAAAATGTGTTGCTGGAAAAGCGCAGCAGGTCAGGCAGCATCCAAGGAACAGGAGAATCGACGTTTCGGGCATAAGCCCTTCTTCAGGAATGAGGAAAGTTTGTCCAGCAGGCTAAAATAAAAGGTAGGGAGGAGGGACTTGGGGGAGGGGCGTTGGAAATGCGATAGGTGGAGGGAGGTCAAGGTGAGGGTGATAGGCCGGAGTGAGGTGGGGGCGGAGAGGTCAGGAAGAGGATTACAGGTTAGGAAGGCGGTGCTGAGTTCGAGGGATTTGACTGAGACAAGGTGGGGGGAGGGGAAATGAGGAAACTGGAGAAATCTGAGTTCATCCCTCGTGGTTGGAGGGTTCCCAGGCAGAAGATGAGGCGCTCTTCCTCCAACCGTCGTGTTGCCATGGTCTGGCGGTGGAGGAGTCCAAGGACCTGCATGTCCTTGGTGGAGTGGGAGGGGGAGTTAAAGTGTTGGGCTACGGGGTGGTTGGGTTGGTTGGTCCGGGTGTCCCAGAGGTGTTCTCTGAAATGTTCCGAAAGTAGGCGGCCTGTCTCCCCAATATAGAGAGGGCCACATCGGGTGCAGCGGATGCAATAGATGATATGTGTGGAGATGCAGGTGAATTTATACACAGCCCCAGTTTGCAATTTCAAGACAAAGACAGGCTGAACATTTACAATCATGTTCAGTCAGCTGTTCTAAGGAAATGATCCCATCTTGGCCTCCTCCTCAGGTTGCTAGTATCACAGATGCCAGCCTTCAGCCCGTTCAATTCATTCCACATGATATTACAAAATGGCCGAAGGCACTGAATACTCCAAAGGCTTTGGACTCAGCAGTAGTACCAATGAATTGTGCTCCAGAACTAACTGTATCCCAAGCCAAACTGTTCCAGGGCAGCTACTAGATAATATGGAAAACTGCTCAGATATGTTCTGTCCACAAAAACTGAAGCAAATTTAACCCGATCAATTGCCAGTCCATCAGTCTATTCTCAATCATCAGCAACATTATGGAAGGATGAGTGTATTGCTGGCTGGGCCAGCATTTATTGCTCATCCTAATTGTCCAGAGGGCAGTTAAGAGTCAACCACATTGCTGTGAGTCTGGACTCACATGTAGGCCAGATCAGATAAGGATGGCAGTTCCCTTCCCTAAAAAGACATTAGTGAACCAGATGGGTTCAACAATGGCAATGGACTCATGGTGAATTCCATGACTGTAAATTCCAGATCATTTTTAAATTGAAATTATATTCCATCACCTGCCCAAGCAGGATTCAAACCTGGGCCCCCAGAACAATACTTGGATACCTGGATTAACAGTCCAGCAATAATATGACAAGGCTGCCACCTCCCCTTGGCGGTGATGCTCTTTGGAAATTTAAAGAATAACTAAATTGGGTCTTTTGAGCCTTCTTTTTATTCGAGACCTTGTTCTACCTTTTAAGATATATCTAAGTCAGAGATAGAAATAGGATGATGTTGTAACTTTCTGTGCTACATCAACTCCCCTCTGACCTAACATGCTCTCCCTCACTTGTCCAAACGAGACTTACTTCTGTACTGACTGCATTCCTTTCTCAACTGCAAGGTCTTCCCACTCATTTCCTGTTGCCACCTCCTCAGGCCTCTTTAAGAACAAGGGAGCCTCATTGCTCTTTAACACGCTTTTCTGCTGTTTAAGGAGAATGGAAATGCTGCCCCAAAAACTATTCACCCTATATATTTGAGACTTCTTGCCTCAGTGGATAATAATGGTAAAAAGTCAGCTTCATAGCCAGTTGTCTCCCAGAAACTAATAACCAAAATACAATTAGCTGAAACTATTAGAAATCTGGCAATAGTTCATTTTTCGTATTACAAGTCAGCCAAACTTTAAGGCATTGGAAATTCCTTTTGACGATATCTACTACAAGGTTTATTGATGTCAATTATATCTTACAGTATGTCCCATCAGCACTCTGGCTAAGTCAGCCACAGCATTTGACTTTTACCACACAGCCAACATTTTACCAGCACTCATGGAAAAATGGTTAAAGGCAAAAGTTTAATGGGACATATCATAGTCAGCTCCTAAATACTGATTTTCCTTCCCCCCTCCCCCACCTCAAATACTGTACTAGAAAACAAAATCCTGAGCCAGTGCTGGGCTGATTGACTGAAGCTTTGATGTAGGGTAATGGTAACATTTCATTAGGTAAGTGTAGGAAGATATTGGTGACCTAAAAATATTGTTGCTGCTGATTTTGGCAGACAGTTGGTAGAACATACTTACGTTAAGATACAGATAGGATTACATTGGCTACACTTTTGTGATTCTACATAAAGTTAGGACTCTGACTACTCTGGGACCTTAATTGTAAATAAATATAGTTCCATTTGAAAGGTTCCTTTCTGGTGTTTTATTATGCAATCCATTAAAGTATTTCCAACTCATTCCCTGTGAATTCTTTATGTAATCTTACTCCATTATCTAAACACATTAACAGGTAGCACAGTCATGCGCTTCTAATTTATTTTTATAGGATCACATTATCAGCCTGAGATTGTTTTTAATTGATGCAAGAACTGTTGGAAGCAGTTAATATCAGATTTTAAAAAGGTAAAGCTTTTTATGTAATGCTGGGTGCAGACAGACGCTAAAATCTACCTGTGCAAGGTTAAATGCATTCTTTGTTTGCAAGGACTTGGACTTGGGTTTCACCTTCATATGTAAGTTGGGTATTTCAGCTGTGACCTCCAATCTGTTGCAGTTATCGAAGTCTGCATCTATCACAGTAGCTTCTATTATTCTTATTCCTGACATTTGTTTTTTCTTATTTCTTTGTGCTTGTCTTTCCCTCATTCTATACTTTCTTACTATTCTTGATTTTTATTTTCTCCTTTCTCAAAACTGGCTACTAGTGTTTCAAGCTTGCAAGCAAACGTCGGTTTTCTTTTAATTCCTGGGTTCAGTGTTTCCACTTCTAAATCACAGCTGCTATGCGTTTCTCTAGCATTTGTTTTCAAGTCAATCCAGTTACATTTTTCTCTCTAAACTTCTTGCTTCCATTATATGGACTTTCTTAATGGCACAATGTATTGTTTTCAACCATTACCTCTTTCACCCCCATTGTGCTCAAACAGATCGTGATCGTTTAGCTCACATTTAGTCTCAGCAGAGTAGACATTTCCTCTCATTCAGTATGGTGAAGATCAGTATTTTAAACCCTTCACCTCTGACTTCATCCCTCATTCTGGTCACTGACGAGAGGCTGAATCAAATGGTTTGTAGCCTTGGCACCCGACATGACATTGAGCTGAGTTTCTGATGACAAATGCTCTCAAACACTATAACTGCCTACTTCCATCTCCATCTCTGCTCTTTCACCTACAGCCAGACCTTTTCCAACACCCTCGTGATTGGGCTTTTCATTGTCCATAGCATGGTGAGCTTATCTAAAACTCTGTTCCTTACATTCAAACTTGTTTCAAGTCCCACTCGCCAATCACTGCTGTACTCCAGCAATGCAACACATGTTACAGTTCTCCTTCTTGCATTCAAACTTCCTCAATAACCTCATCTCCATAACCTCTTCCATCTGACCACCTCTGAGTTCTCTGCATTCCTCAGTTAGGACTTCAGTGTATTCTCTATGACACTGCTCTATCAATAGTTGTGCTATTAGCTTTCTGGACACTAAACTTGGCATTCTCTCGCTAAAACTTATCATCCTTGGATTGCTCCTTAAAACCTATCTCTTTGAAGAAGCTTTCTATCACCTGTCTGAATATATACAAAGGCACCCACAAGGCAGGGAGATTTTTATCAACACTAAAGAGGCGGTATGAACTGCAATGTCATTTCCATTTTAGTCCTGTTTCAATGTTTCACTTTCTACACTTAAGTATTTTTATTTCCACTTTCAGGGTTAGATTTCTCTTTGGCAATAGGAGAGAGAGATGGGGAAATTTTCCAGGGCTTGCCCAACTTCCCATTATGGGAGAAAAGTCATTCATTGGGATTTTAACAAGGCTATGCTTTTAACTGGTAAGAAGACAGATTCTACATCCAATTAAGGAAGGCAGTTGGGGTCTCAGAGTTGGATGGCCAAGAGAGGTCTTCTAACTTGAGAGGAATGTCAGGCTGTAATGGAAGGTAAGGAGGGCACAGGGTTCTCAAAAAGAACAGCACCTCTCTTAAATTTGCTTAAACTTTTAACCAAAGAACAATTTCAGCAGCCAGGCACAGAAGTTAAGAATGAGCTGCTCCTCATTGCCTTTATCTTTAAGCCTGGCCTACTGGTGTTTAGATACCTCATCTGGTCTCTGCAAATATGGAACTTGGAAGCAGACTGGAAAATTCTAGTTCGCCACAACTGAGCTCTTAATAAGGCTAACTGTCAGCTAGCACTAAATGCCGGAGGAATTATCACAGAAGCGCTTCACAGGAGGCTCCCAAGCACTGAGGATGTCACCTAGACAGGGGATGAAACGTCTGCAACACAAATTCCCAGCTCGGCAAACAGAACCACAACAATGAGCACCCGAGCTACAAATCTTCTCCCAAACTTTGAGCACTGCATGTCATTCTGCTGGCCCCAATCACTTCTCTACAAGAAAATGGAGTTAGACAACTGGCCCAGAGTTAGACAACTGGCACAAGTTCAGCTCTGCCTATAGTGGAGAACACTAATCCAATTCTTTGTATTTTGTTGCTCCCCCTTATTTTAGAGCACTACCTGCTGCTTGGTTTCATCCCACTTCTTTTGGAAAGAAACTTTCACATGGTGGGGGGGGAATTAAAAAGTGAGACTTGCATTTGGGTAGCACTTGTTACAACCTAAGGATGTTCCAAAATGCTTTACAGTCAATTCAGTACTTTTGAAGCATTGTCACCATTTGTAATGTAGGAGACACAGTAGCCAATATGGGCACTGCGTACGCCTATGTACAGAAATGGTATAATTATCAGCTTGTGTGTTTTTTGAGAAGGCTGACTCAAGGATAAATATTGGCCAACAACCTTACACTTGTTAAAAATGGTGTCTTTGGATCTGTTACATGTACTTGAGAGAGCAGTGGGACCCAGGTTAAGGTAACACTTGAAGGACAAGACCTCAAACAGTGCAGCACTCTCTCAGTACATCACTGGGGTGTTGACTTGATTTTTATATTTAATTCTTAAGGTGGCATTTCACGTAAGCAAATCTTGCCAGCCAGCTGGAGTGTTGGCTAGAGTCCCATGTTGCACTTAATGACTTCACAGAATGAGGCAATCCGACACTTCACTGGGCAACAGAGGGCCTTCTCTGGAATCAAGGCAGATGATCCATCCATTGGCAGCTGCTAATTCTTTGTTGCAATACAACAGCTCCCAGAAAGTGGTGATTTCTGCTCTTTCAAAATTATAACTGCAGAGGTTCACAGGTTAGTAATTGCAGGAGAGGGAAACCAAAAGGCAGGGGTTTACAAGAGAGAGGATGGCTCAGGATCCAACGTCAGGTGGTATTAAGTGCTAGGGTTTGCTGCTTAGGCGTCCCTCAGAGAGATTCACTAACCCACTGCTAGATAAGTACCAGCAGCCATGGAGTCTGGGGCTTAATTCAGCAATTAATACCCACTTTACGGCCTCAATTGGAAGCAGGGTGGAACACCACCCACAAATCTCTCCATCACAGACTGATATGGGGTAAATGTGGGACAGTCGCAGGATCTAACCCACCCATCACTAAAATCACCCAAGCGGAGGGCATCAAATTCTGCCCCTGAGAGTGGACTTGAATCTATAACCTTCTGACTCATCCACAAGATTGCTGCCAATTGAGCTACAGATGACATGTGAAGTTCTCAAACTTGCACAAATTCCAATCCAGCTATTTGAACTGTACACGACTTTCAACTTTTCTCGTGACTTATTTGTTCATCATTCTCTTCACCTTAATGGCTGAAGCTCCATCTTTCACACTTGCACCCCATCCTAATATTTTCTTGCACGAAAGTCGCTAACGCAAAATTCTCTAGAGCCTATCATTTCCTGCTGATATTCCAATCCTTCATCACTTACCTTGTATCTTCAATCAAGGTAAGTACTTGCCCCACTCATTACCATTAACTTCTCCACAGTTCAACTGCTTCTGGCAATGTTGCCTATCTCCACATTACGCAAATTTTATTCAATCTACCCCTGCAAACGTCCAATTTCTCACACAGTCAAAACAAATAAGCACTCTCAAAAGGTAATGCTTAATTTTTAAAAAACCCAAAAAAACTTTAGATGCTGGAGGCATGATGGCCAGTTTGTGTTAGCAAACTCAATCACAACATTATGATGTAGAAGGAGGCCATTTTCCCAGCGTGTCTGCACTGGCTCTCCAAATGGGCGTTATGGCTTAATGCTATTCTCCTACCTTTCCCCTGTAACCTGCACATTCCATTAATTCAAATAATCAATAATGCCTGAACATCTCACTGAGTTACTTACATTATAGTTACAGGAATGCAAAGCAGATCCAAACCACTTGTACAAAAAAGTGTTCTCACATCACATTTGCTTCATTTGCAAATTACTCGAAATCTGCGCCCCTTCCCACTCAATCCTTTAATGAGTGAGAACATTTTCCTTCATCTACTTTCCTCATGGTTTTGATAGCTTCTATAAAATTTTCTCTTAGCCCTCCCCTCTCCAAGGAAAACAGTCCTAACCTTTCCAATTCATCTTCCCAACTGTAGTTTCTCGTCTCGAGAAACATTCTTGTGAAGTTTTCCTGCATCTTCTCTAACGTGTTCACAATCTTCCTGTGCTCAGAACAGTGTATAATATTCCAGCTAAGGCTGAACTACTATCTTACACAAGTCCAGCAAGTTCCACTCCTATTCACACTTCTTACAGTCTCACCGAGCCTATACTTTGACTGAAGTACACTCCAACCAGCTTAAATTTGCCAAATGCATATTCCAATATAAGGGGTAGAATTTGCTATTTGTGAATCAGCAGTTGTTTCACTTTGTGGTATTAATTAAAGAATAACAAAGAAAAAAGAAAAGAACATGGAAGATTACAGCAGAGAAACAGGCCCTTCGGCCCTCCAACCCTGCGCCGATCCAGATCCTTCATCTAAACTGCTGCCTATTTTCTAAGGGGCTGTATCCCTCTGCTCCCTGCCCATTCATAACTTAGAGTAAATGTCTAATTTGACTATGTGGTGTGACAGACAGACCTGAAAGGCTTCAAGTTCAATTGTTCATAAAGTTAATTGGAAAAATAAGTTATGAAATTACATTTGTTCAGAATGCTACTGACTCGTGGAAAGGAGAAACAAATAAACAAGTAATATTTCTGTGCTGTCCAGTAACTGCCAATATCTTGTGCTAGAAAATCTGCTTGTTTGAAATATTGGAAAGAACAACATCAGGTTTTTCTGTGATAGTTCTGTACCCTCTTATTATACACTGTAAAGGACATTAGTTCTCAACTATATTCACAGACAAGATCCATTTGGCTTGGTAACCAATGAAAGACTGATAGGATGTTACTTTAATTCTGTTTATTTTTTAAAAAAAAGTCAACACAAATAGCACTTTACTATTCCAAACCTATAACCATCCCCACTTTTCTTCCATTCTGGCTGTTTCCTCCATTGCTGTCTCCTTTCTGAATTACTCTGTATACCTCTATGTTTGCTCTTCTCTCATGTCCAATGTTCTGCATCTTTCTCATTCTCTACTTCCATTACTTCCAACCAGTGTATTTGTAACATTTCCCTTGTCTGTTACTTCCATTCTTTCTTGGTCTCTGCTGATTAAAGCATCGCTGTCATCACACAGTACATCCCAATAGTGTACTGGTTAAAATGGCTTTGAAGCTTGAACTCCAGCTTGCCATTTTGATACTTCTTGTTGAAGGTCATAATTAATGATCATTTGGGTGAGGTTCCAGAATGAGTTGGCATTGAAAAAACCCAAGAAAAAATTAGTTTAGAAGTGAATCACAAGGTGCTTCTAGCAAAATTTTAATACAAAATGCTAGTAATTCATAAGACGTCAATCTAATATAAAACAATTGTGTAACAATTATATTTTGAAATTGTTGAGACACTGTGTCAGCATTGTAGAGGATGTCACACAGACAGAATCACTATAGTAACGACTTACACATCTGTAAACACCCACAAACAATCCTACCTTCCCCAAAGTTCTTTAGGGATGCATGTTTTAAATGGAACAAATTGTGTTTAAACCGTCCCACTTATTTCAACATCATAAAGAGAGATGTTTCTGGCATTATTTCAAAGAGTAATTGAAATAACATGTTATTACAACAACATTTAATACATTAACGTGGACAGGAACGTGGGGATATAGGTTGTCTACCCTGCAAGAACCTGTGTAATATCTGCCCCTCACACGGCAAAATGAGTGAATGATTAAATAAAGTTAAAAATCACACAACACCAGTTTATAGTCCAACAGGTTTATTTGGTGGCACTAGCTTTCGAAGCGCTGCTTCTTCATCAGGTGATTCTGAAACAGGATCATAAAACATAGAACTTATAGCAAAAGATTATGGTGTCATGCAGCTGAAATGATATATTGAGCAAAACTAGATTAAGTTTTTCATCTTTTAGAATAGGTTTGTTAGTTTCGGTTCATTAATACATAAATCCCAGAACTTCTTTAAGTCACATTCTCAGGATAGCTTTAAGTTTTATAACATAAGATGTCATATCTCAGCTCAAACAATGCATTAAAGGGGTGAGGTTAAAGTCTGCCTGTCTCCCAATTTTGACTCAGACTGGTTCTAAAATGGAATTTACACAATATTACATGGATTCACTGCCTGTAGGTTATGTATTTTTTTGAGCAAAATAGGATGTATACGCAAATATAATTCTGCAAATATAAATTCACCCCATAAACGTGTGCGTGCGCATGAGTGCATGTGAGAGTATGCTTCATGTGTACAAGCTTGGTAAAGGATGTGTGTGGATGTGATGGGGTATAAGCCTGAGAGAGGTGCCTGTGTGGATGTGAGTATGGGGGTGTACATGTGTACATATGAGAGAGGATCTGCACAAGTGTGTGAGAAAGTAAGTGTGTGTGTGAGAGAAAGTGAGAGAGTGAGGAGAGAGAGTGAGAAGAGAGGGAGAGGGGAAATAGTGCAGTGGGGTCACCTGTAGTGTGACATGAACCCGCTTGAGGCCATCCTCATGGGTACCAAACTTGGCTATCAGTCTCTGCTCGGCCACTTTGTGTTGATGCCCATTGTCCCCACACATTCACCCATGCACGTACCCTCTCACAAGCTTATACCTCAACACATGCATACATATACTTTGCCAAGCTTGCACACTCGCAAGTACACACTCTCTCACATGTACTCACATTCACACACACACATTCACTCTGTCTCTCTCTCTCTCCTGTGCACACACACACACGTTTATGGGGTGAATTTATATTTGCAGAATTATATTTGCATATACATCCTATTTTGCTCAAAAAATACATAACCTACAGGCAGTCAATCCATGTAATATTGTGAAAATTCCACTTTAGAACCAGTCTGAATCAAGATTGGGAGACAGGCAGACTTTAACCTCACACATTTAATGCATTGTCTGAGCTGAGATATGACATCTTTTGTAATAAAACTTAAAGCTATCTTGAGAATGCGACGTAAAAGAAGTTCTGGGATTTAAATATTAAAAAACCAAAACTAACAAATCCATTCTAAAAGATGAAAGACTGAATTTAGTTTTGCTCAACATATCATTTCAGTTGCATGACACTGTAATCTTTTACTATAAATTCTATGTCTTATGGTCCTGCTTCACAACCACCTGAGGAAGGAGCAATGCTTCGAAAGCTAGTGCCACAAATAAACCTGTTGGACTATAACCCGGTGTTGTGTGATTTTTAACTTTGAGGAGAAAGTGAGGTCTGCAGATGCTGGAGATCAGAGCTGAAAATGTGTTGCGGGAAAAGCGCAGCAGGTCAGGCAGCATCCAGGGAACAGGAGAATCGACGTTTCGGGCATAAGCCCTGGATTTTTAACTTTGCCAACCCCAGTCCAACACTGGCACCTCCAAATAATGAACAAATAGTAATTTTTCAGACAAATTGTTTACATCTCAAGAGAAGCTGAGTTAGTTGCATGTGTGACTTGTGTGGAGTGCAATGGGACAATAAAAACATTTTAAACATTTTGAAACACAGGATTAGGTAAATTATTAGCCACAGTCCACAAATAACCATAGGCATTCCTCTCCATTAGAGAGAGGGACATACACAATTGATTATACATAGCTTGAAGGGCAGGGGAAGGAAGGAGGACCCCGAGGAAATGTATGAAGATTGATCCAGTGCCATTGACATTGTGGTACTGGCTTTGTTGTGTTAATGACCCAATGCTCCTCCCTATTTGCTTCAATGACATTTAACCTAATGGGTCTGAGTTTAAAATTAACCCTTCAAGTAAACCTCTGGAGGAAGGCGAGATTTGAAGGAAAAAGCTGCTCCCTGATTTAGGTGCTGAAAAGTAGATCAGCAATCACACATCTTTAGGTTACCTGGATTAATTCACTGAAAGGTAGAAGAAAAAAGGTGAAAGGGAAAGACGAGAAATTAAAACAATGCTGAAACAGTTGTCAATGTCTTTAATACCCATTTTAAAAAAAAAATTAAAACTTTGTTTCCCATGAAAGATATCAGGCTACACTTTTGCAGAATTAGTGAGACTCCACAGATCCATAAATGGAGTCCCAGAGTAGAATCTGGGATTCAAGGTGGGATGAAGGTGAGGGCTGGTACTATAGTGATTCTGTCTGTGTGACATCCTCTACACTGCTGACATAATGTCCCAACAATTTCAAAATCTAGTTGTTACACAACGGTTTTATATGTAGATTGACATCTTATGAATTGACATCTTTCTCATATTAAAATTTTGCTAGAAGCCCCACCTGATTCACTTTTGAACTAAGTTCCTTTGTTGGGTTATGTGTTTGCATCCTGCATTCCTGATCTGAGTAGCTCCACTGCAGAGAAAAGCCATCCGCTAGTGCCAAATTCATGAAAATTGCAGGGGGCTGTCATGTTAATGATAGTAATGTAATAATCACTTATCAAGGTTCAATTAATTCCCTGGGCTAGTTTCGTGAAAACAGCAAAGCACAATACAAGTTATGAACCAGACATTGAGGTAAATCAACTGATTTCTTTTTAGCAGCTGCAAACTCAAAGATAGACTGTCAGCAACAATCTCAACATTGCATACACATAAACATGAAGTCCTTCAAGATAAGCTCTTTTTAAAGGAAAAAGAACGGTACACACACAGCATCCCTTCCTTTCCAAAAGGAAATGTCTAACTTTTTATAAGAGAACCTATGAGTCTTTACAAAATGTGCGTGATTTGCTCGTGAGCAGCTCTCGTGATGATCACTTTGTTGTCAAGTTCCACCCCCCAACCAATGGATTGCAATTGCTTTCCAGAATTTGATATGGAGGAGCCAGTGTTGGACTGGGGTAGACAAAGTTAAAAATCACACAACACCAGGTTATAGTCCAACAGGTTTATTTGAAAGCACTAGCTTTCAGACTGCTGCTCCTTCATCAGGTGGTTGTGGAATAGGACCATAAGACACAGAATTTATGGCAAAAGATTACGGTGTCATGCAAGTAAAATGATATATTTAACAAACCTCGATTGTTGTTAAGCCTTTCATTTTTTAGAATCTGTATTTGCTGAATTATATTTACAGATACATTCTACTTTGCTCAAAAAATACACAATTGGTAGGTAGTCAGTGCAAACAGTTAATCCATATAATATTTTGTGATTTCCACTTTGGAAATAGAACCAGTCTGAGTCAAGATTGGGATACAGACAGACTCACACCGTTACGGCATTGTCTGAGCTGAGACGTCACTTTTTAAAAATATAAAACCTTATCTTGAGAATGTGACTTAAAAGAAGTTCTGGGACTTACACATTATTGAACCTAAACCTGTAATCCATTCCAAAAGATGAAAGACTTAACAACAATCGAGGTTTGTTAAATATATCATTTTACTTGCATGACACTGCAAGCTTTTGCTATAAATTCTATGTCTTATGGTCCTACTCTACAATAACCTGAAGAAGGAGCGGCGCTCCAAAAACTAGTGCTTCCAAGTAAACCTGTTGGACTATAACCTGGTGCTGTGCGATTTCCAGAATTTGTTTCTCCTGATGCACCACAGCCAGTTTTGGTTTCAGATTAGTCACAGACTGTTCTTCTTTTACAAATGGAAGCAAACGTTAATGGCATTTACTGTCTTGTCCCTTGAAAGCTTCCAGTTCATTTTGAAGTTTCTGGTTTTGTAGCCTGGTTTCTTCAAATTCTATCAAACTTTAGCTCTCTGGTGGACTAGTATATTTGCTCTTTCAGAACCAGCCTTAATAACTGTCAGTCTCTCCAACTTTTTTTTTGAATTCCTTGAAGACCAAACCTCTTCCACTCGCTGTTCCCCTGCTTGTTTGGTTTCTTCCAAGTTCTGTTACAGTTTTTTTTACTAGAGTAACATTATTAGCATTTTTTTCTGAAAGCACTGACATTTTTTGTGTTGTGCTAATGCATGTTTTTGCATGTCTCACATTTTCTTGAGTATTCCTTTGAGCATGAACTGTAGTTGCTTTTGCTGTGCTGGATTTTTCACATGCAAGTTGCTCCAGACCATCCTATAATCTCACATTCCTTTCATTGGATTAGTGATACAGAGTTTGGTGCCTAACCTGTTTCCTTTCTTGCTCTTTCAATTCTTCATTCAGATTTAGGAGCTGAATGGAGATGAATCATAAGACGTACATTGGAGGTGGTTCAGAGGAGACTTACTGGATTGAGATATGGAATGAACAGATTGTTTTATTAGGATAGATTACACATGGATGGCTCATCTCTACTGGAGTTTACAAGAGTGCAGGTGATTTGATTGAATTTTACAAGCATGGAAAATCAAGGGTAATCAAAGGTAGATGAGGATGTGGAATTTGAAACACAAATAGATCAGTATGATCTTTCCAAATGGCAGAGCAGACTAGGGGCCAAATTATCTATTTCTGCTCCTATTTCATAAATTTAGTCACATTTGGGAAAAAAAAATTATTAGGGATTGTTGTGGGGGAGGTCTTATCTCATAAATTTGAGCGGTTTTTGAGGATGTGGCGAAGATGATTAGTGAGGGAAGTGTCTACATGGACTTTACAAAACATATAACAAGGTCCCTCATGGTAGGCTGGTTCAGAAAATTAAGTCACCATAGGATCCACAGTGAGTTGATAAGTTGGATACAAAATTGGCTTGGTCATTGGAGACAGCGGTTAGTTGCAGAAGGACATTTTCTGATTAGAGATCTGAGATCAGTGGTGTTATGCAAAGATCAGAGATGGAACCTCTGTTGCTTAGAATATATATAAATGATTTGAATGAAAATGTAGATAGTCTGATTAATAAGTTTGCAGAATCGACGAAAGTTGGAGGAGTTGTGGATAGTGAAGATGATTACAGCAAGATATAGATCAGTTGGAAAGTTGGGTGAAGAAATGGCAGATGGAGTTTATCTGGATAAGTATAAAGTGATGCATTTTGGAAGGTCAAATACAAGTGAAATATATACAGTAAATGACAGTACCCTCTGGAATATTGATATTTAGAGGGATTTTTATGGGGCAAGTTCATAGCACTCTGAACGTGACAACTCAAGCAGATAAGGTGGTAAAGAAAACAAAGCATGCTTGTCTTCATCATGCGCAGTACTGAGTATAGAAGTTGCCAAGTCATGTTGCAGCTTTATAAAATTTTACTTAGACCACAATTTGAGTATGTACACAGTTCTGGTTACCGCACTATATGAAAGATATGGAGGCATTGGAGAGGGTGCAAAAAAATGCTTATGAGGATGTTGCCTGGATTAAAGTTCATTTGCTATAAGGAGAGCTTGGACAAACTTGGATTGTTTCTGCTAGAGCATCAGAGCCTGATATAGTTATATAAAATTATGAGAGGCATAGACAGGGTGGATAGTTTGTGTTTTTTTGCCAGGGTAGAAATGTCAAATACTAGGGGGCACAGGTCTAAAACGAGAGGAGAAAAAAAATGTTAAAATAGATGTGCAAGGAATGTTTTATCCCCCCGCACTGAGAGGGTTGGGGTAGTTGCCTGGAATGCACTGTCTGAATGTAGTCCAGACCCCATGTGGGATCAGTCCATTCTGTAGGCAGGCACTGAGGAGGGAGGTGTGGCTGTTGTAGCTAGTGTGCTTCAGGATGTGGTTGGTCAGCTTAGAGCAGAGAAGATGTCCTGGGGGTTGCAGTGTGAGAGAGAGAGAGAGACAGACAGACAGACAGACAGAGAGAGAGAGACACACACACAGAGAGAGAGAGAGAGAGAGAGAGAGACTCAATGAGATCATTGTAGAAAGAGGAGGAGAACTTCTTCAAGGTAGGCATCCTTGGAAGAGGTTTTGCAGTAAAGTTAAAATCAACTAAGTGAAAGTGGGTACTGCAGATGCTGGAGATTAGAGTGGTGCTGGAAAAGCACAGCAGGTCAGGCAGCATCCAAGGAGCAGGTAAATCGATGTTTTTGGCAAAAGCCCTTCATCAGGAGGGCATTTATGTATTCCTCCTGAGTGGGATATCTTTACTGTAGATTGAAGATACTGATTGCACACCATTTGTTTCGGTCAACATACAAGTATTTGTAGCATTATCAATCTTTGCTCTTAGTGCATCGCCTCTGCCAAAGCCATACAAAATTGTTTGAAAGTTGGCATTTCCTATGCGTGCAAAAGGCTGCAACTTCCACTTGTCTTGCTAGATTTGGGAGTTCTAGTGATTGCGTCAACTTTTGAATCAGGATCTCCAAGCTTAGTCAATCTGCAAAGATTACTTTATACTTACATTCATTCACTAGCTCTTCACTGCTAGAAGTCTTTGGTTTGTTTAGAAAATTTTACCGTAAAGCTTCCATGAATGTACATACAATTATCAACCCAATAATTCTGTTTGCTTGTTTCCCAACTGAAAAATAACAATCAGCCTCTTTCTGTGCATCAGCTAATGAAGTGATATACATATTCTGTAGGCTTCTATCAAAATTACATGAATTCTGGTTAATGAAAATAAAAGTTTAATCTGACTCTGGATTAATCTTCTAATTTTAGAGGCATTTCAGCTCTTTTTGACTGTTAATGTTGGCATGAGTCTGTATAGACCTTTGTTCCCAACTGCTAAGAAAATCTTAATGGCTTGCTTTTCTGTATTGGACAGACCTGAATCTAAAAAAAAAACATAGTTTTTAAGGCTGTTTAACCATACCACATTCTGTTGGGAAGTATTCTGTGTCCCAATTTAAACAAGGGAATGTTATGGACATTTTGACAATACGTTTTTGATCTTTCCTTGACTACTACCAATCTAGCACAAAACCTCATCAGTTGCCTTTTTCAAGTGAATTCATCTGGTCTCTCAATAGGGAACTGTCAGCTTACCAGTGAGCTGCGTTTTCAATACTCTCTACAAGGAACAAAGATATCCAGTATTGTTCCATATAGTTTAGCACAGTTTAAGACTGTCAATCAAGTATTTCACTTGCAAATTACTTATTCTGACTTTTCATTCACAATAATGACTCTTCATTCTAATAACTCGACCATGGAGGGTGGCACGGTGGCTCAGTGGTTAGCACTGCTACCTCACAGCACCGGGGCCCAGGTTCAATCCCACCTTCGGGTGACTGTACGTGTGGAGCTTGCACATTCTCCCAGTGTCTGCATGGGCTTCCTCCGGGTGCTCCGGTTTCCTCCCACAATTCAAAGATGTGCACGATAGGTGAATTAAATTTAGATTTAGAGTGCCTGTGCTAAATTGCCCATAGTGTTCAGGGATGTGTAGGCTGGGTGCATTAGTCAGGGATAAATGTAAGGGAATGGGTCTGGGTGGGTTACTCTTTGGAGGGTTGTTGTGGACTTGTTGGGCCAAAGGGTCTGTTTCCACAATGTAGGAATTCTAACTATAATAGGCCTCACCAGCATGAAGGTTCCCACCACTGTTCATTGTATGTGTTAATAAAAATGGTCTAATAACTCAACCACTCATTAGGGGTTATATCTATGGTCTAATTCATTTGAAACAATAAAACACATTGCAAGCTCTTAAGCAACTATTCCAGCAAAGCAACTGATAATGTATGAGCAACTTGTAAACGCAAGTCAGACTAATTGCCAGGAAGATGTTCAACATGGTATGCCCAATGTCCTTAAAGGCAAACTCTTCATAATGAATGTACAACAGGGCCAGCTTCTCAAAGAATTGTGGTTCAGTGGACCTCTGATGTCATGGCTGAGGGAACCATTGGAAAGGGATGTTCTTTAAAGGTCTTACACATGACATCTTTGTACCTCCACCCATCAGTTATTGTCCACCCACATCCTCCATGTCAATGCACTTCCATGTCCATTAAGCAGTTTACAGAAACAATTAGTCTTATCAAATCAACTACATGTATGGGAAAATTTCAAATCAGTCATTACTTTGTTTTATTTCCTTCCGGAAAAAACTGCTTCTCCTAGATCCCTAAAAACATGTCAATCATCTGGACCTTTAGTGAAGTCTCAATAGCAAATCTAGTGATACTCAATAGGTGTCTACCTTTTGAAAATAAATAATGTGCAATTAACAGGAATTGTCAATGAACAGCATTTTCTATGGATGCAGAATTTAAATAGAACTGATTTTAACAGACTAATGGAGGTCTGGCCTCTCAACTAAACCTCATTAAACACAGTGGGTTTCATGAGTTGGTAAAGGGACTCTGTGGGGAAGGTGTAAGAGCTAGATGCTGTTGTGTGTTTAATTACCATATTACAACTGGGACAAAATCTTAGAATACCAAGTATATGAACACTTTCTAGGGGATTGGGCCCAACTCTGATTATCACTTGAATTCCTGGAAGAAAAGTCCTGCTCCCAAGATGGGAGCATCAAGCCAGGAAATTTCTGAACTCCTACTACCCACTTCTATAATAAAAGTACAGCTCCTGATCACTACTTTGACACTAAATGAAATAGGGACATGCAGAGATCTGCTCTCAATGTAAAAGATAATTTAGTTTAAAAAAAATTGTATCAACAGAAATAAACAGAAAACTACTGTATTTTTCCCTTTAATAACAATGATGCCTTATTTTTTATACAACTGAAAAATATCTTCCTAAAAACATTGCAAATAAGTTATTAACTCATCCCAGCAGAAAATGCTTAAACAATATGGTTTTTGGAGTAAGGGTAATGTAAAAGATAATACAGATTCAGGGGTGAGGGCCAACAGCAAATACAAAGACCACGGCATGTCTATCAAGAGAAATATCTTGGGCTTTGAGAGGGTTGCATAATCTTCATAGCATGTCAGATGTAATCATCCTGGTACCTGGCTTATATCTTACTTCAGTCATATCCATGGACCTTGTCAAGCAGATGCTGCAAAGGTAGCAGTGCACACAGCTGTTTGTGATATATCATTTCTAATGCCTATATGATTAACACTGAATTGTTTGCTAAATAAATGTATGAAACTGCATGTGAATACAAAGTTCATATCTCATGCCCTATATTGCAATAGGTCACTTATGCAGACAGGCTTTACAAACTGAAGAAAATGGTTGGCAAGGTGGTGGGGGGGGGGGGAGGGGGAAGCTTGTGGAAAAACAGTAGTATATTCTCCTGTAAGGGGAAAAGCTAGCTGTTTCTGCAGCTGCTTAAGGCCAGCTTGATATGTTGCTTTCCATGTTCCAGGCTCAAGCACATCACTAAGCAGTTGCAGGACATTATGAAGGAGAAGAGCAAATAGTTAGAGGTCATGATCCATGTCAGACACAGTAACATGAGTAAAAAGAGGGATGAAATCCTGTGTACACAATACAGGAACTAGCAAATAAATTTAAAAGCAAGAACTGGACGTATTGATCATTGGGTTACTCAGTACCGTATGGTGACCAATAGGACTGGATTTAAGGGTACTGAATGTTTAGGAAGGAGGCATATCATTGTTAGTAAAGATGACATCAGTGCAATAATGAGAAAGGGTATTGGTTTGGAAAGCCCAGATATAGAATCAGTGAGTGAATGCAAGAAATTATAAGGTGCCGAAAATATTAATGAGTATTTGTCTCTTGCTAGTGTGGAGAATGGCAGAAAATGCAAAATTAGATTTGCAGGTAATAAAGCTACTACAGTGATGATTCGAATTTGCATATAAATTGGGCATCCACATTGCAATAATATGGTGGCAAATGCATTCCTAGATGGTGTTCAAGTTTTTTAGACCATTGATGAACCAACTGCAGTACAAGGAATCCAAGATTTGCTACCGTGTAATAAGAAGGATTAATTAATGAAATTACACAAATAGTATTGTTACAGTGCGAGCCAGTATCATAGGCACAGGTGAGAGAAGGATGTATTCATAATGTACTGTAAGCTAACATTTACCTCTCAGTTATGCTATGGATCACTATTAGACAACTGCATTCAGAGTGAAATTAATTTTCATAGAGTCAAGATAGTTGAAGCTTTGGCAGACCAACAGTTTATAAACTGCCTGCTGATTAATTTCTTGAAGTTGACTTTTTTAAACTAAAGACAAGAAAATTATTCTATCAAATATTGAAATATGGAAGAATGCATTATCAACTAATCCAGCACAATGAAGCAGACTGTGGTGAGATTCCTCTCCCTTGTCCAAATTGTTGATAACTGACCCATGGTCAAAAAGACAAAGTTTACTAACAAATCTTGTCAAACTGACCATGATGCAAAGCTAGTTTTGGGGACAGTGTTAGCGAAAACTAAATCCCCAAACTGCCATCTTCACAGCCAGCTGATGTACCACCATAAACAGTTAGGTAATAAGATGATGGGAAAATGTAGATGTCAACCCCTTGAAAATAGCAGGGTATTGACTTATGCACCCACCTTTTGGTGAAACATTTGGTGCCACAAACCTAACTTTAATGTGTAGAATAAAGCTTCTCTCTTCTTAAATGAATTATATCAAATAATCTGCTTTTTATTCTCACATAATGAGCTCTTAATCAAGGGAAAGGAAGGGAACAATAGTCAGCTTAATTTAACTGTAATCATTTGAAGACCATAAGGTTAAAAATGCAGAAATTTTATTTTTTGACACATGAAAACAATGAGGCTGGGCCAGGCGTTGGTAAGTGTATTGATTTTATTTTGAAAAGGAAAAGTAGAGCTTTATTAAAAGTTGTTACAAATTACAATGAATAAGACATTTTTTTCATGTTATCAATGTCCACCTTAAAATTACAGGATCCCTGTGGTAATTCTTCCCTCAAGGGATTGAATGCTGTTTTTGATAAAACACAACAGCAAATTTGTGGAACCCCTAAATAAGCAGAGATCAAAGTTTTGAATATGGCTACTTGCCAAAATCACTTATACAATTGTTCTCAATGATTATTCTTGACTTCCCTCTCCTTCGGAATTTCACCTTTGCACCAAGAATTATTCATTGTATCGACACTATCCTCTTTGGTCAGAATGATGAGGTTATTGTAGCCAATGTCTTTGCCAGAGAAATTACAAATGTTATTCATTTCTTGAAGATGGAAAGAAAGTTTCTCTTCACAAATTATGCCAAGTTCAGAATGAAAATCTTGAGAATGCTCATGTTTTTTAGGGCACAAATAGTTTTTGTTATAACTACCATTCTTTGCTGGATACCAAGATTTTTGGTTAACAATTTTTTTCTCACTCTTTCAGCAAACATTTTAAACACAATCCTGTCCTCCTTTGGTGTTAATTGTCCCTTGTTCAGGAGAGCTAATGTATTCCTAAATAGCACCATGCTGAATGGAAATGCGCTGTAGAAAAATCATAGCACCTCCCCCAATAAAACACATACAAGGAGGATGGGTTACCATGCTGACCTATAGTTTTTACATTAAAAACCGATTGGCTGTCTGACTCTGACTCCACCAAAAAAAGCTTCTCATTCATCTAAATAAGCCTTTTTCTACTTGTTGCCTTTTAAAATAATGGTTTTAAAAGAGTGAATGTTGAACTTGCATTTGCTCCACACACAATCTGTGGACGTCAGAGTCTTTTGGAGTTAGGGAATTTTACACCAACCTTCACAGGAAGCAGCTATTTTCTATAGAGCTACTAATAGTCCTTACTAATTATGCTTTACACGTCATGCAAACTGCACTTATTGCTAACACACAGGAAAACATGATGCTAAGACAAATGCCTCTATCCTCAACAGCGAGTAGGAAGGGGGAAGTCAGGAGTAGGGAGAAACAAGCAGCAAGAAATTAGGCTTTATGGCGTGGGGGTGGGGGGGGGTGAAGAGAAGAGGCAAGTGAGAAGTAGCAATGCAGATAAAAAAGCAAGTGAGAGGGAGTTGGGAGAGGGGAAAAGAGACGAAAGGGATTAAGAGAGGGAGAGGAGGGGGTTGATAGAAGCAATGTGAAGTAGCAACGAGTGTTTAAATGAAAACAGGTTAACTATGCACAGTAATCATGGAAATTTAAAAATCATTCTAAAACAAAAATGTGCTATCAGAACACACTTCAAACAGAGAAACCTCTGTACTGGAGTTGCTGTCACACATTGGCTTGAAACACATGTTGAAAATGTGTTGCTGGAAAAGCACAGCAGGTCAGGCAGCATCCAAGGAGCAGGAGAATCGACGTTTCGGGCATGAGCCCTTCTTCAGGAATGAGGAGAGTGTGCCAAGCAGGCTAAGATAAAAGGTAGGGACTTGGGGGAGGGGCGTTGGAAATGCGATAGGTGGAAGGAGGTTAAGGTGAGGGTGATAGGCCGGAGTGGGGGTGGGGGCGGAGAGGTCATGAAGAAGATTGCAGTTTAGGAAGGTGGTGCTGAGTTTGAGAGTTGGGACTGAGACAAGGTGGGGGGAAGGGAAAGAGGAAACTGGAGAAATCTGAGTTCATCCCTTGTGGTTGGAGGTTTCCTGGGCGGAAGATGAGGCACTCTTCCTCCAGCCGTGGTGTTGCTATGGTCTGACGACGGAGGAGTCCAAGGACCTGCATGTCTTTGGTGGAGTTGAAGTGTTGAGCCACGGGGTGGTTGGGTTGGTTGGTCTGGGTGTCCCAGAGGTGTTCTCTGAAATGTTCCGCAAGTAGGCGGCCTGTCGGATGCAGTGGATGCAGTAAATGACGTGTGTGGAGGTGCAGGTGAATTTGTGGCGGATATGGAAGGATCCCTTGGGGCCTTGGAGGGAAGTAAGGGGGGAGGTGTGGGCGCAAGTTTTGCATTTCTTGCGGTTGCAGGGGAAGGTGCCGGGAGTGGAGGTTGGGTTGGTGGGAGGTGTGGACCTGACAAGGGACTCACGGAGGGAGTGGTCTTTTCGGAACGCTGATAGGGGAGGGGAGGGAAATATATCCTGGTGGTGGGGTCCGTTTGGAGATGGCGGAAATGACGACGGATGATATGATGTATATGGAGGTTGGTGGGGTGGTAGGTGAGGACCAGTGGGGTTCTGTCCTGGTGGCGATTGGAGGGGTGAGGCTCAAGGGCGGAGGAGGAGCAGGAAGTGGAGGAGATGCGGTGGAGAGCATCATCGATCACGTCTGGGGGGAAATTGCGGTCTTTGAAGAAGGAGGCCACCTGGGTTGTTCGGTATTGGAACTGGTCCTCCTGGGAGCAGATGCGGCGGAGACGAAGGAATTGGGAATATGGGATGGGGTTTTTACAGGGGCAGGGTGGGAGGAGGTGTAGTCTAGGTAGCTGTGGGAGTTGGTTGGTTCATAGTAAATGTCCGTGTTGATTCAGTCGCCCGAGATAGAAATGGAGAGGTCTAGGAAGGGGAGGGAGGAGTCTGACACGGTCCAGGTAAATTTGAGGTCGGGGTGGAAGGTGTTGGTAAAGTGGATGAACTGTTCAACCTCCTCGAGGGAGCACGAGGCAGCGCCGATACAGTCATTGATGTAGCGGAGGAAAAGGTGGGGGGTGGTGCCAGTGTAGCTGCGGAAGATGGACTGTTCCACATATCCGACGAAGAGGCAGGCATACCTGGGGCCCATGCGGGTCCTTTCGTTTGGAGGAAGTGGGAGGATTGGAAAGAGAAGTTGTTCAGAGTGAGGACCAGTTCAGTCAGTCGAAGGAGGGGTCAGTGGAAGGGTACTGGTTGGTACGGCGGGAAAGGAAGAAGCGGAGGGCTTTGAGTCCTTCGTGATGTGGGATGGAGGTGTACAGGGACTGGATGTCCATGGTAAAGATAAGGCATTGGGGCCCGGGGAAGCGAAAATCATGAAGGAGGTGGAGAGCGTGGGTGGTGTCCCGAGCGTAGGTGGGGTGCTCTTGGAATAAGGGGGACAGGAGTGTGTTGAGGTATGCAGAGATGTGTTAGGTGGGGCAGGAGCAGGCTGAGACAATGGGTCGGGCGGGGCAGTCAGGTTTGTGGATTTTGGGCAGGAGGTAGATACGGGCGGTGCGGGGTTGTGGGACTATGAGGTTGGAGGCGGTGGATGGGAGATCCCCTGAGGTGATGAGGTTATGGATGGTCTGGGAGATGATGGTTTGGTGGTGGGAGGTGGGGTCATGGTCAAGGGGGCAGTAGGAGGAGTCCAAGGACCTGCATGTCCTTGGTGGAGTGGGAGGGGGAGTTGAAGTGTTGAGCCACGGGGTGGTTGGATTGGTTGGTCCGGGTGTCCCAGAGATTTTTTCTGAAACCTTCCCCTGCAACCTCAAGAAATGCAAAACTTGCGCCCACACCTCCCCCCTTATTTTCCTCCTTCCGTGACTTCCTTGTCAGGTCGACACCTCTCACCAACCCAACCTCCACTCCTGGCACCTTCCCCTGCAACCACAAGAAATGCAAAACTTGCACCCACACCTCCCCCCTTACTTCCCTCCAGTAGGAGGAGGTGTCCGCGAGCTGGCGTTTAGCCTCAGCGGTGCGCCAAACTACTACCGCGCCCCCCTTGTCTGATGTGGCCTCCTCTATATTGGGGAGACAGGCGGCCTACTTGCGAATGTTTCAGAGAACACCTCTGGGACACCCGGACCAACCAACCCAACCACCCCGTGGCTCAACACTTCAACTCCCCCTCCCACTCCACCAAGGACATGCAGGTCCTTGGACTCCTCCATCGCCAGATCATAGCAACACGACGGCTGGAGGAAGAGCGCCTCATCCAACCACAAGGGATGAACTCAGATTCCTCCAGTTTCCTCATTTCCCCTCCCCCCACCTTGTCTCAGTCCCAACCCTCAAACTCAGCACCACCTTCCTAACCTGCAATCTTCTTCATGACCTCTCCGCCCCCACCCCCACTCCGGCCTATCACCCTCACCTTAACCTCCTTCCACCTATCGCATTTCCAACGCCCCTCCCCCAAGTCCCTCCTCCCTACCTTTTATCTTAGCCTGCTTGGCACACTCTCCTCATTCCTGAAGAAGGGCTCATGCCCGAAACGTCGATTCTCCTGCTCCTTGGATGCTGCCTGACCTGCTGAGCTTTTCCAGCAACACATTTTCAGCTCTGATCTCCAGCATCTGCAGTCCTCACTTTCTCCTTGATACACATGTTAACTAACAGAAAAAAATCACTAATAACTTAATTGTTGAAGCAAGGTTAAGTAACCTCATAGCCCAGGCGCCTTAACTTATGATTCTTCAAGTGACCAAGCCAACAATTTCACAGTAAAGAGAATTCTGTGCACTTTGTCACTTCTTAGAGGAGGATTTATCAATTTCTACAATAGATTCACCCAGTTAATAATATCCATAACAGAGCTGTATGCACAATCACAATGAGGTCTAATCTAATCACTTTCTCCCCTGCCTGAAGAAAACAGGCCTGGAGCAAATACCTCAAATGCCACAAGATGGAATTAGAAAAGGGAAATAACAGCTAAACAGAATGATTAATACAATTTAATCATTGCAAAAAAGACCATTACTCTGACACTGGATAGCTTACTCAGCTAAACATTTAACTGCCTCAAGGCAAGAATGAGTGTTTTTTCAACAAATAAGCAATTGGTGAAGAAAACTTTCAGCAGCTCCTTTGGGAATGCGTAGAGCAACTCGAGAATGTTTACAGGCTGAAAATAGTACTTGACATAGATGAAATTACATGATACAAATGGTATCTCTTGGCAATCACTGAGTGAATTACTGAGAGTTTATAGCTGAATATCTTCTAATCCTAATCTCTTATAAGGATACCATGGTGTGTTGACTGTATGGAGTGCCTGGTCACCACTATCAACCATTGCAAAAGCTGAGTGAATCTAACTAAAGTTAGTCAAGTAAATTCAAAGTCTGCATTGTTAAATTGACTAAAATACATGGTTGTAATGTCTAAACGTTAATTTCATTATATAGTTCAAACTGTAAAGTTATGAACAACAAGATGGTTTCATGATTATCATCTGACTCCCATCAATTGCCTGAAGTATTTTTTATTTGGTGAAGGCTCACATAATTGTTTACGCTGAATATTCCTTTCAGGTGTGTCTAATAGAATTGGCAGCCAAATTGAGTTGACAAAATAAATAATTCCAGGTGTGGTTTCCCGAATACTTCCCCACAGGAAATTCCATCCTGAAAGGGTATCGGCCAGTTTGATTTTCTTTTAGTATTCTGCTCCATTGCTGCATCGAGTACTGTGCAATGACAATGCATTCTGGCATTGCCGTATGAGAGAAAAGTAAAGTATTCAGACACTAAACCTATTTGAATCCTGGCTGCTGTTCGTTAACCACAGAATGATCATAGCAACAACCGTGGCTGAAATCCTATGGGCTTTCCAAGTGCTTGTATTGGCAAGGGTTGAGAGACTGGGGAGTGTACTGCACAACTGTAGTGCTGGAGAAAAAGAGAAAAAAACCACATTTATAAATACCACAACGGGACAGGAATTATACTTGGCACTCTGCACTGCATAGGTTTTTAGATAGTTTGACACCGTAGCACAGAACTGGTTGGGCTCTAGCTCTTGACACACTCTAGTCAAAGTTACTGGCCCTCTCGTTATTCTCTTAGCGCAGATATTGGCACTTGTCTCTCATTGCAACCTCAGCTCATGTATTGGTCATCACCGTTTGTCACTCTCTAGCCCTAATTACTGGTTTTCATTGCTTGTTATTTCCTGTGCTTTGGTACTGACCCTTACTACTCTGTGGACTTGGGCACTGGCTGCTCATTGGGCTCAGGTTACTGACTTCTGGCCTCAAGGCTACTTCCCCTCAGTTACTGCACTATGTCCCATGCTACTCCCAAGTGTTGATCATTGACCTCCAGCTAGACAGGTGTGGAATGGATAGTGGGGATAGGTTGGCATGGGAAGAAAGTACATAGTTGAAAGAAGTGCTTTTTTCACAAAAATACTGATTTCAATGTGTCCATGCTAGCTTAAGGTGAGGTTGAACAGCAAATTCCAGAAACCACAGAAATCACAGTTAAGCACAGAACTGAGGAAGCTGCTGTTAAGCTGCCCTGCTTCTCTAGAAACTGTGCTAGAGTGGTATTTTCTCCATGACTCAAATGATCAAGGATTCATGAATTTAAACAAACGGTCGAATGAACACATCAGTCTATTAATGCAGAAATGCTGCAATGTCTGGATTCTTATCTTTCAGAACACATATTAAACCAAAATCCTTCCTGCCTGATCAGTCAGATGTAAAAACACCCAATAACACAATCTAAACAAAAGAGTTGGAATACTTCCCTGTGTCCTGGCTAGCAAACTCAATTTACTTTCTTGGTCTTAATTCAATCATCACTCATTCCTTTACTGTTTGTGGTGCATGCAAACTGACTGTTGCATTTGCCTATACAGACTAATACGTTCCATAGAGTAATTTTATATACACGGAATGCCCTGTGATGTCTTGAGGTCATAATAAATCACAAAAACTGATGCAAGTTCATTCTTTGCATTGAGCAGGAGATCCAAGTCCTATTCTTGAAAAACTCCAGTTGCTTCCTCCCATCTGGACAGAATTCAAAAGATCCCAGAGAGCCCACCCTTCAGACCACCACCTACCCACTACTACACCTAATAGCTAGTTGAGTAGCTGGAACCTGTCTGTCTCCAAGGGCATCACAGCATAATCAACCCTGATAACTATGCCTGCACTTCCCAGCACATGCCATTCACTAGTGATCCAGAGTGGCAACCTCAAAGCATTATTTCTTTCCTTGACAGATGACACTGGATCAAAATGTACTCCAACCAGGCAGTTGTCAGGTTACTCAGCACAACAAAAGATTAAATTTGGGCATTTCCAATAATGAACAAGCCCCACACTGTGTTTACTTACTCAATAAATCGGTTAACGCTGGACATATTGAGGAATCCACTGGGCATGCTGTGACTGCAGTTGATAAAAATATTAATGACCTCTTCTAAAAAAAAGCCAAAGCAAAAACATTTTCCCGAAGGATGTCGTCAGACAAAAGATTATATATAAGTTTACTTTATCTGTATCAGCTATAAGAAAAAAAAAGTAGATTCCATTCACTGAAATAAAAATTTGAAAGGAAACAGCAATGGTCCAGGTTTCATGGTAAACATATCAGTGAGACTATTAGCACTCATTAAAGTATAAATTGGACAGGAACTTCCTTCATTTATCTAAGCATTATTAAATGCAGATATCAGGAAGTCACTGTCTTGAGTTAGCCTGCTTCTCCACACACGTTTTTACACTTTTAACTCGCAGAGAGACTTGGCACTGAAACAGTGTGAAGTTGCAAAACTTTACAACTGAACTCACCAGAAAAAGTTGGGAGTTATTCATTGGAATGAATAAATATTAGCAGTACAATGGAGTCTGAATTTCTGACAAGCAAACTCTCTGGATGGAAAATTATCTGAGTCTCATTCCTTCACATTTTAATTATTGATAGAAAATTGTATAAATGAGTTGAAATAAGCTTCAAGTCTTTGCATATTTTATTTCTCTCCCATCATTCTTTTCGATCTCTTCCTTTGACTTTCTGCACATAACCTGGCAATGAGTTAACTATTTTAGTTTACATTTCCCAGTTTTGAGGGTCTGCCTCTGCAAGGATTCATTAATCTGATTGGTTCAGTAGATTGTTTGCACTGACATCAAATCTCCTGTAGAGGGTACTGTGTTAAAACAGCTTTATAAACAAAGAATTCTAGTTAAAAATTAAGCCTATGGACAGTTTATGGCCAAGTGTAACTGTGATGAATAATTAGCAGTATCAGCTTACCTCTGGCAAATTTGAGTTATAGGAACATATAGTCACCATTTATATTGTCTATGTGTTTATAACCACAAGAAATTAACTTTCAAACAAAATTTTGTTCTTGAGTAAAGTATCTAAAAATGTGCTTATTTCGGTAGATCATGTTTCCACAAACTACAATAATAACTATGTTCAAGATATGCAATGACAAAAATCAGCTTTACTATATTAATATATCTTGCATAACTGCAAATTCAAATTCTGATGCTATTGTTAGGAACATTCCATTTGATACATTCAATCTAAATAGGCCAACTACATAAAATCTCTTTTCGGGAGAGATTTAATGTCTACGAGCACCCAATAGCATGATGTCTAAAGAAAGGTCAACGGTAGGTTGAAAAAAAGGAAATCATAATCAATCAATCATTCTCAAGCCACCACCATTTGTAAAATATCACAACATGATGTTTGTCAACAGTTTTTACGGAGAAGACATCATTAGCAGATCCATTACCAGGATGCTGACACCATGAGTTTTAAGGAGGAAGTGAGGACTGCAGATGCTGGAGATCAGAGTCGAGAGTGTGGTGCTGGAAAAGCACAGCCGATCAGGCAGCATCTGATGAGCAGGAGAATCAACGCTTCAAGCATAAGCCCATCATCAGGAATGCTGATAAAGAGCTTATGCTTGAAACGTCAATTCTCCTGCTCATCGGAGCCTTTTCTAGCACCACACTCTTTGACCATGCACTTTAATGGTTATAAATGCACAAATAGTTTCAATTGCTGGTTATTGAAAGTAAACTCTCCTGATCGGAGGGAAAAACTTTAAATAAAACATGTTTTAAAAACTATTCAAAAGGATTATTAAAATTAGAAAATGCGACCATGTCACAATCAGAAAATCTTATTTGTTGAAGAGACAGCACAAATCAAAAAGTGTACACTGACATAAGCAGTGAGGCATGGGAAAAACCCTACTCACAATCTGTAAACACAGCTGATTTAGTATTGAAAATTTGTAATTTAATTTGGAAAAATATTTGCATCTATCATCAACATTTCATCAATTTTTCAGCCTACCTCACACATTAAAACTGCAATCAGTCAAGATTAGAGTGGTGCTAGAAAAGCACAGCAGGTCAGACAACATCTGAGGAGCAAGAAAATCAACGTTTCAGGTAAAAGCCCTTCATCAGAAAACGTTGCTGTCCAAAACGTCGATTTTCCTGCTTCTCAGATGCCGCCTGACCTGCTGAGCTTTTCCAGCACCACTCTAATCTCGACTCTGATCTCCAGTATCTGCAGTCCTCACTTTTGCCTTAAAACTGCAATCGTCAGTCACAGCACATGCCCAAGAGGCATGGCTCGCTGACTCTTCCTGACCTTTCATCTGTCTTCAACATGGACACTTGTAAAAATAAAGCACCTTTAATTGTTAGGCACCTCTCAGATGCTTTATAAATCAAAATTTCACACAGTCAAAAAGCTTAATTAAAGGGGTAGGTTTTAAAGAAAGTAGATAACAAAGATAGAGAGTCAGAAAGTTCCAAGTTTAAACTCTCGGTAACTAAAAACATGATCACCACTGGTGGAGACAACCACACCACTATCCTCAACCTATTGCTACCACAATCCACCTCTGCATTATGCCCACTCATCACTCTGCTTTTAACCATTGCATCAAATATCCACCACAGGGTCCTCTGTTTAATGTTCATATCAACCAAGGGTTGAATCCATAGATTCACCTCATGATTTTCATAGCTAGTTTTAAACCATTTAAATCAGCTTCCTGATAGGCACACCAACTGTTATGAAGGCCTCATGTTTAATAATTTTTAATTACTCTCTTACCACAGAGGAGGTGCCATTGCACTAGTGGTTAGCTAAGATGGTTCCACTTTTCAAAACAGGCGGTAGAGATTAACCAGGAATTACAGACTCGTGTGTCTCACATCATTGGTAGGTAAACTAGTGAAGGAAACTGAAGGAAAGAATTAATGTCCACTTGGAGAGGCAAGGTTTGATCAGGGATAACTAAGCATGGCTTTGTCAGGGGGAGATCACACCAAACATGTTTAATTGAATGGGAGGTGAGCAGGTGTGCAAATAAGAGAAATGAAGTTGAAGTATTTTATGTGGATTTCAGATTAGCCTTTGACAAGGCCCCACATAGGAGACTGAAAAAGAAAGTAAAAACATATAACATCTGGTGTACTTAGCAAGTTGGATCCAAATTGGCTTTTTGTGGTAGAACATTGAGTGTGCTAATAGAAGGCTATTGTGTGATAGGAGTCCAGTGTACAGTATTTCTAATTGTGATATGTGTAAATGATATAGAAGAAACTAATGGGGTTGGGGATTAAGCAAAGAGAGGTGTCAAGTTTGTAGATGACACAACGGTTAGCTGGGTGGTTGAAAGTGAGCAAGTGGCCTTAGGTCACACAAGCATGGGGGCAGATTGATCTGAAGTCAGATGAACAGATAACTGACACATAGCATTGAAGCATAAGGTGATGCATTTTGGAAGAAGGAACAGGGAATAGTCAAATGGATGGCAGGGCACTGGGAAGCTCAGAGAAACGGAAGAACCTTGCGGGGCCTTGTCCATGCTGTACAATTTACAAAAACAGGGAGGTTATGTGAGAACTGTACAGCACTTTGGTTAGGTCACATTAAATAATCACTGTGTAAGAGTATGAAAAAAACAAAAAAAGTTAGTAAGTGATGGTGTTCCTCTGGAGAGTGCAGAAACAGAAGCTGAATAACCTCCTTCGAAAGTAAAACACTTTGTGATTCTGTGAGAATGGAAGACCTATCCTGGAGTGATTTATGAAAAGTAACCAAAGCTAAGCTATTAGCATTAGCAGACTAGTTGAAGTTTGAATTTTAAAAAGAGGTAAAGAAAGCAGACACTGGAATATTTACATAGCATTTGAAATTGGCTAGGGACAAGAAAATTGAGTCAAGATTAGAGTGGTGCTGGAAATGTACAGCAGGTCAGGCAGCATCCGAGGAGCAGGAAAATCGACGTATCGGGCAGGAGCCCTTCATCAGGATGCTGCCTGACCTGCTGTACATTTCCAGCACCACTCTCATCTTGACTAATCTCCAGCATCTGCAGGCCTCACTTTTGCCTACAGGAAAATTGAATCAAATTAGACAGAATTCAGTTGCTGATGAAGGAGCTTGAATTAAAAAATGAAAAAATAAATTTAAAAACCTTAAATATGGAAAAAGTAGAGAATTTAAGAGAAATGAATGGGGGAAAGAAAAAGGAAAGTGCTTAAAAGGCTGAAATTGGAATTATGAAAGGAAGAGAAAGGAAAATGAAGAAGCGAGGCAGGAAAGAGAAAGGGAATACCTGCTTAGAAAGCTCAAAAAGAAAAAGCTGAATGTCTTAAGCTCAAGAACATTCCCTAATGGGGCAGAATGTAAGGGCAACCCAAAACGTAGCAGGAAACTGTATCAATTTGTGCAAGACCTCTAAAAGTCTGACAAAAAAGGGACTTTAAATGATTTTTCACCTTGTTTTGCCAAGTTAAACAGATGAGGTGGCCAAAAGTTAACCGGAGCTGGTCATGAAAAGTAGGGAGAACAGAAGTTTGTGCTTTGTTTTCCAAGGAGGCTGCGACACAGATTATGGATGGCAAACAAAAGACTACTCTCAATGCATATAGTTGGCCTGAGACTTACAGACAAAACTTTAATCATGGGCCAAAAGATCCAGGTACAAGTTCCACCTGCCTTAGACAGATGCCTGAACAGGTTGATTAAGAATAACCAGAAATAGAATGCTTATTTAACAAGCGCTCCTGTGGTGCAGTGGTAATTCCCTTGCGCTGGATCAAAAGGCCTGGCTTTTAAGTCCCACTGTTCCAGGAGACATGTTACAACATGCTTAAACAGGTTGACTAAAAATATCAATAATTGTTATCCAGGATAGTAGTAAATTAGCATCCAGCACAAATTTGAAAAGTCAAACATAATTCCATAATAAAACAAATCAAAGTAAACAGAGTCCAGAAATGTGCAGTTAGCTGGATTGGACATGCTAAATTGCCCTGTACTATGCAGGGTTGTGCAGGCTAAGTGCCGTAGTAAGTGTGGGGTTATGGAGACAGGTTGGGAGTCTGAGTGGGATGCTCTTTGGAGGGTCAGTGCAGACCTAATGGGCCAAATAGCCTCTATCTGCACTGTGGGGATTCAATGATTATATGAAATATATTTACTGGAAGAATGAATGAGTAAAAAAAACAGTTGGGTGCATACAAATACCAAGACTTCTAATTAATATTTTACTTCAATGCTTGCAGTTCCTCTCCCAACACCTTCACTCAAATTTCTCCTCCTTAGAAGCAAAAACTTCCCTTACAAATGTGTTGATGTTGAGAAATTACTGTATTACCATCATGCAAAATAGAATTGACATACATGATGATTCATTACATCTGACAGACACATCATTCACATTTTATCAAGTTCTGAAAAAGCCTGGTGTATAATTCCAAGGAGTTCCTTTATTTACGAATTACAAAGTTATGTTTTATTATTACATGATTCACACATTAAATTCACCTACCTCACGCAACTCCAACCGTTGAGACACGGCCTCCAAGCATTCCTGTCCAGTACTCTCCATGGAGAACGTGCATTCAATGACACTGCTATCCAGCAGCTGTATGCGTGTCACAAAGCAGTTCTTGCTCAGAACATTGTACCGTCTGGTCCTCCTCAATTTCAGCCTGAAAGGCATGGCTCACTAGCCTCCAAAACTGCCTCTCCCAGAATGGAATCCTTCAAACTGTTTGCCTGTTGTCTCACAGCTCCTGTCCTGCTGAGGGTGAAAACAGCTACCCCTTTCCTGGTGACATTTAAATATTTCAGACTTCCTGTGAACAACAAGATTGGGATAAGGTTAGAATCATGTTTGAAAGGGCAGTTTTGAACATAATGTTAAAGCTAGAAACAAAGAATATTGAAACATCTACAAGACTCATCTTAATACAGGGAAATCCAATTCTTGCAATGAAAATAGATCTTTCTTTCATAATGAACATATAAACTCAATACATACGTGTGCCATAAGATAGTTTACGAACAAGTACAGGTTGCTTTCAGAAAAGGTGATCAATTCTGGAGAATTCATTTCTTGAGCACTTTTTGAATCCGGTGTAGAATTTAATGCACTTAACAGTCAGTTTGGAGAATTATCAGGGCACTTCAGCACTCGAAGATGTTTGTCTCATCCCAAATCAATCGCAGGGCAGTATAAATTGGCAACAGCAATCAGGGAAAGTCACTGGAGGTCAGCTTTTGAGGGGGAAGAATATTCACTAATATTGTAGTGATGTCTCAATAAGACAAGATAGCTTTTTATTGTTCAAAAGAACTTGGTTTCACCAGCTAAGCCAGCAGCTGTTGCTCATTTCTAACTGCTCAAGAGACACAGAGAGAGACAGAGACAGAGACAGAGACAGATGGACAGTCAGCTTCTTAAACCACTGCCATCCTTACAGTGTAGAGATACATAAAGTGCTATTAAGAAGGCAGTTCCAGGATTTTGACCCAACAACAGTGAAGAAACAGCAATAAAGTTCCAAGTCAAGGCAGTAGGAGGCTTGGAAGTGAACTCATAGGTGGCACTGTTGTCATTTATCTGTTGCCCTTCTAGGTCGGAGCTGACAGAATTGGAAGGTGCTGACAAAGTTGTCTTGATGAGTTACTGCTCTGCAACCTTTTGCTTGCACACACTGCTGCCACTGTGTCGATGATGAGGGAGTGGATGGGATGCCAATCAGTTTGGTGAGGGGGGGGGGGGGGGAGGTGGAAATAGGGGGTGAGGTTACTGTGTCATAAATAGTGCTGAGTTTCTGGAGTGCTTTTACAGCTACATCCATCCAGGTACATTGAGAGTTTTCCAGCACACTTGAACTCTGCAGATGATGGACAGGCCATCATCTCATACAACCACTGTTTACATGGCTGGCTCAATTCAGTTCTCCTGATCAATGGAAATCCTCAAGATGCCGATCCTGGAATATTTAGCAACCAAGGACAATTGTTGGGTTCTCTTTCTGGAGATGGCCATTACCTGGAAAATATGTAGCTACTTGCCATTTAATCACCCCAAGCCTGGATGTTGTTCAGATCTTGCTGCAATTGGACATAACTGCTTCAGTAGCTAAGGAGTCATGAATGATGCTGTATATTCTACAATTATCAGGGAACATCCCAAAGTCTGACCTTATGATGGAGGGAAGGTCACTGATAAAGCAGTTGAAGATAGTTGGGCCGAGAACACTGCCCTGTGGAATTCTTGCAGAGCTGCCCTAGAGCTGAGATAACTAACTTCAACAATAACTATCTTTCTTTGGTCAGATAGGAGACCAACCAAAAGAGAATTTTCCCTTCAATTCCCATTGATTCCAGTTTTTCTAGAGCTCCTCTATGTCAAACTCACTCAAATATTGTCTTGCTTTCAAATTGTCAAGACTTGGACCAAACTGTAATGAGGCCAGGAGCTGAGTGGCCCTGCTGGAACCTAAATTAACATCAATGAGCAGGTTATTCCTGAGCAAGTACAGCTAGATTGCACTGTTGGCATATTCTTCTATCACTTTGCAGATGATCGAGAGACAGAACAGTGATTGGTCAGGTCGGATTTATCCCACTTTTTGTGGACAAGTCAGGCAATTTTCCACATTCCCAGATAGGTGTTGGGCTTTAGGTTAAAAACAAAGTTTGGCTAGAAGCACGTCTGCCATACACATTTTGAGCGCAATTGCCAGAATGTTGTCAAGACATGTACCCTTCAAGTATTTAGTGCCCTCAGCTTTTCCTTGATGTCACATGGCATGCATCAAATTGATTAAAGACTGGCCTCTGAGGCAATTGACCTCAGGAGGAGACGGAGATGGATCATCCACTCAGCATACTTGCTGAAGGTGGATGTAAATAAATTGAATCTCATCTCATCTTTTGAGCTGACACAGGGTTCCTCCATCACTGATGAATGGGGACTACTTGTGAAGTCTGTTCCTTCTGTTAGTTATTTATTTAAATTGTCTACCACCACTCACAACCGGAGGTGGCAGGGGTGCTAAGCTTAGATCTGATGTATTGGTTGTAGTCAGAGCCAAAAGGTAGTAGACTGGTTTAATGTTGATATTAACAGTAGGGCAAGATTTTAAATGATTCAAAACCGATCCATTAACTAGGGTTATAAAGCACATTCCTGTGTAAACATGTTCCATTCTTAACCCACATTCTTTATGCATTCTAGTAACCTATCATATTAACTGCATATCATAAAGCTATAAGAAGTCCATTATAAAGTCCTGTTAGATGTTGAGAAATGTTACAATACCATCAAAGGATTTTTAAAATACTATTGTGTATTTAATGAATTTGGGGTAAGCTAGCTTGAATAAATGATTTATCAGGAATTATTTTCTGTCTGCAAATCTTCAATTGCCAACAATGGTATGGCATTAGATTATTAACTCCGATTTGATAGCTCAGGTGGTGGCCCTTTGGCCCATCATGTCCATGCTGGTTACCAAAAGATCTGAACACACTAATCCCGTTTTCCAGTTTTTGGCCTATAGTGCTGGAGGGTATGGCAACACAAGTGAAGATCTAAGTGCTGCGTAAATGTTGAAAGTGTTTCTGATTCAACCACGTTTTCAAGCAGTGAGTTCTAGCCTCTCACCACCCTCAGTGAAAGTATTTCTGAACTCTAAGCCTTCTACATCTTACTCTAAATCCATACCCTCTGATTATTAACTCTCTACTAATAGAAAAAATGCTTTCCTATCAACACCATGTCTCTCAATCGTATAAATCTCTATCAGGTCCTTTCTCAACTTGTGCCTCTCCAAGATTCATGCACACTAAGTGCCTCTGACCATTTTGGGAAAGCAAATCTTAGCAGGGCTTATACACATAATGGAAATGTGTTGCTGGAAAAGCGCAGCAGGTCAGGAAGGCCCTAGGGAGTGTTGCTGAACAAAGAGACCTTAGAGTGCAGGGTCATAGCTCCTTGAAAGTAGAGTCACAGGTAGATAGGATAGTGAATGCAGCGTTTGGTTTGCTTTCCTTTATTGGTCAGAATACTGAGTACAGGAGTTGGGAGGTCATGTTGCAGCTGTACAGGACATTGGTTAGACCGCTGTTGAAATATTGCGTGCAATTCTGGTCTTCTTCCTATTGGAAAGATGTTGTGAAACTTGAAAGGATTCAGAAAAGATTTACAAGGATGTTGCCAGGGTTGGAGGATTTGAGCTATAGGGAGAGGCTGAACAGGCTGGGGCTGTTTTCCCTGGAGCGTCGGAAGCGGAGGAGTGACCTTATAGAGGTTTACAAAATTATGAGGGACTTGGATAGGATAAATAGACGGAGTCTTTTCCCTGGGGTAGGGGAGTCCAGAACTAGAGGGCATAGGTTTAGGGTGAGAGGGGAAAGATAAAAAAAAAGTGACCTAAGGGGAAACTTTTTCACGCAGAGGGTGGTACATGGTGGAGGCTGATACAATTGCAGCATTTAAGAGGCATTTGGATGGGTATATGAATAGGAAGGGTTTGGAGGGATATGGGCCAGATGCTGGCAGGTGGGACTAGATTGGGTTGGGATATCTGGTCGGCATGGACGGGTTGGACCGAAGGGTCTGTTTCCATGCTGTACATCTCTATGACTCTGTTTATGTGGCTCGTCAGCTAAGTTCCAAGTCAACAGTGAACTCCAGATGTTGATGTGGTAATTCAACAATAGTAATACCATTGAACATCAAGGGAAATGGTTATATTCCCTCAATTAAAATGGTCATGACTAGGCATTTCTGCAATACAAATGTAATTGGTCACTTGCCAGCCCAAACTAGAATGTGTTACATTTCTGTACAGACTGCTTCAGTGTCTGAGAAGTTGTAAATGGAACCAAACACTCTGAAATTGTGACTGAGAAATCATTGATGGAAGAAAATAAGCTGATTGAATCTCGGTCACCAACTGCATAAAGTTCCTCAGCGTGATGTCCTGGGATTGAGATGATTGACCTGTAACAACCAGAATTGTTTTTGTATTGGCTATAATTCCAACCAGTTGAGAAATTTTCCTTGGTGATTCTCATTGACTTCAATTTTACAAGGTCTCCTCGTTGCCCCATTGGGGTCAAATATTGCCTTGACATCCTGGGCAGACACAGCAGGCCAGGCAGCATCGGAGGAGCAGGAGAATCGACGTTTCGGGCATAAGCCCTTCTTCAGGGATGAGGGTTGGACCGAAGGGTCTGTTTCCATGCTGTACATCTCTATGACTCTGTTTATGTGGCTAGTCAGCCAAGTTCCAAGTCAACAGTGAACTCCAGATGTTGATGATGTGGAAATTCAACAATAGTAGTACCATTGAAGAAGGGCTTCCTGAAGAAGGGCTTATGCCCGAAACGTCGATTCTCCTGCTCCTTGGATGCTGCCTGGCCTGCTGTGTTTTTCCAGCACCACATTTTTCAACTCTGGTACTCCAGCATCTGCAGTCCTCACTTTATCCTGGGCAGACACTCCAATCTCACTTATCTATGGAATTAAGCTCCTTTTTCAATGTTTGGACCAAAGTATTTTCAAGGTCTGCAATCCTGTGGTCTAGGCAGAATCCAAAATGAGCAATGATGAGCAAATTATCACTAAGTTCCTGGTCCTAAACAACTGTGTCAATAACACCTTCCACTGCCTTCTTGATGACTGAGTAGACTGATGGGGCAGAAATTGGCCATTTTGGATTTGCCCTTTTTTTGTGGCTAGGATAGAAGTTGGTGATTTTCCACTTTGCTGTCTAGATGCCAGTGTTGTAGTGTACTGGAACAGCTTAGCTGGAAATGGAAACTGGTTCTGGCATTCAAATCTCCAGCATTTACAGCTAGGTTGCTGTCAGGACTGATAGTCTTTTCAAAATAAGTGTGCTTAGCAGTTTGTTAAGATCAAGTGCAGCAAATAGAATTGGATAAAGACTGGTATCTGTGATGAAAGAGAAGTTGGAAGATGGCAGAGATGCATCATTGATTTGGCAGTTGTGGCTGAAGACAGCTGAAAATGCAGTAGTCAGGTGTTTACTGACTTCCAATTTTGAGGATAAGGATGTTAATGAAACCTCCTCCATCAACTATTCAATTATTCATCACCACTCATGACTGGCTGCACCAGACAGGAATGCAGAATTCAGAGCTGGTCCATTAATTGTGGGATTTCTTGGCTCAGTCCACAACAATCCACTACAGCTGTTTAGCATGCACATGATTCTGTGTTCATCAAGTTACAACTCATTTTTGGTAATGGAATAAGTCAGAGTGCGGGGACTCCTAACTCTGGTAGTCCTGAAGCATGAATTCCTTGAGGCCCGGGTCACATTGCAAAAGCCCTGGAGCTGGTTTTGAAGATCCCTTGCACAGAAGATGAACTCTATTAATGTAATTTCTTTTCATTCTTTTGTAGCTCAAAATGGGACTGTATTATGATAAAAAAAACACCACTGTATTTTTCTAAATATAAATGTTACAACAAATAACTTATAACTCAAAAGAAAATGGATGGGAATGGTAAAGTGATGGACATGCTGCTCCAGGTGGTTACAGACTGTAATTCAACAATCATTCCACTGTTCATGGTCCATAGTAACTCAGATTCACAGTTTTGAACCACAAATCTGTTCAAAACCTATTCTTTCTTTTTGTATAGAACATAATGGCATGCATTCTCAGTGCAAAAATGGAAATTCATCAAGGAAAGTATGGTGGTCACTGCTACTGGCCTTGTCCTGTATGGTTCAGCTGTGACAGGCAGGTTGCAGAAGATGAAATCATGTAGATTTTTCCCTCCTGTTGGTTATCTCAACATTTACTGCAGGCCCAGTTCAGCAGATTTACAGGATTTAACCGGCTAGGTCAACAGCACTGATCTTGAGCCATTCATGGTGTATGAAATTCACCACCAAGAGTACATTCTGTGCCCTCCCATCATCAGTGATTCCTTAAATTTATATTCAATATGAAGGAGTAATGATTAATCAGTTTTTGGATGTGCATGCATGTGTTGGTTAACAACAGAAGCTTTCCTTACTGATGTTTGCTCTGATACCATGTGGCTTCATTGGGTTTACAGTCAACGTAGAGGATTCCTGAAGCCATACTCACCTGGTTGTAAACCATTCTGGCACCAATTGTTGTGGTCCAACTTGCTGGTCGGCCAAGACATTTCCAGACAAAAATTGGCAGAATCCAGGATATTAGTTGAAAGGTATGATACAGTATTACTACATGGGACAGCTCTCCGAATATTGGCACACGTGTCCAATCATTATTGTTGGAGGACTACTAGTGGGATTGGTTCTCACGATTAGTTTATTTTACTTATAACCATGCAACTGAAGTACACTCATCAATTAACCTATTATATTTTGCTTACTTGTTCCTGGAGATGTTAGTACTGTAATACGTGGCTCAACTTAGCTCAATTTGACAAAGAAATACACAGAGTTTGAACAGAAGGAACACACTCATGGGTTGAGTACAGGGCAAATGCCAAGAGATCCTATTTTAGCCGATTTTTATTTCAGAGAGCTACACTGAGAGCTTCACATTCATATGCGCTCAACCCATTAAATCTAAACACCAAGTTTTTGGTAATCAATAAAAGGAGAGCTAGAAGTGGTATTACTGCCATAAGGCAAGAAAAAGTAAGTAGCAGCTGTATTGTGCATTATCTTTGTTTTAAATTCAAAGTTTTAGAAGAGAAGAGGTTACAGTTAACTGATTGTAATCTTTGTATTAGAGTTAACTTTGTAACAATAGTTTAATTTGTAATTGTAATCCTTTTATTACTTAAGTCGATGTAGTGACTAAATGTATAGCATCTCACTACCTCAACATTTATACATTGTTTATTATGTAACATTACTTTACACATACTTTGTAGAACCTAAGTAGTATCTACTTCGTAATTTGTCTTCATTTGTCCTTCGTAGACTTTTGTAATTGTGTTTTATAGGATTAAGACTACAAACAACATTTTTTGCTACGTTCTTGGTTTTAAAAAGAAAAGTAACCCATTCCAGACAGCAAAAATAAAATTGCCTAACAATTGGGGCGGCATAATGGCTCAGTGATTAGCACTGGGTCCCAGGTTCGATTCCAGCCTCAGGTGACTGTGTGGAGTTTGCACATTTTCCCCGTGTCTGCGTGGGTTCCTCCGGGTGCTCCAGTTTCCTCCCATAGTCCAAAGATGCGCAGGTCAGGTGAATTGGCTCTGCTAAATTGCCCATAGTGTTAGCTGCATTAGTCAGAGGGAAATGGGTCTTGGTGGGTTACTCTTCGGAGGGTCGGTGTGGATTGGTTGGGCCGAAGGGCCTGTTTCCACACTGTAGGGGAATCTAATCTAATCAAATCAAATGACTTCTTAAATTTGATTTAAAGAAAGGCTTGCACTAATTAAGCAAACCCTGAGACTATGACTTCAGAGTATCAATCATGAGGACATGACAACATACTTCAGTAACCGAAACAAATGGGCAAAGAGATCATAAAATATCTTTTACTTTAGCAAGCAATCATAAAAGAATAGAGACTGACTATAAATGAGAAATGTGGTCCTGAGTAATGGAGCTTCAAAAGGGAACCTATCAGGATAGGTTGGGGGATGACAACATCATCTTAAAGGGACCATTACAGATTGATCCTGCACTCCTAACCTAATTAGAAAGGAGTTTTGTCTCACCTAGGCCATTCAGAATGCAATAAAGTCATTGATCATGTTGCGGGTGTGGTGTGGAAAGAGTTAGCAACTGTAACTTCCAGTGCAAAGGTGCACACCTAGTTTGAATTTGCTATCCAATTAAAAAGCAGAACTGCCCAGAGGAATTGGAACAGACCAGAGGTTGTGTCAACCCTGCATCTTAAGCCAAACTGGAAAGCAAGAACCACAGTACACCCAAAGAGTCCTGCTCTGTTAAATGTTACTTTATGAAATTAAGTAACAATTCCTGAGTTACCTCATTAGACTGTCTTTTGTTGCCTGAATAATTAGTCCCAGCCAGACATATATAAAAAATGGGATTTGATTCTAAATTGTAGTCTAAAACTTACAATGTGGAGGATTTCACAAGGTGAACTGGGCTGGGTGCCCTGTACTATGCAAGATGATTATCAAGTTCTATTCTTATACTCTTTTATCATAGTTGTCCTGCATGACACAAAAACTCATCTTACAATCTGTGCTTTGCATTCTACAACTAGGGCTTTTAGATTGGATACTTTGCATACAAAATTGCCATTTGTTTGATTATATATTAAAATGAAATTAGAGTACATCATGGCATCCAATTTGACTTTGCACACTTCATACAGGTGACAGACAACTTTAAAATATCAGGCGCAATCTGAAACTTCAATTTCAATCTGCAAAATTATTTGACCATACAACAATCAATTAAACAACAAAAACAAAGATCTGTGGATGCTGGAAATCAGAAACATAAACAGTAATTCCTGGAGAAACTCAGCAGGTCTGGCAGCATCTTTGTGGAGAAAGCAGAGTGAACATTTCAGGTCCACTGACCCTTCTTCAGAAGTGTTCTGAAGAAGGGGTCACTGGACTCAATGATAACTCTGTTTTCTCTCCACAGATGCTACCAGACCTGCCGAGTTTCTCCAACAATTTCTGTTTTTGCAACAAGTGATTAACCTAACCTCAGGCTATGTTTACTTTCAGCAATTAGATTTGCTAGCTTAAATAACGGCCATCTTGTGCTCCAGGTTGGCAGCACTATGCATTATGTTTCGTAAACTAGTACGATTCAAATATAGCAAACTACCACTGCAATTCTAAAACCATATAAATTTACTTTATACAGAAAACATTACATATTAAGTGGCATATCAATACATTTTAGCATGCTTTCTGTTGCATGTTTCAATGTCATATTGCATGAAATTTGTTGCAGTGATTATGTTCCATTTTATTTCACAAAACAACGTCTGATCACAGCTAGATATACATCATTAAGCAGTAGGAAATGAAAACCAACAACCATCAAATAAAATGGTAAGTAAATGGGTGAACTAACCTTTACAATTGCAAATATTTTGATTATTTTTCCTCCCTTTAGACAAATGACTGGTTTTATCCACAGTCAAATCTCAGTAGAGACAATGTAGTAAATTTCTAGTCCTGGACTAATAGTAGTATATCTTTAGAAATTCATTTTACAGGGGAATTGAAGAACAGGATTTACACACAACCAATTCAAGTTAGAAAATCAATAACAAGGTAATTAAGCTGAACTGACAAGATAATAATTCAGCTTCAGCTGTTGTACTGCATCCAGTTCTAGGCATTGCATTTTCAAAAAGGATATGAAGCTGTTAGGGAACATGCAGTAGAGGTTTACAACAGTGAAGCTTCTCATCTTTGGAGCCAGTTATGAAGATAGATAATCTTCTCTTCTTTGAGGAGAACAGAGCAGAGATCTGATTAAAGTATTCAAACTTAGGAGCAATTTAGTCACAGTAACTAGGGAAAGAATGTTCCCACTCATGAAATTATTAAGAAACAGAGGGTACATATTTAAAGTAATGGTTGAAAAATGCAAGAGGTACTGTGTGTGAGTATCTGGATGGTACTATCCAAGCATGTTCAATTGATGCATTCAAGAAATTTGAAGATTACAGGAAGAATAATGTAAGCAATGGCACTAAGTGAGAATCTCATTTGAAGAGTTGGCGCAGACTTGATAGGCTGAATGGTCTCCTCCTATGTAGCAACTGTGATATACCAGTAAAAATGTTGAGAATAAATTTAACTGTGGAATCGTTCATTATACCTATGCATTCCTCCAATACATTTAAATCAAAGGCTTTGATCTCTGAAATACTTAGTTTTGGAGCTGAGATTATGTTCATTGTTGAACAAGTAGTTACAATGGTACACAGTCTGAATATATGAACTACTAAGTTCCATAGCACATTGACATTACTCAAAGGCAGATTTTTCACAGGACAGATTGTAATTTAGGCATTTGTCAACAAGAAAAACTCTAGCTCCCTTACTTCAAGTATTCCACAAAAACCCCTACAAATATTGTCTAGAAAAATGTATTAATACTTAACTCACTAGCATTGTAATTACCTATCCAAGGGATATTTTGCCTTACTCCCTCTGAACAGAGAAGCATCTTCAGATTAAATACCTGTATACACACACACTTTAAAAAAAATCTTATTACCCCAGCTGAACACTATAAAATGCAGCCTCTTCAGAAAGGTTTTTGTGAACAGAATCTTTCACTGCATAGTATGTACGATGTAACTATGTTCTAACATGAGCTCTAATGAGCATCTGTACATATTATATAACCATCACATTTAGTTAGAACATGACACAACAAATACTTTCACTTAAAATTTGAGGTACATTTTGCTGAGATGCTCCAGAATTTTTATCAGCACAGCAAATTAAAAATGCTTTCAATCCACTGCCATCAAGACATAGATTTTTTTTTTGTTTGTCTACAATTCATTCAAATATGAAGGTTTGGTTCTAACACACCCAGAACAGGTTTTCTTTTCCATTGCCGTTGGCACATTAGACACCTAGGAATTTCAAACTTGGAACCAAGCACTCTGCAATGTACTATATAAAATTGTGTTGTCAATTCAGAGTACTCAAACAGCACAAGCATCCGCACTTATTAAAAATATTTCGGTGGAGAACAGATGGCTTGTCCAAAGAACATGGATGTGGAAAAAAACAATGATAGGATACCAGTCAAACTTTTTAAAGGAGATTAGAAAGAGAAAATAAAATATTTAGGCTACATTCTTTCTGATCAATTTGGAGACGTGCATAGAATCTTGTGCAGCATTTCACAAAAGATAGTGTTAAGTTTGAGTAGAAATTGGGCATGCAAAACAAATCCTTCAACATTGTAACCACTGGACTAAGCCTGATGCGATTTCAAAGCGATTCTATCAGGAATGGGCTGCCCACCAATTATATTCTGCAATGTTGGCGAGCTACTCATTTCAAGAGCCTATTTTCAAGTGGTAATGCACCACCATTTTTTTTCTCTCTAGATCTCAGCAGATGCACAGTACACAAGCCCTACACACTCGCCACAGTCTCAGTTTTAATAGCGGATTGGAGACTTGGGCAGAACTCGTGCTACTTTGTGATGGCCAAATGACATCTTAGGACCAAACTTCATAAGTAATTACGGATCCCTGCCTGCGTCTGGAGGAAGCCAATTATAAAAATTGCAGTTGACATAGCAGTCATCAGGGAAAACCAATGTAATTATGCAGGAAGTACTTGGTTATAGTTTTCAATGTCTCACACAAGATGAGCTTTCTTCAGCAGCCAGTAACTCAGAAGTTGGAGGCTATATTGACCTTTAAAAATAACGAATTTAATCAATAACAGCTGTAAAGACTGTTGCCCCTTCCTACACATGTGCAAGTCCTGATCAGAAACTGCATTTCACACCAAGCACCATTATGTAGTTAAGCACCTTGGCAGATTTATGTCAATGTTTGATGGAGAACCCCAATAAGGCAGCAACGTCTATCAATCCTGATTTTGATCATATGAACAGACATTCTTTCACTTTTTATCATGCATTTTTGGCAAGTTAAATTTCCACAAATCTGTTATTTATTTTGTTTTCTAACTTAAGAGGAATGCATCGTCTGCATACAATATAAGCAACACAAATGACAGGCAATTGTGCTAACTAAAGGCATCTATGTTGTAATTGTTCTCAAATGGTGATTGGAAATTCACATAAAGCTGTGTTTTACTGGAGAAATATATTGAAAACTCAATCCAAAGATCTATTAACTAAATGTTTTCTGAACTAATTTTTCAGACAGTCTTTGGATTCAGAGCAGATGAAACTGTCTCAAACGGTCATCCTAACTCTTCAAAAAGATAAATATTTTAAATTAGTGGCCAATATTGTTAAAGAAACAAGAGATTGGTGAATGTACAGAAGCAATAAATAGCTATCAAAAATTTAAATTCCATCCAAGTAATGTTCAACCACAATCTAACTGAATGGTGGTGCTGGCCCAACAGGCTGAATGGCCTGCTCCTACATTCCGATGTAAGAAGCATTTCAGCCAGCATTTAAAATGTCGAAAGCCATTGTTATTTTGAATCAGTCAAATAAATTGGGAAAGTTCAATAAAAAGATATTTGTTTAAGCGAAAGCAAACCTGGAACCATAAGTCACCCAACTGACAGGTCATAGTTATAGTTTGGTCTAAGTGGCAGTAGCAATCAAAGTCATTAATAACCCAGAACTCTAGCCTAAAAATCTGAAAAACGAGTGAATGTTCAAATTCCATGATAGGAATATTAGAATTTGCATTCAGTGAAAACAAAATGTAGAAAGGGAGATCGAAATACAGTAAAAAGCCAACCAGTTAATAAAGGTCCTTTATGGAAAGAGACTTACCATCTTTAATTGGTTTGAAATTTACGACTAATTCTACAATGCCACCTTTGGCTCTATCCTCTTCCTTGCCAGCAACATCCGAAGAATTAATTTTCAAAGTTAATTCAGCAAATTGGACATTAAATATATCAAGGAGCAGAGCTCAGAAAATCAATGTTACACTGTTTCATCAAGATTCAGACCAGACCAATGCAGAGGATGTCAAGACATTTGTGTCTTGTAAATAATGGCTTGAATCATCTGTGTTACAATTTTTCAGAATCTCTCTGCTGGTGCACATAATGCTCTATTACAGTGGTACAGGCAACTATATCATACAAAGCAGAATATCCAGAGCATTAAAATAAATAGTCTGCATGACAGTTATAATTTTCAATAACTCCTCTAAACAAATACATAAATCAAATTGTAATCTCCCAATTAGTACTCGATAGTGCATGTAATTTCTGTACTTATACCACAACCATAGAAAGTAAAATATTTCTAATAGAAAGGTTGAAGTAACACTGTAGACAAAGATCTTACACTTTTGTGATTTTTAATAAAACAAAAAAGTGAATATACATACATGTATATGCAGCTGCAATTTACATGATTCCTTCTGTTTGGAATCTGCCTTTTTATTACAGTGCTTTAATTCTGATCTGTTGCACAAAGTATTTATGTCGTTACTTCAAAAGTAATTCTGTTTGTATGCAAAACATAAATCAGAAGTAAAATACATGCCGCAAAGAAATCAACAATTCTGTTCATGCACTTGGACCTCACATGCTGTGGCAGATCGCAATGCTAGTAAACTGATGTCAATACAGAGATTCTGTAGCAAACAATTTCAATACCTTCTCAGGGGTGTGGATTGGCAACCTCTCACCTTGCGAGCAACTGCCTGAGCAACGCAATTATGTTATTCCACAGGAAACTCCTCAAAGCTACAGCATAGCTGGCTCCTTAAAAACGTTAACACCAATCGGTATGCAGAGATTTAGCCAGGAAGTAACAGTCTAATCGAATAACACCAGTAGCACAACTTTGTCCATGGCTAGTTGCAGTTAACTTATGCCTGTTACTGTATGTCTCTGCAATGAGCAGTTTTACAATTTCTCTCTCCTAGGGGGAAAAACGATCCAGTTTCAGGTGTCGTGCCTGTTCTTGTTGTACCTTCTGTTAATGGAATGCTGCTCTGGATACAGTCCAGCATTCCACTTCAGTCAAAACAAACAGAACAGCAACTAAAGGTAATGTGTCATCCTGCAACAGACAATTTGGAAAAGCAACCGGTGAGACCAAATGTAAACATTCAGTGATATTTGTGCTGTGTGCAACTTTCATTCATATGATACCACAAAAAGAACGGGTCCGATATCTAACCACCTGGAGGAACTATAGTTTCTGAAGTTTCAACAAAGTGGAAGGTACTTCAATTTCCTATGTTTCCAGACACATCTCATCAATTACATTCTCCAAAAGTCATCCCCTCCTCCAAAGTGATGTTTCCTCATACTTTTCTCCTCTCATGAGGAAAGTGACATTTTCCCTGCCATAACATTGAATTAATACAATAATTTGGCATTTGTATATTAATAGTGGCTTCTAAAAATACAATTCTATCCTCCCCCCTCTTCTATGCAGCACCACAATTGCACTTTCAATTTTCCTTCTTTTCATTGAGAAATGAAAGTGTGCAAATATTTTGCATGTAATAGTTTAAAAACCACCAAAGTAGCTGATTTCTCTGCAGCACCAAATCTTTTACAGCATATGACACGGAGGCCCTGTCGAGGATGTTGTCTCTGAACATTTTACATCTTTTTTAGGGAATACAACAATGCATAAGGTTATTTTCTCTAATCATATATTTCTTCATCAAAATTCTTTAGAGGAAAAATATTTTCTTTATATGGTAGGTCGTCAATCAAGTCAAGACAGGTGGGATACTTTCCGATATGAAACCAGGCATTTTACACAAGACTCAGAAAAAAATACTGTGCCAATTTGCTACACCTTTACTTGAGAAAATTGACTCCACTTCCAAGATGATTCCAGAAACAACAGCTATCTGGACATAACTTCTTCAGAAGGCATCCTTCCTTCCTTCCTCCCCCCACCCATCACCCCTACCCCCCCCCCCCCCCACCCTCCATTTTTTAATTGTCTTCATTATATATAATATATTTTGATTATCAAGTGTGACCTTGGGAGTGTTTTGGAATTGTTAATACTGGTCTGAGTTTAGGATGATATATTTTTTGGTAGGTTCCCCCAACACTTAACTCACTGATTCCTTGTGCAATCTCTGGCTCAATTCACTTTTACATGTGATAGTAGACCGAACATGTGAAGGGACCCCAACTAAAGCTCCCAATTTAGCTTCATCACCTTCACACAAAACCTGAACCCAAACTAGACTTCTAAGGATAAAGAAAGAGAGATCGGACCCTTGAAAATGCAGCACTCTTGGGAGCCTAAGTGTGCTTTGGATAGTGCAGACCAATGTGACAGTAGTTCCAAAATAAATACTACCAAGTTTCAGCATTATGAGTTACAGGTAGAATATCAATGTTTTACACCTAAGATTACCATTTACATATGGCTGAGTTATTTTACTACTTTTGGCGAAATCTGTGTGTTACCAATATTAGTCTTGGTTAGGGGCAGAATTTTGGTAAGTCATTATTGACTTTTTGTGTTTCTGGGATGTGAGCATTGCTGGCAAGATTAGTATTTATTGCCCATCCCTAACTGCCCTCAAGGTGGTCATGGTGAGCTTTCTTCAACTGCTGCAGTGGAGGTTGTGTAGAAACATCTAGAGAGATATGAGGGAGGAAATTTCAAGATTTTGATCCAGTGAAAGTCAAAATGGTGTGTGAGCATGGGGATAATGTAGTGTTCCATGCACCTACTGGTTTCATTCATCTTGCTGGAAGAAGTTGTGGAATGGAAGGCCTGTACAAAAAAAAAGATTCAAACCTTCCCCACCCCATCTCTTATCCTGCCTTCCTCTACTTTGCCTGCTTCCTGGGTTCTTGAAATTTCTCACACAGGCTTTCAGGGAGCTAGGTTGGAAGCTTGGAGTTAGAACAAACAGAGTTGTTGTCTCTGGTTTGTTACCCGTGCCACGTGATAGAGATTTGAGGAATAGGGAGAGAGAACAATTAAATGCGTGGCTTCAGGGATGGTGCAGGAGGGAGGGGTTCCAGTTTTTGGATAACTGGGGTTCTTTCTGGGGACGATGGGACCTCTATAAACAGGATGGTCTACACCTGAACCTGAGGGGAACCAGTATCCTTGGGGGGAGGTTTGCTAGTGCTCTTGGGGGGGGTTTAAACTAACTCGGCAGGGGCATGGGAACCCAGATTGTAGCTTCAGGGTGCAGGGCCTGGAGTGTAGGGAGGTGAGGAACATGGCATCAATTTCCAAGGAGGGTGCCTGTAAACAGGGAAGTGGCTTGAAGTGTGTATACTTCAATGCAAGAAGTATACGAAATAAGGTAGGTGAACTTGCAGCGTTGGTTGGTACCTGGGACTTCGATGTTGTGGCTATTACGGAGACATGGCTAGAACAGGGACAGGATTGGCTGTTGCAGGTTCCGGGATTTAAATGTTTTAGTAGGGTCAGAGGTGGGGGTAAAAGAGGGGGAGGTGTGGCATTGCTTGTCAAAGATAGTATTACAGCGGTGGAAAGGACGATGGATGAGGACTTGCCATCTGAGGTAGTTTGGGCTGAGGTTAGGAATAGGAAAGGTGAGGTCACCCTGTTAGGAGTCTTTTACAGGCCTCCTAATAGTCCTAGAATCATTGAAGAAAGGATTGGGAAGGTGATTCAGGAGATGAGTGACAGTAATAGGGTGGTTGTTATGGGGGACTTTAACTTTCCTGATATTGATTGGGAAAGCTATAGCTCAAGTTCGTTAGATGGGTCAGTGTTTGTTCAATGTGTGCAGGAGAGTTTCCTGACACAATATGTAGACAGGCCAACAAGAGGTGAGGCCATACTGGATTTGGTTCTGGGTAACGAACCAGGCCAGGTGTTAGAATTAGAGGTAGGTGAGCACTTTGGGGATAGTGACCATAATTCGGTGATTTTTACACTCGTGATGGAGAGGGATAAGTGTGTACTACAGGGCAAGAATTATAGCTGGGGTAAGGGAAATTATGATGCGGTGAGGCATGACTTAGGATGTGTGGCTTGGAAAAGTAGACTCCAAGGCAAGAGTGTAAATGATATGTGGAACTTGTTCAAGGGGCAACTATTGAGTGTCCTTGATAATTATGTACCTGTCAGGCAGGAAGGAAAGGGTCGTGCGAGGGAGCCGTGGTTTAATAAGGAATTGGAATCCCTTGTTAAATGGAAGAGGGCGGCCTATCTCAAGATGAGACGTGAAGGTTCAATTGGGGCGATTGAGAGTTATAGGGTAGCCAGGAAGGACCTGAAGAGAGAGCTAAAAGCAGCAAGGAGGGGACATGAAAGGTCCTTAGTAGATAGGATTAGGGAAAACCCTAAGGCTTTCTATAGGTATGTTAGGAATAAAAGAATGACTAGGGTAGGAATAGGTCCAGTCAAGGATAGTAGGGGGAAGTTGCGTGTGGAGGCGGAAGAGATTGGGGAGACACTGAATGAATACTTTTCTTCAGTATTCACTCAGGAACAGGGCATTGTTGTCGATGAGAATACTGAGGCACAAATAAGTAGAATGGATGGCTTTGAGGTATGTAGAGAAGAGGTGTTGGAAATCCTGGAAAAGGTGAAAATAGATAAGTCCCCTGGGCCTGATGGCATTTATCCTAGGATTCTCTGGGAAGCAAGGGAGGAGATTGCAGAGCCATTGGCCTTGATTTTTATGTCCTCTTTGTCTACAGGAGTAGTCCCAGAAGACTGGAGGATAGCAAATGTGGTTCCCTTGTTCAAAAAGGGGAGTAGGGATAGCCCTAGTAACTATAGGCCGGTGAGTCTCACTTCTGTTGTGGGCAAAGTCTTAGAGAGAATTGTAAGGGATAGGATTTATGCACATCTGGATAGGAATAATGTGATCAAGGATAGTCAGCATGGTTTTGTGAAGGGCAAGTCGTGTCTCACAAACCTTATTGAATTCTTTGAAAAGGTGACGAAGGAGGTTGATGAGGGGAAAGCGGTAGATGTGGTATATATGGATTTTAGTAAGGCGTTTGATAAGGTTCCCCATGGTAGGCTACTGCAGAAAATACGGAGATATGGCATTGAGGGTGAGTTAGAGGTTTGGATTAGGAATTGGCTGGATGGAAGAAGACAGAGGGTAGTAGTTGATGGCAAAGTTTCTTCATGGAGTGCCGTCACTAGCGGTGTTCCGCAAGGATCTGTTTTGGGACCATTGCTGTTTGTCATTTTTATAAATGACCTGGAAGAGGGGTTAGAAGGTTGGGTGAGCAAGTTTGCGGATGATACGAAAGTCGGAGGAGTTGTTGACAGTGAGGAAGCATGTGGCAGGTTACAGCAGGATATAGAGAAGCTGCAGAGCTGGGCAGAAAGGTGGCAGATGGAATTCAATGTAGCTAAGTGCGAGGTGATTCACTTTGGGAAGAATAACAAAAAGATGGGGTACTGGGCTAATGGTCGGATACTTGGTAGTGTGGATGAGCAGAGGGATCTTGGTGTCCATGTACACAGATCTCTGAAAGTTGCCACCCAGGTAAATAGTGCGGTGAGGAAGGCATATGGCGTACTGGCTTTTATTGGTAGAGGAATTGAGTTCCGGAGTCCTGAGGTCATGATGCAGTTGTATAAGACTCTGGTACGGCCGCATCTGGAATATTGTGTGCAGTTTTGGTCGCCATACTATAGGAAGGATGTGGAGGCATTGGAACGGGTGCAGAGGAGGTTTACCAGGATGTTGCCTGGTATGGAAGGAAAACCGTATGAGGAAAGACTGAGGCACTTGGGGCTGTTTTCACTAGAGAAAAGAAGGTTTAGGGGTGACTTGATTGAGGTGTACAAGATGATTAGGGGGTTAGATAGGGTCGACAGTATGAACCTTTTCCCGCGTATTGAGTCGGGTATTACAAGGGGGCATAGCTTTAAATTAAGGGGGGGTAGATATAGGACTGATGTTAGGGGTAGGTTCTTCACTCAGCGAGTCGTTAGTTCATGGAATGCCCTGCCAGTAACAGTGGTGGACTCTCCCTCTTTATGGGCATTTAAGAGGGCATTGGATAGGTATATGGAGGATAGTGGGTTAGTGTAGTTTAGGTGGGCTTGGATCGGCGCAACATCGAGGGCCCAAGGGCCTGTACTGCGCTGTATTCTTCTATGTTCTATGTTCTATGTTCTATATGATACCACAAATCCCCTATTGAAGATATTCAACTGCAAGAGACCCAACCTCCATATAATCATATGTCACATGGTCAGAATGTCAAGTAAGCAAGACTTCAGGAGTACCTTAAATCAGAGTTTGAACCCCTACAAATGTGCAGGGGATGAATGGATCTCACGTAATCAACTTGCGTTCAATTAGGGTTCACACATTTTCCATCAGGGATCTTGGCACAACCCTCAGAGGAAAAAAAGAATTGGGTGTGATTTTCCTTCAACCAATTCATATGGGAACCAACTCAGAACGCTGTTGGTCTGAAAGGTTCAGTTACATGACACATACAGATTCACTACTGGAGGTGCTTAGGATTTTTAAAACAAACTAAACACAAGCACAGCAATGTAGTTGACCACATTACCCTACAGGGTATATGAATATAGATTCATTTGTGCAATTTCTCGCAAGTTGCATTCTTGCTCATCGAACCAAAAAGAGTTTAGAAGACACTCTATGGAACTTCACACTTTGGTGACTCAGTAATAGACGTAATATGGGCTTTGAAATAGACTGTTTGACCATCTTTCTGTTAGATGGACGTGAAGAATAACACAAAACCTTATGAGGGTGTAATTACTTTGAATATCACTTCAAAAGCTTCACAATTGATAATACTACATGTAGAAGAGAAAAAAAAATAATTGAAGGGTTCTGCTTTTAAAGCCTACCCTGTAAAATATCCCAGATTCTTGGCACTTAAATAGCTTGTACATTGGTGGTGGTGGTGCAGAGTGTACTGAGACACATCAAGAAAAATTCGAAGGCAGTACATGTCACTTAGATTATTGCTCAGTTTCCAAAAGAAACTTGCCTTATTTAAGCAGACAGTGAGACAACTAATAATTACTTTAATGCTTGCAAAGTCTATTAGGAAAACAAACTCAACTGCAGCCAGTTAATAAAGCAAGAATTTTAGATTAATCGCATTCCAATATATTTGACAAGTTTCAAATTTTGATAGATCGCCATTTCTTAACCACTTCCATTCCTGAGCTCTTGTGGGTGCAATGGAGATGATAGCTGTTTACGGCCCTGAGAGTAAATTGTGTGAAACCCAACAATTGCAGATGGTAATAAAAATTGTCAGATTATTTAATCACTTTATAAAACCATCAGATTAGCGTTTACATTTCTAATCATGTTATTCTGGTAAACATATACATGGCTTATTCCTTCAGGAATAATTGGTGATGCAAAAAACTGAAAAATCTGAGTCTATAATTAAGCTTGCAATCTTTTGCACAAGTTCCTAATCTCTGCAAAAGGTTAATAACAACACACCTTATTAACTAATAAAACAAAGTTTCCATGGTGCACTAGTCAGATTAAACTTTTTTTTTTTAAAATTACTTTTTGTGTAATATTTTGTCATAGTGAAGATGGTAAATCTTATGAGGGACATGATAAAAGAAGCCTCTGCATCACTACCATTAGGAGACATACATAGCAGTATACTGCATAATCTACACACAGTTAATGTATGCCTGTCATATTTATTCAAAAGATTTGTTTAATCAAAACATAAATTAAAGTCCTGAAGCAGAACATTGTAAGAAAAACTAAATAATTTTGATCTGTTTACATTTTACCAGCATACACTGTTACAGAAAGAATTATTAACCCAATCAACCAACAAAAGGTTCACCTTGTTTATCCATTAACAGTTTCTTCATACTAATGTTCTTGCTAATCGATTTCTCCACCCACTCTCTGATATTCTCTTGAGTTTAGATAATTAAGGCAAGATCTAACTGAGGTATATAAAATCAGCAAGAGATTTGACTAGATATTGAAAAAAAAATCCTCTGAACTGAAGATCCCAGGGCAAGGGGAGCAAACTTAAAGTTAAGCAACAGTCAGTCAGTCTTCAAGAGATCATTAGTGGTGATGACAGAAATTCAAACAGTCCCACGTGAAGTGGGTAAGGAACGTTTGGTCATGTTAGGGAAGGGGGTGGGAGAGTAGGCTTTGGAGACCAGGCAGGTGGGAAGGAAGGAGAGAGGAGGTCTTACCCATGATGTGCAAAGAACAATCCTCCAAATTATAGTACTGTATCTGCTTTCTTCTTGTCCTTCTAAAAACAAACCGTACCAAAACGTGGGCTGCCCATTCTCACTTGAATGCCCACACCATTGTGGTATGGCACTATTATTCAGATCAATAGGTTTGTAATAAGTGTAATTCACATTTAAAAGAATCATTAAAAGTGACAGGATGGCGACCCATTCAACGTTGAGAAGGGTATTATTCTGCTTATGAATATAATAGAGAGGCCGAGCTAAATTTACAGAAACTATGCCTATAGACTTGGGAAAACATTGCTGCCATCCCTAACCTGTGCTAAAATAAGTGGTTTCATCTGGCCAAGGTCCATGAGGAAGAAAAACAAAAATCAGGAAGATTACCAATTCTGATGACATGTGCATGGACATCAAAGTTGGCTGTACCTCTCATCATCTGACAAATGACTTCCCACCATTCAGCTCAAACCATATCCAAACAAAGAGAAGTGAAGAAAATTACAAAGAAAATGAAGACATAAGAACAAAGCAAAGAAATACAAAACTATTACAGCACTCTACAATGTCAGGAAATTTACTACTTTCACAGGGAGAAAACTTACAATTCTATATAAACAGCATTATCTGAAGTGAGTAAAGAATACCTTTCTTTTAAAAGTATAAACATAAATATCACTAACAAGTTAAAACTAAAATTATTAAATTCTCAAAGTTTATCTAAAGTACTATTTAAAATAAACTATAAAATCAGGGTGAAACTGGGCATTAGCAGGAATATGAAACAAGATATCACATTCATCTCTTTTACAATCTGATAGCCAGTTGGTGCCAGTGACTGTGGTAAAACTGGATGTTGATTGTATTGTACTACTATCCCCCAACTCCATTCTCTAGGTTTATTCTAGCCCATTTTCAATTTCACTCCAATATCTTCTGACTGCAATTTTAGACTCAAAGCTGAGTATTATGGGGCACTACAGTCTTCATCCCAATAGCTAAGTGTGTATGAGAGTTGGAGTTGTCATCTACCATTCTGAAGCCAGCCCTACCACAATTTAATGATCCTATCCTGGGAGGAGTGCTGACCAATGCTAGGACCGGATGTAGGCCCACAATACCTAAGAACCCTGTTAAGAACAGAATTAGTGTGTCAGTGATGTGGGGTGAGGGGCCTGCATCAGAAGAGGCCCCAGGGGCACTGTAGAACAAATCCCATCCCCACCATCACTGGAATCATTTAGTGTGACTAAAACGATGAAGTGGGCTCTCCCAATGAAAGAAAAGAGACTCACAGCAGTAGGATGAGACCTGCAATTGGAACTGGCTGCTTAATGGCTTCTATAGGTCCAAGAATGGGCTGACGCTCATGCCTTGTGTAAAACATCAGACAGAGAGTGGGAAGATAGATGGCAAGAAGACATCCCACTGGACTTTACAATCCCCTTGTCTTCAAGGGAAGGTTACCATCCAGCCTTTAGTTCACAAAAAAAAAGACAACCAGAAACTGGCCATTTCCTTTTGAATGACGAGAAATGTTTTTAACTAAAATAAAGATTGCAACACAATTAAAACCAAAACAGATATGAATAAAAAAAAGTACACAATACTTTAACCACAAATAACTTTTTAAAAATTTCATAAAAGAATTCAAACGTGTCAAGTATAGGCATGTCATTTAGCTCCATCTACACAACAAAATATTCATTAAGTTGATGTAATCATGACTCACTAAAGTCTGGCTACAGTTTAGTGTGTTTAAAAATCCTAACTTCAAGAATGCCTTGTTAAAAATGATTATGAGAGCATAAGGATAAACAGACATTCTATGCTGACGTTCATGAGAGAATGATACAGATGAAAGTAACACCTTATTACGAATCAATACACTACATTTGTTAATCTGGCATGGAATTTTCTCAACTCCCACTACCTGTTTCAAAGGTGAAAATGCAAGCCTTTGTGCTAAAAGCACATGCAATCCTGTTCCACTCCAAGTTTCTCTTCATAAAAAGGCACTGACAGCCATTTGCGTGAAAAAGCAATAATATGCATTTTTGTTGCAAACAAGCACATTGAAAAAAAATTGATCCAAAGAACAGTTCTCTATCCTCCTGTTTTGTTATTGTTACACTGTCCCTGCCTTGTTAACTCATTTTTATTGATGACACAGGCAATATGTTGGTGTGTTTGCCAAAAAAAATCAGGAGGATGCGTGAGACATTCCCTTTCAGGAAAAAGAGCTTAAAGAATAAAAAGAAGTAGTAAAAGAAAGTCAGTGAGGCCTCAGCCATTGACAATAGAATCACCAATGGGGAGATGCACAAGAATTGGGAATCAGAATGATTTAGAGTTTAAAGTGCAGTGAATGTGTGTAGGCCTGAAAAGAGGTTCATAAATAAAGAAGCAGTTGATATTCATGGACAAGCATCATCATGGCAAGATGACATGTCAAATTTCAATTGTGTACTATTAGCAGATAGTTTATCTACTTTGACAGAAGAATAAAGCAGCGGATGGAGATTTAATTTTTGAATACTGCATAAACTGATGTTCCTGGATGGAGTTTTCCTAGGTTCTGAATAACATGGGATTTGCAAGAAAATGGGGAAAAAAATCAGCAGTAGGGAGTTTCTTGCCATCAAGAGCAAAATGTTCTATTTGCCAACCAGGTGTTGAATACCGAGGTGAGAATCTCACTACAGAATGGAGAGAGGCCTCTTTACATGTCTTACTATAAATTAATCTCATCTCATTTACACATAATTTCTTATCCTCCAGCTAGGACTAGGTGGCAATTCAAACATGACAATCGGAGTGACAACCTGGCCATTCCAACTCTCCATCTTGATACCAGTTACTAACATCTCAGGACACTCTCCATAAGCAGCAACCACAAGCACTCCCATCCACATACAGTGGCACTGGATATGTAACAGCCTCAACATACATCTCTGATTCACAAACAACATAATTCTGCACTTCAACATTGCATTTTGGAGCACATAGGCAGCTTACATTGAAATGCTGCTCCCAAGACACTTTGTTTCCAGGGATAAGCACCAATTTAAGGATTTGAGCATCCCTTACAATGCTCTCTTCACTTTCACACATTTTGCACCTAATTGGATGTTTACAGCGTCCTTGCTTTGCTTTGCCATTTTGCCCCTCAACTAGAGCTTAAAAAGGTCCATGGTACTTGTGTTGACTTGCCTCTTAGCACAAACACAAATTCAGGCAGCTTACACATAGTTGTCAGTAGCAAGTCAAGGAGTGCACATGTTGCTATACATTGTTGCATTACATCAATCTCATACCTTTTTAAATTTCAGAAATATGCTTTACTCATAAGTCTCTTTGAATATCCATTGTCAAAAATGCAATTTGGTTCTGTACAGTAGAAAATCAAGTATACAAACAAACATTTCAGTTTCACTCAACCAGAGAAAACAAAAGACATCTCTTACATGCACAAGATTATATTTACATGCACTTAGGCACTAGGAGGGTCTGATAGCAGAACACAGACTCCCGATTAACTTAAGCAGGAAGACATCAGACCGTGGTCTTTGTCCACTGCGCCTTGCCAGCAATGCCCAAAGCTTTAGTGTATCCAACAGCACATAGTCATGGACCTTGGAATGTGCCAGTCTGCAACACTTGGTCAAGGTGAATTCCCTGTTCTGGAAGACTAACAAGTTTTGGGCAGACCAAAGCGTGCTTTTCACCAAGTTGATGTTTCACCAGGTGCAGTTGATGTCTGTCTCGGTGTATGTCCTCGGGAACAGACCATAAGCATGGAGTCCTGCGTCATGGAGCAGCTCGGGACGAATGGGCCAGACCTGCACCACGTACAACAGACACAAGTGCCTCACACCTGATGATCTCATACCTGCACCATGCACATGTATCAACCAAATGGTCATGCATCAAGGACTAAGGCAAGTAGTCTTCAAGGTGGTAAAAACAATGACTGCACATGCTGGAAACCAGATTCTGGATTAGTGGTGCTGGAAGAGCACAGCAGTTCAGTCAAGTCAAGGGAGACATTCTTCAGTCATGGGGATCCCAATACAAAGTCGGGGGTCGTTTCTGATAACAATCCATTTTGTTGGACATGGTCATTCAGTTACTTGGCGTGCTTAGGGTCAGGTTGCTCTCCTCTTAGGAGAAGAGGAGCAAAATGCTGGGCACCTGTCACATGTTTTGGTTCTTTGTGCTCTGTTGTGGCCCTTCTTTTCCAGAATAAGACAAAAAGAGGGAATGAGTGAGGTGGAAGTGTCTGGCACAGCTGTTAGGTGCAGATGGGACAAAAGTGGTAAGTGAGTAAATGGGCACCATGGAGTGCAGGTAGGATTAGTGTTGTGGGGTAACTGGATGGATCAGAGCGAACAAGGGAATATGTTGAATACAATCTTGTGAGCCTTTGTGGGAAATGTACACAGCAGGAGAGGTGAAGTGACTGTGAAGTAGCAGAAATAGGATGGTGGCACTTATTTCTGCACAGCAGAGATGATTACAGATCTTCTGCCTGTCTCGCTGGGCATTCGTCCAGCTCAGGGAAACATCACTGACCTAAATGAATGCCTCAGCCCAGGCTGGTAGTGTCTCCTGTATTTGTGGAAAAAGGATGGTTCTCCTCTGTATTAAATCATTCACCAGGACCTTCAAATCCCTGTTGGCAAACGTTACGCCAATTTCCCTCCTCCAACATGTTTGGAGCAATACAAATGAACAGTGCACGACAGCTCTGGAATGGCAATGCTTGACTGTGCACAGGCGGCAGGAATCCCCAGAGATCCTGTCAGTGGCAAGAACTTCTGCCCATGACAAAAGGGTGGACACAACAAACAGGGTGCCAGAGGGTTGTGGTGCATAGGCCATGAGGTGGGTTTCGGAAGAGACTACAAGAAAACTCACTAGGACTCAAAAATTCCTCCATGGTGGCACACTAGCTCAGTGGTTAGCACTGCTGCCTCACAGCGCCAGGGACTCGGGTTCGATTCCAGCCTCAGGTGATTGTCTGTGTGGTGTTTGCACATTCTCCCCATGTGTGTATGGGTTTCCTCCAGGTGCTCCAGTTTCATCCCGGTGTTCAAAGATGTGCAGGTTACGTGGATTGCCCAGAGTGTTCAGGAATGTGTTGGTTACACGCATTAATTTGGGTAAGAGTAGGGGAATGGGTCGGAGTAGATTACTCTTCGGAGGGTCGATGTGGACTTGTTAGGCCAAATGGCCTGTTTCCACACTAACGATTCAATGATTCTATGAAAACTCACCAAAATTGACACCTAGTCAATTTCTGGTAAAATTCAGTTACTTTGCATGTAATCTGAAGAAATGGATGTAGTACAACAGTTTGATGCTTTGCAATGAAAAGGCATTGGGGTCATTGAATGGAATGAATCATAAGAGTTTTTTAATGTTATACTCAGTATTGAGTCTGGGAGAAAAAAAAAGTCTGTGGGAAATATGACTATAAATTTTCCACAGGAAACTTGTGTAAAATGTAAACCACACCAAATTGAGATTCTTGTTACAAAAATATGGAAAAACTTGAGGCTCATTCCTAAAACTGGGAAGACAGCCAACTTTTTTTAAAAAGGTCAATCTGCATTATTCTTGGATTTATTTCTCTTCCATTTGATTTTCTATCTCCTAATATTTGTCACCAAATTCAAGGTCACAGCAGCATTCCTCCCACTGACCAGATCTATTTTGCTTCCGATACTTTAAATGTCCTCTGCCACCCAGTCCTCACTGCATCCTCAATTTCTCCTGTGAAATACCTAAACACAATTAAATGAAAAATAAAAAGACTTGCATTGTACACCATTGGTCAAGACTACCAAAGGTTTCAAAGCACTTCATTAAATGAAGTATTTTTGAAGTACAATCAATTTTGCACACAGCACTCCAATAAATAGCAACTCACTAACCATCGACCAATCTGTTTTTGTAATGTTGATTCAGGGATAAATATAGGCCAGGGCACCAGGCAGAAGGCTTCAAAAGAGTGCATGGAATCTTTTACATTAACATGCTTAGGATTATTCTGGTATTTGATATTCAAACTTAAGGTTCTGCACCTGATCCTTGAAAACAGGACACAACAATATTTAACACATAAGAGTTACTGAATATTCAGAATAACTAACACACAAATTAATGTTTTGTAAACCATCTGCCTGTAAAACATTTACTATCCTAGTTCACAGGTTAAATCAGAAGCTTTAAATGGTTGCAACACAGGATAATAATGCTCATTTCGTGATGCACCAATGAATCGTGAATCAAGTATTTTTTTCTCCATTATAATAATTTTAGTAAAAGGGAAAGAAAGGAACCTCTCTTTAAAATAGAAGACAAATCTGTTCATTGAAGCTCGAGAATGTTCTGAATTGGATACCTCCTGTGCCTTTTGACTCATGGTGTTGTTCTGTTCCACAATGTACCAGGAGTCCAAAGTGGCCACAGTTCTTCTAGAAACCCTCACAGTATGTGCTGGGAGGCTATTCTGAACATGCTAGATGTCACTATACTATAAGAATATAAAAGTTTTGCACTCCTTAGCGTAAATACTATTATTTCTTATTTTTCTTTTTTTTTATTGTGGACTAAAATGGGAAAAACAATATTTCAAAAGTCAAGGATTGTTGAAGCATTGATGCATTTTTAAAAATAATTAGGAAAACTTCAGATACGATATGGGTCAAATGCAGGAAAATGGGATTAGTTTGGGTAAGCTGGTCAGCATGGATCACTTGGACTGAAGGGTCTGTTTCCATGCTCTATGACTGCTAATATGCAATCTTGGGAAATATTGAATACTTGTAAATTGCTCTCTTGAACCAAGCTGCATTTAAGCACCAGCCATCAACTCAAACAACTCAAAAGGAGGAAAGTGGCTAAAGAGTTGAAGAGGTATAGGGAAAGGAACGGATTTTACGAATGAGTATCAAATGGAGAAATAAAAATCAGGGGATACAGGAGGTAAAACTTGAGAATGGGGATGGGAGGAGAAATTCTTGGGCTAAAGTGAGTAAGATAAGACAGGGATTTAATTTGGAGGATGAGATTAGCAAAATGGAGATATTGCCAGACCAGAAGCAAATGGTCAGTATGCGTAAAAGATCAAAAAGGTGATGGATGAATGAGACTTAATGAGTTTGGACAGATACACCAGATAACATTATTTATTCTTATGGTTTGAGAGAGGGTTTTTGTAGCACATTGATAGCATCCTTACCTCAGAGCCAAGAGGCCCAGGTTCATTGATTCAAAAATATTTATGGCTGGTTTCCTTTTCTGTGGAACAATATTACTTTTGAAAGCAGACTGAATTGATGAAAATCTCTAATTTATTGATCCACAGAACCACATTCAAAAGGGTCCTGAGAATCCAATTTTCCACCATAAACTGTTTCAATAAAAATGTTTCACTATTTCCAGAGTCAAAAATGCATCCATGGCTGACTTGAAAGGCATGTACATGTTCACTGCTCAGCAGACAATGGTCAGTCACTAGTGTAATCTTTCTGGTGTTTCTATAATGTGCAGAATTGCCCCAGTCTGTGTGTGAATAATGTATCATGTTGACATCGTGTCAGCTTTCACTTGAGTAAGGAGAACATAGATTTAAACTCTACTTCAAGACTTCAACATATATAATAAGAGTGGTTACACAGCACAACAGGAGACTATTCAGCTGATTGTGTCTGTGCCAGCTCTCTGTAACAGCAACTCATTTCTCCCACTCCCCCATCTTTTCCTCAGACGTAGAAATGTCTCAGACACAGTTAATTATCTAATTCCCATTTGAAAGCTGCAACTGAATCTGCCACAATCACACTCTCAGGTATTGCATTCACTTTGTCTCTGGTTATTTTATCAACCAGTTTAAATTCTAGGTTGACAGTTCTATGGAATACTAAAAGGAGTTATGCATTGACGGGGCATTGAATCAAAGTGGAGTGCCCCCTTAGAGATATACTAAAAATAATACAGAAACATTCAAAAGAAGAACAAGCCATTTTCCAGTACCCCAGCAAATATTTTATCGTAAATCAACATGAAATAGATGTCTTGTAGTCAGTGGGATATTTTTATTATATATTAAAATAATAAAATATAAAACACTTTGCAACATGCTTAAGATGTGCAAGGTGCTGTATTAATGCATGCCATTTCTTTCTTTCCTTAATCTCATCACCAGTTAAAACAGGAAATTCACAACCTAAGCAAATCATTACAATATGCAATGTTCTATGCGGTAGCATGGCACATTACTAGACAAGTATTCTGTGATTCCACAAAATACCTGCAGATGTTTAAGCAAACAAGGTGATGAGTATTCATTGATAAAGACAGAACAGTGTCGCAATGATGAAGTCAAATCAAGGATGACTATAGCTGGTAAGAAGTTAGGTGATTAATGTATACAATGCTTGCCAAGAAATATTGATTGATTAAAAAAACTGCAGATATTCAATGGAATAATATTGCTTTGGCAATATAGAGGAACCTCAAGTATCCGAGTGAGATGGGCAGGCACTAATTGATTTCCTCAGGGTCTTGGAGTTTTCTGTGAAGTCTGCTCCCCGTTCAGGAGACTAGGCAAAAGCACATTGCGCGCAAGACCCCACCCGTTCCCACTCCAGACCCCGCCCGCCCCCGCCTGCCCACCCACAAACCCATCCACTCCCACCCCCGCCCCCAACCCTGTCCAACACCATGCCCTGTCTGCCCATCCCCTCCAAACACCCGAACCCCATCTGCTAACCCCTCCCCCCCCACCCCGGACAGCCGGACTGTTCACCAACAGTAAGACCACTGCTGCCTTTGTGGGGTAAGTCTCCAAATAGCGCACGCATACACACACACCCCTTTTTGACAGGTTCAACCTCCACCTTGTGCAGGACAAATGTTGGCGAGATTACCTGGGGAAGTGGGGTTTAGCGTTCACCCCTGCGTAAAACTCCAGGGAAGAAGTGTGGAGGGAGAGAGTGAGAGACGGTGACTGGTCGGTCCAGGACTGTTCTCGGCAGCATTTCAGTGAACTGAGTTTGTTTTTAATCACTTTACCTGTAAACAAAAGACGCGATCAGGGTTGAAACAGCTCTTTGACGTAATGTTTTTTGTCAGGACCTTGAGAGATCCCCTTTGGATAATCCGATATTCGAATAATTAAGGTTCCTCTGTATATATTGTAAATTTTCAATTAGATCATGTAAAAAAAGGTCCAGAAAGCAGGTATCACAATTTTGATACAAGCTATTAAACGCAGATGCCATGTCATTTTCAGTTGTGTTTCATAGAGTCATAGAGATGTACAGCATGGAAACAGAAACTTCGGTCCAACTCGTCTAGATATCCCAACCCAATCTAGTCCCACTTGTCAGCACCTGGCCCATATCCCTCCAGTCCCTTCCTATTCATATACCCATCCAGGTGCCTTTTAAATGTTGCAATTGTACTAGCCTCCACCACTTCCTCTGGCAGCTCATTCCATACACGTACCACCCTCTGTGTGAAAAGGTTGCCCTTAGGTCTCTTTGATATCTTCCCCCTCTCACCCTAAACCTATGCCCTCTAATTCTGGACTCCCCCCACCCCAGGGAAAAGACTTTGTCTATTTATCCTATCCATGCCCCTCATGATTCTATAAACTTCTATAAGGTCACCCCTCAGCCTTCAACGCTCCAGGGAAAACAGCCCTAGCCTATTCAACCTCTCCCTTCAGCTCAAATCCTTCAACCCTGGCAACATCCTTGTAAATCTTTTCTGAACCCTTTCAGGTTTCACAACATCTTTCCGATAGGAAGGTGACCAGAATTGCACGCAATATTCCAGTGGCCTAACCAATGCCCTGTACAGCCACAACATGACCTCCCAACTCCTGTACTCAATACTCTGACCAATAAAGGAAAGCATACAAAACGCCTTCTTCACTATCCGATCTACCTGCGACTCCACTTTCAAGGAGCTATGAACTTGTACTCCAAGATCTCTTTGTTCAGCAACACTCCCTAGGACCTTACCATTAAGTGTATAAGTCCTGCGAAGATTTGCTTTCCAAAAATGCACCCTCAAACTAAATTTTTAAAAAGTAACAATTCTGATTCCAAATGTAGCTGAAACTTTATTGCTGGAACAGCACAGCAGGTCAGGCAGCATCTAGGGGACAGAAGATTCGACGTTTCGGGCACATGCCCTTCTTCAGGATTCCAAATGTAATCAATCTTGCTCCAGCTCACCAGTACTTTCAGCAAAACTAGAAACATTAAAGTGGACATCCTTCAAAAATAACATACTGTAATTAAACTGCATCTATTGAATCAATTACAGGCACACTGCCACTTTGCACTGCTGCTCATTATAATGATTTCTACATATATCATGTGCTATTCATTGGCTGCACACAGCATAGGGCCCAAAATCATATCTTCATGTCATGCTAGGAAGTTACTTTGTACTGCTGAAATGGGTGACAGAGTGTGGCTGAAATAGCTAATGGGAGTCATTCAGGAATTAATCTATATTGGGAAACAGTTTGGAAATGGTACAACATTCAGAGCTCATCCAAAGGTTTTCAGATATTGTACTGGAGGTCTGATAGAGAAGTTGAAAAGAAGGTGGGAGGTCCACAGAAAACCAAGAGGCTCATCACTCACATGATCAAGCAGTGGGAGCAGCTAACTGTACAGGCCATTACTAGGAACTGTGCCCCAAGGACTTGGATGTAGAACTACAAAAGGTGTTCAACAATCTCGAATGAGTAGTCAAGGCAAAAGGCAACTTCAATTGCCCTATCTTTGCACCAGTAGTTTTAGCCCCAGCTCAGTTCACTGCATACAAACAAATTCAATTACATTTGCATACTTCATCTCATCCACACACAGAATTGCTTCATGCTTCATACTCACATCTGAGGTTTCATGACAACCACATTAACCCAAGACGACTAAGCAACACTCATCGACATACTTCTTTCTTTTCTAACACAAAAAGTGGGCACTTTGGGAATACATTGCTTTATTTCCCCCTCCAATTGCGCCAGTGAACAGCTTGCTCTTTATCATGAGGATGGGTTGGACATAAGAGCAGATAGTGGCTTTCGGTCACCATCCTTCTGCCCTTATTGCACTCAGGTTGAAGCAAGTGAAGCGCAACCAGCAGGCAGGCACCCTGGTTTACCTGCTGGGACACAAGGCCACTTCTCTCATCTGCCAGGGAGACATGTAATTGAGCCAGAGACATTTTGAAGTCCCTAAATTGCCATTAATTGAATACTGAAGGGCGATTATTGTGGCTTATTGAGAGGGTTGCCCATGGATTGGCTTATCTAGAATTCAAATGGAGTGGTGGTGTAAGAAGGTGGTGATCACTCTGGGCCACCCAATAATTATTTGTCCATCATGCCACATCTCTTGCTCTTTCCGGGCAGGGGCGGAGAAAAGAAAGAGAAAATAAAAATCACACCCATAGCTCTGAAAACATTAGAATAATATAGTAATATAAATAGGCAGGCAAGCTAAGATCAGGGAGAAGGAGATGCAGAGACACAATGCGAAAAATTAATAATGATTGGGAGAGCAAAAGAAGATAGTAAGGTGTTATGACTGTTCGGCTTTACAAAACTGGTATACTCTAAAATGTTTCTTTTAAGTAAGAAAAAGCAGAATTTCATGTGGAGAGGATGGTGATCATTCTATCATAGATGGATCGAGGTGATTTTTTTATTGAAAATCAAGTGACAGTTTTCACCTTGATGCAAAGAGAAACAAATACTTTTTGGACACTGAGACAAGGTAAGAAAAAATAAAATGATTCTGGGAAAGCAGCTTCTGCTGTGAAGAGCATGGTAAATTGTTTTTATGTTAGCAAACAAGTATAATTCTTGGAAAAGTTTGTTTTCTATTTGCAAGTGATGGAATTTATTGCTCTGTGCATAAAGTGTCGGGGTGGGCAACTTCAAGTGAAAATCCCATCCCTATCAGCAAGAAAGTTCATAAGACCAAACAATTAAACACTCAAGTGCTGTTCACGATCATCTTGCTCATTCAGGAGCCTCTCGGGAAATTCTATCCTGTTAAATGATGTTGGATTTGTTGATTTTAGTTTGTTAGTTATCGTACAAGTGTTGTCAAAAGAGAAATCTTGTCTTCACTTGCTGGGAAATTCATCTTTTAAAACAAACAAAATGGTCTCGGAGGGCATCGTAACAATAGAAAAGACAGCTAGTGGGAAACGGAAGAGGATGGAGACAAGATTTTCAAAATTAAGTGGCATTAGTTTGGAAGAGCCACTTCCAGTTAAGTTGGGTCCATATATGATTTTCAGATTAGTTGCAAGAAAAATCAGAAGAAATGTAACTGTGGTGGGAAAAAACTGTGATACTTGCATTAGCATTGAAGTCTTGATTGTATTATGGATAAATAATTTAATTGAAATCAAAGTCAATAATTTATTTTTATACATATAACTCAATGACATAGGGCCTCTATTTTATCTTTGCTATTCACTCAATTTACCAACCTCCAATTTACTCCAAATAACTGTACATGCAATAAAAATATTTTTACATCAGTGCTGATTTAGTTTGAATAATGGCAGAACATTTTGTCTGCCAGCTCTAGGGATTCTGACAGCTATATTGCAGATGTACATTTTTAAATTCTCACTATTCAAACTAACATATAAAACTGATCGGTCTCACATCTGACCCCACTTCCTGACTAAAGCTTGCTTACAATCCATTATTCAAAGCTTTTTAAGTAATAAAATTTAATCATCAATATCGTGGCCCCAGTACAACCTCAATTTGAACTCAATAATTTAAAAAGCGCAGGTCGTATCATAAAACAAAAATAAAACTGCAGGAGCAGTGTTCTGAAAAAGGGTCACTGGACTTGAAATGTTAATTGTTTTCTCTCTGCAGATGCTGCCTGAAATATTGAGTTTCTCCAGCAATTTGTTTTTGTTTATCACAACTCAGTATGTACATTATGATGGTACTAATCACTTTTTCAGCTCAAGTTCTTGCATGAACCTGTATTTTCTTGATTTTCACTCATGAATCAACATGGGCCTGTTCCTGAAAAACAGTTTACATGTCTTGCATTTTGAATTGCCTTGAAACGATCAGATAAATCAACTTTTACTGGGACCATCCTAATTAACAGCTTTAAAGTGCATCTATTATTATCCTAACAGGTGTTCTGCAATGTGTGTGGTTGGTTACAGTAATGGCTTTAACATGCCTCAGCAAATCTTACTAAGTTACCAGCCACAATTAGCACAGGTTTGAAAAAAGCCAAATGCTTATTTAAACTTGCACTGCACATAAGATGACATTTGCACAAGGGGAGTAGTACAAACTTCAGTTTGGAAATATTATGTTCTCAGGCAGTATGGTCTGTAGAAATATGCAATACATTCTCCCACACCCCAGATGATCACTTTTGTTGACTGCAATTTCCTTTGTAAATGTTGATTTCCTTGAGACTATGTTTTGCAAAATGTTTGGGGTTGAATTTTTTTCCATGAATAATATTCCCACAGGTTTACATAAGACTAAAAGGGTCATGGCAGACTGAGACTGGTGGGGCTCTGCAAGCATCAATACTTGAACCCTACCTGTTCAAAACAGGGTCAGAGAGGTCTATAGCACAGGAGAAAGGCCCTTTGGCCTGTTGAGTCTGCACCGGTCAAAAGAAAAACCCGAACTATTCTAACGTGATTTTCTAGCACTCGACCCATAGCTTTTTATATTTAAAAATATACTTTATTCTTTACAAAATGTCTTTGCATATATACATATTCACAAATGCAGTTCAGCTCTGAAGAGTTGCAGATCAAGTAAACAAACAAACATTTCAATTTGACTTTATCCCAACAAATCCAAGGCATCTCCTACAAGCAAGACTATATTTATATGCATTGAGGCACTAGGAGGTTCCAATAACTGGACGAACCCCCAATTTAGTTCAGTAGGAAGACCTCAGACAGTGGTTTTTCCCTTTGTATGTCTTGGCAATGAAAACACATATATAAATACTTAAAATGTTGAGTGATTCTGCCTCTACCGCCCTTACGGCATTGAGTTCCAGATTCTCACCACTCCATGGAAAATGTTTCCTCTAAACCTCTGGACCCTAACCTTATGGGTGGCATGGTTGCTCATTAGTTTGCACTGCTGCTTCACAGTGCCAGGGACCGGGGTTCAATTCCAGCTTCGGACTACTGTCTGTGCGGAGTTTGCAGATTCGCCCTGTGTCTGCATGGGTTTCCTCCGGGTGCTCCACTTTCCTCCCACAATCCAAAAGACGTACAGATTAGGTGAATTGGTCATACTAAATTGCCCAGTGTTCAATGATCTGTAGGTTAGGTGCATTGATAAGGGATAAATGTACAGTAGTAAGGTAGGGGAATGGGTCTGGGTGGGTTACTTTTCAGAGGGTCAGCGGGGACTTGTTGGGACAATGGCCTGTTTCCACACTGAAGGGATTCTAAATTCTAAATCTATGTGCCCAGTCATTGATTTCTCCACAAAAGGGAAAAAAAGTTCCTTCTGGTCTATCCTCTCTGTCTCTCAATTATATGCATCTCAATCCTGTTACCTCCCCCTCCACACTCCTCTGCAGCAAGGAAAACAACTCCAAGTCTACTTAATCTCTTCATAATGGAAAATCTACAGCCTATTCAACATCTTGATAAATTTCCTCTACACCCTATCTAGTGCAATCATATGCCTCATGTAATATGGATTATAGATGGAAATGTGTTGCTGGAGAAGCGCAGCAGGTCAGGCAGCATCTAGGGAACAGGAGAATCGACGTTTCGGGCATTAGCCCTTCTTCAGGAATGAGGAAAGTTTGTCCAGCAGGCTAAGATAAAAGATAGGGAGGAGGGACTTGGGGGAGGGGCGTCGGAAATGTGATAGGTGGAAAAAGGTCAAGGTGAGGGTGATAGGACAGATTGGGGTGGGGGCGGAGAGGTCGGGAAGAAGATTGCAGGTTAGGGAGGCGGTGCTGAATTTGATGGATTTGACTGAGACAGGCTGGGGGGAGGGGAAATGAGGAAACTGGTGAAATCCGAGTTCATCCCTTGTGGTTGGAGGGTTCCTAGCCGGAAGATGAGGCGTTCTTCCTCCAACCGTCGTTTCGCTGTGGTCTGACGATGGAGGAGTCCAAAGACCTGCATATCCTTGGTGGAGTGGGAGGGGGAATTGAAATGTTGAGCTACAGGGTGGTTGGGTTGGTTGGTCCGGGTGTCCCAGAGGTGTTCTCTGAAACGCTCCGCAAGTAGGCGGCCTGTCTCCCCAATATAGAGGAGGCCACATCGGGTACAGAGGATGCAATAGATGATATGTGTGGAGGTACAGGTGAATCTGTGGCGGATATGGAAGTTTCCTTTGGGGCCTTGGAGGGAGGTGAGAGGGGAGGTGTGGGCGCAAGTCTTGCACCTCCTGCGGTTGCAGGGGAAGGTGCCGGGAGTGGAGGTTGGGTTGGTGGGGGGTGTGGATCTGACGAGGGAGTCACGGAGGGAGTGGTCTTTACGGAATGCTGATAGGGGAGGGGAGGGAAATATATCCTTGGTGGTGGGGTCCGTTTGGAGGTGGCGGAAATGACGGCGGATGATGCGCTGTACATGGAGGTTAGTGGGGTGGTAGGTGAGGTCCAGTGGGGTTCTGTCCTGGTGGCGGTTGGAGGGGCGGGGTTCAAGGGTGGAGGATCGGGAAGTGGAAGAGATGCGGTGGAGGGCATCGTCGATCACGTCGGGGGGGAAATTGCGGTCCTTGAAGAAGGAGGCCATCTGGGATGTGCGTTTTTGGAACTGGTCCTCCTGGGAGCAGATGCGGCGGAGTCGAAGGAATTGGGAGAATGGGATGGCGTTTTTGCAGGGGGCAGGATGGGAGGAGGTGTAGTCCAGGTAGCTGTGGGAGTCGGTCGGTTTGTAGTAGATGTCCGTGTTGATTCGGTCGCCTGAGATGGAAATAGAAAGGTCGAGGAAGGGGAGGGAAGAATCTGAGACTGTCCAGGTGAATTTGAGGTCGGGGTGGAAGGTGTTGGTGAAGTGGATGAACTGTTCCACCTCCTTGTGGGAGCACGAGGCGGCGCCGATACAGTCATCGATGTAGCGGAGGAAAAGCTGGGGGGTGGTGCCAGTGTAGTTGCGGAAGATGGATTGTTCCACATATCCTACGAAGAGGCAGGCATAGCTGGGGCCCATGCGGGTGCCCATGGCTACTCCTTTCGTTTGGAGGAAGTGGGAGGATTGGAAAAGAAGTTGTTCAGGGTGAGGACCAGTTCAGTCAGTCGAAGGAGGGTGTCAGTGGAAGGGTACTGGTCGGTACGGCGGGAAAGGAAGAAGCGGAGGGCTTTGAGTCCTTCGTGATGGGGGATGGAGGTGTACAGGGACTGGATGTCCATGGTGAAAATAAGGCGTTGGGGACCGGGGAAGCGAAAATCATGGAGCAGGTGGAGGGCGTGGGTGGGTAGAGGTGTTCTCTGAAACGCTCCGCAAGTAGGCGGCCTGTCTCCCCAATAATGAGGAGGCTAGAGGTGTTCTCTGAAACGCTCCGCAAGTAGGCGGCCTGTCTCCCCAATATAGAGGAGGCTACACCCGGACCAACCAACCCAACCACCCTGTAGCTCAACATTTCAATTCCCCCTCCCACTCCACCAAGGATATGCAGGTCTTTGGACTCCTCCATCGTCAGACCACAGCGAAACGACGGTTGGAGGAAGAACGCCTCATCTTCCGGCTAGGAACCCTCCAACCACAAGGGATGAACTCGGATTTCACCAGTTTCCTCATTTCCCCTCCCCCCAGCCTGTCTCAGTCAAATCCATCAAATTCAGCACCGCCTCCCTAACCTGCAATCTTCTTCCCGACCTCTCCGCCCCCACCCCAATCTGTCCTATCACCCTCACCTTGACCTTTTTCCACCTATCACATTTCCGACGCCCCTCCCCCAAGTCCCTCCTCCCTATCTTTTATCTTAGCCTGCTGGACAAACTTTCCTCATTCCTGAAGAAGGGCTAATGCCCGAAACGTCGATTCTCCTGTTCCCTAGATGCTGCCTGACCTGCTGCGCTTCTCCAGCAACACATTTCCATCTCTGATCTCCAGCATCTGCAGACCTCATTTTCTCTTCTAATATGGATTATAGAACTGCACATAATACTCTAGCTGTGGTCTAACCAACTTTTTATACAGTTTTAGCACAGCCTTCCTGCTTTTAAACCTTATGCCTCAGTAATAAAAGCAAGTATCCTATATGCCTGCTTAACCACTTTTATCTGCCTATCCTGTTACCTTAAGGGACTAATGGACAAGCACACTAAGGTCCATCCGATCTTCAATACTTCCCAGCATCCTACCATTCATCAACTATTTGTTTGCCTGGTTTGTCTGTCCCATTTTATCACCTCAGGCCTATCTGGACTGAATTCCATTTGCCACTGATAAGCCCATCTGACCTGCCCATCTATATCCTCTTATCTAAAGCTAAGGCTATCTTCCTCATTATTTGTCAACCCACCAATTATTATATCATCCACAAACGTATTAATCAACACTCCTACATTCAAGTCAAAATAGTTTATATTTACTGCAAACAGCAAAGCCCCAAGTCTGAACCCTGCAGAACCTGGCTGGACATAGATTTTGGGTCACAAAAACACTCCCACCACCATCATCCCCTGCTTTCTGCACATCCTAGAACTAATTACTCAAAATTTCTTAGATCCCATGGATTCTTGCTTTCATTATCAGTCTTCCATGTAGGACCCTATCAAAAGCCTTGATGAAGTCCAGTTAGATAACATTGGATACACAACCCTCAACTACAAACCTGGTCTCTTCAAAAGAATTCAAGTCAACCTGGTCAGACAGGACATCTCTTTAATCAAAAATAGTCAGCATAGCTTTGTTAATCTGCACTTGGAGAGAAAGGGATTAATTTCATCCCTCAGAATTGCTTCCAATAGTTTCCCCAACAGTGATTTTAAATGGAGTGGCCTGTAATTTATTGGTTTATGCCTTGTTCCCTCCATTGGCTGTGCTCCAGTCATCCAGTAGCTCTCCTGTGGCCAAAGGGAATTGAAAATTATTGCTAGCATTCCTGCTATTTCCTCCCTTGCCTCACTCAATAGCCTGGGGTACATTTCATCTGGCCCTGCTGATTTATCTACTTTTAAGCCCATCAAACTACACAGAACCTCCTGTGCATGCTAATTTTTCAAATTATATCAGTCTTTCTGCCCGATTTCTATGCCCCTATTATTCCTCTCACCAGTGAACACCAACTCAAAGTATTCATTACCCTATGTCCTCTGACTCAATGCACAAATCACCACTGTGGCTCTTAATAGGCACTTTCCTATTATCCTTTTACATTAATGTACCTGTAAAATAACTTAGAATTTCCTTTCATTTTACCTGCCAATATTTTTTCATGTCCCCACTTTGCTCTCTCAATTTCCTTTTAAAGTTTCCCTTTGCACATTCTGTATTTCTCTCGGCTTTCAACTTTTTTGAACCCTTGGCATGTGCCATAAGCCTCCCTTTTTCTCTTGATCCAATCCTTCGATATCCAGGGTTTACTGGAATTGTCCTTATTAGATGATGCTGGCCCTGTGCTCTCCTATTCCCTCTTGAATGTATCCCACTACTCTGACACAGATTTACCCAAAAGCATCTGATTCCAGTCTACTCTAGTCAAAATTATGTCTGATCTTATTAAAAATCAGCCATCCGCCAGTTTAGAACTTCAATTTCAGGCCCATCTTTATCCTTTTCCAAAATGAATCTTGAATCTAACAGAGTTATGATCACTGTCTACAAAACTTTCCCCACTAATACTTCAACCACTTGGCTGCCTTCATTACCTAAAATTGAGTCTGGGACATTTGCCTCTTCAAGGCCCCATGTCCTATCTACATTTTTGTCCTTATTTATGAAAGGTATCAGCATCATTGAGGGATTGCAACAAAGGTTCACAAGATGGGAGTGTGCTATGAAGAATATGGGAAAATTGGGCCTGCATTCTCCACTGTTTTGATGAATGATAAGTGATCCCATTGAAACTTACAAAATACTTTTTTTTAAAAAAGTGAAAACGTTGCCCCTTAGGTCCTTTTCAAATCTTTTCCCTCTTATCCTAAACTTATGCCCTGTAGTTTTTGACTCCCTCACGCCAGAGAAAATACCTTGTCTATTTACTCTATCCATACCCCTTGTGATTTTATAAACTTCCAAAAGGTCACCCCTCAGCCTTTGATGCTCCAGGGAAAACAGCCTCAGCCTATTCAGCTTCTCCCTATGGTTCAAACCCTCCAACCCTGACAACATCCTTGTAAATCTTTTCAAAACCCTTTCAAGTTATGAATAGGAAGAATTTAGAAGGATATGGGCCAAACACTGGCAAATACGACTGGATTAATTTAGGATATCTGGTTTGCATTGACAGGTTGGACCGAAGGATCTGTTTCCATGCTGTACATCACTAAGACTCTATGATAGACAGGGTAGTTTCAGCTAAGATGCTTCCCTAGTTGGGGAGTCTAACATCAAGGAACACAATTTAAAAATTCAGGGGGATGCAACCTGTGTCCAAGATGAGGAGAAATATTTCTACTCAGAGGTTTTTGAACCTTTGGAATTCTCTACCATAGAGGGCTGTAGAGGCTCAGTCTTCAAATATGTTTAAAATGGAGATCAACCTATTTGTGATTAGCAGCTGTGTACAGGGTTATGGGAGTGAGATGAGTAGGAAGCACTGAAGTGTTCAATCAGCCGCGATTACACTGAATGGCAGAACAGGCTTGGCAAGCTGAATGGCCTACTCCAATTCCTAAAGCATTGTGCACATGGATTAGCTATCTAAATGTGTCCAGGAGTTTGGAAATTCCTCCTGGCCCATTGTTTCAACATCCAACAGAACATTGTTGGAGACAATATTCCCCAAGATAGCCAAACGTTTGGACTGAGTTGATGGATGTATGTTTGATTATGAATGTGGAGTTTTGTGGCTGAATAGTTCTTTTTTCAAATTTGTTGGCAGGTCAACATGTTTTAAGGCCTCAGTGCACCAGCCAACAAGCATAGATTTCATATAGAGTACATGCCATAGTATTCAATCATTGACAAGCAAGACCTTCAGCCTTTGAAGATTGATGAGGTTCAGGACAAATTGCAATCTCTTCGACCTTCAATATAGACTATGTAAGCATGTAAAATAAAAGCTGCTCTAAGGTCTTCTGCTGGCCAGTTAAACAATATTAAAAACAGGTTTCCCATTAAAATCAATTTAATAGTAAAACAAATGTCATAAACATTTTCTGTATCTATGGGCCACTGTTTAAATACAACAGTATATGTTATAACTGTGACAAAAGTAAATTTACCTCAAAATTTAGTGGGATGAGGGCGAGATACATCACTGTTTAGTTTATCTGAATATTCTGTTCTTTCCAGACTCCAAATTTGCCATTCTACTCACATTTCATCTATTTGCCTCTCTGAAAAGTAGTCTGAAGTTTAACTCATTGCTGTCCAGAACTTCAAAACTGTAGAATTTTTAAGTCTGTCAAGCTTCCCCATCTTCTCCAATCTAAAGGCATTTAACAGCAAACACTGAAATCACTTCTTGATTCATCAGATTCTTTTCAATCTTGGTGATGACTGACAGTCAAAACATGTTGGACTCAAAACATTAACTATTTTCTCATTCTATAGATGCTGCCAGACGTGCTCAGTTTCTCTGACATTTTCTGTTTCTGTTTCTGAGTTCCAGCACCCACAGTATTTTGTTTTTATATTGCTTTTAACCTTTTACTCAATAAATAAAATGCTACTTTAAAAGAATGATTTAAAGTACCATTGTACCACATTTCTGAAACAAGATGTGATTTGATAACAGACTTCTACCAGTCTCATAAAGACTTATTTAAGTAGAGTGAAAACAATTTGACAGTTATCCTGTCCTTCATTTAGAAATGCCATCATACCCTAGAAAAAGAGAATGTTAATTAAATGGTTTTGTTAGCCTGCAGAAACTAAATTAGCAATGTTGTGGCTTTAGATTTAGTTAAGTTAAAATAATGCAATAATTTCACAAGAACAGCCACAATTGTAGGGATGAGCGAACAGTTGGGTCTAGCTTGCAAATCCTTTGAAGCTCTTCCTTTGATGTTCTTGGCCCTCCTTTGAACAGGGAGCACTAACTTTACTGAGACACCTCTTTTTTGGAAACCAAAAATGAACACAGAAACATCAAAAGAGAAAGCATCAAAAGAATAACACCCTTGATGGAGCAGCATACCTTAAAACTAAGAGAAGATTTGATACCAGTAGAATTACCAATTTGAATTGACTGTAAGAAAGCAACTTAAGTTGATTGAAGAAAGCAACCTTTTTTTAAAAAATGCAATTCAAAGAGAGGTCCAGTTACTGCTCAAATTTTCATCCACCTTTGCTTTTCCTTCACCCCAAAACCACACAACACTACAGCTTTCCATGATAACGGAAGTTAAAAATGCTCAGTTCTTTTATGTGCTAATGAAGAAAAAGTCTGAGCTTCTATTTTCAAAAGGGTGCAGAATTCTTGCTAACTTCTAAAACTACATCATTTTTCTAATGCTTTGCTCAAGACCATGGATACAGAAACTTAGTAACATTAACATTTTACAGAAGGCGCAGCGCAGATGAGAGTAAGTGTTTCCACAAGAAGAGACAAAACTAAGTCTGTGTCTGCAAATGGAGCACATTGTCTGTCTGGTTGGGGTCCAGAACTAGACAGCATAGGTTTAGGGTGAGAGGGGAAAGATTTAAAAGGGGTCTAAGGAGCAACTTTTTCACAGAGGGTGGTACATGTATGGAATGAGCTGCCAGGGGAGGTGGTAGAGGCTGGGACAGTTCCAACATTTAAAAGGCATCTGGATGGATACATGAATAGGAAGGATTTGGAGGGAGTGGACCAAGTGCTGGCAAATGGGAATAAATCAGTTTAGGATATCTGGTCAGCATGGTCAAGTTGGTCCAAAGGGTCTGTTTCCATGCTGTAAATCTCTATGGCTCTATGACTCGATGATAGGTCAAGCACAGTTTGTTGAGGGCTGTGCTGGTAAGATTGAATTGTCTACTAAGTCCTGGAACTTCAGACCTCAAGTGTTTGAGCCAGGGCTCCAAAAAAATTCCTGGGAGCTGTGGGCACTCAGCAGAGGCCACATGCCATTAACAGCTCAGTGAAACTGAGGGGGAGCAAAGGAAACCACAGCAATATTTGCTTAATGCAACTGAGCAAGATAATACTTCACGGAGAAAAAAAATGAAGGATGAGTTCTGTTTAAGAGAGAGTTTGCCCGTAGATATTTTCTAATCATCTTTCAGAGATGTTAATACACATCTCTAGAGGAAATCAAACTTGAACTAGGGCCTCCTGGCTCAGACATGTAGCACAGTGGTAATGCCTCTATCAGCTCCCCACATGCTTTGTGCATACAATGTTCCAACTCTTCATGGAGGTCATCTACCACTGATTTTTGTGTGTGGAACTTGTAATGTAATGCTTGTTTCATAATTTTTAATGTGTTTTACTATTGTAAACAAACTAACCATGGCATTGATCAATCCTGGATGATCAACTGCTCAGCAAATCATCATCATGACAAGGTGAATAGCAATAGAAAACATAATGATGATGCCCATGCTGTTTGGAGTTAGTCTTGCTGAAGGTGAAGCTCATGGTTGACCACATGCAAATCATGCTGAAGTATTTCACACAATCCTTAATATCTTTGTTAATTGCAACACAGTGTGTGTTTAAAACACAGTTTGCTGGTACGCAGACAAATCCTTCATCAAAAGTCCAGTTTAATTCACTTAAGCAAGGCAAATGATTAGGTTTTGTGCTGGATTGATAGCAACAGGTATATTGTCAGAATGTCCAAAAATTCCCTTTTCTAAATTGGGATACAGCTCTCCTTACAGAATATAAAACTTTTAAACAACCTTCAGAACTACGGTTCCTAGATTAATGAGTGTTTGTTGCAGAAAGATCATTAAGATTTGATCAGCAATTAGGAATGGAGGTCTACACAGTGCTGAAACATCAGGCTGAATAGCTTATGACCTAAAAGATCTAAACTAGTTATACAAAAACAAGCTATAATCTTCAGAGAAGAAAATATTGGGCCACATCAGCATGGCTGAACAAAACAAAATTAAAACACCTGTGGCCACGAGCGGAAGCTGTGTGAATGCAACAAATATGAAGAAAGGTCATTAGGGATAAAGCACAGTCACAATGAGCGACAGCACATCCAACTGTGGGTGAAGAAGGTCTGTTCACCATTACAAATAGTTGCCCAATTTACAACTTCTGAAAGAAATGAACAGTCCTCTTTGATGTGATATAGCTGCCTTTCATTACCAGAGACAACCCATTTCAAATAGCATTTGTCTGTCAACTCCTCCTTTATTTCCTTTCTCTTTTCCAACATATTATGTGGTTTGAAGATTGGAAAAAGTATCTTTTATCAAAGAAAAATAAATTAACATTTTTAAGCTATAGAAAAAAAAGACTTCGTTTTCATGGTCCCAGTCCACCACCCACCCAACATTTAACCTATTGATTCCTGGAGCTTTTGTGAATTCTGCAGAGTATTTCCCAGTGAACAAAATACCTTGGTTAGGTGTCGTCCTATTTGATGAATAGACAAAGGGGAGGACACAGCAGTATGTAGTTGGCCAGCCTTGGACCTCAAAGTCTGCAATATGGACACTGGATTCTTTGAAGCTTTCTGGGTTGTTGAACAAGACTAAGAAAACCTGCTGTTCTCAGTACCCATTGTTTGGCAGCATTCCATTTAGAAGAAGAATTGTGAAAAGCAAAGGCACAGGGTGTAAATCAGACTTCAAATGTTTACAGCCCAGACTGCCGAACCACCACGAACTAAAAACTGGCCCAATCTTGAAGCGTAGTACTGCAAGATCATACCTGTCTCAAGTAAAGAAGGATCCAACTTGAGGAAATGCCTATTTGATCTCATCCTCAACCATTTGGCTGTTTGGAAATCCTTTGGTCCACAACATTATAAAGGAGTAATCATCATATAAATCTTTTGAAGACAAAGAAATATGATATTATGATGTCAGGCAAAGAACAGAGCTTGCAACTCATAATTGACATCCATGCAGCTTCTGCAGAATTATACATAAAAAGTACAATTTCTAGTGCGATAGCACTAATCCTCTATCATCACCAGCTGGAGAATAGCTGTCAATGTTTGGAAGCCAAACATTGCAGGACTTGAATTGCATGATATGACCTCTCAAGAATGTCTTCACGCCTAATTATTTTCAGCTACATCAATGATCTGCCAGTCGTAATATCAGGAGTATGGCTGTTAATTAAAAATGCTATGAATTTTGACTCTATTCACATCTTCAAATGAGAGAATTTTTCAATTACAATTGGACTAGAAACTAATAATTTTGCAGCGGTGTAAAATTTCACAGGCTAACAATCCAGAGGCTTTGAGGTGGAGATTTAAGTGCAGTTTGGCTTGGCCAATTCATTACCAAATTTTGCTTAAAATGCTTTACAATCACAACTATGCAATCCTGAATTTTTTTTCAAATTAAGCTATTTTTATGTAAAACTGCAGAACACAGCTCAACACAGGCCCATTAGAAGTAGTTTTCTTAACCAAATATGTTATGTACTGCAAAGCAAAACACTGCAAATGCGGAAATCTGAAATAAAACAGAAATGTTGGAAATATTCAGCAGGTCCAGTAGTATCTATGGAAAGAGAAACAGAGTTAATGTTCAAGGTAAAAGGTGGATTGTGCATTCACAGCAAGTTGCCATAGCTGCTGATAGATGAGATTAGATTCCCTACAGTATGGAAACAGGCCCTTCAGCCCAACAAGCCCATACCGACCCTCCAAAGAGTAACCCACCCAGACCCATTCCCTTTGACTAATGGGCAATTTAGCATGGCCAATTCACCTGAACTGCACGTCTTTGGACTGTGGGAGGAAACCAGAGCACCCGGAGGAAACCCACGCAGACACTGGGAGAATGTGCAGACTCTACACAGACAGTCACCCGAGGCTGGAATCGAACCCAGGTCCCTGCTAACCACTGAGCCACCATGCCGCTCCAGTAATATGTAACCAGTGTGACTTTCTGCTACAGTAATCCTTCAGACTTCTTCAATGTGTCCAGAACTAAAGGGCACAGGTTTAAAGGTGAGAGGGGAAAGATTTAAAAGCGATGTAAGGGGCAACGTTTTCACACAGAAGGTGGTGAGCATATGGAATGAGCCGCCAGAGGCTGGCACAATTATATTTAGAAAGGTATCTTGATGGGTACATGAATAGGAAGGGTTGAGGGATATGGGCTAAATGCTAGCAAATGGGTCTAGGTTAATTTAGGATATCTGGTCAGTATGGATAAATTGGACTGAAGAGTCTGTTTCCATGTTGAACATCTATGACTCTACAACCTTGATTCCTGTCTTGTAAAGCTAACAAAAAAGATGTTATTTTTTTAAAACCGATTTTGCAGCCTCAGTAGTGCCTGATTTCCGAGATGCAAGTTTCACACAGTGGCTGGCAACAATTCCAAAATAAATTTAGACTAGGTGTTGTGAAAACAGGGTAGTTTTTCCTTTAAATTGGTTACTCCCAGTTTCAGGTTTCATAAATCCTGAACGCTTGCTTTGAAGTTGAAACTAAGTACACTGGATTTATATCTGGCACTAGCACAGCACAATCAGAATTTTAAAAACTAATACAAAGCAGCTCAACATGAACAGGTTTCAGTTTGTGAGCAGGATATAAAATGAACATTGTTTCCTTGAAAAACAGCCTATTATGTAAACTTAAAACAGAAGTGATATAATGTAAATATTTAATACAATATTTAGTGAGTTCAAAGATTGTTGAATAGACAGTAAATAAATGATCCCAACATTACAAATAAAAAGTCAGAGGAAGATGGGCAGAGCATGGAGCAGAGAGGTGAGATTCAATATGTAGAAAGAAGAAGTGCCAAGATTGGGATAGTAACTAGTGAACTAATCAGCAAAGAAATCCAAAGTTAGCAGGGAGCAGTACTGGAGACAAAGGGCATGATGATCTGGCTTTTGTTGAGGTGGGGAGAGTAAGGAATGGCAGTGACCTCATGCCAGCAGCCTGGAGACAAATGCTTGGGAACATGAGTGCCTTGGTGGTACAGTGCTCACTACAGATGCCTCAGAATGCTCGAGAGCCAGGTTCAATCTCTCCATTGGGTGACTGTCTGTGTAGAGTTTGCACATTCTCCCTGTATCTGCATGCGTTTTCTGCCAGGTGCTCTGGTTTCCTCCCACAGTCTACTAAAATGTGCAGGTTAGGTGAAATTGCCCTGTAGTGTCGAGGGATGTGCAGGCTAGGTGGATAACCCATGGTTAATGCTGGTTATGGGGATAGGGAGGGAGTGGGCTGCTCCTCAGAGGGTCAGTGCAGACTCAATAGAATCATAGAGCCCATTTGGCCTATGAATACCCAGTCTGGTAGTATTCTATTGACGCTATTTTGCTTGCAGGTTACACAAGACAGCAGTTTAAAAAATAAAAACTATAAAAAGTCTGTTACATGCAACATTTTTTAAAAATCTGACCCAGCGAATGAAGCAAGAATTCAGAGTAGACTGAAGATTTCAATCTTAATGCACATATCTCAGTGTACAGCCCCCCACTAAGTAAATATTTTCAGATTCTACTTAGTTTATACAAACGTTTCCCCTCATAAAAGATCACAATGGAATAAAAAGTGATAACTGCAGGTGGGGGAATATATCTAACAAACAGAGAACGTTGGAGAAATTCAGCAGGCATTTCTAGGGAGATATAAAGTTAACATTTTGAGTCCAGCACAATTCTTCTGAATTGAATGAAAACCCATTTTCAAACACTTTTCAGTTCTTAAGAAGAGTCATACCAGACTTGAAATATTAACTTAGTTTCTCTCCCTACAGATTCTGCCAGATCTATTGATTTTCTCCAGTATTTGCAGTGTTTGTTACAGATGACAGTTACTGGACTTTGTTGTTGTGAAACCATTCTTCACATGACATTAGTCATATTTTACAACATGTAAAATGATAGTCACAGGGAGAGATAGAATGGAGCTTCCTATTATTTGGGTTTTATGCATGCTGGCATGGTCAATTACAGCATAACAAAGTGTTGGTTGTCAGACAAAATCTCAGACTGATAAAACAGAAAAAGAAATCCCTGGGAATCTTGAAGATGAAAACAAATTTGGCAGGCCTTGGAACTGTACTCAGATAAGCAAGAAAAAAAACCAAAACAGTTCTGTATGGTTTGAATCAAGCCAATTCAGGACTCCTACAGCTGTTGCTGAAAATAGACAACACAGATGTGAAAGGAGATAGTAATACATAATTGTCTCAATCTCCATGGGCATGACAGAACAGAGTGGGAAAAAAACATCACCCTGGATTCTTACCACAAGAATTCTAACCCAAGTGTTATGCATTTTTGTAAACCGGAACACTTGGAGAATAGGCAATAACCAAATATTCTGATTACTCAAGAACATGAAATAGGAGAGGAGTAAATCTGTCAACCTTCCTTCACCACTTGATATGATCATAATAAATTCAACTCGATCTTCATGTCCGATTCCCATTTACCTCGATTCCTTGAGACACCCAAAACTTGTCTATCACAGCCTTACATGTATTCAATAAGTGAGCTTTCACAATTCTTCAGGAATCCTAAATGATCAGCCCCTTCCATTGTGACTGCATCTCTGTGTTTTGGTTCTGCTGGGAATCAATCTCTAAGCATTGATATTATCACGACCCTTCAGAATTTATGCCCCAATAAGACCGCCTCTAAACTGAACATGATGCAAGGCAAATTTAGTCAGCTTCCAATTGTAGGACATCCCCCTCATCCTAAGGACCAAGTTAGTGTACCTTTATTGTATGTCTCCAAAACCTTCAAAACACTAGGACCAAAATTGCAATGAGCACTCAAAATTTGGTTTCAACAAAAACAAGTGTACAACTTTAGCAAGATATCTTTCTTGTAAAGGCATTGGGTTACAGGAATAAAGACCAAATGGTTAACAAGGAGTTGTATGCCTCTGGACATAAGACAATGTGCTCGATCTTTTAAGACACAAGGAGAGAAGAGAGCTGGGCAGCAGGGATTCACCATAAAACCACAACAACTGAAGACCGTTGAATCCTAGCTGATTTTTCATTGTTTTGTTTTATTATTTTATTAATTTTGATTTGGAAAAACACAGCAGGCCAAGCAGCATCCGAGGAGCAGGAGAATCGACTTTTCAGGCATAAGCCCTTCTTCAGGAATCCCTTTTGCATTGTAGGTAACAACTTGTGTTAAAAAGGAAAGCGGATCAAACAAGCTTTTGTTTATTCACAAGGCCAGGCCTGGAAACAAATTGGAGGTTGGTACCTGATCAATAATCTTACAGATGCGTCATCAACAGGCAAGAACATTACATTTAAACAGATAGCAGAAGTGGTTTGTCATTTATATAAATGATTTGGATGTGAACATAAGAGGTATGTTTACGAAGTTTGCAGATAACCTTCGCTATCCACTACACCACCAATTTTGGTGTTATCTCAGAGCGCAATAGGACCTTCATCAGGTGGGCCAATGGGCTGAGGAGCGGCAGCTGGAGTTTAAGTTAGATAAATGTGAGGTGATGTATTTTGGAAAGGCAACTCAGGGCAGGATTATACACTTAATGGCAAGGTCCTGGGGAGCATTGCTGAACAGAGACCTTGGAGTGCAAGTTCATAGTTCCTTGAAAGTGGAGTCACCGGTAGATAGGATAGTGAAGGTGGTGTTTGGTATGCTTGCCTTTATTGGTCAGTGCACTGAGTTCATGAGTTGGGAGGTCACATTACGGCTGTCCAAGACATTGGCGCGGCCACTTTTGGAATACTGCATTCAATTCTGATCTCCCAGCTATAGGAAAGATGTTGCAAAACTTGAAAGGATTCAGAAAATATTTTTAAGCATGTTGCCAGGGTTGGAGGATTTGAGCTACAGGGAGAGGCTGGTTAGGCTGGGGCAATTTCCATGGAGCATCGGAGACTGAGGAGTGACCTTATATAGAGGTTTATAAAATTATGAGGGGCATGGATAGAGTGAATAACCAAGGATTTCTCCCCCCCCCCCAAGGGCAGGGGAGTGTAAAACTAGAGAGTGCCTAGTTTAAGGTGAGAGGGGAAAGATTTAAACGGGATGTAAAGGGCAAGGTTTTCATGCAGAAGGTGGTCTGTGTGTGCAATGACCTGCCAGAGGAAGTGGTGGGGGCTGGTACAATTCCAACATTTAAGGGCATCTGGATAGGTACATGAATAGGAAGGGTTTAGAGGGATATGGGCCAAATGTGGGCAAATGGATCATTTAGGATATCTGGTCAGCATGGACAAGTTGGACCAAAAGGTTCTGTTTCCATGCTGTACATCTCTATGACTCTAAGTTAGCTATTAACCAAGTCAGTGTCTGGGAATTGGTTCCAGCAAGTCTGGAAAAACCTTATGCTCAAGCAGATGGCAGATGCTGAAATGCTTTTGTGGAGGTGGCAGTTAGTTTGCCAGAGAATGGCCAGAGCTCAATTTGGGCTTTGGACTGTGTTATGAGAATGGAATCTGGCTGTTGATACGATAGGATGGTCCTGTATCTGAAAAGACCCCCATTGTACTTTAGTAGAAAGGCCTCAGATGGTGGTCTTTCCCCACTGCACCTTGGCAACAGCTGCCCTAGGCTTTCATGCATCCCTCAGCACAAATTCCTGAACTTTGGAATGTGACAATCTGCAAAACTCAGTCAAGGTCAACTCCTTGCTCTGGAAGGCAAACAAGTTTCAGTCAGACCAAAAAGTGTATCTTTCAAGGGGTTTTTGGTCCACGATTTGCAGATTTGTTGTGATCCTGGGGAACAGACGGTTGAGTACAGTGTCCTGCATCATGGAGCTGCTCAGAATGAACCTCGAGAAAAACCACTGCATCTCTCTCCAGACCGCCTATGCAAAGGCACATTCCAGATGGAGTTGTGTGACTCTTCCATCCCCCACCCCCAACCAAAGCTACTTTGAGCACAGCTTGTGGTGGCACAGAGGCCTCCCAATGCCTCAAAAACATGCAAATATAGTCTTGTTTAAAGAAAGAAAAGCCTTGGGTCTGTTTGTTCTCCACATGTAAAGACGCTGTACAGAATCAAACTGCTCTGTTCACTATGTATATAAAGATTTTCATAAATTAAATATATTTTTGAAATATTAAAAAAAAGTTGACGCTTCAAGATGTAGATTTGAAAGCTTCCAAGTACTATCTCCTGGGAAGTTAGACAGGGAGCTCAGAATAAAAAAACTAAGAATTACTGCCTTTATGAGAGCAAAATGTAAAGGTTACTCTGATTGACATCTTCAGAAGATTAACCAAGAAAGCATTATCTATGCCTGTGGAACAATGCATTGTGAAAACCATTTAGGTAAGCTGGCCAGTTTTGTTATTTTATTTTACTTATCCCTTAAATATATTTGCTTACCTGTTTGTCGTTTGTGTAAATGGGGCTGAATATAAAGAGATTTTTGAGTTTGAGTTTATAACACAGACCAATTAGAAAACATTGTTTAAAAGTAATTGCATCATTAACAAATTGCAAAGTCTTTTGTTTAAGCTACAAACCAGTATCATGAAATGATTATTTGCTAAGTCTGGGATTGTTTATTCAAAAATCTGGTTAAGAACCATTGCAGTCAATTTTGAGGGTCTTTTGAAGATTGCAATTTTACTGTATTATGAACACAAAAGTAGAAAGGCTCATTTGATGGTCTCAATTTCATAACAAGGCCAAGATAATACTGTGACTTTCAGGTTAGCTTTTCAAAAAATAAGAATAGAGTTCTTAATTTCACTTGCAGCTGCTCCAATCAATCCATCTTTGTTCTATCACAAAACCCATAACCAACATTTAATAATTGCAATTTAAAGCCCAGGAATAACTTTTGCAAATTTACAATCTACTATTAGATTTTTTAAAAATCTTCTGAATACTGAAAAAGAGCAGCTTTTTAAAAAAATTGCATTGTCAGAAATTCCAGTGATTGTAGAATTCTAATTGGTATTGAGCCAAATAACAAAGTCTGCCAAACAATACCCACAGATCAAAAGGAATTTATTTGTGAAGGAGTGTTTGGGAACACTAAGGAAAAGAAGCATGCTGTCTTTTCTTTCAAAGACCTGGTATGGCCATCAGAAATCCTGGGTCTTTTGACCTATCAAATCTGTGCTATTGTTTCTCCCTCCCACTCACCTGGTCTAGTTCCATTCTCCTGCTTATTTCTTCCCAAGCACCTAACTCAAATTTTGATCAAAGTGAGATAGACACAATAACCACTTTATGCACAAAACTTTGTTCAAGCACCTCTAATTATTTTCATGACTGATGCAAGTTATATTCAGTTGCTCCTGTTTGCACTGACTAATGGGAATAATTATTTATGTATTCTTGTACACTTTCAGAGACATGAAAATATCAATCATTCAGCCTCTGAAAAATGTACAATTTGTAAATGTTATATTCCTGTAATCTCATTCTTGGTAGCATCATAATTAACCTATTCTTCATCTTTTCCATCATTTTATATCGTTGCTGGCAGAGAATGGTTCAAACAGGGCACAGTATTTTAAATGCCATCTGATCCTGTGCAAGTTTAGCATTACTTCTTTTTGTATTTTAAATCTCTCAATATAAATCCAAGCATTCCATCTGCCTTTTCAACAATTTATTTGTTTACTTTGCTGTTTTAATAACTGGTGTATTGGTGTATGAGGGTCTATCAGCTCTGCTACATCATTGAGAATAAACACTGAAAATATAAGGAATAGTCAGTGAATTTTAGAAGGGAAGGTCATGTTTGATTACATTTCCTGAATGCTTCAGAGTAGTAACAAAAAAAAGTAGACCCAGGTAATGCAGTAGATCTAATATTTTTGAAATATTTTTAAAATACTGTATTCTGAATTCATACCTGACGTTACGACCCCGGATTACACTGTCAAATTTGTGTTACAATCTGGTTAGGGCTAATAAATTTATCTTGCTTGAAAAAAGTTTGATTGAACCTTGGGTACTTGCTAAGAGAACAAAGCCACAAATAAAATTTGAAAATCATAAAATGTTAGAAGATAGAAGAAATCTAAAATACACACACAGTTTATACTTTAAAATCCACAATTAATATGAGTTAATAGTGGATTAACAGTAAAACTGTGGTCAAATAACTCAATAGGTCATCAATAGTAGGTATGATCAAGACTGGCTGCACAAATTCTGTAGTAGCCCATCCTGTGCTTTCATATTGTACAGCATAAATGGATACAAAAATCAGATTTCATTACACAGTGGAAAGGTAGCAGAAACTTTGAGAGGAAAGAATTAAAGGCGATTCAGCATTTGCTAGAGAAACTCAGCAGGTCTGGTAGCATCTTGCACTGAAAAGAGACTTAACGTTTTAAGTCCCGTGAACCTTCATCGGAAGTAGAAACAGGTCAGAAAGGACGCCATTTTCCTGAAGATGGGGGAGTGAGCAGATAGGTGGAGAGGGAGCACAGAAAGAGTGACAGATAAAGACAGTAGGTAGACAAAGGGATTGTTGTTATTATGCCTGGAAAGAAGAGAAGCTAGATAGATAATAATAGTAGTTGAAAATGGGTTGGCTGTACTGAAGACAACCCATTTCATGACAGGACCTTGAGAGATGGGGTAGGTAACAGACAAGGAAGAGAATGGTTACACTCAAATTAACAAACAGCATGCTTACCAACATCGGTCAGGGCACAGAGCATAAACGTCAGTGAGTCATGTTGCAGCTGTATAAAACTTTATTCAAGTCACATTTGGAGTATTGTGTGCAGATGGGGTTGCCACACCATAGAAAGGATATGGTAGATTTGGAAAGGGTGCAACTTGGATATTGCCTGGTTTGGAGATTATTAGCCATAGGAGAGGTTGGACAAATTTGGATTATTTTGCAAGTGTATCAAAACCTGATTAAAGTACACAAAATTATGGGAGACACAGATCGGGTGTACGGTTGGAGTCTTTTTCCCAGGGTGGAAATGTCAAATGCTGAGGGGTTAAGGTTGAAGGTGAGAGGGCAGAAGTTAAAAAAAAGTGATTTGAGAGAAAAGTGAGTGGTAGGTGCCAGCAACATACTGTTAGAGTGAGAACGGTAGAAGCAGGGATGATAGCAATCTTTAACAGGCACTTGAACAGGCAGGGACGCGAGGGATATGGACCATGAGCAAGCAGATAGGATTACTTTAGAAAGGCATCATGGTTGGCACAGACATGGTGGCCGAAGGGCCAGATCCTCCGCTGGACTGTTCAGTGTCACCATTGAGTCCTGAAAGCTACAAGCGGACGATGAGGTGCTGTTCCTCCAGCTTGTGTCGAGCTTTGCTGGACCACTGTAAAAGGCCTGAGACAGGGAATGAAGGTGATTCCTTAGGCTGACAATAGTTGGGAAGCAAGTTCCATCGTGTTTAGAATTTACATGAACAATTTGGACCCAGGAATTGGAGCTAGAAATGCAAAAGGTAATGAACCACAAAAATAGAATGGTGTTTTGTTAAAATCTAAAAGAAAAATGTAATAAAATACAAGGTGATGATGTATAGGCTTGCAGAAAAGGCATGTAATCATCAACTGAATATCAATATAAAAAGCATACAGAGTGCTTGGTCTGAAAAATAAGAAGGCTACATACTATGTGGAAAGCAAACAGTAAATGGGTAATAACAAAAATCTAAATGTAGAGATTTACAAATCACAAAGTAATGATCAAATTAATAAGGTCATACAAAAACAATCATATTTGAGATAATTTCTAGAGGGATACAACTTAAGAGGACAAAAATATTTGTGAAACTTTCAATGAACCTTAAAATACAAAAGGACAGTTCTGGTTCCCACAATATTAAAAAGATGATATAGAACTATTGTCAGTAAAACAAAAAGGCAAAAAAGGCATTCTCAGAAGAATAAAGATTCTAATCCAAGCATTTTATCAAGAAGATATTTATTTCAATGGATAGCTCACTATCTTTAAGCTTAATACAGTGCAAGTATCACTATATTGCCTAATACCACTGTTGAAGAAGTTGACACAATGCAATTACATGGTGCAGGAGGTATTGCTCTCAAAATTAAAAATAGATCTTATGTTGCAACTAGGCAAAGGGATTATATATAGCAGAGAACGCATATATATTTCACAACAAACAAATCTAAATCTTGAGGATTCATGTGGGTTTTGACATCAATCTTCATTGAATTATACATGCAGTACAGTTAACAGACAATAGAGTCAGAGATATCCAGCACAGAAACAGACTCTTCAGTCCAATTCATCCATGCTAACCAGATATCCTAAATAAATCCAGTCCCATTTGCCAGCATCTATCTCATATCCCTCTAAACCCTCCCTATTCATTTACCCATCCAGATACCTTTTTAAATGTTGTAATTGTACCAGCCTCCATCACTTCCTCCAGCAGCTTATTCTATACGTGCACCACTTTCTGCATGAAAAGGTTGGCCCTTGTGTCCCTTTTAAATCTTTCCCCTCTCGTTTGACACCTATGTCCTCTAGTTTTGGACTCCCTTCCTCTGGGGAAAAGAGCTTGTCTATTCAGCATATCCATGCCCCTCATGATATTATAAACCTCTATCTAATCCACACTGACCATGTTCCCAAACCAAGCCAGTCCGACTTGCCTGTGCTTGGCCCACATCCCTCCAAACTTTCCTATTCATTAACTTATCCAAATGTCTTTTAAATGTTGTAACTGTACGCATCCACTACTTTCTCTGGCAGTTCATTACTTGTAAAAAATGTTGTCCCTGGTTTCTTTTTAAAAGGTTCTTCTCTCATCTTAAAAAAAAATGGCCTAGTTTTGAAATCCCCCAAGCTAGGGAAGACCCTTGTCATTCACCTTATCTATGTCCTTCATATTTTTATAAACTTCTACAAGGTCACCCCTTAACCTCCTACGCTCTTGTGAAAAAAGTCCCAGCCTATCCAGCCTCTCTTTAGAACTCAAGCCTCCTATTCCCAGCAAAATCCTAGTAAATCTTTTCTGAAAGCTCAATTTAATAATATCCTTCCTATAACAGGGTGACCAGAACTGCACACAGTATGCCAGAAGAGGCCTCACCAATATCTTGTACAGCCTCAAAACATGACATCCCAATACCTATACCTTCATGGCTCAGATCTTGAAGTGTGCTAAACGCCTTCTTTCACCAAAATGCAATTCACATTTATCCAAATTAAACTCCATCTGCCACCCTTCAGCCCACTGATCAGGTTCCCTCTGTAATCTTAGAGGATCTTCTTTATTGTCCACTATATCACCAATTTTGGCATCTTCCGCAAATGTACTAAACGTGCCTCCAATATCCTCATCTACATCATTTATTATAAAAAACAAACAAGAGAGGGACCAATACCAAACCTGCTGGTTAGAAGTCTCCACCACTACCCTTTGTTTCCTATCATCAGGCCAATTTTGTGTCCATTTGGCAAGCTTACCCTGAATCCCATGTGATCTAACTTTACTAATTAGTCCAACATATGGAACTTAATCAAAGCTTTACTAAAATCCATGTAAACAATGTTTACTGCTCTGCTCTCATTAATCATCCTTCAAAAAACCCTATCAAAATTGAGAAATTTCCCTTGCACAAAAACCATGCTGACTATCTCAAATCAGTGCCTGCCACGCCCCCCCCTCCCCCTCCCCCTCCAATTGCACATAAATCCTATCTTTCAGAATTACTTCTAACAACTTATCCTCCATGATGTCAGTCTCACAAGTCTATAGTTCACAGATTTCCTTAAATAAAGGCACACCATTAGCCACGCTTCAGCCCTCTGGCATCTCAACCATGGTTGTAGATGATCAAAGTATTTCTGCTCAGGGTCTTGCAATTTATTTTTCAAACCGTTTTCAAACATCAATATCTATTTCCCGAGTTCTCTAGACTGCACTTCTTTCTCCACAGTAAAAAATAATGCAAAATATTCATTTAGTATCCATCCCATCTCCTGAAGGTCAACATATAGATGACCTAATTGATCTTTAAGGGACCCTATTCTCTCTCCAGCTGTTCTTAACTCAAATGTGAAATCTCACTGGATTGTTCTTAGCGTTATCTGCCAAGGCTATCTCTTCTTTGCCCTCCTGATTCCCTCTTAAGAATGCCCCTCTCCCTTTATTCTCTTCACGAGATTCACTTGATCCCAGTTGTCCATAGCTAATGTGATTCTTTCTTATTCTTGATAGAACCTCTATAGTTCTTTGTTGTTCCCTACTCTTACCCATCTTCACCTTCACTGTAACAGGAACATATTGTCTCTGAACTCTCATTAGTACACTTGCAAAAGCCTCCCACTTGTCAGTTTTCACTTTCGCTGCAAACAGTCTATTCCAAAAAACGTTTGAAAATTCTTGTCTCATAGCATTAAAATGTGCCTTACTCCAATTAAGAATTTTACCTTTAATGGAAGGCTTATCCGTTTCGATAACTATTTTAAAAACTATTAGAATTATATTCACTAGTCCCAAAAAGTGTTTTACGACTAACATTTCAGTCATATGCCCTGCCTTATTTCCCAAGAGAAGATCAAGTTTTGCTCCTTCTCTAGTTGGTACATTTACCTATTGATAAAGAAAATTATCTTGGACATTTGAATTCCTCATCATCTACGCCTTTAACATGACAGCAGTACCAGATAATGTTTGGAAAATTGAGGTCCCATACTATTACAATCTTATTATTTTTTACATATAATTTTGGGATCTCTCTACATATTTGCTCTTTAATTTCCCTCTGACTATTGGGGGGGGGGGGCGCAAGGTGTGGTAAAATCTCATCAAGGTGGTTATCCCTTTCTTATTTCTAATTTCTACCCATATAGTTTCACTGGGTGATCCCTCAGAAATATCCTAATTACAGTAGTAATGTTTTCCTTAATCAAAAATGCCACCGCCTCCCTTTCTATCCTTCCTGTAGCATCTAAAATGACAACTGGCTAAGAAACAACCAGCCAGTCATGGAACCACAGATCAAGAAAATATTAGATTGTGAACAACTGGTCAAGACACAATCAGTGGAAGAATTAAAAAAGTATTTTCTAGACCTGTGTCCAAACCGAAAAAAAACAGAATTGACTGACATTCTCCTATGCCAACATAGCTAATTATTTCACGTTGTCAACAAAATCAAAATCTATAATTACAAAATTGTTTACTACTCCTATCATACTTAAGAAATTTCAGACAGCAACAATCAGCTAAGTTTGAGAGAAGACGCAAATGCTCAGAAAACTATTGAGCATTTTATTTCATTTGAGCTCATTGTTGGATATTTAACTGAAATTATTCAAACAGCCTGGGGATCAAATAGGTATGGCAAACTTGAATACAAAGTCAGAGGCTGGCAGAGTGCAAGTCTTAATAAAGCTTTTCATTTCTTAATCTTCCAATAACGAATCAGCAGCAGTGATAGAGATCATGCCAAGTAAAGAACACAATCGTCTATTCATTTAATCACTCACTTTTATGAAATGCTCAGCTCTTCATTCCTCCTGCCAAAGTGGACAACCTCACACTTATGCACATGATGTTCAATATACCATGCTCTTGCCCACTCACTCAGTCTTTCTAAATCCTCTTGGTGCCTCTTTGCATCCTTCTCATAACACACATTTCCACCAAGTTTTGAGTCATCTGCAAACTTCCAAATATTACAATTGGCCCTCAGATCTAAAATCATTGATACAGGCTATGAACAGGAAGCACTAATGGTTAGGTTACCTCCTTGTCACAGTGTCCCAATCGGAGTATGACCCATTTATTCCTACTCTCTGCTTTCCACCCATTAACCAATCCTCATTCCATGCTAGGATATTATTCCCAATTTCATATTCTTTAAATTTGATGTATTAACCTCCTGGTGGGACTTCAAAAGCCTTCTGAAATTCCAAATATACACACTCACTGGTTCACCCACATTGACTTTGGTAAACCTCAAAATAGCCTAAAAATTGAAATGCCATCAGGTTTGTTAAATATGACGTTATTCCATAATCACATTAATTACAATAGATAGGAGTATTTTCCCCTACTGTTGATATTAGCTTAACAAGGTTGTGTTCCCCCTTTTGCTTTACTTCCTAGGACTTAAAAATTAAGTTTTTTTATGTATACAGCATTGCAGTACAGACTATGATTGCATCTAAAACATTTGTTTTACAAAGGATACTGTTAGTATACTCATTACATGATCCAGTTTAAGCTACAGCATAATGGTCAATAGACTAGGGACTAAATTTATTTGTCCCAACCTGCTGGGCAAGTGAATTTTCCTAACACAGTCTTGAGGAACCTCTTCATTATAAATACTTTAACTGGTAATGTCTAGCCAGTTATATAAACCAGACATGGGTTTGATTTTGAATTTGCTTCATTTGGTAAATCATGCTTAACCACACAATAAAGCTATTCAGTCTTGGGTAGCATTATACACTTCTTCAGACACACAGCTATAACAGCCCCTATAATTCTCTGCAGATTAGTACTGTGCATTATTTAGCATAAGCACAATACATTATTCTCTCTCTGTCAATAGAGAAAACCTAACTTAAGCTGCACTTGCCATATATCTTCTGATGCACAAATACAATTATACTTCACGACAGCAAAACTAATCTCTGCTCTTACTTGAGTCCAGAAGAGCATTTAATTAGTGGCTGGTGGCAAACCTGAATCCTCCTGCCTTCTTGTATCTGCCACAATCAAGTTCTGGCTAAGAAAGCCCATGGTCTAGCTTCCCACTCCAATTAAATCACTTAAGGGCCTTATCCCACCACCACTGAGATTAACCCAGCTACACAGCAATCTGTTTGCCATCAGCACACACAATGAAAATGTGAAACCTGCTCATCAGTTCTGGCTCTGGACGTTTCCTTCATTGCCTCCTTAGGTGAGGCTGCTAAGCACAAGAGCTGCTGTTGCCAACTGGCCATCATTTCACTCTCTCTAGGTGAATAAAGGTTTGATCCCAGGGGAAGGCCTACCAGTGACCTTTCCACAGACTGTTTGGTGCATAATTCATCAAGCCTTCCTGGAAAAAGAAGCACTGCCAATCTTCCTTTTCGTGCTTTTAATCAGCTGCTAAACAGAACTGGAATCCACTTTAACAGTATCTGAATTTTCTCACTGTCACGTCACTAAAGTCTGATTTAAGTTATGCCCAAGACAAAGTTGTGCTTTAAAGTTTAGGAACCCCACCCATCCTTTGATTATCAATGCTAAAATTCATAGCAATTTTCCCCAAGCAAGAATCCAGTAATGTCCCAGAGGCACCAATATCCTGGCCAAACTATTGAAATATTACCAACTCTTTAAACTGTACTTGTCCAAATCAACTCAGAAACATCGCAGTTTCCATTTTCAAAAAAAATAATGTTATCCTCAAGGACATGGTGGTGAAGCACATTAGTATAGTGTTTTTTTTCCCTGGAGATACAGCTTAGAATTTAGTCCATAAATTGAAAGACTCTTCATCTGTGGGCTATAAAGAAAATGTTTGAGCCCTGATGGATACAGGAACACAGCAAAAGTTTGCAATCATATTCAGAAAGGCCTTAAAAAATGATTGGTGTTAAAAGTTAAGAAAATACATCATTACTTGTACAATAACAGGCAACTTTTGATGATGAACTCAAGAGACATTGCGAAGCTTTAGATAGTTGTGTTTTGCGTGTGGAAATTGCAGAGATGTTCAATGTTAGTTCTGAGTTTCAAAAGTGGATGAGCTAAAATAACATATTTAAATGGTTCATCCACAATGTTCCAAGTGCTTCACAACCAGTGAAGTACATTTGAACTACAGTCACTGCCATAAAATAGGGGAACTATGGCATAATAGTATCCGTGCAGAATTGTATCCTGCACTCTTCTGTTACCCTGATGCAGTTGTATAGAACGATCTGCCTGTAAAATATGCAAGACAACACTTTTCACTGTACCTCTGTACACATGACAGTAATAAATCAAATCAAATCAGTTACATAATGTCACTGAAACAACTAAGATCAAAGAATTGACATTAGATGTCACCATTTCCTGCTGGAATACAGCTGGAGAGATTAGACAGTATTTTTTGTTAAGATTCCCAAGCAGCTCCAGGACACAGGACTCTGTGCTTTGCAGTCTGTTCCTCAGGACAAAAAAAACAAGACAAACATCAACAGTTCCGGAAGATCATCAACTCCATGATGGACACTCTTTGGCCTGCCTGAAACCTGTTGAACTTTCAGTGTAAAAAGGTGACCTCGTCCAAGTGTTGCAAACTGGCACATTCCAAGATCTAGCACTACGTGCTGAGGGATGCACTAAAGCTTGGGGCAGCTGCGACCAAGGTGCAGTGAGGAAAGACCACCATTTGAGGTCTTTCTACCAAAGTACCACGGGGGTCATTTCAGTTGTCAGATGTATGTTGTATGAGTAAGAAATGCTTGTGGTTTTTGCAATTGCAGGGAATACCAAATTTCAACGTTTGTTTCTCTTGATACACAGATTGCACACAACTGCTTTAGTATGCTTTGTATGCAGTTAAAGGTGTTTTATTAATAAACAATACTTCTGCAAAAACAAAAGGGTGTTGCATCAAAATTGGACAGGACACCTGGAGAATATTCTGATCATCCTCATCGTGTTATTAGATTGCTTGCATCAAAAGACACATGTCACTATTTTAATGTCGCATTTTGAGAAACAGGAGCGCCAATGGAACAGCACTATCCAAATTATGCCATGAATTGCCAGTCTAGCTTATGTACTCATCATTTGGGCCCACATCTTGCTTACTGGTAGTTTGAGCCTTGGCTACATCATATCACCACATACTTCCATCAATTTCCAGACTGTTTGTCAAAAATTAACTCAGAAAAAAATACATTGGAAAAAAAAAGTCAAGAGAGCTCCATTTGCAGAAGAATGTCTTTGCTGTTCAAAGTTATAACACTAACTCTCACACAATCTCCAAAATTCAACTCCTCCTTCCTTAAGGATGCTGAATGAACTATAGCCTCCATCTCACATTTTCTGATTTCGCCCCTGTTGTAAGCGGTGCTTAGAATGACTGTCATTCAGAATTTAACCCTCATTCTTGAATTGTAACTTGGACAGACCAGACATACCTCACTGGGTATCCCCCATCCAAGACAAGTTATAGGCCTGATGTTACAGCATGAATGAGGCAACTAAATTGAGAACTAAACCCTCAGATCCCCTTTAGTAGGTTCTAAATCAAGACAAAAGTACAAATATTTTCCAGAAATTGTTACTTAGAGTCATGGGATTTTTACAGCACAGTCGACTGTGCCCACACCAGACATCAGTCATCCATGAATTCTATTACCATTTTCCATAAGGCCTATTGCCTTATGTTCTGTAGTGTTTCAACTGTTCATCTGAATAGTTGTTAAATGTCTTGAGGGTTTTCATTTCAACCATCCTTTTAGTTAGAATCTCATTTGCCTTAACTAGCTCATCTACTTGTCCTGCTGTCTTCAGGGATGGTCATGCACAATAATTCTATTCTATTCAGAAATGAACACAAGATTTTTTTGGAAGAATAAAAAAAGGTTGAAAAGATCAACATACAGCATGGAGAAAGAATTACGACTGGTATCAGAAGCAACCAGTTGAAGAAGGGCATGTGCCCGAAACGTCGAATCTTCTGTTCCCTAGATGCTGCCTGACCTGCTGTGCTGTTCCAGCAATAAAGTTTCTACTTTTAAAGCATGTAAAGTTTAGTAAAGGCAATCCTTTTGTCAAAGATGTGACCTGTAATAAATACCACGGCCTGTCCAACAACTTGAATCTGTAATCAAACATATCAAAAGGTGCTTTAAAGATTTAATCAGACTTCTTTTTGACTGCTTTTGCTCCCTAGTTCACTGTCCCATTTAACTTAGTTTTTTTTACTTTTGTTTAGACTCCAGGAAGGAGCAATTATAATATTGTTACAAAACTTGAATTCTAAACAAGGACTTGGTCTTGGAACAACAAGAACGGTAGTTAGAAAGCAGTTTAAATATGATGCTGAAATTTAATCATAAAATAATTATTGCAAATAAAGTGTTTACTCCTCAAATAACATTGAGCTCATCAAATGCAAACCTGGTACAAGAGAAAACAGTCCCCAACTAGATTTTCACATTCTATGATTATAATCAAATCACATGAATAGATTCTTAAAATATTGTTAGGCTAATTGTTATTAAAAACCAACAGTTTTAAGTCATTTGTTTCTAGAATTTTTGAATATTTAAAAAGGTCTGTCAAGAAATAGTGTTACAATAAATATCCTAATTTACTTGCAAAAGTTCGATGACTTTGTCAAAAGTGCTTGTACCTTACTATCATATCAGCTGCACTTCAAAGTGGAAATGTTCCATGATACTATGGACCAACAACAAACATGTGTTTAAGAATGGATTACGAAATAAATAGGAGGAGCTGGTTCCCACATTTCCACTAATAGCACAACAGGGCGTCTGCATTCCAAAGTGAAGCTCAATACCACCAGCATTAAATTTAAAAATAAAAGGCAAGGTGGAGACCACCAGAACAGCTTTTGCTGGATAGAAGGGAAACAACTGGGCAACCAAAAAATGTTAATAGATGTCACACAATCGTTTATGATCAGGTTATGTTACAGAGTTAGAAATACATTTCATCAGCATCATAAATTTTTATTTCCGATGTTGGACGGTGATGGGTGGTGGTGGTGGCGGTGGCAGCGGCGGGAGGAGGAGGGAGGAGGAAAATTGGATTTTTTTGGGATGCAATTTGTAAAGATGATGCTGTTTGCATCTTGTGTGTCTGAAAACTAAGAAAAAGACTTTGTATATACTTCCCTGCTTTAAAAAAGAATGCTAATAATATATTATAGGCATCTGACCTTAAATTTGGCAGTAGTAAGTTCTTGCCAAGCTTTAAGCATAATGTTAAAAATGAAAGTCTTAGTCGGGATCCAGTCAGGAAGTCATTAAGCAAGTAAAAGTTGATTCCATTACATTTTTGGGCAATTCCCCTTAATAAAAATGGGTCAAGACTATTTAGCAAGTAAAGCAATTGTGCTAATACTTTAAACTATTTAATGTAACAAATGAAAAACAGAAGAATTAGGGCAGGTACATCAGATCATGAACTACTGATATAAATTTAAGCTGCCCATCAGATATGCTTTTAAAATAAGAAATGCCATGATTTAAAGATACTGATATGATTTAAAAATAACTAACAAAATAAATTAAAAAGTATTAGAGTTGATCATACTGAATAATGAAAAAGAAACATGAAGAAAAAAGGCAGGGAAGAATGAAAAACAAATGGAAAGATCAAAGAAAGGCGATACCATGAGAAGCTAGCCAAACATACTTTAAAAATGTTTGAAATATGCTAATGACCCATTTCTTAGTTTTGACTATTAGCTCTTATTTTTATATAACTAAAAATAAAGCCTGTCCTATAGATTTTGAGCCTAACTGTTAAATGGTTGGTGGTGAATCATATTAAAAAACTGAATGTCTTTACTTCAAGATAGGAAAAAATAGATGGTGGCTATTAATTGTCTGAGCACATATGGAACACCAAAACTAAAGGAAATAGGAGGAGTTGGAGGGCTGAGTATTCAATAAACTTTATCCACAATGGTAGGTGTCTTGGTGCTTTCATCTCACTGAGGAGTCTGAATCCAGATTAACACAAACTTTGTCCTCATTAAACCAAAAAACATAGAAACATAGAGGTTAGGCCATTGATCCCTCGAGCCTGTTTTGCCATTCAATCTGATCATGGTTGATCATTGAGACTAACCCTAACTACCCCAATACCCTAACTACACCCTTCCTCCAAATCCCTTCAGCCGTAAGAGTTATATCTACATTTTTCCTGAAAACACAATGCTTTAGCCTCAATCACTATCCATGGTAGTGATAACAACAGGCTCACCCTTCTCTGGGCGAGTAACTGTTTCTTCATCTCAGTCCTAAAAGCTTTTCCACCTTCTCCTTAAACCATGACTCCTGTTTTTGCACTTTCCACATCAGGAACATCCCTTCCTACATCCAACTTCTCTAGTACTGATACAATATTGTAAGTCTTTATGAAACTTCACCCCCATCCCCCCACCCCAATCATCAAATTCACCCCCCCCACCCCCATAACTTCTTCTAAACCCATGAGTACAATCCTAACTGATTCAATCTTCCCTCATATGTCAGCCTTGTCATCCCAGGAATCAAACTGACAAACATTCGTTGTACTCTCTCTATCATAAGGATATCCTTCCTCAGATAAAAAAAGACCAAAACTGCACACAATGTTCTGGGTGCAGTCTCACCAATGCCCTGCATAAATTGTAATAAGTCATCCTTGTTCCTGTCTTCGAATCCTCTCGCTATGAGGGCAAATAAGTGATAAGACAATGTAATTTTGTTAATTCAAATGGTTTTAAATTGTATATAGTGAATGTTAATCCTGCTTCCTTCACTTCATCTGGTGTCTCCTCCTAGGACTTGGTTTCAACTTTTGCAATTTGGTATATTTTTACTATGTTAAAGATGCTACATAACCAGCATTCCCTCCTAATTGTTTTGTGTGGCAGCAGCCTCCAAAAACGCAAGCACTAGCTTGTCAACTGGTGTGCACAGAACCTCCCAATGGCTGTGCAACTAAGAAAAAGCATTGTATACAATTCCAAGCTATTATTGTTATTTCTCATCATAACTGGCCAAGTAAATACTGCATTTATGGACTACTGAAATGGTTCAATGCAGTTGTGGTTGGCCACGAGTTCACCTTTAACATGAGACATAGAGCATTTTCTCAAACAACCTGCACATCAGGAAACAAATGCTGATGTATTATCTAAAAGCAGGATATTACTAAGCCCTACCCTCATTTTTGGAGGTTTGTAAACTATGGCATACTTCGTTCGTTGAGGAATCACTACTAACAATTTACTGCTTCAGGCCAACCTTGTACACATGCAGCTGCATAAAATATGCCTCTGGCCAAAACACATTTTTTTGGCTATTTGCAGCAAAAAACAAAGCACCAGCAACCACTGTTCTTTCTTCAGCCACTGTCCCCACCAAACACTTGCCACCTCTACCCACGAAGTTTATTCATTATACCATGGTGCTACTGCTAGGCCACCGAATGCCTGACATTTCCCGAGCTTGCATAGATTGGTCAAAATCCTCCTATCCCATTTATTTGTCTCAGCAGGATATTTTTTCAAAATGGGTCAATAAATTTGCTTCCGAAATTACAAAATACACATTTACCAGAGAATTTGTCTGGAGAAGCGTGGAAACAAGCTGTAATACTCGCACAGTTTTCCTTGCACATCTATATAAATCCTCCAATATTGTTGGTACCTTATAATCCTAGCTAAATCATCAAATTTACTGTATGCTGTTTTATATGGTGTTTCCAACCTCAAACAAGGAGGTAGTGAGAAACAATATTTCTTACTTATAAAAGAAACTTTCTAGCTGAGCTCCAGCTCAGTGGGATTTCTGTTTCCTGCTTGGCCTATATATTTTCTACAAGTGTCTTAAGAAAGAGGATAAAGTTAATCAATACATATTCGAGGAACTGGAAGTTTGCACTTATGACATTGGCGAGCTAAGTAGAAAGATTGGAGGCAGGAATAATGGCACAATTTCCTCCCTACAACCAATCAATCAACAGAGATACTTTATTGTACACAACAGAGGACTTCCTGAAACAGTATGCCACTAATTCTAATGTCAGGTTCTATATAGAGTAAAGATACAAATCTGCTCACCATTCACAGTAATTGCAATGATTTTTGGTGAACAATATTTGAGGAAATAGCTTTTCAAAATTTGACAATGCAAGTCCAAAACAGATGTACACTTTGTATAAGAGATACTAAGCATCACGGAAGTCATAATAAAACTGCCATGTATGTAAAAGGCAGCCAAATTTGCATTCACTCTACAATGGTAGGGTTGAAGAGTAATCATTTAAAGAATCCTGCTTGAAATGTTACTGCACAGAAAACGTAAAAAAAATGAACGCAAATCGAAACACAAGCAAGCATTCAGAAGGTGACCTTTTGAAATATGAGAGTGGAAATGGTCAAATAAGGACTTATATTGTGCTCGTGCTTTGTTTAGTACAGAGAAGGGCTTTGACAAGGAATGGTGTGGGTAGTGGGGTGAAGAGTTGAAAACTTGAAAATGTTATAAAATTGGGAGCTAAGCTGCACAGTAAGCAGAGTGGTTAATCTTTTGCCTTTACTGACTGAGTTAAAAGGACTATATTTGGCCTCAGTACCTCTTTGAATTCTGAGCAGCTCTAATTCCGTCCTGCTCTGAACCAATGTCCTCTCCTGTGGGGAATCTCATTAGTGTAAGGCATTTAAATCAGGCAGAAAAGTGACAGGTGAAGACCTTGCTGCCTTCCTGACTCCACTATCATTGATTCAGCAGTGGACAGGCCTCGAGACAGCCCTCCTTCCTTTATTGTTGAATCCCATAAGTAGACAACTAATGCTTCCTTATATCTTCAGCAGTGGACTCTGGGCTTAACATGGAGGAACCACAAGAAGAATCCAGTACCAGGTTTCTTAAGGGCCCCCTGCTTCAAAAGGCACTCAGTGCCTGATTCAGTGATACAACATCAGCTAGAGGGGCCTGCAGGGAGCCATCCAACTGCCCTTACTACTGCCTTTTCATTGTGATACCCAATCCACCATCACTCATCTGACGCCTAAAATCCCATAATGAGCCTGCACTGGGTGGGTGTTGCACCCAACAACCACCACCTCTTCAGTGACACTGGCTGATTGTCATTTAATACAGCAATCTCACCCCCAGGGTTACTGAGCTGGAATAGACCAGCGACCTGTCCAGCCATGATCATATTCAGGTTCAATGGGCTGAATGGCCTATCCCTGTTCCTGACTGGAAATGCAAGGTGGGACAGGAATGAGTAGGTAAGCAAAGTGTATGAGGAGTTGGGTACAAGGGCACAGATTGGATATGGGGAAAGCATGGGCACATTTTCTATTTTGATCTTTATTTTTACATTTAAAAGTGGTGCCCGAAGGTCGGATTTCATTCTAGCCTACCTCTAGAGCTGGCAATATCTTTTTTTGACTTTTCCTGGATCACCCAGAGGGCAAGTCCCAATCCAGTGCAGCCCCAACCCCAGAAATTAAATTTAGGACCCAGGGTCTACAAATGAAAACAGACAAAATCTCTGTTAATAATCTCTGCTTTTCCTGTGTTTTGCACTGTTAACTCACCAGACTCGCTAGCTCGTGTCTTAATACTAGCTTTAATTCCTCTTTTCTGTTTAATTACTTGTAAAAACTCTTCCCATTGGGTTTTAGATTACCAACTAGCTTTCTTCCAGACTCTACTTTTTCCCTTTGCCAGTTCATACCAACCTTTTACTTCACTTTTTAAAAGTTTTATTCTTAATGTCCTTGTTTAACCATGGACAATGCATTTTTTTTCCATTCATGGGATGTGGGTGTCATCGTATAGGTCAGTATTTATTGCCCATCACTAATTGGTGATGAATTACTTTGTTGAACTGTCACAGTCCTTGGGGCGCAAGGGTACCCACAGTGCTGTTAGAATGAACATTCTAGGATACTGATCCAGAGACAGTGAAGTAACAGTGATGAGCGTTTCATTCGGATCATGTGAGTGAAGGGAAACTTGCAGGTGTTGTTCCAATGAATCTACTGCCATTGTCCTTCCAGGTGATAGAGATGGAGAATTTGGAAGAAGTTGAAGGAGTCTTGCTGAATACTGTTGTGCATTTTCTAGGTCGTACATAGCGTGCCTTTCAGGTGGGCTGCTTTGTCTGGAAAGGGTCATCTTCTCAAGTGTTGTCAGAACTGCACTTATCCAGTCAAGTGGACTGTATTCCATTAAAGTGACTTGTGCCTTGTTTCTTCAATACCTGACCACCACTTACAAAAGGGATAGAATAATTTGTTAGACAATTCCTGACCCTCAAGTCTTTCATTCTCACAGGCATAAGGCTTCATTAAATACCCCCATTGAAATCAGTCACTACAATGCTTCACATTTATCTTTTAACTTTGTTTCAGAGTTCACTTTAGGTACATCTGCCCTCAAATCTTTATAATTATCTTTATCCAGGTTTAAAATACAAGTTTTAGAATCTCACTCTTCCCCTTTCATTAAACCAAAATTGGAGGTGTAATGGACAGCAAAGAAGTACAACGGGATCTTAATCAGATGGGCCAATGGGCTGAGGAGTGACAGATGTGAGGTGCTATATTTGGAAAGGCAAACTTAATTGTAAGGTCCTGGGGAGTGTTGCTGAACAAAGAAACCTTGGAGGGCAGGTTCATAGTTCCTTGAAAGTGGAGTCACAGGTAGATAGGATAGTGAAGGTGGCATTTGGTCTGCTCTCCTTTGTTGGACAGAGCAATGACTGTAGGAGTTGGGAAGTCATGTTGCGGCTGTAGACGAAATTGGTAAGGCCACTTTTGGAATATTGCGTGCAATTCTGGCTTCCCTTCTCTAGGAAGAATGTTGTGAAACTTGAAAGGGTTCAGAAAACGTTTACAAGGATGTTACCAGGGTTGGAGAATTTGAGCTATAGGGAGAGGCTGAATAGGCTGGGGCTGTTTTCCCTGGAGCATCGGAGGTTGAGGGGTGACCTTATGCAGGCTTATAAAATCATGAGGGGCGTGGATAGGGTAAACAGACAAGATTTTTTCTATGGGGTGGGGCAAGTCCAGAACTAGAGAGCATAGGTTTAGGGCGAAAGTGGAAAAATTTAAAAGGGCCCTAAGGGGAAACGTTTTCACGCAGAGGGTGGTGCGCGTATGGAATGAGCTGCCAGATGAAGTGGTGGAGACTGGTACAATTGCAACATTTAAAAGGCATCTGGATGGGTATATGAATAGGACAATTGCTGGCAAATGGGACTAGATTAGGTTAGGATATCTGGTTGGCATGGATGAGTTGAACCAAAAGGTCTGTTTCCATGCTGTACATCTCTAATGATTCTATGACTCTATGATTCATGTTATGATCACTGTCAGACTCCTTTACCAGAGGATGATGCTTAATTTGTCTCTTTGCTGAGCAGGAAATTTTATATCTGGTAGCTTCTAGAATGTACTAAGAAATTATCCTGAACACCTTTTCTGAACGAATTTTCTAGGCTGCACTTGTTTATCTGGTTCACCCAATCTACATGAATGGTTATCATGTTACCTTTCTTACATAGCCTGTTTTGGTCTTTTTGCATATTCTGTTCTTTAGTGTAACTACTGTCAGGGTTTCTATATGACTATTACCTTCCCCATATTTACCTCTACCCAAACCAGTTTCAAATCTTGCTCTTTCAAGCTAAGGTCACCTCTCACTACTCCATTACATGTTGTTCTTAAAATGTCACATGCGATTCAGGGTCAGCTTGCCAATTGAATACATAATTGGCTTAACGGGAGGAGACAGAGTAATGGTAGAGTGTTGCTTTTCGGACTGGAGGCCTTTGACCAGCAGTGTTTCATAGAGATTGGTTTTGGGTCCTCTCTTATTTCTCATTTATCTATTTAATTTGGATGATAGTAAATAAGACGTGGTTAGTAAGTTTGCAGATAACACGAAAATTGGTGGCATAGTAGCCAGTGAAGGTTTTCTAAGATTACAAAGGGATCTTCATCAAATGGGTCAATGGGCTGAAAATGGCAGATAGAGTTCAATCTGGATACACACCAGTTATTTCAATTTGATAAAACAAACAATCGTAGGGCTTATATAATTAATAGTAGGGCCTTAGTAGGCACCAAGGGGTTCAGGTACATAATTCTTTGAAGTTCGTGTCACATATAGACAGGATGGTTAAAAAGGCATTTGGCACACTTGCCTTCATCGTTCAGTCCCCTGATGATAGGAGTTGGGTCGTCATGAGGTTGTACATTAGAACATAGATCAGTACAGCACAGAACAGGCCCTTCAGCCCACGATGTTATGCCAACCATTGATCTTCATGTGAGGTAAACCTAACGTACGAACTCTCAAATTTCTGTGACTATATGCATGTCCAGCAGTCTCTTAAATATCCCCAATGACCTCTCTTCCACAACTGCTGCTGGCAACGCATTCCATGCTCTCACAACTCTCTGCGTAAAGAACGCACCTCTGACATCCCCTCTATACTTTCCGCCAAACAGCTTGAAACTATGACCCTCGTGTTTCTGCCCTGGGAAATAGTTTCTGGCTATCAACTCTATCTATGCCTCTCATTATCTTGTATACCTCAATTAGGTCCCCTCTCTTCCTTCTTTTTTCCAATGAAAAAAGTCCGAGCTCAGTCAACCTCCCTTCGTAAGATAAGCTCTCCATTCCAGGCAGCATCCTGGTAAACCTCCTCTGAACCCTCTCCAAAGCATCCACATCTTTCCTATAATAGGGCGACCAGAACTGGACACAGTATTCCAAGTGCGGTCTAACCAAAGTTTTATAGAGTTGCAACAAGATCTCACGGCTCTTAAACTCAATCCCCCTGTTAATGAAAGCCAAAACACCATATGCTTTCTTAACAACCCTGTCCACCTGGGTGGCAATTTTAAGGGATCTATGTACCTGCACACCATGATCCTGCTGTTCCTCCACACTGCCAAGAATCCTGTCTTTGATCCTGTACTCAACTTTCAAGTTCAACCTTCCAAAATGCATCACTTCGTATTTATCCAGGTTGAACTCCATCTGCCACCTCTCAGCCCATCTCTGTGTCCTGTCAATGTCACGTTGCAGCCTACAACAGTCCTCTATACGGTCAACGACACCTCCAACCTTTGTGTTGTCTGCAAACTTGCTAACCCATCCTTCAATCTCCTCATTCAAGTCATTAATAAAAATTACAAAGAGTCAAGGCCCAAGAACAGAGCCCTGTGGAACACCACTCACCACTGACTTCCAGGCAGAATATTTTCCTTCCACTACCACTCGCTGTCTTCTGTCGACCAGCCAATTCTGTATCCAGACAGCTAAATTTCCCTGTATCCCATTCCTCCTGACCTTCTGAACAAGCCTACCATGGGGAACCTTATCAAATGCCTTACTGAAGTCCATATACACAACATCCACCGCTCGACCCTCATCAACTTGTCTAGTAACATCCTCAAAGAACATTGGTGAAGCCTCTTCTGGAATACTGTCTCCAGTTCTGGTCGCCTAGTTATAGGAAGGATATTATCAAGGTGAAGTGGATTCAGAAGAGATTTACCAGGACGTTGGCAGGTGTGAGTTATAAAAGAAGGCTGGAAAGGCTGGGACTTTTTTCACTGGAATGTACGAGGTTGAGAGGCAACCTGATAGAAGTTTATAAAATAACGAGAGGTACAGATAGAGTTAATGATGTTGCGTTTCCCCTAGGATTTCAAGACTAGGGGACACGGTTTTAAGGTGAGAGGAGAGAGACTTTAAAAAGCCATAAGAGGCAATTTTTTATATAGATGGCGTTTCGCACGTGGAATGAAATTCCTCACAAAGTGGTGGATGTGAGTACAATTACAAGATTTAAAAGACGTTTGGATAGATACATGAATAGGAAAGGTTTGGAAGGATGTGGGTCAGGAGCAGGGAGATGGGACTAGTTTAGTTTGGGATTGTGTTCATCATGTACTGGTTGGATGAAAGGCTCCATTTCCATGCTGTATGACTCTATAACAGAGCAGCAGGGTCACCTTCTCTGCGAGCCTTATGTCAGCAGTCAGGAAATTATTGGAAAAGATTCTTAGGGACAGGATTTACTCACATTTGAAAAAAGGGGATTTCTAAGGGCAATAGGCAGCATGGCTATGGAAGCTCCTATGTCATTTCCTCTAAAAATACGCAATGATGATTTATGAGGGCAGGGCAGTAGAAGTCTGTATAGACTTTAGCAAGGCCTTTGAGAAGGACCCATATAGCAGGCTGATACAAAAGGTGAAGCGTAGCCATAGAAGACAGTGAGTAGCAGTAGAAGGGTGTTTTTCTGACTGGAGATCTGTTACCAGTGGTGTTCCATAGGAATCAGTGTTGGGACCTCTGTTTGTAATGTAAATATAAACATTTTGGAAGAGAATGTAGGTGGCCTGATTGTCATCCGTAAACTTGCTAAAGACTGGGGGAGCTGCAGTAATAGACGAGGATTGCCAGAAAATATACATAGGCGAGAAACTTGGGTGGGAAAATGGCAGATGGAGTTTAATGTAGACAAATGTAAGGTGACATTTTGGAAGATCTAATGTAGGAGGGAATATTGTGTAAACAGCAAAATGTACAGAGGGATCTAAAGTGTACAGATCCACAGTTTCCTTAAAGTGACAATACAAGTGGATTAAGTGGTCAAGGAGGCAGGTGCCAGACTTGCCTTCAGCTGCGGAGGCATGAAGTACAAAAATCAGCAACTCATGTTGCAGTTGTATAGAACTTTAGTTTGGTCACATTTGGAATATTATGTACAGTTCTGGTTACCACACTACCAGAAAGATATGGTGGCTTTGGAGAGGGTACAGAAATGGCTTACCAGAATGTTGCATGGTTTAAAGGACATTAGCTATGAGGAGAGATTGGACAAACTTGGTTTGTTTCACTTAACATCAAGGAGTGAGGGATGATCGAATGGAAGTTTACAAAGTTATGAGAAAGTTAAAAATCACAACACCACGTTATAGTCCAACAGGTTTGTTTAGAAGTACAAACTTTGAGGGCTGCTCATTCATCAGGTAGCTGTGGAGCAGGATCGTAAGATACAGAATCTATAGCAAAAGATTACAGTGTCATGCAACTGAAACAATACATTGAACAGCAACCTAGGTTTGTTAAGTCTTTCATCTTTTAGAAAAAGAGTTGCAGGTTTCAGTCCACTAATGTGTAAGTCCCAGAACTTCTTTTAAGTCACACATTCTCGAGATAACTTAAAGTTTTATTAAAAAAGAGACATCTCAGCTCAGACAATGCATTAAAGATATAAGGTTAGAGTCTGTCTGTATCCCAATCTTGAGTCAGATTGGTTCTATTTCCAGTGCTTGGTAGAGTGTGTGCTGAGTGTGACGGAGTAGAAGCCGGTGAGAGGCTCACAGGCTTATACTCAGTCACATTTCACCAACATGCTGTACCAAGCATGTACACACGCAAACACACACACTCTCTTGCGCAGTCACATTCTCTCTCCCTCACATACATGCACACACATACAAGTCTATGGGGTGAATTTGCATTTGCAGAATTATATTTTGCTCAAAAAGCACACAATCAGCAGGCAGTCAATCCATGTAACATTTTATAAATTCCTACTTTGGAAGTAGAACCACTTCTGACTCAAGATTGGGATACAGACAGACACACTCTGACATCACATCTTTAATGCATTGTCTGAGCAGAGATGTCACTTTTTTTAAAAAATGAAGCCTTAAGTTATCTTGAGAATGTGACTTAAAAGAAGCTCTGGGGTTTACATATTACTGAACTGGAACATGCAACCCATTCTAAAAGATGAAAGACTTAACAGCAATCTAGGATTGTTCAATATATCATTTCAGTTGCGTGACACTGTAATCTTTTGCATTAAATTCTGTGTCTTAGGATCCTGCTCCACAGCTATCTGATGAAGGAGCAGCACTCTGAAAGCTAGTGCTTCCAAATAAACCTGTTGGACTATAACCTGGCACTGTGTGATTTTTAACTTTGTCCACCCCTGTCCAACACCTGCACCTCCACATCAAAGTTATGAGAAGCACTGATAGAATGGATAGTCGAATTTTCTTTTCCCCCCAGGGTAGAAAGGGCAACTAATGGGGACAAAGGTTTGGTGTAAAAAGGAGATAAGTTCAAAGGAGGTGTGAGAGACAGTTATTCCCCCCCCCCCCCCTTACGGAGAGGGTGATAAGTTCCTGGTATGCATTGCCAGAGGAGATGGATACAATAGCAACGGTTAAGGAGGCATCTTGACAGATACATGAATAGCCAGGAACAGAGGGATATGAATTGTTGAAGGCAAAAGGATTTAGTTTAGAAAGTTGGTGCAGCCTTGGTAGGCTAAAAGACCTGTTCCTGTGCTGTACAGTTCTTTGCAATTCCATAGGGACTATGGTATGTAATAAATATAAAATCTGCAGTTTCAAATATAAATTGTTTAAAGGAAAATAGCATTTACTCAATTGTTTTCCTAGTCATGTTAAGCTAAAGTTTTAAAAATGTGAAATCTTATGTTATCTTTTCAGTTATTAAGTGGAAGTTTTAAAAATATTTAAACCTATAGAATCTCTAAAGAGATTATAACAAACTTGATTATTTTCAGAACCTCCTTCCCTTTACTTCCCGATTCCCTCCTATTTTTGGTATTTCTTACAGGGAAACAAATACAAAATGCATGTTCAAAAGTCTCGTTATTTCTTTGCTACCCATTATTAATTCCCAAGTCTCATCCCTAATGGGACTTCAGCTAAGTTGAATTGCTTTCTTTCTTTTTATATACCTTTAGAAGCTTTTGTCTATTTTAAATATTTCACACTCGCTTTCTACATACTAATTTCTCCTTTTCCTTTTTACAGTAGACATCTTTTGGGAAATTTTTCAAAAGCAGCTGAATTCTGACCTAACAATATTCACAGATTTGCATGCCCTTTCTTTCCCAAATTTGACAACATCTTGATATTCCTTAATTACCAACGAATGGGACATTATTTGCGGTCTTTTCTTCCTCCTCAAATGAAACGGTTGTCATTGTTTGTCTACCAGCAAAACCTCACCCTTTTAACCTGCTTTTCAGTCGACTTTGTCCAACTGTCTTCATACACTTGTATGAAGTTTTTAAGTTTTATTTAAAACTTAAAAAGCTATTCTTAGACACTCATTTCTCACTCTCAAACTGAATTTGAAATTCAGTCATGTTATAATCACTCTTGCCTGGGAGGTTGCTTTACAAAGTCTCACTGCTATTGGAAATATGTTGTGAAACTTGAAAGATTTCACAAAAGATTTACAGGATGTTGCCAGGATTAGAGGGTTTGAGCTATAGGGAGATGCTGAATAGATGGAGGCTGTTTTCCCTGGAGCATCAGAGACTGAGGGGTGATCTTACACAAAAATAGAAATTGCTGGAAAAGCTTAGTTCTAATTTACAGCATTCGCAGTTCTTTTGGTGTTTATTAGGTGATCTCATAGAAGTTTATAAGATCACGAGGGGCATGGATAGGAAGAATAACCAAGGTCTTTTCCCCAGGCTAGGAGAATCCAAGACTAGAGGGCATAGTTTTAAGGTGAGGGGAGCAAAGATTTAAAAGGGACATAAGTGGCAACCTTTTCATGCTGAGAGTGGTGCATGTATGCAATGACCTGCCAGAGGAAGTGGTGGAGGCATTTAATTACAACATTTAAAAGACATCTAGATGGGTACTAGAATAGGAAGGGTTAAGAGGTATAATCGGCGAAATGCTGGCAAATGGGACTAGATTATTTTAGAATATCTGGTCGGCGTGGACCTAAAGGTCTGTTTCCCAGCTGTACATCTCTATGACTCTAACAGGCCTTTAATTGGTTGTCTCTTATTACATATTCTGTTAGCTGGTTATGAACTATTGTCACCAGTAGGCTTCTGTTACAGAACTATAGACCATCATCAATGACTTCCTTCCTTTACTACTTTGTATCAGTTTTCTCTTTCTACCACTAGACAAATGTTTAAAAATATAATTTTTGGGATAAAGTCAAAGCCCTAAGCAACTTGAATATACATCAAGGCTGCTTTGGAAATTATGCATGCAGGAGCTTTCCTCTCCCCTCTCCAGTAAAAGATTTTAAAAAATGAATACTAGATAAACTTGCTAACATTTCTCATATATGCTGGAACAATATGTATAATCAAGCAATAGTTTAGCCAAGAATAGCCAAACATTTCTCTTGAACTGCATGGCAACACATCAAATCCTTTGGAATTCCCTTCCAAAGAGGGCTGTGGGGGCAGAGACTTTGTGTATATTTAAGGTGGAGATAGATTCTTAATTAGGAGGGGAAATCAAAGATTATGGGGAAAAAGGGAGGTAAGTTACATAAAGGAATTTCAGATCAGCCATGATCTTATTGAATGGCAGAACAGATTCCAAGGGACAAATGCCTATTCCTGCTTCTCTCTCTCTCATGGTTTTATTGTTTTGGACTAAAACATTAGTGATTACATTTGAGGAGAAAGTCAACATTCAAAATGTTTGAAAGGAATATAGGGGCAGGGTAAATTCTTACACAATCTAAATGCTCAGTAAAATGTACTTCTGTTAAACTTTCAACATAGACAAATGTCTCAAGATCAAGATTACAGTTCAGAGATCTTCAGTTGATAGTTTGCACATCTGGATTTAGGTTTTACATGGGGAAAGTCAAAGTCAATGATGCAGGAAATCTAAAGTTAAAGAGTATAAATAAATCAGTTAATTATGATGTACTAAGACTGATGAGGGGCAAAATTCCTGCAATTTTTGAGATTCAGGAGAAGAATTACATGTTTTGAGATTGAAAGAGCAAGTCAGCATGAAAAAGGGAGGCATGGGGAAGAGAGAGGCATACAAAATAGGGAAAAGAAACAGACAGCATGATAGCAAGCGAGAGAGTGCACAAGAGAACGCGTGTAGGAAATAATAACACACGTAAAGGTTTAGGTGAATTACAACCAAAAGTTCAGAGCAACTTTGATCATCATAGAAAAACACAAGGAAGGGCTTATCAGCTACAGACTACAGCAATTGCTCATCAAGCAACAAGCTTGTAACTTGTTTAGGAATGCAAAAAGGACTTTCAAGACTGAAACAGTTGCCGAAAGAAAACTGGTGTTAAACAAAATCACTAATTAAATGGCTCTCTGTATTGACAGAAAATGCACTTAGCAACAAGGAAGCCACATGAAAAAAGCCAAAATTGGCAGGTCAGATTGATGCACTCTGCAACCAAGAAAAAAGTTGAACAAAAAAAATTACAGTGCATGCTTTTGTTCAACAGAGGGCTTTTGTTCAGTTACATCACACCGTAAACTTTTGGTATAAGTTCTGTGCCTTACAATTATGTCCTCCACAACCACCTGAAGGAGCAGTGCTCTAAAAGCTAGTGTGCTTCCAATTAAACCTGTTGGACTATAACGTGGTGTTGTGGGATTTTTAACTTTGTACTCCCCAGTCCAACACCGGCATCTCCACATCAAATCATGACTAGGAGCCATGTTATTGATATTAGCTATCTAAACCCAACCTTTAATATTTGTTTGAATCGGAGGAGAAGCACCTTGCAAATGCTGAGTGTACTGATCGTGTGGGGCACTGATCTCAGAATTCCATCAGCCTTTAAGAAATCAAAAAGAAATTTTGGTCTGTACCAGCAACTTAATTGTATTCTGTCATGTCTCTTTTATTTCCAGAATATTCCAAAGTTTGGAGTATTTCGAAATATATGTACCAATGTTGTAAACCATGTCTGCTCATGCATAAGTATTAAAGTGTACAAAAAAGCAGCTAGAAAATGTTAGGTCAGTCTGGAAAGGAATAAAGCAATGCAAAATTAAAAAAGGAAATTAAAAAAGGAATTTCAGGAAAAAGTGAAATTCTTTTAAAATTGATTTTGGGCAGGGACATAGGATTGGATTCTGGAAAGGAATAAAGCAATGCAAAAGCAACTTTTTTGTACAAAAGTAATTTGGATCCATAATATAAAAATGGAGAAATAATTATGGTATCTAAAATAACAAGATGGCCAACTTTGCAATAGATAGTACATTATATGCAGTTGGAAGCTCTGCTCAAGGGTGAAAGAGATGCTGAGGTTGCTAACGGACTGGTTTAGGCTGACATAACGATTCAGGAGGGGGATGATGTGGTAGCAAGGTTAGAGTGCTTGCAGCAGTAATTGAACACAATTCTTTGATCATCCTAATGTTTAACTGCAGGAAACAGGAGTCCATCCTAACTAGATAGTGGTATAACAATGCCATATGCACAATAGAATAGTCAAAAGAGGTAGTATAGAAGTGCAGCTAGATTTCATCAACAAAAAACTCATTTGACCTCTGTAGACGATCGTGCTAAGAGTAATGCATGGATAAAGGAAGAAGAGAAGCTTGAGGATAGATTCTGAGGAGACTTAGATGGCAAATGGAACAGGTGATGGGTTAAAAAAAAAAATTGCTGAAGTTTCTCTGTAATAACTGGATAGATAATGAAAAGCTTAAGTCAGAGCAACCCTACAAAGCAGGGCAAAGGAGAAAAGATGTTGGAGGGTGATCATATCAAAGACTACACAGATGCTAAGGTGTGGTAATGAACCCAGTCGCAACCAGAGAGAACTTCATTTTATTTGTGATTTTATATAAATTGCTTCAGTGCCATGACAGGGAAAACCATGTGACGAGAGACACAATTAAGTGTTGCTGGGAAGATGGATTTAGAAAGTGAGGCTACATTCTTGAGTTCTGAACAGTAAATGAAGGTTGTATTTAAAAAGCATTATAAACAGTAATGTAGATCAAGCTTTTCTTTAATTTGGTTGAGGTACTTTATGATTTCTCCAGTCGAAATACAAAAGGAGATTGAGAAAATAGTGAAGTATGTGAGAAAGGAAATAGGCAACTTTGGGATGGTGGAGAGAGAGAGAGAGAGAGAGAGAGAGAGAGAGAGAGAGAGAGAGAAAAGCAGACAACATATCGATGCTAGTCCATATGTATGAAAGAAAGTCTGGAAATAAATTACTAGTTGGTTTAGTGTTAGGTTCATCAATACAGAAGCAAAGAAAAAGTAAGGAAATTTCAGCTTTCAACTTAAGAGCATTGTGCAGCACTTTGCAAAAGATTGAAATGCTAATAACAAAGTAACTACTATAATAATCAGTTTCTAAAAACAAACAAACAATTAAGTCCCCAGTGGACAAAACTGTGGACACAGTAATTTTGGATAGATTCTTCTAAAATATTACAAATGTTGTCAATGTATGGTATTTCACTTTCAGTGATATAGATTTAAGACGTGGATTCTATGAGACTGCTTGAAATCATCTCTTTAATCTGTTTCTATCTTCTTGACTTGTCCACCCAAAACAATGTTTTCCAATATTTTTGATTATTTACTTTGAATTTAAATAGTAGAGATCACACTAGCAACAATTCTCATGTATTAAATTTCAACCTCACGGACTCTGAATTTCACCACACTGAAGAGAATGTTAATTACTCGTTTTATGTTTCAAGCAATGCTTATTTTAATCTACTTAGTAACGTTAAGCACTAAAAACTATAATTACTATTGGACATGAAATGATGATTAATAGGAAATGCATGTCTACTACCAAAAAGAGCAAAAATAGACCTGCCATTCTTTTCCAGAGAGATTAAGTATCTACAAAACAAGCAAAAGATGGATTGATTGGAGAGTGGATAATCACCTTTGAGGCAAGCCCAACCTAACTGCAACCTAAACAAAAAAACCAAAAGAGAACGGCAAATGCTGGAAATCAGAAACAAGAACTTAGCAAATCTGGCAGCATCTGTGGAGAGAAAGCAGAATTAATGTTTTGGGTCCAGTGACCCTTCTTCAGAACAGATGGTAGCTAGGAAAATGCATTTATGCAGAAAGACAGGGTTTGGGCAGGAGGAGTAAACAAAAGATGGTGATAGAGCCCAAACAGAAAGAAAGCCAAAAACAAATGGCTGGAAAAGCAGAGGGTCTGGCATCACTTGTGGAGAGAAATCAGAGTTAGCGTTTTGGGTCAAGCAACCCTTCCTCAGAACACCAGTCTAATTTACAGCATTAGCAGTTCTTTCGGTTTTTTTAGAGAAACAGTGGATAGACAAACGATAGACAAAGTCAGGATGGCAGAATGAATAGCTGCTAATAGGGAGTATTAGTAGCTAGCAATGGGTTTTGTATAGTCGTAGCCCATGTGATAACAAAGCCTGGTGTGTGGGGGTTGGTGTAAGGACATGGGAGAAGATGCCTCAAGCCCTAAAATTGTTTAACTCAATAGAGTCCAGAAAGCTGCAGAGTTCGAGTGGAAAATGAGGTGACTCTTCTTACAGCTTGCACTGAGCTTTGCTGAAGCACTACAGCAAGCCTGAGTCAGAGATGTTTGGTAGCGAACATGGTGTGTTGAACTGGCCAGCAACTGGAAGCTCAGGAATAGTTTGGAGGACAGAACATAAGATGTTCTACAAAGTGATCACCCAGTCTGCATTTAGTTTCGCCCATGAAGAGGAGAACTTAGTTTTTACCTATTCAGAGTTATCTACCTTGTTTTCAATCATGTTACATAACAACCGGATGGGCTCTCTCAATAACAAAGGTCTACATACACAGAAAAAATAATAAAAGCTATCCAACACCAATAAAGTTGTGGGCCAAAAACAGCATTGGGAATCTAATTTTTAAATCACAACACCTCAATTATTCAGTTCAAAGCATAATATCAGATGGAATTTCAGAAAATCTGAATTTACATATGCAAATCAGAAAACTCTAAAATGTTGTAAATTGAAAGGAATAAATTAATCAACATCCAAAGTTAATGTGAAGTATTATGAATCCTAAAAAGGCATCCAAATTCAGTGGGTAATATGGAAGGAAAATGGATTATCAGCCTTTATTTCAAAAGGAATCAAGAATAAAGAGTGAAGCACTAGTAAAACTATACAAGGCATCAGTCAGAGTACACCTTGAAAAGGAGGGCAGTTTTGATCACCTGAAGGAAGGAATGGTATATTGCCATTGGAGAAGTTCAGACAAGGCTTAACAGGCTGATCTTGAGTTTAAAGGGATTTTCTTATTAGGGGAGGTCAAACAGTTTGGACTTGTATCCATTAAAGTTTAAAAGAAATGACGTGACCTTATTGAAACATATACAATTCTTAGGGGGTTGAGAGAATGGATTTTGAGTTGTTTCCCCTTATGGGAGAGTCTGAAGCCAGAGAGCATAATCTTAGGGTAAAGGGTTGCACATTTACGACACCACAGATGAGGAGGAATTTTGCTCAGAGAGAAGTGAATCTTTAATTCCTTACCACAGACAGCTGCCAAGGGTGGGTTATTCTAAGTATAAGTATTCGAGGATGAGATAGACAGATTTTTAAACTGTAAAGGAATGAAAGGTTTATGAGTAAAAGGCAAGAAACTACAGTCAAGGATTATCTAATCAACCATGATCTCACTGAATGGTAGAACAGACTCGATGGGCCAATGGCTTACTTTTCATATGTTTTAGGATCTTAAATTCAGATTGCTAATAGTTATTATTCTTAGTATGTTTATTTATAAATATATGCAAAGTGTAATACACTGAAGTGTATATGTATATGTAACCATATTTTCCAAATATCTCAGAGGTACAGCAAACACAAATTTTAAGATCTACATGAACTAAACACGTGTGCACAATAAAATGAGGAAGAATTAGATCCTTTGCCACAAACACTTTCAAGAGGAACTAACACAAACATGACAATTGTAAATGACTTGCTAATCTGTACCGAAATTTCCTTTTCCCATAAATAATTCAATATAGATAGCAGCAAACACTTGCAGCTTTGCAAGTACACCACTATCTATAACATATCAATAGTTTAGCTTAAAACTATCCATAGTCAACAGACTAGGAACATCTATCTTAATACATATATCAAAAGGAACAGGAAATGAAGGGGTCATGGAGGGACAGGGAGCTAGATAAAGTGGGATGAGGAAAAGAACAAGACAAGGAAGAAAAGTATTTTGAGGGAATAAGTCACTTTGATTGCTGGGATTGGAAAAATACACTTTCTTAACAATTCACATTTGTTAAGAAGGGTTATTAAATATGGTGGGGGCAGGGGTGTGTGTATGAAAAAAGAGGAAAGAGGAGAGGAGTGAAGACACCCCAATCCTTCAATGATTAGAATCGGTTATGTTTCAACACTGAAGAATTTTTTAAAAGTAAATGTATCTGAACTATATACTTTAATAGGGCATTTTATTTCAAATGGTAAATCAGTTTCCTTTTTAAATCAGGTTTTATTATCAGAATGAAGAGGCTTGTTTTGGGATTTTATCAATCACATTTTAAACCACAGAAAGGGACTATTCCATCCAATTGGTCTCTGTGAATGATTTTACTCCACAAGAGCTTCTTCCCCATTCTTATTACCACTTAATGCCCACTTCTCTCTCCCTATTCCCTTCTTCCTCAAACCTCTCCTTTAATACATCAATACTGTCTGTCTGTTTCAGCCACACCCCATTCCCAAATTCTGTGTGCAAAGAAAAGCTCCTTAAAATTCTTTAGGTAAATCAGCAATTAGTAATTTCATACTTATGTCTCCTTACTCAGATAAGAGTGAAAAAACTTTCTTCATATTCATAATTTATCAGACCATGAATAGATCTCACCTGAGCATTCTTTTCCATTTAAAACAAAAAAAGCCTCAGACTCAATTGTTTGACAGTTGCTTCCTCACCATGCTACTAACATACAATAGTGGCTACACGTTTTCCTGTGCTTTAATATTCTTTTAGTGTGGAAACCAGCATTGTACACATTATGCAAACGTATGGTCAAAGCAAGATTCAAATAAAAGAAAATCCTACATTAAATGACAGGTTGTTCATGCATCTGATCAAGTGTTAATTTCTCTAAGTTTGTTTATAACCAGATATTATGATTTAAGATTTTAGTAAAGCTTATCATTGTAAATTCAAATCAATGAAATAGACAATATAGGCTAGTATGGACAATTTTATAATGGAATTTTTGTTTACAATTTTGGCATAGGATGTTTTGCATTTTTAAAATAGGCCATTCCATTTTTATTTTGAGTAATATGTATAATGCATTTAAAGACAGGATTTCTCTTCCTTCTTACCTAATTGCATGGATTCACTTTGGGATATAGTTCAGTGAATTCAAGCTCGCTATTAGCACCTTACTCAGCCATCCACTCCGTTATGAACCTAGAAAATGATGAGCAGGAGGCTATTCAATGCAGCGTTACAGTCGATGAAATGCATCCAAAATCAGTACATTTACACTTGCCAATAGCCACAGGATATATAAACTTGGTGGACATTTGTGCAGTAAATCTCTAAATTGCATTCATCGACACCAGAGCTAACTTGACCATAAACCTAGATTTTTCTAATCTAAAGAGCTCAGTATTAAACTGGGTAATATATTTACCAGCACATCAAGAAGTTGGGAATATTGAAGACAATTTCACACACATACACAAAAAACAGGTATTGTTTATATGCTGTAAAAAATGCATTTTCACAGAAATCATAGAATCCCTACAGTGTGGAAACAGGCTATTTGGCCCAACAAGCCCACACCAACCCTCTGAAGAGCAACCCAGCCAGGCCTATTCCCCTATCCTACTACTATTACATTTAACCTGAGTAATACACCTAACCTACACATCCCTGAACACTCTGTACAATTTAGACGGCTAATTCACCTAACCTGCATACCTTTGTGATGGTGGGAGGAAACCCATGCAGACATGGGAAGAATGTGCAAACTCCACACAGACAGAGTCACCAGAAGCTCGAATCGAAGCCGGGTTCCTGGTGCTGTGAGGCAGCTGTGCTAACCACTGAGCCACCGTGCTGCCCTTTTTTTATAGCCTACTGAAGAGCCTACTGGCACCAGCTGAGAAAAATTGCCACATGAAACTGTAGATAGAATCCTGTTCAAGATTATAAATAGTTGATTGTTCAAGAGAAAATTCTAATGTTTCTCAGTACTGAAGTCACCTGAAGCAATTTGGATCATAAATATCATTCAAAATTCTTAGATTTTTCAACATTGAAAATCAAATGTTTATTGATCTGAAAAGAGTGTATGACTTTCAAATGACCTGTATGGTTTATAAAGCAACATTGTCAAAGATCAAAGATCTTATCTCAATCCACATGTAAATTAAATTATTGAGTTTCAAACTAATGTTTGAAAGATGAACATAAGAATAAAAGCAGTCATTTGTTGTATCACTACTTTTGGTGTTCAATCCACATGTAAATTAAATTATTGAGTTTCAAACTAATGTTTGAAAGATGAACATAAGAATAAAAGCAGTCATTTGTTGTATCACTACTTTTGGGAGACCCCCTACATTTACAATTGTGGGAATTCCCCAATTCAGACTTCCAAAATGAAAGTCTCAGCAACACACAACAGTGCTTCCAATGCTTTTCTTTCTGATTTTCCTAAGATCAGTTTGAAAAGGCATAGGCTTGTCAGGAAATCATTTGCAGAAGGTTAATGGGCAACACTATTCCCACGGTTCCAAAAAAAGTCATATAGGACTTCAAACAAAAATCAAGACACAGATCTCAATAAAACCTACAACCAAAAAGAACCCACTCTAATCACTTAAAAAAGACAGCAAGGTTACACTTAAAAACCATGCACTTATCTGCTCCTGTGCTGCGAGCTCTCCCACATACTTCCTCCAAGGTCAGCTGTGATTTTCACTGTTTGTTAAATTTTCTGAGACACATTCTGATGTCCAGATATATTTAAACTCAAAACAGCAAAAGGTAGTAGCTGTGCAGATTCACTGCTGCATCAGACAGCAGCGTAGGTTTCTTTCCCTCTCATTGATCATGTGGTCGCTGCCTTTGTTCTCTTCCTCCTTTTTTACGTGCTGTTGTTTTGATATTTTTTTCCTCCAAAGTTCCAAAACAATGCAAGAGCTTACAAAACAGTAATTACTGCTCCTGGAATTCGAGAAAATCACCTCAAACCGCACCTCTTACAGCCATAGTTTTTTCCCATCCCCAATCTTGGATTGCCCAGAATCTCATTAACGTACTTGAGATTTTTTTGAAGTACCAAAGAGGATTGATGAACATTTGACAAGGTTCCTTATGGTAGACTGGTTATAAAGGTTAGAACACAGGGAGAACTAGCCATTTGGATACAGAACTGGCATGATGGTATCAGAGAGGGATACATGGAAGGTTGCTTTTCAGACTGGAAGCCTGTGACCAGTGGTATGGTACAAGGATCCGTGCTAGGTCCACTGCTTTTCGTCATTTATAGAAATGATTTGGATGTGAACATGAGGTATAGTTAGTAAGTTTGCAGATGACACCAAAATTGGAGGTGTATTGGACAGTGAAGAAGGTTACCTGGGAGGACAACAGGATCTTGATCAGATGGACTGATGGGCTGAGGAGTGGCAGATGCAGTTTAATTTAGATAAATGAGAGGTGCTGTATTTTGGAAAGGCAAATCAGGACAGGACTTCCACACTTAATGTTAAGGCCCTGGGGAGTGTTGCTGAACAAAGAAGTCTTGGAGTGGAGGTTCATAGTTCCTTGAAAGTTGAGTCACAGGTAGATAGGATAGTGGAGAAAGCATTTAGTATGCTTCCCTTTATTGGAAGAGCATTGAATACAACCTACACAACATTGGTTAGGCCACTTTTGGAATAGATGATGTGGAGAAACCTGTGTTGGACTGAGTGGACAAAGTTAAAAATCACAACACCAGGTTACAGTCCAACAGGTTTATTTGGAAGCACTAGCTCTCGCAGTGCTGCTCCTTCATCAGGGAGCTGTGAAGCAGGACTATAAGACAGAATTTATAGCAAAAGTTTACAGTGTCATGCAACTGAAACGATATGTTGAATATATTGTTCAATATATCATTTCAGTTGCATGACACTATAATCTTTTGTAATAAATTATGTGTCTTATGGTCCTGCTCCACAGCTACCTGATGAAGGAGCAACACTCCAAAGGCTAGTGCTTCCAAATAAACCAGCTGGACTATAACCTGGTGTTGTGTGATTTTTAGCTTTTGGAATAGTGTGTGCAATTCTGGTCTCCCTGCTATAGCAAAGATGTTGTGAATAGGAAAGGTTTAAAGTGATATGGCCATATGCTAGCAAATGTGACTAGATTAATTTAAGATATCTGGTTGGCATGGACTAGTTAGACTGAAGGGTTTCTTCCCACGCTGTACATCTCTATGGCTATATGACTTCAAATATTAACTCTGAAGAGAGAAGTAGAGATACTGCCAGACCAGCAGGATTGCTCAAGCACTCCTATTTTCAACCATCAGTATCCACAGTATTTTACTTCTACTATTCCTGGCATCGCTTTAAGTTTCCAAATTGAGATTCATACAATAGGTAGGGCACAATGAATAAAAATTCAACTCCCCCAACTCTCCACCATCCCATTTCTTCCTCACTCATTTGGCCAGACATAAATGCCTATCACAGACAATGTCCTTAATGTCCAAAAATAGGCTTTTAAGCATGAGCCATAGCACAACAAACAACAATGGAGCTTTTTTTGCTGCAGCAAACCAAATATGAGCTAAAGCTTGAATCCAAAGCACAGTGCCACAGCAGAATGCATGAATTCATCAAGTAAAATGAATTCAAATACATAATTTTATTTCAGGTTTGTAATCCAGATCCTCTTCAATAAATACTTTAAGACTACCTCTACATGTGTGCCATACATGGAAGTTTTCATCCCATTTAAAAATTTCCTGAAGAATGTCTGATGTCTAGCGCAGGTTCACTTTCAAAAGGGCATACTCAATTTAATTTGAACAAATTCACAAAAATTAGGTTAGGGTGACAGGATCTGGAGGCCTGTGACCAGTGGTGTGTCACAAGGATCGGTGCTGGATCCACTGCTTTTAGTCATTTATATAAATGATTTGGATGTGAACATAGGAGGTATAGTTAGCAAGTTTGCAGATGACACCAAAATTGGTAGTGTAGTGGACAGCGAAGAAGGTTACCTCAGAGTACCATGGGATTTTGATCAGATGGGACGATGGGCAGGGGAGTGGCACATGGAGTTTAATTTAGATAAATGGGAGGTGCTACATTTTGGAAAGGCAATCAGAGCAACAGTTTTACACTTAATGGTAAGTAATGGGAGTGTTGCCAAACAAAGAGACCTCAGTACAGGCTCATAGCTCCTTGAAAGTGGCGTCACAGGTAGATAGGATAGTGAAGGTGACGTTCAGTATGCTTGCCTTTATTGGTCAGTGCACTGAGTATAGGTCATGATGCAGCTGTACAGGACATTGGTCAGGTCACTTTTGGAATATTGTTTGCAATTCTGGTCTCTTTCCTAGCGGAAGGATGTTGTGAAACTTGAAAGGGTTCAGAAAAGATTTCCAAGGATGTTGCCAATTTTGGGGGGGTTTGAACTATAGGGAGAGACTGCATAGGCTGGAACTATTTTGCCTGGAACTTCGGAGGCTGAGGGGTGACTTTAGAGAAAATCATGAGGGGCATGGATAGAGTAAATAGCCAAGATCATTTCCCCAGAGTAAGGGAGTCAAAAACTAGAGGGCAGAGGCTTAATGTGAGAGGAGAAAATTTTAAAATGGATCTAAAGGGCAACTGTTTCATGTTGAGGGTGGTGTGTATATGAAATGAGCTGCCAGAGGAATTGGTGGAGGCTGATACAATTACAACATTTAAAAGGCATCCAATGGGTACATGAACAGAAAAAGTTTAGAGGGATATGGGTCAAATGCTGACAAATAGGAATAGATTCATTTTGGATATCTGGCCAGCATGGACAAGTTGGACTGAAGGGTCTATTTCCATGCTATAGAACCCTATGACTTAAGCCTTAAAGAATGTCCAGGTATATGGTGGGAGTTACTTAAGTTTAATATTTGCATCAATCACTACATGCTTCTCACTGCTAGTCACAGAGGTCACCTTACCCATTAGGGTATTGGCTTGAGGGTTATTTGCAGCCAACTGGACAAATTCCAATCCTTTGTGCAGTCCAGACTAGCAGCCAACAATGTCCCAGAGTCCTGTTGCCCTTCCTGGTTAAAGTATCAAATTACAGAGTTTGCACAGATGGCTGCCTTAATTTTGAACGTCTTTGAAGCAGTCAGGTCACCTTAAACCCACCGCGAATCTGAAGAATTCTCTTCATATTTGAGATCACAACTTCTTTAAAATTCAAGATTAGATTGCATAGGTCGATGAAGCAAAGACGTGGAAGAAATGTGGGAACAGGGCAGGCAAATATATTAAAACAGTACTTGCTCCCTTGTAGGATAGATGTTGACATGGACCAAATGGCTTGTTGCTAAGTTCTAAGTTCTGTGCATCTATTCTGGTTTGCTGGGTACCTGAATGAAATGTAACAAATTAAATTATTCAACCATCTATACTCCACCTATTTAAGTTGCTAAAATATCATACATCTAAAGCTATTTAAACCAGTTCAACCTTAAACTGCAATGTCAAATCATAGAAATCAGATTAACTATCATAGCAGTGATAGGGCTGAACTGTGCCATTCTCCTAATGTTACTCTTGATAACATTACAGAGTCAAGAGAGTGTAGTGCTGGAAAAGCACAGCAGGTCAGATAGCATCCAAGGAGCAGGAGAATTGTCCTTCATTAGGACACTGAGTATACAATTAAAGGGATGCTTTTCATGTGAAATGTATCTCTGCATATAGTCATATCAATACAGAGCAAGGTCATTAAAGTGATCCAGTGAGCCAATATTCTCACTAAGACACTCTGAAAGTCATACATTTGAAATAGTACCTGATCAAAAAGAACCGTTCATCCACAGAGATTTGATGTTTAAAGGTCTCCTTCATGAGCTAATAAGAGTCAATACTTACATTAATAAATTTTAGTCTATCATGTACACCATTATTTTATACCAGTATTTTATGAAATACCTGAGCCAATTCCTGAATTAAACAGCTTGAAAATTCAACAAGGTGGTTAATATAGCATGAAAATATAATGAAAAATAAGCTAGGCTAAGGCAAAAGTTAAAAAGGAATAAGTTAGATAAAGGTAGTGTAGGTGGCACGGTGGCTCAGTGATTAATACTGCTGCCTCAAAGCACCTGAGTTCAATTCCACCCTCAGGAAACCGTTTAAGTTAAGTTTGGACATTCTCCCTGATGTCTGCATGGATTTCCTCTGGGTGCTCCAGCTCCCCTCCCCAACAGTCCAAAGATGTGTAGGTGGAGTGGATTGGCCATGGTTAGCCATACAGGGTTACGAGGTAGGAGAGGGGGTTAGCTCTGGCTGGGATATTCTTTGGAGGATCGGTGCTGAATGGATGGGCCAAACAGCTTCTTTCTGCACTATAGGGATTCTATGATTCTAAGGAAAGAAAAGCCCCTTTCTGAATTTGCAATAATGGGACACTTACAACACAATGTATATAGGAAATTCTAAAATATTCAATTTTTGATCAAAGAACTATTCAAAATAGCAGCAATGACACCTTTATAAAAGGAGATTTTTGAAATCATTAGAGATTATATTCTGAAGTTTTTATGAGAAGAATCTGTGATTAGTAAGTAAGTTATGAATGGTATAAACAGAGAAACATTACACCATGTTGCAAAGGTTAGCATGGCTCAGAAGACTGGGAAAAATTTTAGAAATCAGCAAAGGATGACTAAAAATTGAGGGAGAAATTGGAGCATGAGAGAAAACCCAAGGGAAATATAAAACAGACAGTAAAAGCTTCCGTTACTTAAATAAAAGAGAGGAAAAAGTAGCTTAAGTGTTGGTCCCTTCAAGGCAGAGGTTAGAAAATTAATAATGGGACCAGCCTTGAAGGTACCCTTGTAGAAGTGAAAAAAAGCATCTGCTCCATGCAACACTGACTGAATTTTATAACTGTTAAAATAAGCAGGCACTGTATGAATTTCAAATCAGCAACTGCCATGGTAAATATAGTATAGACAGCCAACAGGAGGAGTATATTCTTCATTTAGTCATTCTTCCAGGGCAACATCAGTTGGTATTAACAAAAGAAGTCTGATCATGTTTCTTGCATGTGTGATGGGTCTGCCATCTAGAGTTCTACATGGGCATTCTGGAGACCAGTGGATCAGGTGATTTACCAAAGTAATAGTTCAATAGTTGGTCATAGTGCTGACAGAAGCAGAACAGAAGCAATTGTAGTAAAGAAAGTAAATTTACAAAAACTTGCACTTATTATTCCTAAAAGGCCTAATAATAGAGAAAGAGTATAGTAATTTCATAATTTTTTTAACTCATACATAAATCCATTGTTGCTGTAACAATTTGAAGCAATAACAATCTCAACTGGTTCCAAATTTAATAATTAGTCAGCATATTTTATTTCTGCACATGATTATTTTGCAGAAAGCCACATTTGTATTGTTTTTATTACATTGTTTAGAATTACACTCCAGAACACTATTTTGCTTACTCAATTTAATACAGTGAATCAGCATTATTTGGCTTTGAAATTAATACATTAATGTCGATTTTAATACAGGTAACAAAATAAAATTGTAATCCTGACATTTCAAGAGGATGATATGGAATGACTTGGATCTTAAATTGCTAAAATGTAATGATTTATTTGCATGCAAGTAAAAGAGCAAAGTTGCAATAAACATGGCTTGTAAATGTGACTTCTCATCTGAAAGTTAAATAGTCATGACTTGGGAGGTGCTGGTGTTGGACTGGGATGTACAAAGATAAAACTCACACAACATGGTCATTCTAAAAGATGAGAGACTTAAACAATCCAGGTCTTTTTCAATATATTAATTTCAGTTGCATCACACTGTAAACTGCTGCTATAAATTCTGTGTCTTACAATCTTAACTCGACAACCGCCTGAAGGAGCAGGGTTCCAAAAGCTAATGCTTCCAAATAAGCCTGTTGGACTATAACCGGGTGTTGTCTGATTTTTAAAGTTAAATAGTGCTGCTAAAACAAACTGCTTGTCAACAGAACCAAAAGGGAACTCAGCTCCCCCGTGGAAACAAATAAATTTCAAAATTCACAGGCAGGGGTAGGCTCTCAGTCAGTCAATCACTACATACAGAAAATGAATAGGCATGTGCAAAGTTGTGAAAATGTACCTACTAATCATATGCAAAATCCCACACAAGGAGTGTAGAAAGAGTTTTTTTTAAAAAAAGTTAAGTTCCTTACTCTGTGATTCAGTGTGAATTACTATCATTTGGCTTTTGTGCCAATCACTCCCTAGAACTGACCTATGCCTCATTAAGGCAATTACAATGTGAAAACAAGAGTCTTAAACTGTGTCAGCATCTACACAATTTCACAGCACAGCTAAGATAGATGCTGTAGCCCAAATGAATTCGACACGATCACCTTGAAAATCCAATTGGCAAAGTAATGGCTGCATTCTAAACAAAAGATAATGTCACTGACATTATTCTGCATTAAAACTTTTCAGAATATTTAAACTGACCACAGTGCAGATTATTAACTAGCACATGAAACAGTCTTCCATTTACTCAAACATTTAGTCACCTGATTTATAAAAGTTGGCAACACCCCCTTGCCAATACGTGGGCAATGCAATATGTCACCTTCTTTCATAAACACAGAAATTGCTATCAATCTCTATTCAAAACAGGCATAAACAAATAAAAATACCAGAAAAGTTAAGCCAAATTTCCGTCAACAGGACTTTTCAAACTCAATGTGCATTTATGTATCACGTACAATCACAAAACTTCCCTAGGTTCATCAAAGGTGCTGATCAGTTTTAAGATTTGTAGCTCAGGTTGAGGTTCTGGATGTAGGTTTGCACACTGAGCTAAAAGGTTCATTTCCAGACGTTTCGTCATCCTACTAGGTAACATATTCAGTGGGCCTCAGGCGAACCACTGCTGATAATTCCTGCTTTCTAGTTATATGTTTGGATTTCTTTGGGTTGGTGATGTTGTTTCCTGTGGTGAAGTCACTTCCTGTTCTTTTTCTCAGGGGATGGTAGATGGGGTCTAACTCGATGTGTTTGTTGATAGAGTTCCAGTTGGAATGCCATGCTTCTGCCAAACAAAGACATGCACGAGAATTCGTAGAAGTATGGCATTCTAACCGGAATTCAAACAACAAACACATCGAGTTAGACCCAATCTACCATCCCGAGAAAAATAACAGATAGTCACTTCACCACAGGAAACAACATCACCAACCCAAAAGAAACCCAAACATATAAATAGAAAGCAGGAATTATCTGCAGTGCTTCGCCTGAGGCCCACTGAAGATGTTACCTAGTCGGGTGAAGAAACATCTGGAAATGGATCTTTCAGCTCAGCAAGCAAACCTACATTCAGAAGGTGCATGATTAAACAACATTTGGTATCAAGGCATGCATAGGGATATTGTGGCAGACAATTAAAAGTTTGATCTACATTCAGCAAACAAAAGCAGGAAAGGCATAAAAACAGGTTTTGGATTAAAGTCCAAAGTTTAGGGCTTTTCAGTCAAAGACATTGCTACAAAAAAATCAATTAGAATCAGAGATTCTCAAAAAGGTAAGAATTAGAGGATCGTAAGTATATTGGAGAATTGTGCAGCTAAAAGATTTGCAGCTAAATTTTTTGTTTTGAGTTTTGGTTTATTCCTATTAAAATATTTATCTGGGTCTTATTACATTGCTCTTTGTGGGAGATTGTTGAATGAAGACATTGTGGCTAAGTTTCCTACATTATAACGTTAACTACAGTTTATTCACTATAAGTTTGAGATGAACAGGTCGTGAAAGTTTCAAGACAAATCCAAGTTAATATTTTTAAACACACTCGTTGTTGAAGGGCATCACACCTGATCTGCACAAAACAAATATGGCTGCCAATATAATTTCAGAAAAATGAATTTGCATTTTATTGAAGTGTAAAAAGATCTTAAAGCTATATTCTCTTGTACTAAACAAAAATCAAATAATAGTCAAATTGTGTTTAAGCATTTTGGACATGCCTGGCTTCACTGGAGGAACACCCACCACATCACAATTTAAAAATACCTGCTGACACCTTAACAAGATGAGGAGGCGCCAGTGTTGGATTGGGGTGGTCAAAGTTAAAAAATCACAACATCAGGATATAGTCCAATAGGTTTATTTGGAAGCGCTGCTCCTTCATCAGGTAGCTGTGAAAGAGGAGCATATAACACAGAATTTATAGCCAACGATTATAGTGTCATGCAACTGAAATGACATAATGAACAAACCCAGATTGCTGTTAAGTCTTTCATCTTTTAGAATGGGTTGCAGGTTTTGGTTCATTAATATGTAAATCCCAGAACTTTTTTAAGTCACATTCTCGAGATAGGTTAAGGTTTATTAAAAGAAAAGTGTCATCTCAGCTCCAACAATGCATTACAAGATGTGAGGTCAGAATCTGTCTCTATCCCAGTCTTGAGTCAGGCCGGTTCTATTTCCAAAGTGGAATTTATAAAATATTACATGGATTGACTGCGTGCAGATTGTGTGCTTTTGAAGCAAAATAGAATGTATCTGCAAATGTAATTCTGCAAATACAAATTCAAACCATAGACGTGTGTGTGTGTGTACGTGCATGAGAGAGAATGTGTACGTGCATGAGAGAGAATGTGAGTGTGCATGAGATTGTGTGCGAGTGTGAGAGCGCGTGAGAAAGTCGGTGTTTGCATGCTTGGTAAAGTGTGTGCGAGTGTGATGGAATGTAAACCTGTGAGAGGGTATGTGCGTAGATGCGTGTGTGTGCGTGGATGTGTGTGTGTGTGAGTAAGAGACTACATGAGTGTGTGAGTATATATGTATGAATGAGTGAGTGTGTGTGAGAGCGAGGGCGAGAGCGAGTATAGTGTAGCGGGGTCAACTGTAGTGTAGCCAAGTAGGGAACCCATGAGGGTGGCCTCAACCAAGATGTTAGGTTCATGTCACACTACACGTGACCCCACTACACTATACACTCTCTCTCTTAGGCGCACCACACACACACTCTCTCAAGTTTACACTCCATTCCAGAATTTCAGTTTCTTGTGGCAATTGAGTGGCTTTCAGGAGGTCTCAGACCTCATCCCCATTCTGAATGGGTGTTCCTGCTGCAGTAATGAATCCCCTTTTTTTGCCATGGAGACCCAAAGTTGTGCGCCACCCAAAAAGCATATCGAGAATCTGTATCATGTTGGCTGTTTTCCCTTTGGCTATCTTACATATTTCCCTGAATGCTCTTAGTTCTGCCTGTTGGGCTGAAGTGTCTGTCAGCAAACTTCTTTGAACTATTACTTCATGCAAGCTGGTGACAGCCCATCCTGCTTTTTGCACAGCATCGTCTTCAAAGGAGGACCTGTCCATTTAGAGAACGAGGTCAGGGTTTTGCAGAGGCTCGTCCGCCACCTGAGCTGTTTCATCCAAGGGCTGCAAAATTTTCACACAATTGTGTTCTTCATCACTATTGTTGGCCTCTTCCTCACCTCCCCCCTTCTGATCCCATGAAACAGAAGGATTAAATGAGCTTGCATGGACCAGATGGAGTTTAATTCAGATAAGTGTGAGGTGCTGCATTTTGGGAAAGCAAAGCTTAGCAGGACTTATACACTTAATGGTAAGGTCCTAGGGAGTGTTGCTGAACAAAGAGACCTTGGAGTGTAGGTTCATAGCTCCTTGAAAGTGGAGTCGCAGGTAGATAGGATAGTGAAGAAGGCGTTTGGTATGCTTTCCTTTATTGGTCAGAGTATTGAGTACAGGAGTTGGGAGGTCATGTTGCAGCTGTACAGGACATTGGGAAGGCCACTGTTGGAATACTGTATGCAATTCTGGTCTCCTTCCTATCAGAAAGATGTTCAGAAACTTGAAAGGGTTCAGAAAAGGTTTACAAAGATGTTGCCAGGGTTGGAGGATCAGAGCTACAGGAAGAGGCTGAACAGGCGGGAGCTGTTTTCCCTGGAGTGACGGATGCTGAAGGGTGACCTTATAGAGGTTTACAAAATTATGAAGGGCATGGATAGAGTAAATAGGCAAAGTCTTTTCCCTGGGGTCGGGGAGTCCAGAACTAGAAGGCATAGGTTTAGGGTGAGAGGGGAAAGATATAAAAGAGACCCAAGGGACAACTTTTTCACGCAGAGGGTGGTACGTATATGGAATGAGCTGCCAGAGGATGTGGTGGAGGCTGGTACAATTGCAACATTTAAGAGGTATTTGGATGGGTATATGAATAGGAAGGGTTTGGAGGGATATGGGCCGGGTGCTGGTAGGTGGGACTATATTGAGTTGGGATACCTGGTCGGCATGGTCGGGTTGGACCGAAGGGTCTGTTTCCATGCTGTACATCTCTATGACTCTATCTCTCTCACACACACACATTTCTATGGGATGAACTTGCATTTGCAGAAACATTTCATTTTTCTCAAGAAGCACACAATCTGCAGGCAGTCAATCCATGTAGTATTTTATAATTCCTACTTTGGAAATAGAACCAATTCTAATTCAAGATTGGGATACAGACAGATTCTGAGCTTACACATTTATTGCATTGCTTGAGCAGAGATGTCACTTTTTTTTTACAAAATAAAACCTTAACTTATCTCGGGAATATGACTTAAAAGAAGTTGTGGGAGATACTGAAACCTGCAACCCATTCTAAAAGATGAAAGACCTAACAGCAATCTTGGTTTGTTCAATATATCATTTCAGTTGCATAATAGTGTAATCTTTTGCTATAAATCTGTCTTATGATCCTGTTTCACAGCTACCTGATGAAGGAGTAGTGCTCCAAAAGTTAGTGCTTCTAAATAAACCTGTTGGACTATAATCTGGTGTTGTGTGATTTTAATCTTAACAAGACATCAAGGATTTCGTAATAAATGTAGGATCAGTTAACATCAACTGAAGAACTTGTATTTTTAAATCAATAGAAAAAGTCCTGTAGAAATTTAGCACGCGTGGAGAGAGAAACAGATTACAATTTGAGCACAATATGACTCTTCAGGGAGGAAGAGCCATGGGGCTTGAAATGTTAACATTTTTCACTCCACAGATGCTACCATATTTGCTGACATTCTCAAACACTACTGTTTATTTCAGATCTCCAGCATCCACAGTAATTTGCTTTTATTTGCATTTTTATCATGCCTTTCATAACCTTAGAACATCCCAAAACACTGCAACGCCAATTACATGCTTTTAAAAGTTTAATCATTTTTGTAATGTAGGAAATCTAGCAGCACTTAAAACAAGGTCTTCATTCAACAGTACCATGAGATTTTTTACAACTGCTCAACAAGTAGACACAGCATCACTCTGACATCTCATCGAAAAGAGATCATTTCTAATTGCGACTTTTATTTTAAAATATCCACTCACAGAATGCAGTTAGCATGGCCAGCATTTATTATCTCATCACTAGTCCATGAGCAGGTGGTAGTGAGCTGCCTTGTTATTCCTTTGCAGTCTGCATGGTGTAGGTATGCCCACAGTGTGGTTAAGAAGGGAGCTTTGGGATTTTGACTCAATGAGAAAGTAACAGATACACACAGCATGACTGGAAACTCACATCTGGGTGGTCTCTAATGCCTACTGGCAGCTGTATTAGTGATGGCCTACAAACTGATTTTGTATACAATTTCAGTTGCAGGCATGAAATTAGGTGAATATATGTTAAATAAAAACCTAAAACAAGGAAATTGCATAAGTGCAAATTAGTTGAAAAAAGGAACACTACATTGAACACCCATATTTTTAAAATTAAAGAATGATACACAATGATATTGTGCTTTCCATGTGCAGGAGACATCTCAATGATTTACAGCCAATGAAGTACATTTGAAGTGTAGTTGCTGCTGTAATGCAGCTGATTTACAGTAATATATTTCTGCCAAATGTTTCAGATCCCTTAGATTTTACAAGAAAGCCAAGAAGAGCTGAAGATATTGGGTTCTGGTTTTTAACAGTGAACATTAATCAAAACTAAGGTCATCCAATAGTGTCGTAAACATAACCTGATATCATAACAGGTTTACTTTAAGAGGTAGTGTTATCTCAAACACTTCGTAAAGAAACATAATTCCAATATATAAACAATAATCAGATTGTCCAATATCTTTGACCTTATTGCTTCAGTCCAAAATACTATCGCTTTTCATAAGAGAATTACCATAGTGCAAAGTCTAGGATTCCTCAAGCTGCTGGATCTTCTTGAAAATGTGACAGCATTAACTCAAGGTTAATTTCATCTGGTGTTTACACCACATATTTCCCCTGAATTTGAACTCCGGCATATCCATAGGTCATATGCTTCAAATTGCAAGTCCATTACAGTTGATTAGTACATAAAGTGGATCAGAGGACAAGTGGGAATTCAGATCAGGTTGTTTACACTACTGGTGACTGAATGTTGTCAATTTTAGTCTGTTTAAAAAGGCACATTGAATCTATGTAAAATTCAACAAATATGAAAATATAGTTAGAAGCTTCATTCGAAACTTTAGACAAAAATTCCAACATTTTTATGCAAGTGTCAAAATTAAATCGTAGACCTGAAAATTGTAGAACAAGATGCATTCACTAAGTGAACTGACTCCTCAAAGTCAACGCTATCCTTTGTCTCCACTAGGGTACTTCAATCAGAAAAAAAGAACACGAATTGTAAAGATGCAGAAGCCAACTTGGAACAAAAAAAATCATATTTTGACAAGTTTAAGCAACAATCCAACATCAAAATGCAGGTAATTCATTTAAAAGTCATATTCTTATTTCAAATTTTGCTTTCATGGTTTGAGAAATCATCTGAACCCATCAAGTGGATCAATTCCTCGTAATTAGGTAAAATTTAACCCTCGTCTCCTGCACAAAGAATTATCGCGTTTATCTCTCAGTTTATCTTACATTTAAAAACACAGCTTTGAAACTTTAAAAAAATGTTAATTCTAGTAAAGCATCTTTTAAATAAGATGTGTCGGCGGTTATGGCATTATTACATTTATTTCATTAGCTCAATCGACCACCGAAACATGAGACGGTCTCTTTAAATATGCGGCAACAAAGTGCAGCCTGAAGTTAGCCTTCTTGCAGGGCGGGCCATAGATTTCAGTTATAAGTACTGTATGATGCAGAATTGAATCTGCACAATAAAAGCTGTCATACCTTGGCTTGAACCTTCCCCTCGCCATCAAGGAGGCTGTAAAAAAAAGGGGGCTGTCGAGGAATGCTGGCAGTTGAGCCAGAGTGTAAGGCAGACAGCCTCCCTTTAATAGGCATGTCTGACTTACTCCTTCAAACCACTCAAGGACGAGTGGAAATCTTGGATCAAGTAAAGAGGCTACATTTCCCTCTCTCTCTGGTGTATCTATCTTCCACATTCAATCAAATAGGCAAGCTCCTGGAATTAGGAATCTCCGGTTCCCTTACCTGTTTACATGTCTTTATCGTGTCCGATCAGTCCATTAAAACCACAAACTGCACGCGTCCCTTCAAACTTTCCAAACGTGTTTCTTTCTTTGGGGGGGGGGGGGGGGGGAAGTTTCCACAAGCGGAGACTAGCACGAAATCCTCCTGTCTAGATAAAGGATCCACTGGTCTAAAAGACGTCGGGACCGGGATCCGTCTGCTCACCAAAAGTGTTTGAAGTTACACGGAGAGCCTACCTCATCCGCTCAAGAACTACTTTTGTTTGGTGAAACTTTCTTTCTGCCCTCTTTCTTGTTTGTTGTTCCGAACTCTAAAGCAACTGCCAGCGGTCCGAGTTGCCTTTATGGTCGCCAAGTTGTTTTTTGGTTTGTAATCTCTCTCCCTTCTTTTTTCCTAGTTGCAGCCGAGACTATTTTCGATTAAATAACATGGTCACAGTTTGTGGGTTTGAAAAAAAAAGATCTGCGCCTCGTGACATCAGAAATGTGGAATGTGAGGAATGCGAGCTGATGAAGGGCTGAGATGTCGTTGCTTCTTAATGGTCACACACCGAAAACACACCCAGCCAACGTCGATTTAAAGCTGTCCTGCAACTCTTTAATTATGTATTGATCAGGTTACTTTTCCAAAGCAATATTTTTTGAGTAATCAGTGGGAGATTACTTTGCTAACCTAGTGTGCTTTTCCTCTTGGCCGAATTAAAATCAAAATTGTATTCTTTTTACCTTAAAAGTACACTACATTGAACACCTGGAAGGTAATGAATTCTCACAGTAACGTATTTGCTTTCGTTGGGAATTCACAGAGTTGGTTAATCGGGCTATGGGATTGTTATGCTATGTGGATCTGCTGCCAAACCATGACACTTATTTGTTCAGACCAGCTCACGAGTGACACCATGTGGGGATGATGGACTTCAAACGTTTCAACTCCTTTACGTTTGTATTTACTGTATATAGCTCTAGACTTTAGATGATCCAAAGCATTCCACGACCAAATAGGTACAAATATGACCAAATATTATCATAGAATTCCTGCTGTATGGAAGCAGGCTATTTGGCCCATCAACTCCATACCGACCCTCTAAAGTCAAGGAGAAAGTATCCCATTATCTTGGGCTGCACCAGGTACATCTTAAGCATCTCTCTGCACTAACTATTGTGAAATCCTGTTTTGGTGATGGGTCCAATAAGAGTGACTGGTGCTCCTGGAAATATTTGAAATAGGGTTCAAGCCAGTGCCCCTGTGGCTTGATGACCTACATTGATCCCCGATTTTGCCCTGAAGATAGTAAGTAAAGTAGGACAGCAAAGCCATTAAGAAGAGAATTCCAAAGTACAAGGATAAAAGTTCTGCTAATACTGATGGCGAAGAAGAAAAAAGCTTGTGATTTCAAATAAACCTGTTGCACTATAATCTGGTGTCATGTGATTTCTGACCTTGTCCACCCCAGTCCAATACCGGTACCTCCATGTCATGACCCTATAAAGAGCATCCCACCCAGACCCATCCCAGTAACCCTGCATTTCCCATGGCTAACTGACCTAACCTGCACATCTTTGGATTGTGGGAGGAACCCACAGAAGCCCACACAGATACAGGGAGAATGCATAAAGTCCACACAGTCAGTCATTTGAGAGTGAAATTGAACTTGGGTTCCATGTATGTTATGCAACAGGGCTAACCACCCCACACTTTAGCGCTCATAAGTTGTCCTTCTATCTGAATGTCTATTTTACAATCCTCTGAGTTACAATTTAGACAACACAAGCTCATCCAGAAGGGCACCAATGAAAGACATTCCAACTGAAACATTGAAAACATTTTGAATTTGAATACCTCATTCAATGTAATTCTAATACATTTAACTAAAAGTGTTATTGCACAAAATTTGGCACCAAGCTGTATATTGATACATTCAGACAAGTGACTAAAAGCTTTGTCCAAGTGGAAGATTTGAAGGAGGTATGAAAGAAAGGGAAAGGCAAAGACATTTTGGGAGGTTAGGGCTCAGTTAACTGAAGGCATGACTGTCTGATGAAAATTGAGATTGTGTAAGTAGCAAGAATTTGAGATGAACAGGTATGCAAACTTCAGAGAGTCGCATACAGTAGTTTGAATAATTTAGAGAAATAAAGGGAGCAAAGCCATGGAGAAATTTGAAAATAGTGGTGAGAAAACTGAAATTCTTTCCTAGCTGGAAACCAATGTTGTTCAGTAACTACAAGTATGTTGTTCAGTAACTACAAGTGAATCTGTCGTGATTTAAGATAAGGGCAGCTGAATCTTCACGCAAGATTTTTGAAGGGACAATCTGTAGGACTCCACATTTCTGACTCTGGTTTACTTTACACATTTCTGCCCTCATCTCCACCAATAATAGCAGAACCTTTACCCTAGCACTTCTGAGTTCTCTTGTCAAAGTCTTTACTGTCCTACTTTACTCACTATCTTCAGGGCAAAATCAGGGATCAACATAGGCCATCAAGCCACAGGGGCACCGCTTGGACCCTATTTCAAATATTTCCAGGAGCACCAGTCAGTCATTCACATTGGACCCATCACCAAAACAGGATTTCACAGTAGTTTAGCACAGAGAGATGCTTAAGACATACCTGGTGTAACATACATGACCATAGGCCCAAGATAATTGTACTTTCTTCTTGACTGCATTCTCCAGTAAGATTTGACTCAATGGATATTGGAAAGTACAATTCTGAAGTATGTGCCAGAATCAAAGTCCATGGAATTTTGGGGCTGCCCACATAATTTTCAGGTGAACTCCATTGACTTAATTCTCAGCTTTAAAACTAGGTGCTGCAGCCTGAGGGTTTATTGTACACAGGCTAGACTAGAGAGGCAAAGAGCAAACAGAAAAATTGGGGTGTGGACAACATTTCAACAAGCTACCACACACTGCAGCATCGAGGAAATACGAACAGCAGAGGAAAATCAGCTATACAGCGAATTCTAAAAGAACAGGTACCCAATAACAGTCCACTGATTTCTCAGCAACAAAGCCAAACAAGTAGACAAAATATGCCCAGAAACTCTCGCCACTCTCCCCTACATCAAAGACATTTCAGAAATGACTGCCAGACCTCTTGGCATCATAGCAGCCCACAAATGCACCAAAACACTAAAACAGCAGCTGATGAACTTAAAATGCCCTATACAGACAACAAGCAAAACAAACATAATTTACAAAAAACCTTGCAAGAACTGTAACAAACACTACATTGGACAAACAGGCAGAAAACTAGCCACCAGGATACATGAACATCAACTAGCCACAAAAAGACATGACCCACTCTCACTGGTATCCTTTCATACAGATGAGAAAGGACACCACTTTGACTGGGACAACATATCCATCCTAGGACAAGACAAACAGAGACATGCACGAGAATTCCTAGAAGCATGGCATTCCAACTGGAACTCTTATCAACAAACACATTGACTTGGACCCCATCTATCATCCTCTGAGAAAAGAAAACAGAAAATGACATCACCAACCCAAGGGAACCTAAACACATAAATAGAAAATGGGACATAATACCAGCACTTCACCAGAGGTAACACTGATAATGTTACCTCGTATTATGATGAACTGTCTGAAAATGAACCTTCTAGCTCAGCGAGTGAGCAAACTTACATCCAGAACCTCAACCTGAGCAACAAAGCTTCTCAAAATTTCAGAATATTTAACCTATACAAAAATATAATATTTTGTGCAAAGTAAATGCATTTTTATAAAATTATAAAATAATTTATGCCTATAATAGGATTGTTTAAGAAAAAGTATATTACTGTAGGGTATTTCAACTGTGGTAATGTTATCATTAAAAAGTTAAAGTACTTTTAGGCCCTTAGTTATAAACACTAAAACTTACACAGAAACATCATTGTCACATGGCACTTGAGTTTCTTTTTCACCATGATGAATCAAACGCTATAATACAGCATAATAAGAGCACTAATCTTAGTACATAGTTTTGGTTTTGAATGCCCTTTTGGCTTTTTTATAGTTGCATTAAGATTCCACACCATTTAGTACCTTTGTAATAGGTCAAGGTGGCAGTGGTGTACATAGGCTGAGCCCAGGGATTGCCTTTCTTTCTCTTTCTTTCCTTCTTCTCATTCTTGCACTGTTTTCTTTGTTTTTTTCTTTATTCTTCATTTTCATTTCTTTAAAGTCTGGAGAGTAGTGGGTGAAGAAGGTGGCTTTGGGTGGCAGGAATGCCAGGACAAGCCGGACATGGCTTTATCCCAACCCGGGGTCTCCTGGCGAGTGAGGAACAGGTCATGGGCTGACTCCCCCAGCCCAGACCTGCAGGCTAGACCTAGGCTCCAGGTCTACAGCTAGGCCCAGGTGTCTGAAGAAGGAAAAAGGCAGTCTTGGCCTGGCAGGGGGGGTCTCCAACTGTAGCAATTTTTTCACAATTTTTTCGACCCCAGTGAGGAGATTTTCTTCGTCTTTGGCATCCAATGGCTTTGCAGTTCGTTTCGTCCAGGTGTAGCAGTCTCAGCCTGGAATGGCGGTCTTCTTCGATGGAAGATTCTGGCCCAGGACTCTAGTGGCTTGGTTTGGCAGTCTTGTCCTGGCTGTGTCTTCAGGGTATGCCATCATTCCTTAATCAGCTTTCCCTGAGCCCAAGAGCCATTAACTGAACTGTGATGAACTTTGTCTTAATTTTACATTTTTTAATCATGTAAAATTGATGCAGGTGCCGCGATGGGGTGACCTATAAAACTTTTCATTGTAACTTTCATGTAAAAGAATATATGACAATAAAATTCTATTCTATTCTTTGAAGTTATCAGCAAAACAAGTGGTATGTTTTGACCTGATTGAAAAATGTGTTGTGCAATTATAGCAATATTGTGACAGCTACCTGTCATATCTTACTGCTTTTATAGTTATTGTCGGAAATTATCACACTCTTGAGGAGTGACTTAAGGAGTACCTAATTAAGTGTGAAAAGTATTTAAACACAATTGTAAGTAATGGAGAAGGAGTGTCGCGCTGTGGAGTCCGAAAAAAAAATAAACAGGGGATTCACTTAGGTGGTAGTGTGGGGGTTAATATTATAAACAGGTGATAATAAGCACTACCGTACTTAGGTGGTAGTGTGGGGGTTAATATAAAAAAAAGGGGGGTGTCCATAGGTGCTGGGGAAAAAATAAGCACTACCGCCCTTAGGTGGTAGTGTGGGGGTTTAAAAAAAAAATGAATTGTGTGATTAAGGTTTGACTGAAGAATTATAAAATGGTGCTAGGTAGTTTACTAATTCCCATTGTGGCTATTGGCCTGCTTTTAAAACTACAGTGTTTTCTTTCTTTTAGCCAGTTTGTTAACTGGTATTCTTTTTTTTTCTTTTTAACCCTCCTCCTCAAAAAAAAGCAATAACTAACAGTAACAGGAATGCACTGACTGTGGCCCAGCCAGCACAGTTGGTCCCCTAAAACTACAGTGTATATTTAGTCACCAATCAAGTGACTTGGTAAGTCATTGTAAAATAACTAAAACATCAATTTTCAGAAAATTGGGATTGCTGGGCATTGAAATAAGTTGAATTTGTAGTGATTGGAAACAGATTGACCTCGTTGACTACGAGGTTATTGATTGGCCCAGGTCCCAAACTGGAAAGCTCTGGCTGACCAATATGACCAGGGGATTCAAATCTCCCCAGTTGAGAGAAAAAAACCCCAAAAGATTAGAATCTCCTCAGTTGAGAAAAAAAAACAGTTCAGGTGACTGACTCTGAGCTGGCTGGCAACAGCCACTGTACTGTGCACAAGTACATAAAGGGTGACTTGGTGACGGGATACCGGCCCCTGTGCATTTATTTCAGAATGTAATAGTTTATAAACAAACAACAGAATTTTATGTACAATTTCCAAGCTAATGGTTATTTGAACATTTTTAGAACCATTAAGTACATAAATGCCACAGAATAGAGTCCATAATCATTAATTACTACTTCAAATCAACCATTGGTATATCCAACATAAATACAGGGGTAGACTTTGCAGCACAAATTGAATGGAATATTAGTACAAGGACTAATGGGTGCAACCTAATTCAAAACAAAGTCACACAATTTACTTCAGACTATATATCATTTCTAACTTTCCTTCATGGTTCTTGAAAGTGCAATCAGAGCTATCATTTCCTTTCATGGATTCACCCTTTGTGTAATAATGCACTTGGCTTTATTTTCTCTGTCTTTCCAGTGGAATTTCCAGAGCAAGATGCAGAAAAGACTTACAAGGATATTACCAGGACTGAAGGGTTTGATTCTAAGGAGAAGCTGAATAAGCTGGGGCATTTTTTTTTACTGGAGCATAGGAGGTTGAGAGGTGACCTTATGAAGGTTTATAAAATCATGAAGGGCATAGATAAGGTGAATAGCAAGGTCTTTTTCTAGGTTGGGGAGTTTAAAACTAGAGAACATAGTTTTAAAGGGACTGAGAGTCAACTTTCTCCCACGGTGGTTTGTATGTGGAATGAGCTGCCAGAGGAAGTGGTAGATGTGGGTACAGTTACTGCATTTAAGAGATATTTGGATAAATGACTATGGAAGATCTAGAAAGATATGGGCTAAGTGCAGGCAAATGGGACTAATTTATTTGGAGAAACTTGGTCGGCATGGACAAGTTGAACCAAAGGGTCTGTTTCTATGCTGTATGACGATCTATCTCCTTCATAGTTTAATTGGATCATTTATTGTCATGTATATTCAATATGAAATGCAGTAAAAAAATGTGTACCGTTGGCACATTCTCATTCATAGTATCATAGAAACCCTACAGTGTGGAAACTGAACATTTGACCGAACAAGTTCACACTGACCGTCCAAAGAGTATCCCACCCAGACACATTCCCCTACCCTACTACTCTACATTTCCCCTGACTAATGCACGTAACCCACACATCCCTGAACACTATGGGCAGTTTAGCATGGCAAATTCACCTGACCTGCACATCTTTGGATTATGGAAGGAAACCGGAGCACCCGGAGGAAAACCATGCAGGCATGGGGGGAGTATGCAAACTCCACACAGACAGTTGCCTGAGGCTGGAATCAAACCCAGGACCCTGACGCTGTGAGGCAACAGTGCTGAGCCACCAATGAGCCACCGTGCCGCCCTTTCTTAACTTAAAATAAAATAAAAAATAAAGAAAGATAACTCAGCAAGTTTTGAGAAGATTTGTAGCTTAAAGATAACTTAGAGAGAGTCCACCTTTTCTTTCCCTGCTGTTACAGTCCTGTTCTAGGCTACGCCGTGAGGCTACCAGGTACTCACTCCATGCAGAAACAAAAGTCCCACTCCAGGCTTCACAGATGGCCAAGTCTGTAGCCATACCATCTCTGAAGATGCCGCTGCTACACCAAAGTCCGTTGAAGCCACCTTCCTACCAAACAGCTCTCTTTATCAGGTATGTTTGGGTGAAAGCTAAATAAAACTGAGGAAAGAAGAAGGGGAAAAAAAGAAAACGTCCCAATAGAGGACAGGCTCGGGCACAGGACCCTAGTGCTCCTATTTTACTCATTAATGCAAATTCTTTTTCCTCTTAAATTTCTATTTTCCTAAGATTCAAATACTATTTATATATATTTGGAAAAGCTCTTTTTCCATTTCTCTAACACTCATGGGAAAGATACAATAAACAAAAGGAGATAGTCCTAAGGTCCAATTTTTCCTTTTCTGTCATTGTCTTCTTAATAATGTTATATCATCATTATAGTAAACTTTCTTGCAAATTATCCTTTTATGGTTCTTGTTGTAAATGTCTTTCTAGACACTCTTACACCCTTATTAATAAAACAGAGCTGGATAAACTCAGCATGTCTGGCAGCATTTTTGGAGAGAGAAGCAGATTTAATATTTCAAGTCAAACCAACTCTCATGAGAACATATATCCATATGGTGTTGAAATCAAAGCTCACCTCAAAATCACCTAATTTAATTTAATCTTTAACAGTTTGAAAACTGTGGCACTCTTGATTGCCTGCAGATTTTCTCTCATCTTAGAGCCATCACCTAATGATTGCAGTGGTATTAACTCGATTGCCAGTGCTGACACCTTGTGGTATCTGCCCAACTTTACTAAAATGTGGCAAAAGTAAATGGTTGTTGAGGTAGTTCATTGCCACTAATCATCCTTTATCTTCATTGTGTCCAAGGATAGTTGTAAACAGAAGATGCACTGGTCTCACTGTTTAAGAAGGGAGGTAAGGTCAAGCCAGGGAACTATAGACCGGTGAGCCTGACCTCAGTGGTGGGCAGGTTGTTGGAGGAAATCCTGAGGGACAGGATGTACATGTATTTGGAAAGGCAAGGAATGATTAGGGATAGTCAACATGGCTTTGTGCGTGGGAAATCATGTCTCACAAACTTGATTGAGTTTTTTGAAGAAGTAACAAAGAGGATTGATGAGGATAGAGCAGTAGATGTGACCTATATGGATTTCAGCATGGCGTTTGACAAGGTTCCCCATGGGACACTGATTAGCAAGGTTAGAATTCACGGAATACAGGGAGAACTAGCCATTTGGATACAGAACTGGCTCAAAGGTAGAAGACAGAGGGTGGTGGTGGTGGGTTGTTTTTCAGACTGGAGGCCTGTGACCAGTGGAGTGCCATAAGGATCGGTGCTGGGTCCTCTACTTTTTGTCATTTTCATGACGAGAACGAGGGTAGGTCCGATCAAGGACAGTAGTGGGAGACTGTGTATTGAGTCTGAAGAGATAGGAGAGGTCTTGAATGAGTACTTTTCTTCAGTATTTACGAACGAGAGGGACCGTATTGTTGAAGAGGAGAGTGCGAAACGGACTGGTAAGCTAGAGGAGATACTTGTTAGGAAGGAAGATGTGTTGGACATTTTGAACAACTTGAGGATAGACAAGTCCCCCGGGCCTGATGGGATATATCTTAGGATTATGTGGGAAGCAAGAGAGGAAATTGCAGTACCGTTGGCAATGATCTTTTCGTCTTCACTGTCAATGGGGGTGGTACCAGGGGACTGGAGAGTGGCGAATGTTGTGCCCCTGTTCAAAAAAGGGAATAGGGATAACCCCGGGAATTACAGGCCAGTTAGTCTTACTTCGGTGGTAGGCAAAGTAATGGAAAGGATACTGAGGGATAGAATTTATGAGTATCTGGAAAGACACTGCTTGATTAGGGACAGCCAGCACGGATTTGTGAAGGGTAGGTCTTGCCTTGCAAGTCTTATTGAATTCTTTGAGGAGGTGACCAAGCATGTGGATGAGGGTAGAGCAGTGGATGTAGTATACATGGATTTTAGTAAGGCATTTGATAAGGTTCCCCATGGTAGGCTTACGCGGAAAGTCAGGAGGCATGGGATAGAGGGAAATTTGGCCAGTTGGATAGAAAACTGGCTAACTGGTCGAAGTCAGAGAGTGGTGGTAGATGGTAAATATTCAGCCTGGAGCCCATTAACAAGTGGAGTTCCGCAGGGATCAGTTCTGGGTCCTCTGCTGTTTGTAATTTTTATTAATGACTTGGAAGAGGGAGTCGAAGGGTGGGTCAGTAAATTTGCAGATGATACGAAGATTGGTGGAGTTGTGGATAGTGAGGAGGGCTGTTGTCGGCTGCAAAGGGACTTAGATATGATGCAGAGCTGGGCTGAGGAGTGGCAGATGGAGTTCAACCCTGCCAAGTGTGAGGTTATCCATTTTGGAAGGACAAATAAGAATGCGGAATACAGGGTTAACGGTAGGGTTCTTAGTAAGGTGGAGGAGCAGAGGGATCTTGGGGTCTATGTTCATAGATCTTTGAAAGTTGCCACTCAGGTGGATAGAGCTTGTAAGAAGGCCTATGGTGTATTAGCGTTCATTAGCAGAGGGATTGAATTCAAGAGTCGTGAAGTGATGTTACAGCTGTACAGGACTTTGGTTAGGCTACATTTGGAGTACTGTGTGCAGTTCTGGTCGCCTTACTTTAGGAAAGATGTGGAAGCTTTGGAGAGGGTGCAGAGAAGATTTACCAGGATGTTGCCTGGAATGGAGAATAGGTCGTACGAGGATAGGTTGAGAGTGCTAGGCCTTTTCTCATTGGAACAGCGAACGATGAGGGGTGACTTGATAGAGGTTTATAAGATGATCAGAGGAATAGATAGAGTAGACAGTCAGAAACTTTTTCCCCGGGCACAATAGAGTGTTACAAGGGGACATAAATTTAAGGTGAAGGGTGGAAGGTATAGGGGAGATGTCAGGGGTGGGTTCTTTACCCAGAGAGTGGTGGGGGCATGGAATGTGCTGCCTGTGGGAGTGGTAGAGTCAGAATCTTTGGTGACCTTTAAGCAGCAATAGGATAGGTACATGGATGGGTGCTTAAGCTAGGACAAATGTTCGGCACAACATCGTGGGCCGAAGGGCCTGTTCTGTGCTGTATTGTTCTATGTTCTATGTTCTATGTTCTATTTGGATGCGAGCATAAGAGGTACAATTAGTAAGTTTTCAGATGACACCAAAATTGGAGGTGCAGTGGACAGTGAAGAGGGTTACCTCAGATTACAACAGGATCTTGACCAAATGGGCCAATGGGCTGAGAAGTGGCAGATGGAGTTTAATTCAGATAAATGCGAGGTGCTGCATTTTGGGAAAGCAAATCTTAGCAGGACTTATACACATAATGGTAAGGGCCTAGGGAGTGTTGCTGAACAAAGAGACCTTGGAGTGCAGGTTCATAGCTCCTTGAAAGTGGAGTCGCAGGTAGATAGGATAGTGAAAAAGGCGTTTGGTATGCTTTCCTTTATCGGTCTGAGTACTGAGTACAGGAGTTGGGAGGTCGTATTGCAGCTGTACAGGACAGTGGTTAGGTCACTTCTGGAATATTGCTTGCAATTCTGGTCTCCTTCCTTTCGGAAAGATGTTGTGAAACTTGAAAGGGTTCAGAAAGGTTTTACAAGGATGTTGCCAGGATTGGAGGATTTGAGCTATAGGGAGAGGCTGAACAGGCTGGGGCTGTTTTCCCTGGAGCATCGGAGGCTGAGGAGTGACCTTATCGAGGTTTACAAAATTATGAGGGGCATGGATAGGGTAAATAGGTAAAGTCTTTTCCCTGGGGTCGGGGAGTCCAGAACTAGAGGGCAAAGGCTTAGGGTGTGAGGGAAAAGATATAAAAGAGACCTACGGGGCAACTTTTTCACACAGAGAGCGGTAAGTGTATGGAATGAGCTGCCAGAGGAAGTGGTGGAGGCTGGTACAACTGCAACATTTAAGAGGCATTTGGATGGGTATATGAATAGGAAGGGTTTGGAGGGATATGGGTCCGGTGCTGGCAGGTGGGATTAGATTGGGTTGGGATATCTGGTCGGCCTGGACGGGTTGGACCAAAGGGTCTCTTTCCATGCCGTACATCTCTATGATTCTGTGACTCTATGGTCTTGGTTAACAAGATAGTTTATTGTCTAATAGCAACAAGTGCAATGTTACATTTCTAGTCAGGCATAATTACTAAGGACTCCTGGGATCTGGACAGAATACATCTGCTCCTGACAAAGACTTGTGCAGAACACACTGTCTCCACCCAAAGAATGTGTAAAAAAACTAGATTGAGTGGAGCTATTATCAGAAGTATTATCTTATACAATATCAGAATGGAATAGGTTTGTATAAAATAGAATCTCCCCCAATGTTTCCTAATAGGTAGCCATTACACATTCATGTACGTCACTATATTACATTTACTGCTAACTACCCTTAAATTTCTGACTTCACAAATGTAGACAGTCTTGACATATCACAATTATTCTAGTACACACTTCCTTTGGACTTGGAAGAGTGGTAGGTGTTCAGTTTGAGGTTTGTGGACCATAATTTTGATCTATGAATCACTTATCCACTTTTATCTCTTGGATATCCTTTGTGGAGGCTGTCATTCCTGCTTGACCTAGTCATTGCTTCATAACTTACCTGGAGGTCCTTTAACCTTGTGAATGCTCATTATGAAAGACAGCTGCTCTGTTGAAACAAGTACTTTCTTCTTTGCAGAATCTCGGATATCTGGACCAGACATTTTTGAGGTATCCTGGATGCTTAAAGCAGGGAATTTCTTCTTTTTGACCATTTCCTAAATCTGTGGTCTGGCTCTCATGAAGTCATGTGCACCTCATCTTCTTCAATTTGTTGATCAGGTTAAACATCTTCATTTGCCTCAATTGAATGGTGAACTAAGCTTTTTCACATTCAGTCATGTTATTGGAAGATCATTGCTTAATCAGCATAATCGTTGTCACTGATACTGGCAGTTCTACTGTATCAATTTGTTTACCCAACAGTTCTGCTGTCTGAACAACTTCAAAGTTCATCAGATACTTTCAAATGGGGTGTACTGCTCATTCTTTGCAATAATCATTTCTTGATACTGATACTGATTTGACTATCAGTATCATTCATATCCTTTCATACAGATCAGGAAGGACACCACTTTGATGGAGACAACACATCCATCTTCGGACAAGCCAAACAGAGACATGCATGAGAATTCCTAGAATCATGGCACTCCAACTGGAACTCTATCAACAAACACATTGATTTGGACCTCATCTACCATCCTCTGAGAAAAAGAACTGGAAATAACATCACCAACCTAAGGAAACCTAAACACATAAACAGAAAGCAGGACATAACACCAGCGCTTCACCAGAGGCTCACTGATGATGTTACCTAGTATGGTGACGAAACGTCTGAAAACAAACCTTCCAGCTCAGCGAGCAAACTTACATCCACAAAGCTATCTATCTGTGGTGTTTATACATTGTTTAACTATTGAGTTCAGGTGCTCTTGATCCTACAGTTTCTCTTAACTTTTTTCTCTCACTAGATTCTTTTAAAGGTGCGCTTCTTCACCTTAAATTCTGAATTCCAATTCTGTAGCCCAATTAGAAATTACTTTTCTGGTATTTTTGCTGCTGTTTGCAGCTATGTTTCATGCTGTCTATTCTTGATATTGGCTTTGCTCATTGTGAGTCATGAGAACTCTCTGTGCAAATAAGTTTTCCATTAGCTCCTCTGAACATAATATTCATTTTTGTGGAAGCAAGATTGGACTGGGCTCTGAAATCATGCTTATGGGTTTACTGAGATCGCTAGCAATTTAAATATTGCATGGTTTTTGTGATTTGGGTGTCTGAAATCTTAAGTGTATAGATTAGACCAAGCAATAGCAGGTCTGAACCTTGTGGGTTGATTTTGAAAGCCAGGGTATTCTTTGAGAGAACAAGAGTTACCGCTTTGGATCTGGTCCCAGGAGACCTTTAGGAGAAGTAAACTCTCTTTTAATGAAGAGACAAGATACCCCTTTAGATGAGTTTATGTGCTCTTTGCAAATGTTCAAGGCAGCCACTCTTGTGTAAATGAACTCATTACTACTTCAAAACTGTCAGAAATGTCAAAATCTGTCATAGAACAATTAAACTGTCAAAATGAGCTTTCAAGATTTTCAAAGTGACCTGTCAAGACTGTCAAGACATTTAAAACTCCATGCCTTTTAATCTTTGGAAAAACAAGAGTTTGGAGAGTTTGTCTGCTTTCTATTTCACTGTGTTTGTTAATGTAAGTCTGATTAGTTTCATTAATCCAGTAATGCTGCATGACTCATTTCATAAGGCTCCACTTCACAGTTTGATTGACAGGAGCAGGTTGTTTTGAGGGATTATGAATTCCAACTCATGTTCGCTTGAATGAAATGTTTACTTTTTGCCAGGCTTTTTTCTAGGATGGTATTTAAATGTGATAAGTGTGTTTTAACGAAGAGTGAATGTTGAGTGCTGGAAGGATATGATAATCATTATTTTTAAACTTTTGACACCTTGCCAGAGATTCAAGATCATTTGCTATTCATCCTGCTTCTGCACCTAGCATCCTTCTCAGGTTTCACTGTGTCAACTACTCTGACTTCCAATTCAGTTTTCCTTCTGAACTAAAAAATGTAAAGTATGGACAATTATTTATAAGTTCTGGGTTTGCAGAACTGGGAATTCTCCCAGCTCTGCACACCTGACCCCAGAATGAAATTCAGGGCTTTAATCTAGGCTGTCACTGCAGAATGGCGGGAAAGCTACACTGTTAGCAGTGCTGATTTTTAGATCAAACACAAAGAACAGAAACTTAAAGGTGGCCCAAGTAATGTGGCCTAGGAAGATACATGTGTCAGAATCAGGCAACAAGTGAGGCGAAGATCATCTTGACATTGAGATTATCACTCCCATCTTTACCCTTTACACAAGTGGTGTGGTGAGATTCTTGCTAGGCAGAAATGGCAATTCATACATCTTATTGATTTTTAAATGCCTTGTTAATATTATGACTCACCTTGTTAATATTCAGAATCCCATCTTATCAAACTCACCAAACAAGCTAGATGTTGGGAAGACTTGACAAAGAACCCACAGCTTCTACCTGCCAGATTCAGCCCAATGGTTGTTGGAATCCTGGCACCAACATCTCAGTGCACGTTCCTTGGACACCAGCCACACGCACACCCTATTCTCAGACATTAGCAACCAATATTTTCCAGCCTCTCAGAACCCTCATGGGACATCTCCAATCAAATTAAGGGATACTCTGTACTTCCATACAGCACCAGGAAGTATCTTTGTAATGTTGCAGCAAGGACAATGCATGCTCAGGGACATGCACCCAGCTCATGGACTGCTCCAGGCTTGCCTTTCAGTTTTGTTCTTTGTCCCAGAAATACCACATTCATATTGCAGCTGTTCTTGTCTGTTGTTTAGAGCAAACAAAAAGCCAGGAAGCATGTCATAGTTGTCAATCAGCCTTCATATAGGGTTGCTGAGCACAGAAGTCAAGGGCAGCCTCCAAAAGCAGTCCAGGTCCTCCTCAGTGCAGTCAGAGTCAGGATCTTCTCTTCATAAGGAATGAGGGGCCAAATGACAGCAGCACAGTACACGTCTTGAATCTTCCTGACCTATTGTGGGATAGAAACAGTGCATAGGAAGATGAGCGTAAGTTGGACGTGGGTGACTCTGTAGGAGAAGGTAGACAAATAATGAGTTCAGCTTGGTCAGATAGGGTGAGAAAACCCACCAGGCATTTTGGTGAGACAGTCTCCAAAAGAAATTCAACACAACTTGCACATGGCTAAAAATGTAAGATTCAGCCTAGAGATACAACAAAAGAAAGAAATGGAAAAAAAGCTAGAAATGAAAACCAAATGGTAATCAGTAATTGAAAAGTGAAAACTGAGGAGTATACAAATTATAATATAGTCATACGTTTCAAGAAACTCTTGTGGGATACATCAACGAAAACACCTAAAGAAAGATCTAGGAACAGTTTCATTATCTTATATTTTTCAGTTGGCCTGTTTCTAATGTTGCATGTATGCAGGAAATAGGAAACAAATTAGGCAGGAAAAATGAAAAATAACAATCTGCAGGAAACATTTGAACAGGATATGGGAACACTGGTTTCTTGCCAAGATATTCCTATGATCCCAACTACCTCCCTATAAACATACAATAACATGTCTTTTGAGACACAGTAACATGCCAGATGCTTAACTTTTAAATTACCATTTTAGGAACATTTTTTGATGCACTTCTTATTGTTCTAGGTTCCTTCTTGCTTTCCAACCATTCATTTCCTCAGTTTACCTTCTGTGCTATATTTCACACATTTGGTTTTATATTTACTACCCACCTATACTCATAACATTTTGCTTCTTCTTTAGTATACAGAAGATGTATACATCTCCATTTATTTTTTCAGCAGCTAATAATTAATTCTCAACCTTATTTTAAAGTTTAGAGAGTGTGCAAATGCATGGTCCAGGTTGTTCTGCTATAATGCACATTTCGTCAATGCAAATTCATTATAACACGATTGACAAATTGGGGACACTGCTCCTGAAGCGTGAATCTTTAAAGCATGTATTGGTGATAATGCAATTCCAACCCCATTAGTTTAAATGCTACTGCTATTACGGGATTGCATGAGAACGGACCTAACGTGTTGTCGCAGAACCAAATGTAGATGAAGAATAATGTGGATAAACATAAGGTTATCCTCTTTGGTAGCAAAATCAAGGTGGCAGATTATTATCTGAATGGTGATAGGTTGAGAAAGGGGGCAGTTCCACAAGACATGGAGGTCCTTGTAGACCAGTTGCTGAAAGTAAGCATACAGGTACAGCAGGTGGTGACGAAGGCAAATGGTATGTTGGTCTTCATAGCCGAGGATTTGAGTACAGGAGCAGAGAAGTCTTGCTGCAAATGTGCAGGGTCTTGATGAGACCACACCTAGAGTACTGTGTGCAGTTTTGGTCTCCTTACATGAAGAACGGTGTTCTCTCTATGGAAGGAGTGAAACAAATGTTTACCAGACTGATTCCTGGAATGGAAATGTGTTGCTGGAAAAGCACAGCAGGTCAGGCCGCATCCAGGGAACAGGAGAATCGACGTTTCGGGCATAAGCCCTTCTTCAGGAATGAGGAAAGTTGGTCCAGCAGGCTAAGATAAAAGATAGGGAGGAGGGACTTGGGGGAGGGGCGTCGGAAATGTGATAGGTGGAAAGAGGTCAAGGTGAGGGTGATAGGTCAGACTGGGGTGGGGGGGGAGAGGTCGGGAAGAAGATTGCAGATTAGGAAGGCGGTGCTGAATTTGATGGATTTGACTGAGACAGGCTGGGGGGAGGAGAAATGAGGAAACTGGTGAAATCCGAGTTCATCCCTTGTGGTTGGAGGGTTCCTAGCCGGAAGATGAGGCGTTCTTCCTCCAACCGTTGTTTCGCTGTGGTCTGACGATGGAGGAGTCCAAAGACCTGCATATCCTTGGTGGAGTGGGAGGGGGAATTGAAATGTTGAGCTACAGGGTGGTTGGGTTGGTTGGTCCGGGTGTCCCAGAGGTGTTCCCTGAAACGCTCCGCAAGTAGGCGGCCCGTCTCCCCAATATAGAGGAGGCCACATCGGGTGCAAAGGATGCAATAGATGATATGCGTGGAGGTACAGGTGAATCTGTGGCGAATATGGAAGTTTCCTTTGGGGCCTTGGAGGGAGGTGAGGGGGGAGGTGTGGGCGCAAGTCTTGCACCTCCTGCGGTTGCAGGGGAAGGTGCCGGGAGTGGAGGTTGGGTTGGTGGGGGGTGTGGATCTGACGAGGGAGTCACGGAGGGAGTGGTCTTTACGGAATGCTGATAGGGGAGGGGAAGGAAATATATCCTTCATGGTGGGGTAAAGACCACTCCCTCCGTGACTCCCTCGTCAGATCCACACCCCCCACCAACCCAACCTCCACTCCCGGCACCTTCCCCTGCAACCGCAGGAGGTGCAAGACTTGCGCCCACACCTCCCCCCTCACCTCCCTCCAAGGCCCCAAAGGAAACTTCCATATCCGCCACAGATTCACCTGTACCTCCACACATATCATCTATTGCATCCTTTGCACCCGATGTGGCCTCCTCTATATTGGGGAGACGGGCCGCCTACTTGCGGAGCGTTTCAGGGAACACCTCTGGGACACCCAGACCAACCAACCCAACCACCCTGTAGCTCAACATTTCAATTCCCCCTCCCACTCCACCAAGGATATGCAGGTCTTTGGACTCCTCCATCGTCAGACCACAGCGAAACAACGGTTGGAGGAAGAACGCCTCATCTTCCGGCTAGGAACCCTCCAACCACAAGGGATGAACTCGGATTTCACCAGTTTCCTCATTTCCCCTCCCCCCACCTTGTCTCAGTCAAATCCATCAAATTCAGCACCGCCTTCCTAACCTGCAATCTTCTTCCCGACCTCTCCGCCCCCACCCCAGTCTGACCTATCACCCTCACCTTGACCTCTTTCCACCTATCACATTTCTGACGCCCCTCCCCCAAGTCCCTCCTCCCTATCTTTTATCTTAGCCTGCTGGACCAACTTTCCTCATTCCTGAAGAAGGGCTTATGCCCGAAACGTCGATTCTTCTGTTCCTTAGATGCCTGACCTGCTGCGCTTTTCCAGCAACACATTTCCATCTCTGATCTCCAGCATCTGCAGACCTCACTTTCTCCTCAATGATTCCTGGAATGGCAGGACTGACATATGAAGAGACATTGGATCAGTTAGGACTATATTCACTGGAGTCCAGAAAAAAAAGGAATAGGGGGATCCCATAGAAACCTATAAAATTCTAATAGGAACTAGACTTGATAAATGCAGGAATTATGTTTCCAACGACTATGGAGTCCAGAACCAGGGATAACAATTTGAAATTATGACGAAGGCCATTTATGATAGTGATGAGGAGAAATTGTGTCACACAAAGTGGTGAGCTCGTGGAATTCTCTGCCATAAAAAGCGGTAGAGGCCAAAACCTTGAATGTATTCCACAAAAGAATTAGATATAGTTCTTATGGCTAAAGGGATCAAAGGGTATGATGAGAAAGCAGAAACAGGGTATTAGGTTAGATGCTCAGCAAAGAAACCAAAGTACTGCATTTGCTGGAAATGAGAAACAAAAACAGGAATTCCTGTAGTAACTCAGCAGGTCTGGCAACATCTGCAGACAGAAAACAGAGTTCACATTTGGATTTCAGTGACCTTGGATGATCAGCCATTATCATATTGAATTTGGCTCAAAGGGCCAAGTAAGACCATAAGACAAAGGAGCAAAAATTACACCATTTGGACCATCGAGTCTGCTCTACCATTCAATCGTGCGTAATAGATTTTTCAACCCCATTCTCCCGCTTTCTCTCTATAACCTCGATCGCCTTGTTAATCAAGAACCTACCTATCTCTATCTTAAATATATTCAATGACCTGGCCTTCACTGCTTTCTGTGGTAAAGAATTCCATAGATTCACCACTCTCTGGCTGAAGACGTTTCTCCTCATCTCCACTCTAAAGGGTCTTCCTTTTGCTCTAAGGCTTTGCCCTTAGATCCCAGTCTCTCCTGCTAATGAAAACATCTTCCCAACGTTCGCTTTGTCCAGGTCGTTCAGTGTTCTGTAAGTTTCAATTAGATCGTCCTTCAACCTTCTAAACTCCATCGTGTTTAGACCAGAGTCCTTAAACATTCCTCATATGTTAAGTCTTTCATTCTTGGGATCATTCACATGAGCCTCCACTGGACCTGCACCAGGGTCAGTAGATCCTTCCTGAGATATGGAGCCCAAAATTGCTCACTCTAAATGTGGTCTGACCACTGCCTTATAAAGCCTCAGAAATACATTTCTACTTGTATATTCTAGTCCTTTCAAAATAAATGTCAATATTGTATTTGCCTCCCAACTACTGACTCAACCTGCAAGTTTACCGGAAGAGAATCCTAGACTCCCAAATGCCTTTGCACTTCAGATTTCTGAATTTTCATTCCACTTAGTAAATAGTCCATGCCTCTATTCTTCCCACCAAAGTGCATGACCTCACACTTTTCCAAGTTGTATTCCATCTGTCACTTCCTTGCCCATTCTTCTAACCTAAATCCTTCAGCATCCTCCCTGCCTCCTTAATACTACCAGTCCCTCTACAAATGTCGCCAGAATGCCTTCAGTTCCTTCATTTTGATCATTAACGTGTAAATTGAAAAGCTGTGGTCCCAACACTGATCCTTGCAGAATACCACTAGTCACCAGCTGCCATCCTGAGCAGGAACCTTTTATCCCTCCTCTCTGCTTTCAGCTAGACAGCCAATCTTCTATCCACGCTAGTACCTTATTTCTAATCACCATGGGCTCTTACGTTACTCAGCAACTGCCTGTGCGGCACCTTGTCAACGGGCTTCTGGAAGTCCTAGTAAGTAACATCCAATGGCTATCCTTGGCCTAACCTGCCTGCCACCTCCTCAAATAATTCTAACAGATTTGTCAAGCATGACCTCCCCTTGATGAAACCATGCTGACTTTGTCCTATTTTACTATGCACCTCCAAGTATTCAGAAATCTCATCCTTCACAGTGGACTCCAAAATCTTATCAACAGCTGAGGTCAGGCTAGTCAGCCTGTAATTTCTTGTCTTTTGCCTTACTTCTTTCTTAAACAGGGTGTTACATTAGCGATTTTCCAGTCCTCTGGGACCCTCTTTGACTCCTATGATTCCTGAAAGGTCATCACTAACGTCTCCACGATCTCTTCAGCCAACTCCATCAGAATGTCATTATGAGTGTCAGCTTACAGTATTAGACGGTATCACTTAGTCTTGTGGCGTATATGAAATAATTCAACATCTTCTTGCACTAGAACTGGGTTCCCTTAAGAGCCCAAAAGGCACTAACATGAGTGGTGATCTTCGTTCAGGTCAGTTTGGTCTGATGAGAAGGCTTCCTATTGTCTTCACTGGGAAAGAGGATTCCCCCATTTCTCCTAGATGGTGTGGATGAGATCCTCTAGCAAGGTGTCATTGGTGGAGTTGGGGAAAAAAAATCTGTTGCAAATTATTTCTGCGGAGTAGGGCAACCACCTCAGACTGAATGATGCTGCATGGTTGCAATGAGTGCAGGGCTGTCAATGTGCAAAAGCAAGTGGTGAGGATCCCTACAGAGGGATACAGACAAGTTAAGCCAGTGGACAAAAATTTGGCAGATGGGAATATAATGTGGGAAAATGTGAGGTTATACTGTTTTGCAGGTAGAGAGGATAGTGAAGAAGGCATTTGGAATGCTTTCCTTTATTGGTCAGAGCATTGCATATAGGAGTTGGGAGGAAATGTTGCAGCTGTACAGAACATTGATTAGGCCACTTCTGGAATATTGTGTGCAATTCTGGTCTCCCTCCTATAGGAAGGATGTTGTGAAACTTGAAATGGTTCAGAAAAGATTTACAAGGATGTTGCCAGGGTTGGAGGGTTTGAGTTAAAGGGAGAGACTGAAGAGGCTGGGGCTGTTTTCCCTGGAGTGTTGGAGGCTAAGGAGTGACCTTATAAAGGTTTCTCAAATCATGAGGGGCATGGATAGAGTAAATAGACAAGGTCTTTTATCTGGGGTATAGGAGTCCAGAACTAGAGGGCATAGGTTTAGGATGAGCGGGGAAAGATTTAAAAGGGACGTCGGGGGAAATTCTTCAAAGGTGGTGCATGTATGGAATAAGATGCTAGAGAAAGTGGTGGAAGCTGGCACAATTACAATATTTAAAAGACATTGGGATGGGTGTATGAATGGGCTACGCATTGGCAAATGGGACTAGATTAATTTAGGATATCTGATTGACATGGACGAGTGGGACTGAAGGGTCTGTTTTGGTGCTGTACATCTCTTTGTCTCTATAACTCTGGGGTGTATCCATTTGGTCTAGGTGATATGTCCACCTTCAGATCTTTCAGACTTTCTTGCACCTTCTCCTTGGTGATGGCCACCATAGTCACCTCTACCCCAGACTCTCTTGAACTTTTGGGATGTTATTCAAGCCTCCTATCATGAAGACTGACGCAAAGTACTTATTCAGTTCCTCAGCCATTTCTTTGTTCCCCATTACTAGTTCTCCAATGTCATTTTCTAGTGGCCTAAGGTCCACTTTTCCCTCTATTTTGCCCTGTATATATCTAAGTTCTTTTATATTATTGGCTAGCTTGCTCTGATATTTAATCTTTTCTTTCCTTATTTCTGTTTTGTTGCCCTCTGTTGGCCTTTGTTGGATTCCCAATCCTTTGGCTGCTCACAGCCCTTTGCCACATTATATGTTTTCTCATTTACTTTTATGCGGTCTCTGACTTCCCTTGTCAGCTATGGTTGCCTTGTCCTCCCTTTTAGTGAGCTTCTTGTTCCTAGTAATGAATTTTTGCTGTGTCTCCTGAATTACTCTCAGAAACATCTGCCATTGTCTTTCATGCTAGGCTCCTCTCCCAGTCAATTCTTCTCAGCTCCTCCCTCATGCCTCTGTAGTTGCCTTTATTCAATTGTAATACTGTTACATCTGATTCCAGCTTCTCCCTCTCAAATTGCAAAGTAAATTCTATCATACTATGGTCACTGCCTCCTAAGGGTTCCTTCCCCTTAAACTCCCTTATTAAGTCTGCGTCATTGCACAACACTAAATCCAGAATTGCCTGTTCCCTAGTGGGCTTGACTACATCCTGCTCCAAAAGGCCATCTTGCAGACATTCCACAAATTCCTTTTCTTGCAATCCACTACCAACCTGATTTTCCCAATCCACCTGCATATTGAAATCCCCCATGATCACTATAACCTTGCCTTTCTTACACACCTTTTCTGTCTCCGGTATATCTTGTGCCCCAAATTCTGACTACTGTTTGGAGGCCTGTACATAATTCCCAATATGGCTTTTTCATCTTTGTGGTTCCTCAACAGATTCTACATCATCTGACCCTATGTCATTTTTTGCTATTGATGCAATTTCATTTCTTACTAATAAGGCAACCTCAACTCCTCTGCCCACTTGCTTCTCTTTTCAAGAGGATATATTTCCTTGGATATTTAGCTCCCAGTCCTGATCCCCTGGCAGCCATGTCTCCGTGATGCCCACCACATCATCCCTGCCAATTTCCATCTGTGCCACAAGCTCATTTACCTTATTTTGTATACTGCGTTCATTCATTATACAACACCTTCAGTCATGTATTTACCATCCCTCTTCTCATTACCAGCCCTTTATCCAATGTGCTTGAAGTTTGATTTCTACCCCTTTCCAAACACATTATTTTGTGTTCTGGAGACTTTGATCATCTCCCCTGAGTTTTTCTGCTCTGTGCTACTCTGCTCCTATTTTCGATGTTTCTATATTTCTACAGAACAGCAAATGGCAACATAGCAAGGTCTAAGACATGTAGGGTTCACATCATAGCTTTCATCATGTGGAACACAGATTCTGGATATTCGTAGCCTAGGCAGAACCACGAGCACTGTGGAAGGCAAGCAAGGCAAGGCTAGCAGCATAAAAATGTGTTGCTGGAAAAGCGCAGCAGGTCAGCAGCATTAAAGGAGCAGGAGAATCGACGTTTCAGGCATAAGCCCTTCTTCAGGCTAGCAGCATGTCTGGACAGTTGGAAGAGTGAGCCTGGAATTACTGGGCCAACCCATGTGTAAGTCTTTGTAAAGGGTAAGAGTCACAGCCATAGAGTAATACAGCATGGAAACAGACCCCTTGGTCTAGCCCCATCCATGCCACACATAATCCCAAACAAAACTAGTCCCACCTGCTTGCTCCTGGCCCATATCCCTCCAAACCTTTCCTATTCATAGATTTATCCGAATGCCTTTTAAATGTTGTAATTGTACCCACATCTGCCACTTCCTCAGGAAGTTCATTCCACATGTGAACCATCCTCTGTGTAAAAGAATTGCCCCTCATGTCTTTTTAAAATCTTCTTCCACTCACCTTAAGAGATGTGCTCCCTAGTCGTGAATCCCCCATCCTAGGGAAAAGATAACTATAATTAACTCTAACTATACCCCACATTATTATATACACTTCTTTAAGGTCACCTGTCAATCTCCTAAGCTCCAATGAACAAAGTTAAAGCCTATCCTATTTGTGATTTTTGATATAAGTATAAACCATTTAAAAGCTGAATTGATACAAAAGAAAAAATGCTTCCAGCAAATCCAGAAAATTGTGAAATTCAAACTGAAAGCACTAGAAATTCTCATCTTGCCAAGCGGGATCTATGGAGACAAACAGTATTAACCTTTTAGGCTGATGACAAATTTTCAGAAAAGAAGGAAGATACAAATGGAAGTGTTTTTAAATCAGTAGTGGATAAAATTGGTGGTGTACAAGGAACAAAACGGTTGGACTGCAATGGCTGAGAAGATAGGAAAGATTCGATAAGTGGGACGCTGGAAAAGGCACTGGAGGTCAGGCAGCATCTGAGGAGCAAGGCAGTTGATGTTTTGGGCTTAACCCCTTGTCAGGGGAGTCCTGACGAAGGGTTAAGCCCAAAAGGAGACTGTTAGTGAAATGGACAAGTATAATCATTCACCCACCAACTATTTGCTCACTTTAGGTAATCTACCCCAATATCACTTCATGTGGTATGGTGTCAAACTTTGACTAAAGATTTTCTACTACTTTAAAAGTAATCTATAAATATGATTTGTTGTGATTTCAACATAAACCTAGGGTTTTTCATTTTTTTACTTAACAAAAATAGACTGCAGTAAGATAAACTGCTAAAAATCTACACTTATAATCAATATTTCCTCTAATTTTTCCTGCCAATGTGTGGAATTCTGACATTTTTATGGGGCATCAGCTTCTGGAATAGGAAACTTATTTGCATGTAGAGGAGTTTTCCAGAGGTTTCCAGAGGTTGATGGACATGCAGCTTAGAGAAAACTTTATATATTAAGTTTAATATATATTATATATGACCATGCTATTGTCAGGCAAATGGTGGGATTACCCACACATTTTATAGTGTTTTGTGCTATGCAGTACATTATGTGTGAAAATATCTTGGCACTTGCTTTCAATATAGCAAGAGCTCAAACTAACTTATTAAATATATAAGATGAAGTTGTGGGCCAATAGCAGCAGCAGAATTGTACTCAATCACAATGTGCAGACTTATAGTATATCATATTTCACACTTTATCATGACCATCAATTTGGACACCTACTCTTACTCAATGACGACAGCAGGGTATGTCAATGGTAACTCCAGGCATACCTAAAAATGATGTGGCAGCAAGGTGAAACTACATTGCATCCCAAACTGCAGAAGCACGTGTGGTGAAAGGGTTAAAATTGTGTCCCAATACATGTGTGAATCTAACCGGAATGGAGGTGTTGCTTAGTCCCGTGTGAATCTTATTACACACCTCCCCGTGTGAATCTTCTTATCTGTATGTAACCAGAATGGAATGTGTTTTTTAGCCTTGCTCTGCTGTTCACATGAATGTTTATATCTGGAAAAGAGTATATCAGCTGGAAAAGTCTCCAGTTCGGTGAGTCTGCTCCGGGGTTGCGTTTAACCGCCGAGCGTGGGTTGTTGGCAACCGCTCTACGAGAACTGACGGCTCCCAGTTCCGGTAACACGTAGAGTGAGTATAAACCAGACCCGTTGTAAGTACGAGACCTGGTTGTGGCGACGCTGCGGGGAATAAAACACTTATATTCTAGCAGACTCGCCTCTTGGCTGTTTGTTCTGTGTCAGACTACTTTCCTGCGAGCCTGGTCCTTGACCTTGAGAATTTTTTTAAAACATTTTGGCGTAGCCGGCAGGATCAATCGCAATTGAGGAAAGATTTTGATACAGAACAATGTTTTGGAAAAAGGCTAAGAAACCAGAGGAACAAACTGTGGAGGTCCCGACCGTCCCGGGATGGCATGGACCGTGGCATGGCGTGGCAGTTTGTTTGAGAAATGGTGGGGGGCGACCGGAGAACTGGGAGGCCGAGGGCGTAGGAACCCCAGGGTCGCTGCTGTCCACCCTTGAGAGGATCCCAGTCCTGCCGAAGAACCCCTTGCCTGGGGTACAGCGGAGGATGTGGGCCTGTGCGGCGGCTTGTAGACAACAGTCAGACAAGCGCCAAAAAGCTGAAGCAGAATTAGCCCTCCTGAAACATGAGCAGGGACTCAGTTCGGGAGATGCCTCTATGTTGAGGCAGGAAATTATGAAGTTAAAAGCTGAATTGACAGCATTAACTGAACTAGCAGGACGAACTATTATGTATCTGTCTGCTAAGAAACGGAAAGAGAAAAGGAAGGTCCCTCGAACCCCGGACCCAGTACAAGTACGGGCGTTTGTAGCCCAGTTAAATAACGGGGATCGGTGGGATATCGATCATTGGGATGGGAACATTTGGGGAGATTCAGATGATCAGTACGAAGAGGACCCACCCGTACTCCAAGCTAAACCAGTGGTTAGGAGAAAGCAGGTTCAGAGACGTCTCCCAGTGCAACGGGAGGTAATGTTAGATGAGGAAGGAAACCCTATATGGAATGAACAAGGGGAGGCAATTATGCATGAATTACCGCGGGCTCAGCCTCCTGCAGAATTCTCTGAATTAACGGAAGACTTCACTACCGATGAGGTGCTGTTTATCACCCAGAAAACCCGACGTAATCCTGGGGAGCCGTTAGAGCTATGGCTAATTCGGCTCCTCGAGGAAGGGGGGCAACAAGTGCAGGTAGACTATCAGGATGCTCCCAAGTTTGGTGGATTAGCAAAGGATGCTGCCATAGACCTGGGGTACCGCAGACAAGCCAAGGATATGGTAATAGATCGCAGTATGGGGACCTTATTTGGGATGTATGCCAGGGCAGTGGCCGAACAGTATCCCTTCCCGTCCGATTGGCCCCCCTTGGAAGGAACTTGGACAACAATTAAGGAAGGGGTTCAGAGGCTAACCCGTTTGTGTGTGCGGGATGCCCTGTTGCTGGGAGTGCTGGACGAGGTAGATAACACAAATGTTAGTAGACAGACTAGAGACCACCTAGTGAAGACTGCCCCCCCCCATTATAAACCACTGTTATTAACCATAATGTTGAGTGGACGGGGAGAAACCCTAGGAGATGCCCGTAGTATGATGAGGGAGATGGGTGGTTTGGGGGATTGGGGACCCACAACCCGTGCTTCTCAGGGGGGCACGGAGGGGCGTCGCCCTGAGGCTCGGGCAGGGGGAAAAGTAAACCCTAATCAAGGAAGTAACCAAGGCCCCTCACGGCGTGCTTTGTGGCAAGCTTTGATACGGGCGCAGGTCCCAGCATCGGAGATTGATGGCCTACCTACACCGGAATTAAAAGACTTATGCAGACGAAAGGGACTGAAGGTGTCCCGGGTAGAGACGGAGTCCCGACCCACTATGGAAGACCTAGTGGAATTACTAACACAAAAATGTCAGACACGGGGTCCGGTTGTTAATGAGCCTCGAAGGGGTAGAACTTCCACTTCCCAGCGGTGGGAATCCTCGGAGGACGAGGAGGAGGAGGAGGTACGGCCTCCCCTCCGAGAGTGTTATAAAGTGGATAGGCGTGGCCGGAAACCTAGTAAGAAAGGCAAGAACAAAGAAGGGCGAGGCAAACGTCTTTACCCAGTGCTGTCTGGGGAAGATGAATGGGAGGAACAATAGGAATCGGGCCAAGCCCCAAGGGTTTGCCCACGAACGAGCCAATGGTCAGCAGACGACATTCGCAAATCCGTCCAAACCGTTATGGCTCTAGTGGACACAGGGGCGGAGGCCACCTTAATCTATGGGACGCCCCATAAGTTTAAAGGAACCCCAGTCACGCTGGTTGGGCTGGGAGGTAATCTGATTGAAGGAAAAACAGTACAATTGCCCCTAAAGATAGGTACAATGCCCATTAAAACTTATTCAATTATCATTACACCAGTTAGAGAATGGATCCTGGGAATGGACATTCTGGCCGGTTTAACACTTCACCTCCAACAAGGGAAGTTTGAATTTGGAATCACGAAAATGGCTTTGCGCTGTAGGACGGTGTTAGTGGGAAAGGTTAAAATGGACCCCTTCCCCATCCTGATCGCCGATCGCGTAATAAGTCTTAGACAGTATAGGATTCCCGGCGGACATATAGAAATATCCGCCACAATTAAGGATTATTTGGAAGCTGGAGTGCTTAGGACATGCACCACGGCGTGGAATAACCCCTTATGGCCCGTACATAAAGCCGATGGGTCATGGCGGATGACGGCAGATTATCGGCAACTAAACCGTCACACTCCGGCCTTGACGGCAGCGGTCCCGGATGCCGTCACTATTATAGGACGAATCCAACATCATCCAGGGGTGTGGTACGGAGTAATTGATTTGGCTAATGCCTTCTTCACAATTCCTATTCCCGAAGATAGGCAGGAACAGTTCGCATTCACTTGGGAGGGTAGACAATTCACGTTCACGCGATTGCCCCAAGGATATCTGCATAGCCCTACTATCTGCCACCGGATAGTTGCAGAACACTTGGCTGCCTTTAAAGTGCCTGACGAAGTGATGATCTCGCACTATATTGACAATATGATGATACAGGGGACAAGTCAGAAGCAGGTTCAGGAATTGCTGGACCAACTGGTTCAACATATGCGAGGATATGGGTGGGAGATCAACCCAGCCAAAATCCAGGGTCCCTCACAAACGGTAAAATTCTTAGGAATCGTGTGGAACAAGGGGGAAAGGGAAATCACTGCGAAAGCTAAAAATAAGATTCAGGTCTTTGCCGTCCCTCACACCCAGAAGGACGTGCAGCAATTTATTGGGTTATTCGGATTCTGGAGACAGCATATTCCCCATTTAGGACAAATTTTAAAACCTTTGTATCGAGTTACGAGGAAAAAGGCAGCGTTCGGATGGACGGAGGTCCATCAAACTGCATTTGAAATGGCCAAGCAAGCGATACAGCAAGCTGTATCCTTGGGAAAGATACAGTCAGGACCTGTAGAACTGCAAGTCTCAGCACAGGGGGATTATGCCAATTGGAGCTTATGGCAAAAACAGGGAAGAACCCGTAAGCTATTGGGATTTTGGTCCCGAAAATTACCCCCGGCAGGGGAACGGTATACCCCCTTTGAGAAACAGTTATTAGCATGCTACTGGGGCTTGGTGGAAACCGAAGCCCTGACCATTGGACATGAAGTGATCATGAGAACAGCTATCCCTATTCTTCCGTGGGTACTTAGTGACCCCACTACCCACCGAATAGGAACTGCCCAAGAGAGCAGCATCATTAAATGGAAATGGTATGTGTCGGAGAGAGTGCGGACTGGACAGAAAGGAGTGTCAGTCCTACATGAGCAAGTGGCGGAGGCCCCTGAGGAAGGGGAAAAACGGTTTGAGGTGATTGAATACAAGGAATCACCCGTTAAGATGGGAAAACAGTATGATGAACTGACCCCGGATGAACAAGCCACGGCTTGGTTCGTAGATGGGTCAGCCCAATGGAAAGCGGGACAGCGTAGATGGAAAGCTGCCGCCTTTAACCCAAAACAAGGCACTACCCTAGAAGAATTAGGGGAGGGAAAAAGTAGTCAGTGGGCAGAATTAAAAGCAGTGCATATGGTAGTCATGTCGGCTGGACTGGACTTACGAGCGTTAACTACACAGACTTTGGTCCAACAAAAACCTACGGTGATTAAGACCGGATTAGGATTGATTTGTCCCCCTGGGACCTATGGGCATATCCTCCCGCGATCGGGATTGTCACTAAAGGGGATTGATGTAATGGCAGGAGTAATTGACGCGGACTACCAAGGGGAATTGGGAGTAGTCCTGGTCAACATTACATCTGGACCTTATGTGATACAGAAGGGAGACAGAATAGCACAATTAGTTATTAAACCATGTAACCTCACAACGGTGGAAGAGACGGGAGCTCCCGTTAAGGTTACTGAGCGTGGGACGGGGGGATTTGGGTCTACTGACACTAAGGGTGCCAAGGTATGGGTACGCCAGACAACTGGTCCCCCCAAACCGGCAGAGATCATAGCCCAAGGAAAAGACAGTCTGGTCACCATTATGTATCCTGGGGAATCAGTCTGGAGGAGTGTGCCAGCTCAGTCGTTGGTACCCTTATCGAATTAAAATGTAGGTTGGAAAATTAGTAGTGAGGAACGACAGCAAGATGATTTTAAGTGCGCGGCAAATCAATGGTGTGCAATTTTAGATCTCACGAGTGATTGTCAAATGTATACTTGTGTACGATGTTATAAGGGGAGAAATGTAACTTTGATAACCCCTAACTGTACATTGATGTTGAATGCAACGGTGAATATGTGTCATTGGAATATAACCGCTCGTGAATGTGAAAGCTCAAACGGGACACGATGGAACATCACGACTGGAGATGAGGACATCTGGATCAGCAATGGAACAGTTATTCAAAACCGGACTCGAATGTTATGGCTGATCTTGGTGCGCCCTAACGTCTCTGACGCGCACCGCACACAGTTGGCTCCCATTATGTCAACTTGTCAGCAGATGGCCCAGGCAGTACTGCACACTGATGTTCACTGGCAGGTGCGGCTGCCGGCTATCCCAGAATGCCAACATAAGAGGAGGCGGCGTGCATGGTATGACACTCTACTGGGAGGTGCAGGAACTGTCATGGGTATCTCAAATGCTATTGACTCTGAGGTAACCCGTACTAAATTATCTAACACGGGACAGGCCACCTCACAAGGACTACATACTATTGGAAGGTGGATGCCATCCGTAATGATGACTCAAGGAGAGACAGCTGAAATAATGATACGATCTCTGCAATGGGAACTGGATGTCTGGGGTGCCACTCAGGAACTGTTTGAGAACATTACGGCTCAGTTAAATTGGACTGCCTGTCATATTCAAATGTTGCATGCTCAAATACAGAAAGAACGCTTTTTGCGTGTGGTAACATCCCCCAATGTACAAGCGTGGAGGGGAATATGGAATGTATCTGAGAAATTGTGGATGATAACCCATCCATGGTGTAACGCAACTATGTGTAACGGATACTTTGTTACCATGAATGTAACCCACACTGTTACGGTCTGTCGATATTATGTATTACCAGTGATTACATCTTCTGGATATTATTTTCTGAAGACAAGGGGACAGTGGTTTAGCCCAGATACCAATATTACCTATGATCTGTCCGCTTGTGAACAGACTGATCAGGGGAAAACTTGCCTACTGATGGACAGGTATCGGGACCCTTGCTTGACTAAGGGAACGGCCCTGTGCGAATGGACTGTTGAAACTCCAAGGGACATGATGTGGCAGATTGGGCCACACACGCTCTGTGTGGCTACCGATAATCCACATCCTATCGGGATGCCTCTCAAATGTCTACCAGTGGCACTGGCAGAATCAGACCTATCTGTTGACCACTTATAGCAGTGCTCGCCACATTACCAAGGTGCAGTGGAAAGTGCTGATGAATCCTTGGAACATTTCCCTGGATCGGTTTAAGCGAGCATTGGACCGATCCGAGGAGCTTAAGCAGATATTACGAAAGCATCAAACCAATGTCACCAAGGTTACGGTGTCTACCTTTATACATGGACAGGAGGTAGTACATGCTGCCCGTGTAGTGGACGTGGAGTCAGCTCATCATTGGTGGGACATATTGAGTGGTATGTCCTCCACTGCGGGGACATTCCTGTTCCCACCCTTGTCGATCCTGGTAGCGGTCCTGGTGATTTTAACATGCTGTAATGTCCTGACTTGCTTGTATATTTGGCGTGTACGTAGGCGCTTGTTAGAAAGAATACATATGGGCATAATGTAACACATGTATTGGGCCAAGCAGTGGAATGTGGTGTGTCCCAATACATGTGTGCTCATAATGTAACACATGTATTGGGCCAAGCAGTGGAATGTGGTGAAAGGGTTAAAATTGTGTCCCAATACATGTGTGAATCTAACCGGAATGGAGGTGTTGCTTAGTCCCGTGTGAATCTTATTACACACCTCCCCGTGTGAATCTTCTTATCTGTATGTAACCAGAATGGAATGTGTTTTTTAGCCTTGCTCTGCTGTTCACATGAATGTTTATATCTGGAAAAGAGTATATCAGCTGGAAAAGTCTCCAGTTCGGTGAGTCTGCTCCGGGGTTGCGTTTAACCGCCGAGCGTGGGTTGTTGGCAACCGCTCTACGAGAACTGACGGCTCCCAGTTCCGGTAACACGTAGAGTGAGTATAAACCAGACCCGTTGTAAGTACGAGACCTGGTTGTGGCGACGCTGCGGGGAATAAAACACTTATATTCTAGCAGACTCGCCTCTTGGCTGTTTGTTCTGTGTCAGACTACTTTCCTGCGAGCGTGGTCCTTGACCTTGAGAATTTTTTTAAAACAGCACGAGAGAAAGATAAGCAGTCCCAAAATCAATTAATCAAGTCTAAGTTCTGCAGTTCTGCCACATCCTGGTGTGAATGATGGTGAACAATGAATCAATGAACAGAAAGAGGAGGCTCCACAAATAACCCCCATCTCAATGACGATCTCCCTCCTTAAATTCCCAGTACTACAGGTGCTGTCTTCAGACAATTTGATTCATTCCCCATGATATCAAGAACAGTTGAAAGGCAGTAGATAATGCAAAGGTTATAGGCTTTGATTATATTCTGGCAGTGGCACTGAAGGCTTGTGTTCCAGAAATAGCCCCGCACATAGCCAAGCTGTTACCTTCGAGACACAACACTATTATTTACTTGGCAATAGGGAAATTTTCCTGGTATGCTCTTTCTATAAAGGACAAATATAACCCAGCCAATTACTGCTATGTCACTAGAATAAAAAAACTGCAGTTGCCGGAAACCTGAAACAATCACAGAGAATGCCAGAGAAACTCAGCAGGTCAGGCATCATCTGCGGCAAGAGAAACAATTAATATTACAAGTCTGGTATTACACTCTTCAAAAGAAGAATCTTCAAGTGTTCTGAAGAACTCCTCCCACTTCCTCCAAACAAAGGGGTAGCAATGGGCACCCACATGAGACCCAGCTATGCCTGCCTGTTTGCCCACCTTCTGCAATTACACTGGCACCACCCCTCACATTCCTCCACTACATTGATGACTGTATCGGCGTTGCCTCGTGCTCCCACGAGGAGGTTGAACAATTCATGAACTTTACCAACACCTTCCATCCCAACCTCAAATTCACCTGAATCATCTTGGCAATCTCCCTCCCCTTCCTGGACCTCTCCATCACTGTCTCTGGCGACAGACTAACCACAGGCATATACTACAAGCCCACCAGCTCCCACAGCTACCTCGACCACACCTCCTCCCACCCCACCTCCTGTAAAAACACCATCCCTTATTCCCAATTCTTTCGCATCTGCAGCTTCTGTTCCCAGGATGACCAATTCCACCTCAGAAAGTCCCAGATGACCTCCTTCTTCCATGATCTCAACTTCCCTTCCCACGTGCTTGATGATGCCCTCCAGCGCCTCTCCTCCACTTCAACACCACCACCCTTGGACATTACCCCTCCCAACGCAACAAGGACAGAACCCCCTGGTCCTCACCTTCCAACCTCCACATACAACGCATCATCCTCCACCATTTCCGCCACCTCCAAATGGACCCCACCACTAGAGATATATTTCCCTCCCCACCGCTATCATCGTTCCAAAAGACCATTACCTCTGCGATTCTCTCATCAGGTCCACACTCCCCACCAGCCCACACCCCATTCCTAGCACCTTTCCCTGCCACCGCAGGAAGCGCTAAACCTGCACCCACACCACTCCCCTCACCTCTGTTCAAGGCCCTAAGGGATCCTTCCACATCTGTCAGAAGTCCAACTGTACCTCTACCAATGTCATCTACTGCATCTGTTGCACCCGGTGTGGTCTCCTCTACATCGGGGAGACAGAACGCCTTCTTGCGGACTATTTCAGAGAATATCTCTGGGACATCCGCACCCACCAGCCCCACCACACTGTGGCTGAACACTTCATTTCCCCCTCCCACTCCATCAAGGACATGCAAGTCCTGAATTTTCTCCTGATGCCTGGAGGAGGAATGCCTCATATTCCGCCTTGGACCCTGCAACCACACAGGATAACTGTGGATTTCAACAACTTCCTCATTTATCCTTCCCCCACATTATCCCACCAACTCAGCACTGTCCTCCAGACTCGTCCATCACTGCCCCCTCTGACCTATCACCTTCTCCTTCATCCACCTATCGCTTTTCCAGCTACCTCCTCCCAACCCCAGCCCCTCCTATTTGTCTTTCAGCCACGACCCACAAGCCTCATTCCTGATGAAGGGCTTATGCCTGAAACGTCAATTCTCCTGCTCCTCGGATGCTGTCTGACCTGCTGTGCTTTTCCAGCACCACACTCTCGATACCAGATGGTATGGTAACTTTGTTTCTCTTGTTTGGAGATGCTGCCAGAACTGCTGAGTTTCTCCTGCATTCTGTGTCTCTCACTGCTTTATCAGTCAATTCTCGATCATCAGCGAAATGATGGAAGGGGTCACTGATAGTGTTATCAAGTAGCAGCACTTTAAAAGGAACAGATTGCCCACTAATGCTCAGTTTAGGTTCAACAAGCATTTGATAACATTGCAGCCTTAATTTGATTTGATTTATTATTGTCACAATTAAGAGATACAGTGAAAAGTATTGTTTTGTGTGTTGACCATACAAATCATACTTTACATAAAGACATCAGGTAATAGAACAGAATGCAGAATATAGTGTTACAGCTTTAGAGAAGGTGCAGAGAAAGATAAACTCTCATATACAAGAAGTCCATTATAAGACTGATATTAGTGGATAAGCTGTTCTTGAATCTGTTGGTACTTGTTTTCAAACTTCTGTATCTTCTGCTGAAGGGAGATGGTGAAGAGAGTATAACTGAGGTGGGAGGGGGTCCTTGATTATGTTGATTACTTTTCTGAGTGGTAAGTGTAGATGGAGTCAGTGGAAGTAGGCTGGCCTTTGTGATTGGGCTGCATTCATTACCCTTCTGTAATTTCTTGCGGTCTTAGTTGCCAAACCAAGCTGTCATGCATCTGGACAAGATACTTTCTATTGTGCATCCATAAAAATTGTTCAGAGTCATTGCCGAGTTTCCTTAGCCTTCTGAGGAAGTAGAGGGGTTGGTGTGCTTTCTTCTTTGTAGCATAGATATTGATGGACTAGAACAGGTGTCCAAACACTGATAAAAGAGTTGGACTCCAGTGTTGACGTGAGAGTGACTATCCTTGTTATCAAGTCAGCATTTGATCAAGTATGATTTCAAGGAGGTCTTGCAAAACTTAAGTCAATGCGAATCAAATGAAACAAAAACAACTATTGGATAGATTCACACCTAGCTCAAAGGAATATGGTTGTGTTTATTGAAGGTCCAATGTCTCAGTCCCAAAACATCATAAAATATTATTCTCAGCTCAAAGATTGTCCGCTTCTTCCCATCAAAGGTTCAGAGTTGGATGTTTGCTGATGGTTGCCTATGTTCATCACGATTCATCAGATAGTGAAGCAGACCATATTCATACGCAACAAGACATGCACAACATTCAAGTAACATTTGCATTACACAAGTGTGAGTCAATGACCATTTTGAACAGGATGGAATCTAAACATTTCTGATTCCTGTAGCTTACACTGACCAAAAACTGAACTGTGCTATCTGGCAGTTAGAGCAGGTGAGAGACCAGGAATTAGGTTGCGAGCAATTCACATCCTGTCTTCCCATTGCCCATCCTACATTGACAAATAACAAATCAGGGATGTAATGGAATATTATCCACCAACCTGGATAGGTGGATTCTAACAATATTCAAGAAGCTTGACATCACTCAGGACAAGTTAGCCCACTTGATGAAAATTCCACCTACTACCTTCAATACTCACTTCCTTCACTATTGATGCACAATGCTAGAGTGGGTACCATCTATAATATGCATTGCAGCAAGCCACCCAAGCACTTTTCAACAGTATCTTCAAAACCTGTGATCTCTACCACCTAGAATCACAAGAGCATCAGAAATGTGGCTGCACCACCAACTGCAAATTCTCCTTCAAGCCACACATCATCCCAAAATGGAACCACATCAGAATTTCTTCACTGTTGTTGGGCCTAATCAGTGAAGCCTCCATATAATGAATGAAGAAAATTGTGATTCTTTGGATTAGAAATGGCACCTAGGTGGTGTGCTTGGTGACTGGAGATTGATACCAATTTAAGCCTCTGTGACAAAATGAATATCTCCACCCACGTCAGGCAGGTTTGCTGTATTCTAGGCAATAACAATACCGTGCTATCTTATTAATGGTATACATATAAGGTAGACCTGTCATTAATTGTTGGAATCCTTTCCACTCAGTCTTACTCTGACCTGGCATTCCAATGCTGTACTCATCTTAGTTGGTGCTGATAATCTGCAACATTTTAACTGGTCATATTTGAGCTCCCTGGGTCCTGGTTGTTGGTAATATCCATTTTTGACAAATGAAACCCAGAGGAGCAACCAAAAATTTTATTCAAAGATTATTGATTTGAGAATTATGTTTTGGTACCCGACTGATTGAGAAGACATTGGTTTGCCACAACAAAGTGATGCAATTGACAGGCATCTCCAAACAGTGCATCCTTGTTCCTGACCCTCCAGGTAATAAAATTGTTCTGAAAGTTTGTCACGTAGTGACATAGATCCTTTATTTTTGCCTGAAATTCAACATTACATAATTGATGGAAATATTGAAAGAATGTGAGTACAGAATTCGGAGAGCAGAAAGCATTATTTAAAAAAAGCAAGAAAACTCGCTTTGGCCAAAAATTGTCCCTCAATAACAAAAAAAGTTTATTTGGCCATTGTTACATCGTGAACCACATTCATTCATGATGGCAAAATCGGGATGCAAGTGTGTAATGCCAACACAAACCAGAAGCATGAGGCAAATTGAAAATTCCCAAATTAAAGCAAAATACGGCTGCTGCTGTAAATCTGGGGGAAGAGAAACAGAAAATGGTGGAGAAACTCAACAGAAAGAAGAGTTATCTCAATTTCTCCGCAGATCTGCTCAGTTTCTCCAGCTCTGTCGGTTTTTAAAGCTTTCGGAGAGCGCTGTTCCAACGTCAATTGCCTTTTACTAAAAACTCTGTATCCATTGATCTTGCCATTATAGCTACCTGACGAAGAAGCAGCGCTCTCCGAAAGCTTGTACTTTCCAATGGACTATAACCTGGTGTTGTTTGTTTCTTACGTATAATTGAAAAAGGCCCACTCTCTTGTGTCATCGTATTCACTTCTGATGAAACCTGTCGTCTGTATATTCTTTGAACGGAGGTGTTTTTGTTTCACTTCAGTTGTAGATGATATTACATCGTATCTGGGATGTATCTCAGCCTCAAGAAGCCACTTCTCCGCCATCACTGGCTTGATTGTCCAATCAACTGCCGGCTCACCGGGACAAGGCCAACGGCTGCGGAGAGCCAGCCAATAGCCATAGAGGCTCGTATTTAAATTTAAAACCAATCACACCTCGCACCCATGTAGCGTCACCGTCAGGGCTAGCCTATCAGAGGCCAGGCTGGGAGGGGCGGGCACGCCTTTTAACCAATAGGACGGCCCGATAGCTAAGCCGCCGCGCTGTTGGCTCGTGGAGGCTGTTGGAAAGACCGTGGCAATTTGAAATCGAGCTGTTGGTGCTGAGAGAGCGGTGGCGTCTGGTGTGTTTTGATGTTTTCTGTTTTGGCGACGTGTCTGGGTTGTTGTCGGTTTGTGAATACGGGGCGTGAGACGCTTGCTCCCTTGGCTCAGTGCTTTTAGAGGTCGGTTGGCGAGTCGGCTTTTTGCATCGCAGCTGTTATGATCGGTCCATTTAACAAGTGAGCGGTGTTTGAGCTCCGTTAATCTTAGCCCTTGCTTTCTGCCGAACCAGGGATCGGGCGGTATGTGCAAAGCCGTTTAAACAAAACAGTACTGAGCACTTGGAAGGAGTGTGAAGTGTTCAAGTACGGGGCTAGTAAAAGTGTAAAAACAATGACTGGAAATGCTGGAAACAAGGTTCTGGATTATTGGTGTTGGAAGAGCACAGCAGTTCAGGCAGCATCCGAGGAGCAGTAAAATCACCGTTTCGGGCAAAAGCCCTTCATCAGGATTAAAGTTTTATTCCCGATGAAGGGCTTTTACCGAAACATCGATTTCGCTGCTTCTTGGATGCTGCCTGAACTGCTGTGTTCTTCCAGCACCAATAATAGTAAAAGTGTAACCCCGTTTTGGAGACAGCGAGATTAGTGACAAGATAATGGTGACCACGGCCCGACCTTCGCGGTTTTAGTCCCCTAACTTAAGGGAGGGGTTCCGGAGATGGTTTCCTATATCTGGAATGGGAGGGTTACCTTGCGAGGAAATGTACGACAGGTTGTGTTTATTTCCACAGGAGTGACGGGTGACTGAGCTGAAGTATGCAGGATCCTGAATGGTCCTGACAAAGTAGACGTCCAAAGGATATTTCCTCTTGTGGGTCCCTCCAGACCCAGGGGTCACTTTTAAAATCGGGGTAGCCCTTTCGAGAGAGCCATGTGTTTTTTTTTGCTCGCTGGTGGGTTGTGCGACTTTGACTCTGTGCCTTGGGTAGCGTGGAGTTAAGTTTACTGTATATTATTAAGACCATGTGGATAGATTCTTAGTTAGCTGAGGGACTCTAAGCTTATCGGTGTAGATGGGAATGTGGACTTTGTAAAGCAAGTAGATCGCCACGATATTATAGACTGACCGTGCTAGCTGGAGAAACCAAATGGTTTTTGCTCCAATTTTTTATGTCTCATTATTGAGCGAACCTGTGTCGAGGCAGCTTTTTTTCGGTGAGCGAGCCTAAGATTACTGGGCCAACCCAGTTATAAATCTTTGTAATGGTTACAATTTGTGATCTATGACAAAAAATATAAACCATTTAAAATAGTTGACACAAAAGGAAAATGCTAAAGTGGAAGTCGTGAAATAAAATCTGAAAACGCTAGAAATACTCAGCCTTTCAAGCAGTATCTGCGGAGAGAAACGGTGCCAACCTTTCATGAGGAAGATTGAAATGCAAGGTTTTTAAACCAGTAGTGTAGAAAATTGGCGGTATACAAGGTATAATAGGGTTAAACTGCAATTGTGTTGGAGACAGGAGGGGTTTCCTAGTAAAATAGTGTTATGCAAGTTTCAAAGAGAATAATAAGGAAACCAGCATTTGTATGCAGATAAAGCTTGAGTGGCAGCATAACACCTATCTAAATGCAAAATGAAAGGGTGAAGAGAGAAACAAGTTAGCAAAACTAAAACGATAGATTATGTCACAAAACAGACAGACGCTGTCCCTTGTGGTACAGTGTTAGTCTGTGACATAACTGGAAGTTCAGGGTCTTTTTTGAGCACTGAATGAAAGTGCTCCACAAAGGTCACCTTTCCTATAAAGCAAAAAAAAATGCAGTTGCAACTTGCTGGAGGAATGCATGATGTCTGGCAGCATCTGTGGAGAGAAGGCAGAGTTAACTTTGAGTGCAGTGACCCTTCTTCATAACAGGCTATTTTTGGCTTCCCCCATTGGACAGGGCACCACGTTGTTTTTGATGCCTTGAATGATGTGAAAGATGCATACGGAAGAGAGGTGGTGTTAGAAATGGATTGGAGAGTTGAGCAAGGGACAGTTTCTTTGGAATAGACTGGGCTTGTTTTCCTTGGAGCAGAGGGGACTGAAAAGTGGTATGATGAGATGTATAAAATTGAGGCATAGATGGGGTATAAAGGAAGGACCAAATGCTGGAAATGGGATTTGAATAGTTAAGTGATTGAATTTGTGTTTAAAAAAAATGCATTGTTGCGCCGTAGACCTTTATGACTCTAATGCTGAAAAAGGACAAGGACAGAGATGTTTAGTGGTGGGATCACATTAGAGTTAATGGAAAGTCCTCTGCTATTTTCATTGATAGAAGCTGATTGGGAGACATGTCTCTGTTTTTTAGAAAAAAGAGAAGTCAGAATAAAAACACATGGAATAGATCAAGTATGGTGGAGGGCCAAACCAGCCATGCTGGGTGGACATCCTCAGTTGGGGAAATAGGAAGACATATGAGAAATGTGTGTCCGGAATATTAGCAATGTGTCTGTTCTGATGATGCAATGGCAGTGGAGTTTAGCAGGAAGGCTGTAGCCATGATAAAGAGCTTCCCTATTTGTCTAGGAGGTTGTTTTGAAATTCTGCCATAGTTCCTGAACTATCAAGTGACCATCAACATCTTCAGCAATTAAAGCTCCCCACTGTATGAATGCACACTTCTCCTTTTGCATACCACCAGCTCTTTAAATTCTAATCTAAAATAAAAACACTGAAGTGCTTTAAATATGGAAGACAACAAAATCTAAAAGAAACAGCAAAAAAAAGTTTCTGTAGACAAGTCCGGACAAATTAAGACTGCGATTTCAACTCTTTAGTATTCCACTTCATTGACTTGTGACAGTTTCTTGGCCTTGGACTGTGGACAAAATTTGAGTCCTTTTGAAATTTGCTGACTTCTCAAATCTGAGAGTCTAAAGTTTTTCCACTCTAATTACCTGCAGATATAATCCCCTGGTTTGGAAGTTTTATAAACTAAACAAACCCTTCTGCTGAGGTACCCAGTTCCCTGAGCTGCCCTGAAAAGCTCCGCCTAGAAGACAAACTACCTATGCTTCTAAACTCAACATTGGTGTCGTCTGAACTGATTTTTAAATAGAGACGTCTTTCAGCCTTGATTTTTCTGAACAGAAAACAAAGCTTTGGGCTTGGATGTTTACGCTAATGTCATTAGCATTACAGAACAGTCAGTTCTGATGTGATGCGATAGTTCCTTACCTCCGTGATCTCGCATTATAAGAAAATCATGCAATAACTGTGCCATTCAAACTAATGGGACTGGATTCGTGTTATAGCCAATACATATTAGGAAAGTTTGCGTTCTACAAATTACAGTCTAATTCTTCAATCACGTTAAAGCCCATTTGTGTTTAAGAAACAAATGTTATAGTAGAAGAGACTGTATAAACGTCTTTTGATTAACACTATAGGAGTGTGCAATCACTATTTTCTAACAAAAGCTACATTTGATTACTGTTCCAGAATGTTATGAAGTTGAAGGTGGTACTGTACCTTTGAGAGAGTGAATGCTGTTCTGAACTGAGAGCTGACAAGCACCTGTGATGACTAGCTAGCAATCTCAGAGTGTACTGAAAAATTGAAAATATGTAACATTTGGCTGTGAAATGGATACCTGATGTTTTGATGACAATTCGAATTTAACTAATCAGTTTAAATTATGCCCCAGGATTCAAAAACCCAATCGTGTTTAATTTATTGTTTTGCCAACATCGAACTAATGAAACAATCTGATGTTGGGGGTATAAAAAAACAGGCATCAAAGGTACCTTTTCATATGAAACATCTTTACAGTAAAAAGAAAGATAACCCAGGGAGATCTTCGGCCAGAAGAAGTCAGACACTGCAGACAACAGCCACTGTATGGTTTTGAAATTAAGTTGATGTAATCTTAAGTGTTTTTATTATAATAGATTAGATTGGATTACTTACAGTGTGGAAACAGGCCCTTCAGCCCAACAAGTCCACACCGACCCGCCGAAGCGCAACCCATCCAGACCCATTCCCCTACATTTACCCCTTCACCTAACACTATGGACAATTTAGCAATTCACCTAACCTGCAAATTTTTGGACTGTGGGAGGAAACCGGAATACCTGGAGGAAACCCACGCTGACATGGGGAGAATGTGCAAACTCCACACAGTTGCCTGAGGTGGGAATTAAACTCTGGTCTCTGGTGCTGTGAGGCAGATTGTTAGAGAGTTGGAGGCAGATAATAAACAGTTAAGAGAAAGGGGGTGCTTAGAGTTGTGAATAGTTATTGTTTAATGTTCACTTTTAGAGTTAAAGAATAAATTGATTATTATTTTCTTTAAACAGTGGAATTTGGGAGTTCTCAGTCACTCCTACTTTAACAGATTACGAGACAAGGTGAGCCTTTTCTGAGTGTTTGATTTAATTAACAGAAGGTTCATCTCCGTGTCGTAACAAGAAGTACAGCCTTGCTTTTTACTTTGAGTAAAAAAAAAACCCTTTGGAGAAGTAAACAAATACATTGTTTATTTTGAAATCCAGATTTCAAAAATTATTTAATATATATGTTAAACTACTCATCTTTCATAGGTGATATACTGACAGTTCTGGATTGGTTAGATTACAGATTTCTGAAGATGAAAGATTTGTATTTGCATGATGCTTTTCTAAGTCTGAACTTTCCTTGGTATGGAACTGCCTCATGCAATCTAGAAAGATTCCAAGCTTTTTGAATTGATCTGATCGATCTTGCAAGGTTGTCAGGTCTTTCTATGTGTAACAAGGGAAGGAAGTTTTGAAACGTCAACCATTCAGAAGATGACCTCCACAACACTCAAGAGCTGATGTTCAGGAATGCCTTCTGCAATTCCACTGATGTAGAGTAGTAATTGTCGAGTGACCACGTGTGTGAAAAAACCTTTCAAATGGAAGTCTAACATTGCCTAATACACTCAAATTGTCTAAACCACCTGACAGTTTCTTTTGTGTTAATCTTGAACTAGGAGTAGGCCCATTGAGCCTGGTCTGCTACTTAATACGGTAATGGCTGATCAAACAATTGAATGCCTTTTACCCACTATCCCCATAACTCTTTTTTTGCAATTGATAATCAAAACTAATAGTCTTGTTTCCTTTTGTCCTAGTGGAACTGATTTAAACTGTCATTTATGTTCCATCATCTCTGGTATTTTAATGGTACTGCTCAAGTTTAACTTCATTTGAATTGAGTAATTTATTTAGTTTTGAAATAGCAATATCTTTCTATTGATACATAACCATAGAACTCTGACAGAACTTGATGGGATGTCCAGCCTGCTGCTGTGTTGTAAATGGCATGACAATTACACACTACTTTTTTGTTTGTTTCTTAGATCATGATATAGATTTTTCACAAAATTGAGCAAAATGAGTTGGGTAGTGGAAGAGTGGAAACAGGGCTTGCCCACAAAGGCGCTCCAGAAGATACAGGAAATTGAAACTCAGTTGGATAAACTCAAAAAGGAACGCCAACAGCGACAATTTCAACTAGAATCCCTGGAAGCTGCACTATTGAAACAAAAGCAAAAGGTGATGATTCTTCAAGAAATAGTTTAGTCGTTCATAGATGGCAGGTTTTATTCCTTTGATGTTATTCTTCTTGACCCATCCAAAGAATTGTAATTTTAAGTATCCTGATGGACTTGAGGATTTAAAGTTTTTTTTTTAAACAAAAACTTACCAGTCAATTTGACACATAGCAAGGGCTCATGAACTGTTAATGTTGGTTGGCAAAATAAAATTGGCCATTAAAGTTTCCTATGGTAACAATTGACTGCATTAGAACATTTGGTTGTAAAGTGCTTTGGGATAGGATGAAGGTTTTGTCAACTCCACAATCTCTCGCAACCTTATTTAACTCATTCTGCTTAACATATTTGCAATGTATAGTAAAACTAACCCATCATTTAAAGATTATATTTTTGATTGCATGCTTCATGATCATATTGCATGTTTCCTTAAGTACCAAGTGCATTGGTATTTACTACTAGTGTCATCCTTGTGGAGGTTAATGTGGTTCAGGTCTAGTAACCACCAATAATAATTTTTTTTTATTCCAATTAAAATGGATTTCTAATACTTTTAAGTCTATTCTGGAAATATTAAAAATAGCTTTTATACAATCCAAGCTGCAAATAGCTACAGTTTACAAGTTAAGATATCTAAAGCTTGACACTTTTCCTATGTGCAATTGACCAAAGTTATTTCAACAGTGGTGTTTCCAGCAAAATGAACTACTGCGAAGAATGAGATCAACAATGCTGGAGACCACTGCTGTCTTGCAGACTACCAGTGGGCCAGTATTCCAACATTAATCCCATGTGGATTAGGTAAATAGCATCAATGAAAGAACCATGTGCTTTAAGTAACAGGCCACTCACCACTTTTCCACATCACTTTATCAAAGTTAACAGCATTAGACATATGATGCAACATCAGCTTAGCTGGAGCACTTTAACCTCTTCACAGTTGTAAATTGAAGTCATTTTCCGAGTTGCTTCTTTTGAGTGAAGCACCAAACAGTTTCTGTTAAGCAGATTTGAAAGAGTGTGCAATTTAAACAGCTTATTTATCTAAATGCTGATTTTGGGATCTTGTGTGAAAGTTGACTTTGGTCTCCTACATGAGAATAGTGACTTTCAGAATACTTTGACAGTGGAGCAAATTAGAAGAATTTGAAGTGTGGCGTATAAATGATGTTCACATTAAGGCAAAAGATAAATAATGAGGACAGGGACATTTAGATGTTAAAACAGTATAATTTTGCTACTGAAGTATAGTCTTTTCAAAATGAGTTATGTAGTAATAGAGAATGTATTATGATGGTACATTTTTGCTTTTGGAAATAAAAGAGAGCCTATATGGAAAGTTCAGTAAATGCAAACGAAAGATAAAATTTATTGGAAGAACATGTACAATTATGAAGCTTTCTAAATAAAAACAATAGAAATAGATCATGCGAAATAATATGTTAACATTTATTTTATAATAATAACTTTGGGAGTTTGGGTGATTTGTAATCAAGAATATTTCTTCAGTATTCATCATTATATTTTATTAAAATTGGAGTTCAGAAGGAGATCATTCAACCTCTCATTTCTGTGCTGCCTTTCTGCAAGAGCAAGTTCTATTAGTCTCACATCCCTGCCTTTACTACTTAGCCCTGCAATTTTTTCCCCTTTGGCTAAATATTTAATTCTCTTTTGACAGTCAGAATTCCATTCGCCTGAAAGATTGGTAGAAGCAATGCGTTTTCAGAACGATAACTATGAAACTATCGTTGATTATTGATTCACTAATGTCCTTTTACGGAAGGAAATCTGCCATCTTTTCCAGTCTGATTGACATGTGATCACAGAACTACATAAATGTGATTAAATATTGGCTCCCATCTAAAATGGTTTATCAGTTCAAGCACAAATGGGGATGGGTAACAAATATTAGCCTTGCCAATGACGCACACATCTCATGAAAGAATAAAGGAGAAATTTTTGCTGGTGAATGCCACTTGGGCACCTGTAGAGGATGCCTGCACCAATATGGATAAAAGGGTTATTCTTTTATTATTACCACAATTATGGAACTGAATTTGGCAGACAAACGTTTTCTTACCTGCTCCCTTTTCCAGTGGACATGGGCATACAGTGAACCTGTGGCGATAGAATATTGTGGTAACGCTCTTTAACTCCAAAGCTGCTGACGGTGTGACTGCAGTGGGAGAAGAAAGATGATTTCCTCTTTCCTTGACAGAAATTCATCCTGTTTGTTTAGAAGTCTTCTGATTCAAGACTGTATGAGAGTACTATCAATACCTGTATGATATTTGTAAATTCATGCTTTTATGCATAATTTGACTTTCAGTCTATTCTCACTGTGATGCATCTGTGGGGAAAATAGCATACTGAAGCTGATGGGTTGAAATCAACAAACAGCTGAAAATAGCTACTGAAGATTCATAGCCTATTAACATGTTAAAACTTTCAGAAAGGGGACAAAACAGAGTTAAAATAACTGCAATTTTTCTTTCTATGGTTGAAAATATATTTTCCATGACTTTGTTTGTAAACCAGGTAGAGAATGAGAAGACTGAAACCAGTGCTCTGAAGCGTGAACACCAGAACCTAATCGAATCATGTGAAAATCTTGAGAAAATCAGACAGAAAATTTCCCATGATCTGCAAGTGAAGGAATCACAAGTTAATTATCTGGAAGGACAGCTTGCATCAAACAAGATACGGATGGATAAACTTGAGCAAGAGAACAAGAGGTAAAGGGGATTATATATTGTGTTGATAAATTGGCTCAAGATATTATAATGCATGGACATACAAAGTACTAAAGAGGCACTGTTTGTTCCCAAAAGTCAGGGATTAAGCACTGCTGGAAACAATGCTATCAATTAACTGACCCAGATTAACTTTGGTGAACTATGTCTTCCTCATATTAATGTAAGACTTTGAAATGTATTCTCACACAGAAAACATATGACCCCCAATTTCTTGGTTACAAATGTTAATTGCAATTATGAAATATCAGGAAACCTGCTGGTATAATAGTTAGCCACCAGAGGGTGATAGTTAAATTCATGAAGCAGTTTGAATTATTCTTGGAATAACAGGAGCAGATTTGCATAAAATGTGTTACATCCTAGATGTTTTAAGATTAGATTCCTTACAGCGTGGAAACAACAGGCCTTTCGGGCCAACAAGTCCACACCGACCCTCTGAAGAGTAACTCACCAGATCCATTTCCCTCTGACTAATGCACCGAACACTATAGGCAATTTAGAATGGCCAATTCACCTGACCTGCACATCTTTGAACTGTGGGGGGAAACCGGAGCATCCGGAGGAAACGCATGCAGACACTGGGAGAATGTGCAAACTCTGCACAGACAGTCGCCCAAGGCTGGAATCGAACCTGGGTCCCTGGTGCTGTAAGGCAGCAGTGCTAACCATTGAGCCACCGGAGTTATTAAATAAAAATGCTGGAGAAACTCAGCAAATGTAGTAGCATTTGGAGACTGAAACTTAGAGTTCATGTTTTGTCTAATATTACTTCAATACTCCTGCCTGTAATTATGAAAGTAAAAGAGCACTTCAGTTTACCCAGTTCATTTGGTGATTGGCTAAGTTGTAAATACAAGAAAATTCACCATTTATGCTAGTTAATTGTTCTATACAAACGCCAATGACTGTGCTAGAATTGTCTTTGCTTTCTCTGCAACATGGACATAAACATTTGCCATATTTCTATTCTTCATCACTATCCTGTAAATTCCAAATGAACATGTACATAGCATACACTGATTTTAGTTGTTCTTTACACTTTCAAATATTGCCAAAATAATTTTCTTTAGAATTTTTGGTGAGTTTATTTTCTGTTTGTCTCTGCATGTTCCCAAAAGCTTACTACGCACTAAAATAACTTTTGAAATGGAATAACTGTTATAGGTAAATATGGCAGCTATTAGTATTAGGCAGTGCTGTAATGATATTAAATGTGGTAAAACCGTCTTCTGGCTTTTTACTTAGTCATACAGCATGGAAACAGACCCTTCAGTCTAACCAGTCCATGCTGAAAATATCCCAAACTAAATTAGTCCCACCTGCCTGCTTCTGACCCATATCCCTCCAAACATTTCCATTTTAATTTTGAAAATAAATAACGTACGAATTAGAAGCAATGTAGGCCATTAAGCCCTCAAGCTTGCTCCACCATATTCAATATATTCATAGCTGGTCTCGGGTAAACTCAAAACCGCATTCCCACCTTTCTCTGATAACTTTTTAACCTCTTTGCTTATTAAGAATATTCAAGGACTCTGCTTCTACCCTTTTTCAGGAAGAGTTGCAAAGACTCATGGCTTGCTGAGAGGAAAAAAGAGTATTTTGCCCCTGTTTAAATGAGTTGTCCCTGATTTTTAAATAGTGATCCTCCCCTGTCTGGAGAAACGCCCTCCCCACATCTAAACCGTCAAATACTCTCAGGATCTTTTGATGTCAATTAAATCATCTTTTTTCCTCCTAATCTGTGAGCCTAGCATATCCAACCTTTCCTCCTAAGATAACCCATTGATCCCTGTGGCACACAACGCATTACATCTTGTTGATGTGGAAAAGATCTATTAATGCTGCTTATTAGCCAACCAATTTTCTAGTCATGTCAATTTGTGACATAGAGACACAGATCTTGCCTGCATGCTCACAATGAGCTGAATTTCTTGGATTAGATATTGGAGGGTAACTGGTGTTTGTGGATTGGATGCTAGCAACCTGTCAATTTTCAGAAAAGAGGATAGAGATTTGATTTTAAAAATCTGTATTCAAAATAATGTGATTTCAGAAGTTATCCTCATTAATTTAACATTTACTATAATGGTATAATCTATTCTGTATATAAGGATATATTCCTTTTAACAAATTACATAAATTGCAATTTAACTATATGAGCTAGTGTCTAACAGTATGCTGTTGTGTAGGCTAGATGGTGATTTTCAAGTGGTGTGCTGCAGCAAAGTGAGAAGTTATGCCATGGAATTTTTGGGAAGCAGTGAGCTTTACCTGCTGATAGCAGGCGCTGTTATTGTGGGGCAGTGTGTCTGGTGCATGGCACTGTCAATCGTGCACGGCGTTAGTGAGTCATCACTTTTTTACCTTTGTACTGAGTCAGTTGGATCATCTGCTGCTGCTATTGCATTTGGTCAGGGACTCAACTGAGCAGAGCTGAGAAAATGTTAAGTGCTGGAACTGCAGCTTGCAGAGCCAGCCCTTTCTTGGAGCTGAACCCAGGGGACAGGAGATTGGCTCACTGGGCCTCACACAGTCGGGAGCAGCTGATCTTGCAGACAAATGGTCTTCCCCTCCATGACTGGTCCATGTGGCAACCTCTGCAAGGTGGGCAGCTGGTTGATTGTTTAGATAGCATATGGGGAGCATCATCGATTGCTCTGTATCTCCATTGCTACGATGGTATATTAAATGCAAGTAAATGTGACCTGTGTGAACAATTCAACTGAAAAAGGTGGGTATGCTGTGGAATTACTTGCCTCATTGAAGAGTGCATTGATGCTGAATAGGTTGGGAACCACTAGGCGAGGAGTTAGAAGCTGTAAAATAAAATTGGTGGCTAGATTGCATATTACATAGCCATTTGTGGAAAAATTGAAGAAATATAGGTCCGGGGAATTAAGTGATGCAAATTATCTTGATGCCCAAGAAAGCTGATGTAGACAAGTCAATTGCCTAACTCAGTTTTTATCATGCAGATGGGCTGAACTATATTTGAAAGATTTTTCTATATTAGTCTGTGAAATAAACTAAAAATTAATTCTACTTCTGTGAGCATAAGGGCAGCTAGATCAGGTTTTCCTCTAACTAGCAATCTTATTTTTATAGAAACAAGTCGGAACTTGAACGAAGCCAACAGACTGTAATGCCAGGGGATGCACAGTCTAGAACACCACAAAGAAATCTCTCCAGACCTGTGACACCAACTAAGAATATCGCTGGAAAGCTCGGTTAGAAATAATATTGTAAACATTAGAGTAAATCACAATTTGGTACTTATTGGTAGCACAATCTGTTTTGAGACCGATATTTATGCCACAAGTGCTATTCAAGACTGTAGCAAGTAATCTAAGCTGATTTTTAGTTGGTGTATCATTGATTATAGTGTTCCTTGTAGCTGCTATGCCTACGATTTGCCAATATATGGGGTCAATATGATTTGGAACACTAAGACTTATTTTAAAATTCACAGACAGATCTGTACTGCTAACTGGGGAATAGAATCACAATTAATTTTGCAGAATGTTCAAAAACGTTAATTTTTATCAAATTTCTGAAGCAAAATTTAGGGTTTGTTTGATTTACAGATCCAAAACTAGAGGAACTGCAGGAACAATACAATAAAGAAGTGGAAGAAAGAAAGCGACTGGAAACTGAACTGAAAACAATTCAGACCAAGGTAAGAGATCTTTGATGTCTTTGCTGGAAATATGCAACAAATTTGTGGACATTTCAAAAAATGACTGAAAGGTAACTGAACCGAAAAGTGTTCTCAGTTCTGGTGTAAGTATTTCGACCTGAATTGATTTAAATGCTTCCTTGAGAGGTAAATTTAGGACTTTTATTTTATCTTTTGTTCTCTTTCATTCACTGTTAATTTATTGGTTTAATTTAGTGTGTTGAACTGATCTGCTAAAATATTGTTTTATTTCAGATTTCCAGGACTTGCAACATTTTGCTTTTGAAATGTAAATCATCTATTAGGCTTCTAAAAATGCTGTTTGATGCTAACTAGACTTATGAGGATGAAATTTCAAATGGTGGTGGGGCAACACAAGCAATGGCGGATAGTCAACTCTTAATACAGTTGGCCAGATTCCTTTATTTCTATTGACTTTATTTGGATAATAAAGTCTGACTGCCAAGTTGTCAGTTTTGTGCTGCTGGCCAAGAAAGTTTTTATATATTTGTATATCTTTCTTTCCTTCAATTTTTTTTGTTACAATTTTAATTCACTTTGAGAACTCAAGTAATGGTTTTAATTTTCCTTACCCTTTGAATGCTGGTGTAAATAAGTGTTGATGAATTCGAAAGGAGGAAATAACACCTTATTTTATTAAGGTGCTTGCTCGCCCTCTGTCCTCCATCTGTCTGACTTTAAAATTACGCCTTCTTTAAAACAGCTTCCTTTGCACTTAGGAAATGTATTTGTTTGATGTTGGTTGTTTGCTTGACAAATTCCTTTTGGTCGCATGAATACAATACCAACTTTCTCACATGTTGAATGATGCCAAGCTAAAGTTAATTTTCTACATTGTCAATTACTACTTTCTTCCTTCTCTCCTAACCTTGCCTTTTTCTATCCACTGATGAACTGTATTCGTACAATATGCCACTGGGGGTAAAGGACCGGCATTTAAATTTTATTTTTTGCATATCCTGCTGTCTGGTTTGGTTTCTAATTATTTTATTAGGAAATAGCTTTATTGGGACATTAATGCTAAAATTCAAGTTTGTTTTCCTTGTCATCTGTATGGCAGATTCTGATCCTAGCTCTGCCATCTGAGAGAGTCAGCTGCAAAGCATTTTCATTTGAGGAAAGAGATACATGGCACTGAATCTTACCTTTTTTTGGCTTAACACAAGTTGATGTCATGTTTTTAGGAGGAAGTTTTGCCCCAGGCCCAGGGACACATGTCATCTTGTGTTACCAAATATTTATTAACTCAGTTACCACCTACCTGCCCTGATTGCATCAGTCGCATCCAATTTTACTACCTGTTGTTCTGGAACAACTTGCTACCCATTGCATGTTGTCGAAAGACTAGTGTAACTGGTGCCTGTGCCGTATCTAAAAGGCTGCTGTGCACCTGGACAAACCTTGGCATTCTGAAGCTGCCCCATTTGATCAAAGGTGGAATCTGAACATGTCTGCGAATGGAAAGATGACGCTGAGTGCCTCTGACACGGACCTGGAAGTCCTAGTTAAGTGGTGGCACAAAGAAAAGGAGTCCTCTTGCTGGAGCACTAGCAGAGGTTGTCATACCACCAGTTGAAACTTTATTGCTGGAACAGCACAGCAGGTCAGGCAGCATCCAGGGAACAGGAGATTCGACGTTTCGGGCACATCCTGTTCCCTGGATGCTGCCTGACCTGCTGTGCTGTTCCAGCAATAAAGTTTCAACTGGTGGTATGACAACCTCTGCTAGTGCTCCAGCAAGAGGACTCCTTTTCTTTGTGCCACCACTTAACCAGGACTTCCAGGTCTGTGTCAGAGGCACTCAGCGTCATCTTTCCATTCGCAGACATGTTCAGATTCCACCTTTGATCAAATGGGGCAGCTTCAGAATGCCAAGGTTTGTCCAGGTGCACAGCAGCCTTTTAGATACGGCACAGGCACCAGTTACACTAGTCTTTCGACAACATGCAATGGGTAGCAAGTTGTTCCAGAACAACAGGTAGTAAAATTGGATGCGACTGATGCAATCAGAGCAGGTAGGTGGTAATTGAGTTAATAAATATTTGGTAACACAAGATGACATGTGTCCCTGGGCCTGGGGTAAAACTTCCTCCTAAAAACATGACATCAACTTGTGTTAAGCCAAAAAAAGGTAAGATTCAGTGCCATGTATCTCTTTCCTCAAATGAAAATGCTTTGCAGCTGACTCTCTCAGATGGCAGAGCTAGGATCAGAATCTGCCATACAGAAGACAAGGAAAACAAACTTGAATTTTAGCATTAATGTCCCAATAAAGCTATTTCCTAATAAAATAATTAGAAACCAAACCAGACAGCAGGATATGCAAAAAATAAAATTTAAATGCCGGTCCTTTATCCCCAGTGGCATATTGTACGAATACAGTTCATCAGTGGATAGAAAAAGGCAAGGTTAGGAGAGAAGGAAGAAAGTAGTAATTGACAATGTAGAAAATTAACTTTAGCTTGGCATCATTCAACATGTGTACCAGACCCGGGCAAGCAAGTCCGAGATGGCCAAACAGGTCAGTGCTGTCTCAGCTGTGTGGTAGAATGGCTAGCAGTGCTGTAAAAAAAGTCAATGATCTTCTCTGCTGTACCAGGGTAAATGACACAATCTTCCCTCTGTCAACTCTGGCTCATTCTACCTCTGCTTCAGCACACACCTCACACATCATGCTCCGCCAATCTTCATATCACCTGCAACATTTTCCCTCACCTGCTCCCAGCCTCAACTTTCCACACCACTAACCCTATACTGCCCACTCAAGTGCCTCACTACCTTTCACCTCACTCACTTCAGAACTTACACTTGTTCCAGAAGACAACCCACAATAAGGTAAAAAGGGGCTGGGCGGGTGGAGGGTGCCCAGTGTATGGCTCCTCAGCTAATACGTGGACAGAATCCTGGCCATCACAAGAGAAGATCGGAACTACAGTAAAGATGCCAAGGCACCAAATGATAAGTGGCACTATTTGTTCCACTGCAACTCTGTGTAACATCAACAGATGGCGTTCAATGTAAGCAACTGTGCGGTTACCATTTTGGACCGTAAAGGCTAGATCAGGGCATTTTTTAGATTGAGTGAAATTAAATACAGTGAATGTCCAAACATACTTGGGAGTTCAGGTGTACAGGTTTTTAAAATGTCAAGAACCTGTACAGACAATAATTAAGAATGCTAATTGAATCCCAGCCTTTATATCTGGAAGACTGAGTACAAGAATGGTGAAATGACTAGCTCCCAGAAGCCATCCCCAACCAGCATGGCTGAATCCTGTGCCCACCCCCTTCACCAACTTGGAGACTGACACCTCAATGAGGATGCTTAAAAATGTTGCTGGAAAAGCGCAGCAAGTCAGGCAGCATCAAAGGAGAAGGTGAATCGACGTTTCGGGCATAACCCCTTCAGGAATGAACTAGAGGGAGGAGGAGAGCTGCTTCAAGGAAGGCATCCTTGCAAGAGAATTCGCAGTAGGTTAAAATCAACTAGGAGAAAGTGAGGACTGCAGATGCTGGGGATCAGAGCTTAAAAATGTGTTGCTGGAAAAGCGCAGCAGGTCAGGCAGCATCAAAGGAGAAGGAGAATCGACATTTCGAGCATAAGCCCTTCTTCAGGAAGAAGGGCTTATGCCCGAAACGTCGATTATCCTTCTCCTTTGATGCTGCCTGACCTGCTGCGCTTTTCCAGCAACACATTTTTAAGCTCTGATCCCCAGCATCTGCAGTCCTCACTTTCTCCTACCTCCCAATGAGGATGTTAGTATGAATAAGGTAGGATCACAATCTGAGCACCTCACTGTGAAATCTCTGCAACTGGCTGAGGGAAAAAAATGCCCAAGGCCATTGGCAAATCGGATGATTGCTGGTCACAAAGCTCTTGCTCAGTCCTTGACAGGATAGGACAGGATGGTGTCAACAATCAGGGACTTCATCCACGTGCACTGGGAAGAACAGGAACAGCAGACAGATGTATGGGATGCAATTGAACTTGTTGCCCAGAGCTGCAGCAGGGCAGTGACTCATTTAATTGTCTTGCTCCATGGATAGGTCGCTAACTGCCATAGCGAGCTAGGTCCAGCACTGAGGGTTTGCTGGAGAAGCATACTCCTGCACTTCATCAGCCCATCATTGATCATCGTAACTGAAGACGCAACAGGTACAGGGAACCTGTTTTTCCACTGTGCGCTTTTCTTCACAAGCAGACAGGATGATACTAGGAGGCACCCAACGAGAATAACAACCAAACCGGGGTCTGTCGGAAATTTTCTCCGGCGACTCCAGAGCTGGCTGAGCCCTCCACCTGCACGCTTGGAAGTTTTAGGCGAGGAGCGTTCATGTGCTGCAGTCAAGAAATATTCAACATGTCTGGGTTGTCCAACTGCAAATACCTTGGGGGCTCCCTGACCAAAATTCCAGCATCAATAGACTGTATTGCAGACTCCCATGCAGCTGCAGAAGCAGGGTGTACAATAAAATGAAGTGGCAGGGAGAGAAAGAAAAAATATTTTTGTAGGTACTTTGGCACAGGTGAACAAGTATAAATTTTATTGTTTTACCTTTACAATTGTGACTTTGAGAGCCCCTCTAGCCCTGAATGTAACTGTCAGCTTGACACCTAATTTTATGTTGACACAGGGTGGTACCATTAGACTATTGACTGTGTTGAGACCCTCCTGCAGCATGTGGAATCCAGATGAACAATGTTACACAAGGCAATGGGGTCCTGCAGACATCACATCTTGCAACATCCTTATTCCTTGTGGGAGAAAGTAAGGACTGCAGATGCTGGAGATCAGAGCTGAAAATGTGTTGCTGGAAAAGTGCAGCAGGTCAGGCAGCATCCAATGAGCAGGAGAATTGACGTTTCAGACACGAGCCCTTCTTTAGGAATGAGGAAAGTATGCCAAGCAGGTTAAGATAAAAGGTAGGGCGGAGGGACTTGGGGGAAGGGGCGTTGGAAATGTGATGGGTGGAAGGAGGTTAAGGTGAGGGTGATAGGTCGGAGTGGGGGTGGGGGCAGAGAGGTCAGGAAGAATGCAGGTTAGGAAGGTGGTGCTGTGTTTGAGGGTTGGTACTGAGACAAGATGGGGGGAGGGGAAATAAGGAAACTGGAGAAATCTGAGTTCATCCCTTGTGGTTGGAGGGTTCCTAGGCGGAAGATGAGGTGCTCTTCCTCCAGCCGTCGTGTTGCTATGGTCTGGCGATGGAGCAGTCCAAGGACCTGCATGTCCTTGAAGGAGTGGGAGGGGGAGTTGAAGTGTTGAGCCACGGGGTGGTTGGGTTGGTTGGTCCGGGTGTCCCAGAGGTGTTCTCTGAAACGTTCCGCAAGTAGGTGGCCTGTCTCCCTAATATAGAGGAGGCCACATCGGGTGCAGCGGACGCAGTAAATGATGTGTGTGGAGGTGCAGGTGAATTTGTGGCGGATATGGAAGGATCCCTTGGGGGCCTTAGAGGGAAGTAAGGGGGGAGGTGTTGGCGCAAGTTTTGCACTACTTCTTGCGGTTGCAGGGGAAGGTGCTGGAAGTGGAGGTTGGGTTAGTGGGGGGTGTGGACCTGACGAGGGAGACACGAATGGAGTGGTCTTTTCGGCAAGCTGATAGGGGAGGGGAGGGAAATATATCCCTGGTGGTGGGGTCCGTTTTGAAGGTGGTGGAAATGATGACGGATGATACGATGTATATGGAGGTTGGTGAGGTGGTAGGTGAGGACCAGTGGGGTTCTGTCCTGGTGGCGATTGGAGGGGGCGGGGCTCAAGGGTGGAAGAGCGGGAAGTGGAGGAGATGCGGTGGAGAGCATCGTCAATCACGTCTGGGGGGAAATTGCGGTCTTTGAAGGAGGCCATCTGGGTTGTTTGGTATTGGAACTGGTCCTCCTGGGAGCAGATGCGGCAGAGACGAAGGAATTGGGAATATGGGATGGTGTTTTTACAGGGGGCAGGGTTGGAGGAGGTATAGTCTAGGTAGCTGTGGGAGTCTGTTGGTTTATAGTAAATGTCCGTGTTGATTCGGTCGCCCGAGATAGAAATGGAGAGGTCTAGGAAGGGGAGGGAGGAGTCTGAGATGGTTCAGGTAAATTTGAGGTCAGGGTGGTACCCTTCCTACCTTTTATCTTAACCTGTTTGGTACACTTTCCTCATTCCAGAAGAAGGGCTCATGCCTGAAACATCGATTCTCCTGTTCCCTGGATGCTGCCTGATCTGCTGCGCTTTTCCAGCAACACTTTTTCACATCCTTATTCCTTCCCTGGCTTATTTGTCCAAAAGCATTGGTGTGAATGAGGTGGTCAATGATGTGTTGGCCAGCGAAATTTGCGACAAACATTTCGGGACCCTGCAAATCTGTATTCTATACAGTGTTTAGGTCTGTGGTTAATGTTTCCCTTTAAGTACTCTCATCAGTAGGTCCAACAGCCATTTTCTTTCTTTTCTGTACTTTTGACTTGCTGCATGATGGAAGGATTCTTTCAGTGCACTTTGGCCAATGAATTCCAGCCTCAGCCTCTGCCATTGAGGCCCTAAACATTGAGATCCCCTTTCTGGTAACCCTTCTTGGAGCCCCAGGGGCTGTCCTTGCTATCCTGTACTGGGACCTCCTGACTGTCAGGTGGCTCATGCACTTTGAGGATTTCTCCAGTATAACTCTGAGACATGGGTGCTTGATTTCTGCACATGCGTTGTGTTGACCATATAACCTGCTAACACATGGTGTAGGTGTAAGATTGATATAGCATGTTGCAGCATGCAAAAGTGTCTGTGGCCTTGACTGAGGAATGCTAATTGGTGAGGCAAGCTACCTGATTGGAAACAGCAAGACCAGGCATGAATGTTGCAAGCATACAGGTGGAGGCTAAGTAAGCAAGGTTAAGATAGCAAACAAGCAATCTGGAGATGCAGCCCGGGACAGTGTATAAGGTGGATGTATGTCCTCGTGCAGAAAGTGTTCTTGCAGCAGTCTGTCATCGCAAGTCTGTGCTTTCTCAGCATCTTTGGAGAGGTGACACGATGATTGTGAGGGATTAATAAATGTCAGTTGCCAGTGTCAATGGACACAAGATGTATGCAGCTGGTGCCCACAATCATGCCATGAGATGCCTGTAAGCTGCTCAGCACTAAACAGCAAGTTGCAGCCAATCATAAACTGAAGTCACCAACTACCCTCTCTGACTTCCATGGTGATCTTTCTCAATGTCTATCATGTTTGGTGTGTTTAGTAAAATAGGAAGCTGAATATTATTGAAGTGAGTTGTGATGTTCCTATAGTGTTTAATAAGCTATAATACCCCTTTAATTGGCTCACTGCAGGCTAGTGAGAAACCTGCCTCTCCACTCAGCAGCATAAAACATAAATATCAAAAATAGGAGCAGGAGTCGTCCACTTGGCTTTTCAAATCTGCTCTGCCATTCATTATGGCTGATCATCCAACTCAATAACCTGTACCTGTTTTTCCCTACATGCTTTTATTCTTTCAGATCCAAGTGCTATATCTTTTGAAATCCGTGTTTTGGCCTTGACTGCCTTCTGAGGTAGTGTCCCCAAAAATCAAGAACATTCTTCCTGCATCTACCGTGTCTAGCCCTATTATAGGTTTCTGAGACTCCTTTCCATATTCTACTGATCTCCAAATATAACCCTAACCCATTCAGTGTCTCCTCCTACATCAATCACACCATCCCAGAAATCAGTCTGATAAACCTTCACTGAACTCCCTTTTTATAGCAAGAACATCTTTCCTTAGCTAAGGAGGTTCCACATTAAATCTGGCTAAAACCCAGTACAATTGCACTAAGACATCTCTGCTCCTGTACTCAAATCATCGCACTATGAAAACCACAAACCATTTGCTTTCTTCAGTGCCTGCTGCACCTGCATGCTTACCTTCAGTGACTAGTACATGAAGACACCCAGGTCTCATTGCACATTCCCCCTCCTTAATTTATAGCCATTCAGATAATAATCAGCTGCCTTGTTTTTGCTGTCAAAGTGAATAATCACATCCACATTGTACTGCATTTGCCATACATTTACCTATCACTCAGCTTGTCTTAATCTCACTGAAGCATCTCAGCATTCTCCTCACAGTTCACCCTTCCAGCTCTGTCAACTGTAAACTTGGAAATAGTATGTTAAATTTTCTCATCCGAATCATTAATACATATTGTGATTAGCTGGGGTCCTAACACTGAACCATGCGGTACCCCACTAGACACTGACTTCCATTTGGAACACAACTCATTTATTTCTTTTCTTTGTTTTCTGTTTGCCAATAAGTTTTCTATAAATCTCAATACTCTACCCCAATCTGAAATGCTTTAACAGGGGAAGGTGACGGCCTTGTGGTATTATGGCTAGACTATGAATCCAGAGAGTGATAGGTCGGAGTAGGGTGGAGGCGGAGAGGTCAAGAAGAAGACTGCAGGTCAGGAAGGCGGTGCCGGGCTGGAAGGATCCGGCTGAGACAAGGTGGGGGGAGGGGGGATGACTCATCCCCCCTCCCCCCACCTTGTCTCAGCCGGATCCTTCCAGCCCGGCACCGCCTTCCTGACCTGCAGTCTTCTTCTTGACCTCTCCGCCTCCACCCTACTCCGACCTATCACCCTCACCTTGACCTCTTTCCACCTATCACATTTCCAACTCCCCTCCTCCAAGTCCCTCCTCCCTACCTTTTGTCTTCTCCTGCTGAACACTCTCTGCTCATTCCTGAGGAAGGGTCTGTGCCCGAAACGTCGAATCTCCTGTTCCCTGGATGCTGCCTGACCTGCTGTGCTGTTCCAGCAATAAAGTTTCAACTTTGATCTCCAGCATCTGCAGACCTCACTTTCTCCTATGAATCCAGAGACCCAGGTTTGAATCCTGCTGTGGCACATGGTTGAATTTGAATTCAATTTAAAAAAATCTGGTCTTAAGAATTTACTAAAAACGATTGTTGGGGAAAAAAAAATTTCGTTCACTAATGTCCTCAGGGAACGAAATGTGTCATCTTCAATTAGTCTGGCCGACCTGTGACTTCAGACCCGCAACGATTTGGTTGACTCTCACCTGCCCTCTGAAATGGCCTTGCAAGCCATTCAGTTTTACCAAACATTACAAAGTCTCAAAGAAGTAAGACCAGACAAATCACTGGGCATTTTGCTACCTAGGCACCAGAAAAGAGGATGGTAAAAAGAGCGCTGTTGACCCTACAAAGTCCTTCTCACTGTGCTTCCATACGTATGACTTATCACAGATGCCACCATCACTAACCCTGGATATGTCCTGTCTCACCAGAGAAGGTGAGGACCCTGGAGATCAGAGTTGAGAGCGTGGTGCTGGAAAAGCACAGCAGTCAGGCAGCATCCAAGGAGCAGGAGAATTGATATTTCAGGCATAAGTCCTTCATTAGGAATTAGGCTTGTGGGTTCGGGGCTGAGAGATAAATGGGAGGGTGTTCTGAGGCCCAGGACCTGCATGTCCTTGATGGAGTGGGAGGAGGAATTGAAGTGATCAGCCACGGGTTGGTGGGTGTGTGTCCGAGAGATGTCTTTGCGGGGCTTCCTGCCCTTGGGATGCTGCCTGATTTGTTGTGTTTTATCAGCACCATATTCTCTACTATCGTGTCTCACCGGCAGGATAGACCCAGCACAGTGGTATACTGTCGGTAGGGAAGTTGCTGTGGGAGTCCTCAACAATGACTTTGAACCCCATGAAATCTCGTAGCTTTCAGGTTCAACATAGAACGTACAAGAATACAGCGCAGTACAAGCCCTTCGGCCCTCCATGTTGCGCCGATCCAAGCCCACCTAACCTACACTAGCCCACTATCCTCCATATGCCTATCCAATGCCCGCTTAAATGCCCATAATGAGGGAGAGTGCACCACTGCTACTGGCAGGCCATTCCATGAACTCACGACTCGCTGAGTAAAGAACCTACCCCTAACATCTGTCCTATACCTACCGCCACTTAATTTAAAGCTATGCCCCCTTGTAATAGCTGACTCCATACGTGGAAAAAGATTCTCACTGTCAACCCTATCTAAACCCCTAATCATCTTGTACACCTCTATCAAGTCACCCGTAAACCTCCTTTTCTCCAATGAAAACAGCCCCAAGTGCCTTAGCCTTTCCTCACACGATCTTCCTACCATACCAGGCAACATCCTGGTAAACCTCCTCTGCACCCGTTCCACATCCTTCCTATAGTATGGCGACCAAAACTGCACACAATACTCCAGATGTGGCCGCACCAGAGTCTTATACAACTGCAACATGACCTCAGGATTCCGGAACTCAATTCCTCTACCAATAAAAGCCAGTACGCCATATGCCTTCTTCACCGCACTACTTACCTGGGTGGCAACTTTCAAAGATCTGTGTACATGGACACCAAGATCCCTCTGCTCATCCACACTACCAAGTATCCGACCATTAGCCCATCCGACCCCATCTTTTTGTTACTCTTACCAAAGTGAATCACCTCACACTTAGCTACATTGAACTTCATTTGCCACCTTTCTGCCCAGCTCTGCAGCTTATCTATATCCCGCTGTAACCTGCCACATCCTTCCTCACTGTCTACAACTCCTCCGACTTTTGTATCATCTGCAAACTTGCTCACCCAACCTTCTAACCCCTCCTCCAGGTCATTTATAAAAATGACAAACAGCAAAGGTCCCAAAACAGATCCTTGCGGAACACCGCTAGTGACGGCACTCCAAGATGAACCTTTGCCATCAACTACTACCCTCTGTCTTCTTCCAGCCAGCCAACTCCTAATCCAAACCTCCAACTCCCCCTCAATGCCATACCTCTGTATTTTTTGCAGTAGTCTACCATGGGGAACCTTATCAAACGCCTTACTAAAATCCATATACACCACATCTAAGGCTTTCCCCTCGTCCACCTTCTTAGTCACCTTCTCAAAGAATTCAATAAGGTTTGTGAGACACGACCTGCCCTTCACAAAACCATGCTGACTATCCTTGATCACATTATTCCTATCCAGATGTTCATAAATCCTATCCCTTACAATTCTCTCTAAGACTTTGCCCACAACAGAAGTGAGACTCACCGGTCTATAGTTACTAGGGTTATCCCTACTCCCCTTCTTGAACAAGGGGACCACATTTGCTAGCCTCCAATCTTCTGGCACTACTCCTGTAGACAACGAGGACATAAAAATCAAGGCCAATGGCTCTGCAATCTCCTCCCTTGCTTCCCCGAGAATCCTAGGATAAATGCCATCAGGCCCAGGGGACTTATCTATTTTCACCCTTTCCAGAATTTCCAACACCTCTTCCCTACATACCTCAAAGCCATTCATTCTACTTAATTGTGACTCAGTATTCACATCGACAACAATGTCCTGTTCCTGAGTGAATACTGACGAAAAGTATTCATTCAGTGTCTCTCCAATCTTTTCAGCCTCCACATGCAACTCCCCACTACTATCCTTGACTGGACCTATTCCTACCCTAGTCATTCTTTTATTCCCTATAGAAAGCCTTAGGGTTTTCCCTAATCCTACCAACTAAGGACCTTTTCATGTCCCCTCCTTGCTGCTCTTAGCTCTCTCTTCAGGTCCTTCCTGGCTACCTTATAACTCTCAATCGCCCCAATTGAACCTTCACGCCTCATCTTTACATAGGCCTCCCTCTTCCATTTAACAAGGGATTCCAATTCCTTATTAAACCACGACTCCCTCACACGACCCTTTCTTCCCTGCCTGACGGGTACATACTTATCAAGGACACTCAATAGTTGCTCCTTGAACAAGCTCCACATATCAATTACGCCCTTGCCTTGAAGCTTACTTTTCCAAGCCACACATCCTAAGTCCTGCCTCGCCGCATCATAATTTCCCTGCCCCCAGCTATAACTCTTGCCCTGTAGTGCACACTTATCCCTCTCCATCACTAGAGTAAAAGTCACCGAATTGTGGTCACTATCCCCAAAGTGCTCACCTACCTCTAATTCTAACACTTGGCCTGGTTCGTTACCCAGAACCAAATCCAGTATGGCCTCACCTCTTGTCGGCCTATCTACGTATTGTGTCAGGAAACCCTCCTGCACACATTGGACAAATACTGACCTATCTAACGAACTTGAGCTATAGCTTTCCCAATCAATATCAGGAAAGTTAAAGTCCCCCATAACAACCACCCTATTACTTTCACTCTTCTCTTGAATCATCCTCGCAATCCTTTCTTCTACGATTCTAGGACTATTAGGAGGCCTGTAAAAGACTCCTAACAGGGTGAGCTCACCTTTCCTATTCCTAACCTCAGATGGCGAGTCTTCATCCATCATCCTTTCCACAGCTGTAATACTATCTTTGACAAGCAATGCCACACCTCCCCCTCTTTTACTCTTTACATGAGGTTAGAGTGGTGCTGGAAAAGCACAGCTGGTCTGATAGCATCTGAGGAGCAGGAAAATTGATGTTTCAGGCAAACGGGCTGATGAAGGGCTTTTGCCTGAAACGTCGATTTTCCTGCTCCTCTGATGCTACCTGACCTGCTGTGCTTTTCCAGGACCACTCTAATGATGAGTAAAGATATCACCTGCTGATTACCACGTACCCTCCTCCCTCAACTGATGAATCACTACTCCATGTTGAACAACACTTAGAAGCACTGAGGATGGCAAAGGCACAAGATGTACTCCAGGTGGGGGATTTTATTGTCCACCGCTAAGAGTGTCTTACCAGCAGTGCTACCATTTGACCTGGTCGAATCCTAAATGACATACTTATTCGACTGGGTCTGCAGCAGGTGGTGAGGGACCCAACAAGAGGGAAAAGCATTGGTAAGGATGAGGTCAAGAATCTGCCAGGCGCAGATGCATCTGTCTATGACTGTATCACACATTCCTTGTGGAGATGAAGTCCTGCCTTCATTGTGTTGTGTGGCACAATGAAGGCACAATAAATGGGACAGACTTTGAACAGATTTAGCAACTCAAGATGGGGCATCCATGAGGCTCTCTGGGCAAACAACAGCAGTGGAACTGTACTTCAATATAATCTGTAACCTCATGGCCTGGTATATCCCCCCGCTCGACTATTACCATCAAGTGAGGGGATTAACCCTGGATCAATGGCGAGTGCAGGAGAGCATGCCAGGAGCAGCACCAGATATACCTGAAGATGAAGTGTCAACCTGATGAAGCCACTAAATAGGACCACTTCCATGCCAAACAGCATAAGCAGCAAGTGAGGGACAGAGCTAAGAGATCCCACAACCAGCAGATAAGATTTAAATTCTGCAGTGGTACCACATCTGGTTGTGAATGGTAGTGGATGATCAAACAACTCATTGAAGGAAGAGGCTCCACAAATATACCTGTTCTCAATGATGGAAGAGCCCAGTATGTCAGTGCAAAAGTTAAGGGTGTAGATCTCGTAGCAATCTACAGCCAAAAAATGCTGAGTAGATGATCCATCTTGGCCTCCTGTATTGATCCTCAGCATTACAGATACCAGTCTTCAGCCAATTCAGTTCACTCCCTGTGATATCAAGAAATGTTTGGAGGTACTGGATACTGCAAAGGCTACGGGCCCCGACAACATTCTGGCATTACTGCTGAAGATTTGTGCTCCAGAACTTGCAGCTCCCCTAGCCAAGCTGTTGCAGTACAGTTAAAAAACTGGTATTTACCTGACAATGTGGAATTTTTCCCTAGTATGTCCTGTACATAGAAAGCAGGACAAACCAGCCAATTACAGCCCCACCAGTCTACTGTCGATCACCAGTAAAGTGAAAGAAGGTGCCATCAACAGTGCTATTGAACAGCACCTTCTCAGCAATAATGTGCTCAGTGACCCCCAGGGTCTGCTAGGGCTACTCTGCTCCTGACTTCAAAACTGCTTTCTTTCAAACATGGACAAAAGAGCTATATTTCAAAGGTGGAGTGAAAATAACAGTCCTTGACATCAAGGATACATTCGACTGAATGTGGCATGACTGAGCCCTAGTAAAACTGGAATGAACAGATATCGGGGGAAAACATTTCTGGTACATGGGAAGATGGTTGTGGTGGTGGAGGTCAGTCATTTCAGCTCCAGGACATCTTTGCAGGAGTTCTTCAGCTACTTTTTATTAATGGCCTTCCCATTATTATAAGGTTCAGAAGTGGGGTTGTGCAATCATCAGTGAACAATGTTCAGCACCATTCGCATCTCCTCAGACACTGAAGCAATCCAAATGCAACAAGATCTGGACAATATCCAGGCTTGGGCTGACAAGTGGCAAGTAACATGTGTGCCACACCACAAATGCCAGAGTTTGACCATCACCAGCAAGAGACGATCTAAGAGCCCTTTGACATTCAATAGTGTTACCATCTCTGAATCCCCTACTTTAACACCCTGGGCGTTATCATTGATGAGAAACAAAACTGGACTCGCCACATAAATGCATTGGCGACAAGAGCAAGTCAGAGATTAGGAACACTGTGGCGAGTAACACACCTCCTGACTCCCTAAAGCTTGTCATCTATAAGGCACAAGGCAGGAGTGAGAGCCATGACAATGCTCAAGAAGCTTGACACCATCCAGCACAAAACAGCCTGCTTGATTAGCACCGCATCTATTCCCTGCACCACCAACTCTCAACAACACCAGTGAATACCATCTGCAAGATGCACTGCAGAAATTTGCCAAGGAACCTCAGATACCACCTTCTAAGCACATAACATTTCCATGTAGATGGACAAAAGCAGTAGATGTATGAGAACTCCACCATCATCTGCAAGTTCCCCTCCAAGCCACTCACCATCTGACTTGGGAATACATTGCCATTCCTGCACTGTCACTGGGTTCAAAATCCTGGAATTCCCTCCATGATGGCATTGTGGATCAACCTGCAGTAGGTGGACTGCAGCGGTTCAAGAAGGCAGCTCGCCACCATCTTTTCAAGGGCAACTAAGCGTGGGCAATAAATGCTGGCCAGCCAGCGATACCCACATCCCATAAAATGAATAAATAAAAAAACAATTTTGCACAGTCTTGTGTAAGAGTAAAATTTGCAAATAAACATTTACATTACAGTGTGGAAACAGGCCCTTCGGCCCAACAAGTCCACACCGACCCGCCGAAGCGCAACCCACCCATACCCCTACATTTACCCCTTACCTAACACTACGGGCAATTTAGCATGGCCAATTCACCTTACCTGCACATCTTTGGATTGTGGGAGGAAACCGGAGCACCCGGAGGAAACCCACGCAGACACTGGGAGAACGTGCAAACTCCACACAGACAGTCGCCCGAGGCGGGAATTGAACCCGGGTCTCTGGCGCTGTGAGGCAGCAGTGCTAACCACTGTGCCGCCCAAATGATCTCCACTTTCTCCGCTTCCATCAATTCTAATAGCTAAATCTACTGGAATTCTTTGACGATGTCAAGTATAACTTCCCTATTGTAAATTCATGCTCCCATTCCTCAAATTTTTGTTTTCTCTGGACCATTTATATATTTCTTCATTGGATCTAACACTATCTCTAATTTCTCTGGTAAACCATAGTTTGGCTACCTTTCCCAGTTTACTTTTGTGCTAGACAGGAATGAAAAATTGTTGCTGTTCACCCCCCATGAAGCCCTACCCATAAACGATGCTCCCAATAACAAAGGTAGACCTTGCCAGACTTTGCACCTGCCTGTGCCACAAATTTCACCATAGTCATGAATTCTATTAATGAGCTCCAATCAAGCACTTCTCACAGGTAGCATCTTCATCTGGAATTGTAAAAGCATGGAGTTTGATCATTACAGATATAATTGTCTGGAAAGTAAAGTAAGGCAAGGTTTGATATGTTACTATAAAATCACTGGCATTCCAAATTTTAAAAATAAATTCATGTTTCATCTATCAACTGTTATAAGTCTTACCTTATCCCTAACAAGTTTAGGAGATCAAGAACTTCTTAGACCAGGTCTGAAACTGTCTTCAAGCCCATCTGCTGCTTTCCTCTCCCTTGTCTGCTTGCAGCCTGAAACCTTGTCTCTAGTTTTCATTCTGTCTTCCTCACCTAGTTTGTTGCATCAAACCTATTGATCCTTTGACCCTGTTTCCATTTAGCTGCTGACAATCCAATGTTCCTTCATAATCTCCATGTTAACAGTCATTTCAAGCAGTCTGTGTCCTATCTACCACTCCTCGTTCCTTTACAAACTGCCATTGCTACCCTATTATAGAAAGCCTTTCACACCTGTCTTCAATTTCTCTCTCATATACCTTTTGAACTCTCCGATTCCTTTGGTGTTAAAGCTCAAGTTTTCCTATTGTTCTTTGCACCTTGTGGTAATATCTTTCAATGTGGGGGGATGGTCACCTGTCACATGTGTTCTGAAGCCACCTAGCTAGCTTCTCTCACCAGAGAGTGGCTACATGTTGATTATTGTATACGGAGGCGATAGCCCTATTATTGATAAACTATTAATCCAGAAACTCCGCTAAAGTTCTGGGGATCTGGGTTTGAATTCGGTAAAGAAAAGGTTGGAATTAATATATTGGTGATCATGAAAAGCATGAAAAATTCCCTTCCGGCAAGGAAATCTGCCACCCTCACTTAGACTGGATTACATGTCATTCCAGAATTACTAGAATACGGTTGACTCTCAACTTCCCTCTGAAGTTGCCTAGCAAACCACTCAGTTGTATCAATCTTTATAAAATCTCAACGACGGATTGAACCCGGAAGGACCACTGGAAAAGACAATGACAGAAATAGCTCTGTCTGCTCTGCAAAGTTCCCCTTACTAAATTGGCATGGGATCATACCTTACAGACAATGTCCCAGTCACCACTACCCCTGGATATGTTCTGTCCCACAGGCGGGACAGACCCAGCAGAGATGGTGGCACAGTTGTATACAGTTGGGAAGGATTTGTCTTGGGTGTCCTCAACATTATTCCAGACAGCAGAGGCCCTGATGAGATTTGGGCAATAGTACTGGAGACTTCTGCTCCAGAACTGCTCTCATAGCCAAGCTCTTCCAGTACAGATACAACACTGGCATCTACCTAACACTGTGGAAAATTGCCTAGGTGTGTGCTGTACGCAAAAAGCCGGGCATAATCAACCTGGCCAACCATTGTCTGGTTAGTGTACTCTCAATCGTCGTAAAATGATGTCATCAGCAGTGCCATCAAGCAACACCTACTCAGCAATAACCTGTTTTTTGACGCTCAGCTTCTGACCTCATTACAGCCTTGGTTCAAACATGGTCTAAAAGAGCTGAATTCCAGAAGTGAGATGAGATTAACCATCCTTGATGTCAAGCCCACATTTGACCCAGAATGGCATCCAAGTAGACCGAGCAAAACTGGAATCGATGGTTATCAGAAGGCAAACTCTGTACTAGGGCTGAAAATGTGTTGCTGGAAAAGCGCAGCAGGTCAGGCAGCATCCAGGGAACAGGAGAATCGACGTTTCGGGCATGAAGAAGGGCTTATGCCCGAAATGTCGATTCTCCTGTTCCCTGGATGCTGCCTGACCTGCTGCGCTTTTCCAGCAACACATTTTCAGCTCTGATCTGCTGAAACTCTGTACTAGTTTGAGTCGTACCTGGCACATGGGAAGATGATTGTGATTGTTGGAAGTCAGTCATCCCAGGTCCACGACATCTTTGCAGGAATTCCTTGGGGTAGTGTCCTAGGTCTAAACCATTTTCAGCTGCTTCATCAGCGACTTCCCACCATTATAAAGTCAGAAAATGCGATGATTGCTGATTGCATAAATTTCAGCACCATTTGTTACTCTTCAGATACTGTAGCAGTCCATGTTCAAAAGCAACAATATCTGAACAATATCCAGGCTTGGGCTGACCAGTGCTTTTGTGTGACATGAATGCTAATGACCATCTCCAATAAAAGATAATCCAATCACTGCATCTTGACATGCAGTTGCGTTACCGTCACTGACTCCCCAATATCAACAACTTTGTTGTTACTGTTGACTAGAAACTCGACTAGACTTGCCACATAAATACAGCAGCTGCAAAAGCAGGTCGGGACAGTGAGTAATACTGCAGTGAATAACTCGCATCCTGTCTCTCCAAAGCCTGTATATCATTTACCAGAAATGTGAAGTTATACTCCCCACTTTCCTGGATGAGTGCAGCTCCAACAACATTGAAATAGCTTGACACCATGCTGGTCAAAACAGCCTGATGATTGGCATCACATCCACAAGCATAAATTTCTGATGCTCGCTAACAGCGGTGTGTGCTATCTACAAGATGGACTGTAGAACTTTACCAATGTTTCTTAGACAGCACTTTCCAATCCCACAAGCGATTTCATTTAGTAGGACAAGCGTTGCATATAAATGAGAATACCACCACCTGGAAGTTCCCCTCCAAGCCTCTGAACATTCTGACTTGGAAATATATCTCCATTTTTCACTGTTGCTAGGTAAAAATCCCGGAATTCCCTCCGTAAGGACATTGTAGCTCAACCTACAGCATGTAGACTGCAGTGGTTCAAGAAGGCAGGTCAGCACCACCTTCTCAAGGGCAATTAGGGATGCTGGCTAACCAGAAATGCCCATGTCCCATGAATGAATAGAAAAAACAATTGCGTGTTGGGGAAATTGGAGAGCCAAAAGCTAGAAAGTTGAGATGAAAAATACAGCTGAAAGCAATGTTCCCTCTAAATGTTTTCATTGTACTTGGTTTCTTAGTATTAATGCATGGTACTTTTCAATTTTGTATACACTGCATCCACAGCATCTTACATAGGACCCTCTGAGTGTGCAGTTGCATGCATCCACAGCTGACTGGAAACACTGACAGTAATTTTAGGTTGGCCCGGTAATGGAGTTAGGGTTGTGGCTGCCAAAAGTGACAATGAAGCATTTGGAGATGCTACATGAATTTGAGATGATGGAAATGGACACTGGGTAATTTTAAGAGGCTGACAGTAAGAATGGGTAGAAGGACTTGTATGAAAGAGACCTTTTGTATGGACTGTGGGGATGGTGGAGGCAGTGAATTCAGAGGAGCAGTAATGAGTTTTTGAGGATGGGAAGGTGGAATTTGGAGTATAATTTAGTGAGATACATTTGTTGGGGCTTAAAGTGAGGGAAGAAACCATGGTTTTAAAGGGAGGAATGGTGACTTGTTCAACAGGGGATAGAGCCAATGGAGTAGGAGAAGTGAGACTAAAGTATAAGTTGGTGGTTAAAAGCCACACCAACACTGTAGTGATTTGGCAAGCAGTTTCTCAAAAGCCTTGTTTGGAGGGGAGGCTTCACTCAGGGGCAAGGTGTTGGCAGAATGTGGTAATGATTATTGGTCTAGTGACCAAGTCAAATGGTTCAAATGACTGACACAACAAAGACATTAGTAAGGTGAGTACCCTGCAGGATCCGGCAAAAAATACCAAGATAGGACATTTATATTGGATATTTGTTTGTTCTCATCTTTCAATGCCCTCATTGCTAAACTATTGTATTTCTGTACGATACGCCAATCATACAATTGATTCTACAGTTCATTCTACTAAACCTAGTTTTAAAACTTCCTGTCCTTTCCGTCCACTGGCAGCTCTGTGTTCAGATACTTAGGCTCCATGCTCTGCAATTCTGTCTCTGAGCTCTCAGCCTTTCCACATCCCTATGCTCCTTTAGGATCCTTGTTAAAATTCAGCTCTTTAACAATGCTTTAGCTCCTCCCCCTTAATTTTCTTTGGTTTGGTGGCAATTTTTTTTGTTATACCTTTTTGAAGCACTTTGCAATATAGTCCATTTTAGAAATTTCATATAAATGCTGAGTAATATTGTGGTAGTTCTTGATAGTTCTCATCTCTAATGTAGCAAGACACTTTCCTGATGACCTGGATTGTACAATGAATGAATACACTTTCCTGCTTTTGTAATCTGGTTTATATCTATGCTGACTATAAATTAAAATCCATACAGCAATAGGAGTGTTCTCAGTTTCAGATTAACAAACATATTTAAAAGTAGAGCACTTGTTAGAGAACTCCTTTCTGAATTGAATTTTTTTTCCCATTTTTCAGTTGTCTAACCAGACGCAGCCTCAAAGCACCACTGGCCATCGGAATATGGCACATCAGCGATCCTCTTTTGTATTTCCATGGCAACAAGAACAAACTCCAAGTCACCAAACCTCTCATTCACTAGAAACCCCAATGAAGAAGGGTATTGCCATGAATTTTCAATGGGACCAAGAAGAAACTCCCTTGACGCATTGTCCCAAATCACTGCAAAAGACTACACACTCAACAAGCTGGATTAATAACAGTGTGGACACCTCTAAGCAGGAGGACCAACTGAAATTACAAAATCAAGGTATTGTAGTGATCCAAAAGTAATTACTCATAACTAACCATTTTGAGAGAAATTGCTTTCATAAACAATTTTATAATTCTATAAAGCATGAGGATCACAAGTAGTGTGCAAACAAATATTATACCCATTTCACTAAATATACTTCTCAATTTGTCCATCTCACTTTGATCATTCTAATCTTTGATGCAGTGTTCTTCAATTTCTTACTTATAGTTAACATTCTTTATTCTAAGTAATGCACCCTGAATTCAACTTTTAGAACTGATCTCTGTACTGCATAAGAGTAAATCTTTTTACCTTTCACACAGTTAAGTATTCACTACATCCAAACTAGTATCAATTTGTACTATATCTTTGCATCCACTAAGATGTGGATTACTCAAATTCATTTTGTAGAAGACATTTATAACAGGGTTTAAATGAAGACTCCGAAAGATTGAAGAGGAGTTCATCCAATCCTAAGAATCCTTTATTTGATAAATAATATATATTTTCTGCAATTTAATCTTTACACCGATTATAAATCTATATCTTTCTGATTATCCCATGGCATTTTTAAAAATCATTAAATTAATTGCCCTGAATTAGAGTAAATCAACTAATTGAGCATATAAGAAATTCTTATGTTTTCTTTACAGGTTATAGTACGTTACCGTTTGTACTTTTTTCGTTTCCTGGTGTACTACATAGTAATGCAAAGTCAACATTTTTATGTTTGTGTTATTTATGTAGCATTGTCTTCTCTTGACTCAAATACACTAGGGCCTCATGATGATCCATAGTGACCACATCATCTTGTGTTGGGACTGCTATATACTCCTGTCATTCATCTTGACATGTTTTTCAACCTTTCTTCATCCTTATGCCAGCCACAACGTATTTGTTCAGAAATCCTAATTCTTTTTGAAATTAATATTAACATTGTGCCTTACTTGATTTGGTTAATGATTTTCAGCTTCTGGATGATGATTTAAATTTTCTGTTCCACAATTTGACAGTCATTTCGAACTGTTAGTGTTTTGCTATCAGTGCAAGAGTGGATGGTCCATATTTTTACAGAGAAAAACGGATTTCAATAACAATGAGAAAATTTCACTGGCTAAGTCCTTAAATTAGTCACGAAGCTGTCATATTATTGGCCAGTTTTAAATTTAACTATGTGGTCTTATCAATGTATGTTATGAATAAGGAGCAGGAGTAAGTCATTCAGCCCTCAAACCTGCTCCATTATTTAATTAGATCATGGCTGATTTGATTTTAACCATAAGTCGGAATATTGACCAACATCTGATTCCATTCCGCCCCCTTACTTGCAATAAGCTTATCTACTTATACCTTTAAAATACTGAAACGTCAATGTTTCATTACCTTTTCAGAGAGTAAGTTCCAAAAACACATGGGCCTTTGTGAAAATATTTTGCCTCATCTCTTTACATGCACAACCCCTAATTTTTAAACAACAATCCATAGTTCTAGATTCTGTCACATCCTCTCAACATCTATCCTGTCAAAATCCTTCAGGATCTCTTACTTCAATTAAGTCATCTCTTCCTCTTATAAACTCCAGAGGATACAGCCTAGCCTGTCCAAACCTTTCCTCACAAGACAAAAATATGTATTAGTTGAGTAAGGTTCCACTGAACTGCTTCCAACATACTTACATCCTATCTTAAATAAGGTGATCAATACTGCACACAATGCTCAGATGTTGTCTCATCAGTGCTCCATAACTGAAGCGTACCCTCCCTACTTTTCTATTCAATTCCACTCATGATAAATAACATTCCATTAGCTTCCCTAATTATTTGCTTTCTTCCACTTTAGCTTTCTGTGGTGTAAGCAGTAGGACACCCAGAGTCATCTGTATCTCAGAGCTCTGCAATCTGTCATCATTTTGATAATATGCTTTTTTTATACAAAATTGACGATTTTACATTTTCCCACATTATACTTCCATTTACCAAACAGTTGGCCACTTATTAAAATAAGGATGAAAGCATAACTGATGAGCCAGCAGTTTAAAAATCGCAATGTTGTCAATATTTTTATTTAAATTTCTAATTCCATATAAAACATGACGTCAAATTAGTAAATTCAACAATGGTTCATTTTATTGAATTACCTATACTTGTTTGAAAGGTGAAAAGTATTGACTGACAGAAATTTGTCATTTGTAGAACAATTACAAAATAATGACTTACACATCAGAACAACAAGCTAGAATAATAAATTGAATATAAATTTTGGATCTAATAGCCTGAGATATACTGCATTCTATTATTGTACACCCTACTGATGCCCCTGTGTTTTCTGAAGTGTTTTAGTACTAGCTGTAATATTGCTCTTGAATAAAATAGTTTTAAGTGTTGAAATGTTTCAAGCAGAATAAATGATTAATTGTTGGACTGCAGTTATACTTAATTTGTAGAGTTGATGAAAGGTGTGCACTTTTTGTTTTGAAGACCTGCAAACTAAAGTTTCTGATCTGGAATTTCGACTTAAAACTCAGGAGAAAGAAATCAAAAATCATCTGAATAAACTTCATGAAATCCAATTCCAGTTTGATAAAGCTAAAGTAGATCTTTCAGAGAAAGAACAAAAACTCAGTAAGTCCAGAGATGAATTGACCAAGGTAACTGCACAGTGTGAACAAGCCAGTACAAAGGTACAGTAAGATCCATTAATTCACTTTTAAGCTAATTTGTCATTTTAATTAGAATGATTATAATGTAGCTAATTCGTTTAATTTTATTCAGTTTTTAAAATCAATAACTATACATTATTCTTTCATGTACACTACTTGTTTGACATTGAATAATTTTCCATTTTTATGTTTATCTTATGAGAATGTTGCATTGAATGTACTACACTGAACAAGCATTTGATCCAGCTGGCCCATGGCAGCATTCATGCTCGCATGAATCTTGTCCCATCCTCCTCCTCCTAACTATATCAGGAAGTTTCATTCTTGTTACAAGATTATCTAGCTATCCCTCCAATGAATCAATTATATTTCCCTAAAATGCTCTTTGTAGTATTGTATTCCACATTCTTCCCATTCTGAGTAAAGAAGGATCTTAATTCCCTGTGGTATTTATTAGTGATTATCTTGTACTTCTGATCTCTAGTTTTCTACCTCTTCAGCATTAGAAACATTTTCTCTTTCTACCCGATCAAACCTTTTTATTATATTAATGATCTCTGTCAGGTCACTCCTCATCTGTTTTTATAGATTTATAAAGACCTACAACATGGAAACAGACCCTTTGGTCCAACTCGTCCATGCCATCCAGAAATCCCAACCCAATCTAGTCCCAACTGGCAGCACCTGGCCCATATCCCTCCAAACCCTTCCTATTCATATAACCATCCAGATGCTTTTTAAATGTTGAAATTGTACTAGCCTCCACCACTTCCTCTGGCAGCTCATTCCACATACGTACCACGCTCTGTATGAAAGAGTTGGGGTCTCTTAGGTCTCTTTTATTATCTTTCCCCTCTCAACCTAAACCTATGCCCTCTGGATATGTGTTGGCTCACCTTAGGGAAAATAATTTGTCTATTTATCCTATCCATGCCCTTCATCATTTTATAAATCTTTATAAGGTCACCCCTCAGCCTCTGACGCTCCAGGGAAAACAGCCCCAGCCTATTCAATCTCTCCCTATAGCTCAAATCCTCCAACCCTGGCAACATCCTTGTAAATCTTTTCTGAACCCTTTCAAGTTTCACAATATCTTTCCAATAGGAAGGAGACCAGAATTGCACACAATATTCCAACACTGGCCTAACCAATGTCCCGTACAGCCGCAACATGACCTTCCAACTCCTGTACTCACTCTTACCAATTCTGGTATTAACTTTTTAAACTTTTCTTTTTACACAATGATTCTACTGCTTTTGCATTTTTATAATAAGATTACCTGAACAGTATATAGCATTCCAAGTTTTCCCGAATTCAAGTTTAACTTCCCTGACTTTTCAGTTTTTTTCGCGAATTTTTTTCCCAGTGCTTGGTTGCTTTACCTCATGAACCTACTAAAGCTGATTTGCTTACTTTAGTGATTCCTGAGTGTATCCTGTTATAACCAGGTGAGAAGGGGAAGACTAGTTTTGCCCTTTTACCACTTGATGTTTGACTGCAACAAGCGGATGAATTCTTTAAAACTATGTCATTTCAGTATGCAGTTCATTTGTTTGAGACAATTACTCTCGAGTTAGAACAGCAAAATCAAAGTTTTTATTGCAAAAAGTATTAAATGTATAAATACATCATATTTCCCAACGTGTTTTTCTTAGTTTCATTTTGTCTTTATTCATCCATAGAATATTGTTACTGGTTAGTTTGTTGATTTTTAGTGGAATATATTTCTCCTGATTTTAAAAACTAGTAAAGTACTGTGGATGTTTGAAATTTGAAATCATATTAGAAAATGCTGGAAATATTTAGCATGTCAGCCAGCATCTGTGAAGAGAGAAATAATTAATTCAGGTATGGAATCTTTGTCTTTTTTCGTAGTGATTTATGGGATGTGGGCATCACTGGCTGGCCAGCATTTATTGCCTGTCCCTAGTTGCCTTTGAGAAGGTAGTGATGGGCTGACTACTTGAACTGGTGCATTCCGTGCGCTGTAGGTAGACCTCAATGCTGTTAGGGAGAGAATGCCAGGATTTATACCCAGTGGCAGTGAAGGAACAGCGATATGTTTACAAGTTAGGAGGGGAACCTGAAGGTAGTGGTGTTCTTATGTATATGCTGGGAGAAAGTGAGGTCTGCAGATGCTGGAGATCAGAGTCGAGAAGGTGTTGCTGGAAAGGCATCAAGAATCATTCCTGATGAAGGACTCCAGCCCAAAACGTCGTTTCTCCTGCTCCTTGGATGCTGCCTGATGTGCTAAGCTTTTCTAGCAACACACTCTCGACTCTGATATCCAGCATCTGCAGACTTCCCTTTCTCCTAGTTGATTTTAACCTGACCGTAAAGCCTCTTCCAAGGATGCCTACCTTTAAGAAGTTCTCCTCCTATCTCAACAAAGATCTCACTGAATCTCTCTCTCACTGTACTCCCCAAGCCCATTCCAGAGGAAGGGCTCCTGCCCGAAACGTCGATTCTCCTGCTCCTTGGATGCTGCCTGACCTGCTGTGCTTTTCCAGTAACACACGCTCGACTATGTATATACTGCCCTTGCCCGTCTAGATGAACGTGGTCATCGGTTTGGAAAGTGCTGTCTGAGGATCTTTGATGAATTTCTGCACTGCATCTTGCAGATGATACACACTGATGTTACTGAGCATTAGTGGTGGACGAAGTGGATGCTTATGGATGTAGTGCCAATCAAGTGGGCTGCTTTGTCCTAGATGGTGTCAAGCTTCTTGAGCGTTGTTGGAGCTACACTCATCCAGGCAAGTGGGGAGTATTACATCACATTCCTGTCTTGTGCCTTGTGGGTGAAGAACAGGCTTTTGGGAATCAGAAGATTAGTTACTTGCCGCAGTATTCCTAGCCTCTGGTCTGGTCTTGTAGCCATTGTGTTTATGTGATGAATCCATTTGAGTTTATGGTCAACGATTAATTCCCAGGCTATTGTTAGTATAGATTTTAGTGATGGTTACATCATTGAATGTCAGAAGGTGATGGTTGGATTGTCTCCTATTGATAATGGTCATAGCGTGGCATTTGTGTGGCGCAAATGTTACTTGCTACTTGTCTGCCCAAGCCTGCATATTGTCCAGATCTTGTTACATTTGAACATAGGCTGCAACAGTATCTGAGAAGTCACAAATGGTGCTGAGCATTGTGTAATCATCAGTGAACATCTCCATTCTGACCTTATGATGGAGGGAAGGTCATTGATGAAGAAGCTGTGGATGCTTGGGTTTAGGTCACTCCTAAGGAGGTCCTGCAGAGATGTCCTGGAGCTGAGAATCAGTACTCTAAGAGGTTATTAATCTAAACAAAAATCTTTGTTTCTCTCTGCACAGATGCTGTCTGACTGGCTGAGTGCTTTCAGCATTTTCTGTTGTTATTTCAGGTAGCTACTGAACTATTAATCAGTTTTAAACATTACTCTTTATTGTTTTATCTTTTTGTATTTGTTTTTAGTTTATCTTTTCAATTTTATTCCCATCTTACCAAGTTAGCTTTTCTCCTTCTTATCTGTCATGCTTATTTGCTTCAAAGTTAAAAATCACACAACACTAGGTTATAGTCTAACAGGTTCATTTGGAAGCACTGGCTTTCGGAGCGCTACTCCTTCATCAGGTGGTTGTGGAGAATAAGACTGTAAGACACAGAATTTATCGCAAAAGTTTACAGTGTGATGTAACTGAAGTTATATATTGAAAAAAGACCTGGATTGTTTGATAAGTCTCTCATCTTTTAGAATGACCATGTTGGTTTCAGTTCTTTCATATGAAAATCGCAAAACCTTTTTTAAAAAAAGTTACATTCTCAAGTGAACTTTAACAATTGATGTCATGTTTGCCCAGATAATGTATTGAAGGTGGGAGCTGCCCTGTGTGAGACTGTCTGTGCCACAACGGTCAGACTGATTCTAATCTAAAAAATGGATTTACAGAATCTTGCATGGATTCATGCAGTTTTTGAGCAAAGTAAAATGTAACTCTGCAAGTACAAATTCAGGGTGGGGGAGAGATATGGTGTTTTTCACCTGCATTACATGTTATTTATTTTTGCTAGCCCACCTCCACTCAGAAAGATTCCAGCCACCATCTTCAGCTAAGAACAGAGGATTTATTTAATCAAAAGGCAAAATATTCCATGTCCTGATTTGATCAAGATATAAGCTCTAACTGTGAGAACTTTTGCGAAATCAACTTGTCTATCTTTGTAGGTATAAGTAGCATAAAATCAAATAAGAAACCTCAATTTCACATTTTATGCATTATATTCCATAATCTAAACATTTCTTAAATTATTTGCTCTTGCTTGTATTGGTACTAGAATCCATTCCAGAATATAAAAGTCACATCCATATTTGTTTCTGATTTTGTTAGTGTCTGATGGTTGAACAAAAGCTGAAGCAGGTATCTGATGAATTGAGTTGTCACAGACAAAATGCTGAAAGTACACGACGCAACATGGAACAGAAGTTAAAAGATAAGGAAAAGGATTTCCAACAGGTGATAACAATGCTCTCAGCATTATTTGAAATCAACACCCGCTAAAGTAAAACTTTGCATTGTAGTTTGAAGACAAAACAGTTGATAGTATGTATGCAATTTCCATATACTATTGTATCTGATATGTGTGGCTTGGAGTTCACTCATGGGGATGAATTTCTTCAGGCTTTTCCACATCTACCAACCTGACTTGATTAATGATGCCAAAGTTAGGGTAGCCAAAGGCCTTTATTTGTGCTGTACATCTCTATCACTTTATTTATGTTTCTACATGTATCGCATCCTAAATATATGAATGGTTTGGATGCTACATGCATCAATTCGTGGGTTTGAATGCTGTAAAATCCAGTGCGCTACCTACTCCTAAGTTGTCTGATATTTTGTGAGGGACGGGAGAGAAGTGGCAGCTAGAACATACTTGGAGCTTTTGAGGTTTTTAAATGGGCAACTAATAGTCCACATCCTGCCTGTACCGCCATTTTACCTGCAATGGGATTGGTCCAGCACTATGCTCATCAGAGGCAATGCTGCTCCATCTCCAGATTATGTTTCTTCTTTTGCTTGGTCCATCTGACCGCTCATCATGGCCCTCCACCCTCTTTGCCAGCAACTGCTTTCCTGGCCCTAGTGAGAGCCTGGATTGACCTATCAATCCAAGCTCCTCTTCATTGTTTCTGCCTGTAGTCCCAGCAGTGGCCACTGTTGTTTTGTGATGCTGCTGGAACTACAGAGTTTAACACCCTTCCAGCTCTCTGAAGCAAGACTTACCCTCAAGATAGAGCAGAAGTCTTATGGTATAGCAATTAATGCTGATTCTGATCATCAATTGCTAAAGTACAGCCAACTGTATGGTGTGTGTGCTCATTGCTGACTTTCTAGCCGAATGGGGCAGGACTAGAATGATCCGTAAAAGTTAGCCATTACGCTGAGATCAAGGGTCAAAAAGGGCTCCATTAGCACCTATTTTTGTGGATCTCCTCAATTGTCAAGATCATGTTTACATACAGGCTTAGTTTGAATAGAAAGTGCACTGGACCGTGCAATTACAAAGGTGTGTGTACAGGCAAACTAAAAACAACTGGGAGCACATAAAACAGGCAAATTTGTAACATCCATCATTGTGTAATGATGCTTTGACATTAGTGCCATTTTTTAGTTCCACACTGCAGTGTGTGTGCTTCCTTAGCATCATATGTCCCTTCATACCATTGAATTTACAAAATCTTCTCTTGTAAACCCACCCCACCCAAATGTTATCCAAAGGGATCAGCAACCAGTTGATAATTAGTTGCTGGATCTTTTGTTCTGGATGGTCCTGAAGAAGGGCTACACCCAAAATGTTGACTTCTCCACCTCCTGATGCTGCCTGACTTGCAGTGTTCTTCCAGCCTCCTGCATGTCTACCTTTGATTCCAGCATCTGCAACTTTTTTGTCTCTAACAAAGGATGAATTCTTCTCGCTGCTAATGCAATGTCTGAGTTTTGGCTGCTTTTCCGTAATTGTTTAAAACTTCAATACTTTAGAGTGGTGTGTCAAGAACTGAAGTATATCTTGACTTAATCACTAATACACAAAATTCGAGGCATGAATAACCTAATGGAGCTTCATCTGGCATTGAGCATGACTGGAGAGTGGACAGAGCAGGACGAGTTTCTAGAATTGAGAGGAAGTGGGGAAACAATGGTTCTCAGCAATGTATCTTCTCAAAGTGGCCATCATTATTTCCTCATTGCAGAACAAAACATGCAGGTGGGTGCTGCTTCTCTTCACTCTCAGACCGCTCCATTAATTCCCATTGCTTTTTGGTTTGTGCTATTTTCTCCCTCAAGCAAAAAGGATATATCCAGACGTTTCATTACCTGGCTAGGTAACGTCATCAGTGGCGACCTCCAAGTAAAGCGAAGCTGTTGTCTCCTGCTTTCTATTTATATCTTTCTCCTGGATGGGGTTCCTGGGATTTGTGGTGATGTCATTTCAAGTTCATTTTCTGAGGGTTGATAGATGACCTCTAGATCTATATGCTTGTTTATGGCGTTGTGGTTGGAGTGCCAGGCCTCTAGGAATTCTCTGGCATGTCTTTGCTTAGCCTGTCCCAGGATAGATGTGTTGTCCCAGTCGAAATGGTGGGTTTTTTCATCCGTGTGTAGGGCTACGAGGGAGAGGGGGTTGTGTCTTTTTGTGGCTAGCTGGTGTTCATGTATCCTGGTGGCTAACTTTCTTCCTGTTTGTCCTATGTAGTGTTTGTGACATTCCTTGCATGGAATTTTATAGATGACGTTGGTTTTGTCCTTGGGTTGTACTGGGTTTTTTAAGTTTGTTAGTTTTTGTTTGAGAGTCTTGGTGAGTTTGTGTGCTACTCGGATTCTGAGGGGTCTCAGTAGTCTGGCTGTCATTTCTGAAACTTCTTTGATATATGGTAAGGTGGTTAGGGTTTCTGGCTGTGTTTTGTCTGCTTGTTGTGGTTTGTTCTTGAGGAATCTGCGCACTGTGTTTTTGAGTATCCGTTCTTCTTGAATACGTCGTATAGGTGGTTCTCCTCTGTTTTTCGAAGTTCGTCTGTGCTGCAGTGTGTGGTGGCTCGTTGGAATAGTGTTCTGATACAGCTTCGTTTGTGTGTGTTGGGGTGGTTGCTGGTGTAGTTGAGTATTTGGTCAGTGTTTGTCAGTTTTCTGTATATGCAGGTTTGTAATTCTCCCTTGTCCTTTCTTTCTACGGTGACATCCAGAAATGCGAGTTTGTTGTCAGTTTCTTCCTCCTTGGTGAACTTTATGCCTGTGAGGGTGTTGTTGATGATGTTAAATGTCTCTTCTATCTTGTTTCGTTTTGTGATGGCAAAGGTGTCATCTACGTAGCGAACCCAGATTTTTGGTTTGATGATTGGTAGGGCTGTTTGTTCTAACCTTTGCATTACCGCTTTTGCTATGAATCCTGATAGCGGAGATCCCATGGCTGTGCCGTTGGTTTGTTTGTAGACTATGTTGTTGAAAGTGAAGTGGGTGGTGAGGCACAGGTCCACTAGCTTCATGATGTTTTCGTTGGTAATGTGATTGATGGTGGTTGGTCTGTGTGTGATGGTCTGTTCTAAAAGTGTGGCGAGTTTTTCCTTTGCTAGGTCGATGTTGATGGAGGTGAATAGTGCTGTTACGTCGAATGAGATCATTGCTTCGTCTTCCTCTATTTTGGTGTTTTTTAGGAATTCGTGGGTGGAGTGGATGGAGTGCTGTGACTCTTCTACTAGGTATTTCAGTCTTGCGTGTAGTTCTTTGGCCAGTCTGTAAGTAGGTGTTCCGGATAGTGACACTATAGGTCTGGGGGAGGGGTTCCTGGTTTATGGATTTTGGGTAGTCTGTAGAATCGTGGGGTGTTGGTCCTGTCGGGTTTCATTTTCTGGAATTTCGTCTTGTTTAATTGTCCGGAATTGTCTAATTTTCTTAGGAGATATGTAATTTTGTTTCCTAATTATGGGGTTGAGTCTAGCGCCACCCTTTGGTAGGTCTTGGTGTCTACGAGTAGTGCATTGGCTTTCTCGATGTAGTCCCTTCTGTTCTGGATGATTTGGAGATGCCGGTGTTGGACTGGGGTGTTCAAAGTTAAAAATCACCTAACACCAGGTTATAGTCCAACAGGTTTATTTGGTTTGGAGATACCAGTGTTGGACTGGGGTGTACAAAGTTAAAAATCACACAACACCAGGTTATAGTCCAACAGGTTTAATTGGAAGCACACTAGCTTTCGGAGCGACAATCACCTGATGAAGGAGCGTCGCTCCGAAAGCTAGTGTGCTTCCAATTAAACCTGTTGGACTATAACCTGGTGTTGTGTGATTTTTAACTCTGTTCAGGATGACTGTGAGCCGACCTTTGTCTGCAGGTAATATAACAATGTTTTTGTCTTTTTTGAGGTTTTCTAGGGCTTTCTTTTCTTGTGTGTTCAGTTTGTTTCCTTCCCTTTTTCGGCTCAGAGTAGGTGTAACTGTCTGTCTGATAGGTTGTTGTGTTTCTTCCATGAGATTGTTGTCCTTCAATGTGGTTTCTAATGCCGCTAGGAAATCCTTCTTGTCAGCGTCTCGGTAATTGAAATTTAATCCTTTGACTAGTATACCGCTTCTTCTGTGTCTGATAGGGTCCGGTCTGATACCTTCTTTATCCATGCCCCTGTGTTATCGGTTTTGTCCTTTTTTGTGAGCTTGTCAAGTTTTTTCTTCAGGTCCCGATTTTTCTTTATCTGTGTTTGTCGTTGTTTGGTGTTTATGGCTCATTCTACCGCATCTGTCCATTCTTGAGTTGTTGCTTGTTTGAATAACGGTTTTTGGCACGCAATTTCCCGGTTGTATTTTCGGAGTCTGTGGTGGGCGTCATTGATTAGTTCTCGGAGCATTCTGTGGCCGTTTTGTTCTGTTAAATTTCTGGCTTGAGGTGTTTTTATCGGCGGTTTATATTGGAAACATTTTGGCAGTACCTGTTTTCTTAAACATTCATGCAGGAAGTACAGTTGTTCGCAGGTAGAACTCTCTCGGATTCCTTTCCCATCTTCGGGCCAGTTGTAGCGTGTTGCGCCCATAGGTTTTTGCAAGGTTTGTGAAGGTTTGTAGCTCAGGTTGAGATTTAGGGTGTAGGTTTGCTCGCTGAGCTGTAGGTTTGATATCCACCTATACGACGTATTCAAGAAGAATGGATACTCAAAAAACACAGTGCGCAGATTCCTCAAGAACAAACCACAACAAGCAGACAAAACACAGCCAGAAACCCTAACCACCTTACCATATATCAAAGAAGTTTCAGAAATGACAGCCAGACTACTGAGACCCCTCAGAATCCTAGTAGCACACAAACTCACCAAGACTCTCAAACAAAAACTAACAAACTTAAAAAACCCAGTACAACCCAAGGACAAAACCAACGTCATCTATAAAATTTCATGCAAGGAATGTCACAAACACTACATAGGACAAACAGGAAGAAAGTTAGCCACCAGGATACATGAACACCAGCTAGCCACAAAAAGACACAACCCCCTCTCCCTCATAGCCCTACACACGGATGAAAAAAACCACCATTTCGACTGGGACAACACATCTATCCTGGGACAGGCTAAGCAAAGACATGCCAGAGAATTCCTAGAGGCCTGGCACTCCAACCACAACGCAATAAACAAGCACATAGATCTAGATGCCATCTATCAACCCCTCAGAAAATGAACAGGGAATGACATCACCACAAATCCCAGGAACCCCATCCAGGAGCAAGATATAAACAAAATAGAAAGCAGGAGACAACAGCTTCGCTTCACTTGGAGGTCGCCACTGATGATGTTACCTAGCCAGATAATGAAACGTCTGGATATCAAACCTACAGCTCAGTGAGCAAACCTACACCCTAAACCTCAACCTGAGCTACAAACCTTCACAAATCTTGCAAAAAAGAATATGTATTATTCAGTGACCTGTAATATGTTTGGGTGATTGTTATGGTTTAAAAATAGACATGACCTTCTCAAGGGTGGTGGCCAACAGACAACAAATTTTGGCTTTGTCCTTGATAAGATGGTGGTGAGCTGCCTTCTTGAAATTCTGCTTTCCATATGATGTAGGCACTATAAGCTTCCAGATTTTGTCCCAGTGACAGTAAAGGACTGGGCCAAGTTAGGGTGGTATGTGCCTTGGAAAGAAACTTTCAGATAGTGGTGTTCCCATGTAACTCTAGGCAATCCAGATCAGAGATTTGGAATGTGCTGTTGAAGGAGTCTTTTTGAATTAGTTCAGCGCATCTTGGAGATGCTACACTTTGCTGCTAGTTTATGTCAGTGGTGGAGGGAATGAATGTTGAAGGTCCTAAATGGAGTGCCAGTCAAGCAGGTTGTTTTCTCCTCGGTGTTGCTGACCTTCAAAGGTGTGGTTGGAGCTGCACTTAATCAGGCAAGTGGAGATCATTCAGTGAAACTCCTGACTCATGCCTCGGCAGGGTTTGAAGAGAGTCAGGAAGTTCATTATTCATTGCTTAATTTTCAGTCTCTGATCTGCTCTTGTAGCTGTAATATCAATCTGACAGATCCAGTGTAGTTTCTGATCAATGGTAACCGCAAGATATGTTAATGCCATTGAATGTTAAGGAGAGATGGTTATATTCTCTCATGTTGGAGATGGTCAATGCCTTGCACTTTTGCAGCATGAATATTAAGAGTCCAAGCCTGGATGTTGTCCAGTTTTCCTGCAGTTTGACGTGGGCTACTTCAGTATCTGAACATTGTGCTATCATCAACAAGCATGCCCACCTCTGATCTTATGGTGGATGGAAAATGATTAATGAGGCAACTGAAAATCATTGGGTCTGACAGTCTTGGGATGCAATGATAGTGCCCCTACCTCTAAGCCAGGAGACCCAGGTTCAAATCCCATCTGCTCCAGAGGTGTGTAACAATATTTCCAAAGAGTTTGAATAGAAAGTATCTAACTTAAGAAGTACATTGGGCTCTTGTAGCACAGTGGCAGTGTCTCTACCTTTAGGCTGGAACATCTGTTCAAGTCTCACTACCAACTGCTTCAGTGATATTTTGCGCTTGAGATAATTGACCTCCAACAACCACAACACTCTTCCTTTGTACTAGATATGATTTCAATGAATGAAGAGATTTCACCCTAATTCCCAAAGTTCCAGCTTTGCCAGGGCTCCTTTATACATATGTGTATACTTAATCTCTAAATTTTATATCTTTCAAAGGAGCTTTCTCATCAACAACACTCCCTGCAGAGCCTGGATCAACAATTCAGCCAAATGAAAAATAAGCTGAACCAGGAGTTACAGCAAGCCAAAAATGATTATAGTGCTCTACAGTTGGAGAGTGATAAAGTATGTAATTTTGGACTCAACTCATGTATCTAATGTGTACAACTTGCAGTGTTGAACTATCTGAATGAATGCACTTAATGACAAATTTAGACTCGTTTGCTCAATTTTTTAAGCAGTAACTCTAACAATGTCTGGATATTGAATTCCTCTGTTATGCTTCAAAAGCAATGTGAGCTATGATTCAAACTATATGCAAATTTCTCATTTTGGTGCACAAGGTGTTTGAGAACTAGGATTTACAGTCCATTCATTATAATGTCCATTCGATAAGGTTTAATTACTTTCAAATTAGGAAAACTGATCTTATCAAATATTTTCATTTTACTTAAGGATAAAAAGTGATTGAAAGGTTTTTACATTTGAAATTTTAATTACAGGTAACAGCACACAAACAAAAACTAGAAAGAGAACTGGATGAAATCAAGCAACAATTATCTCTGTCTAACCAAATGCTAAAGGAAAATCAGACAAAGGAAAATGACTTGAAAAAAAAACTCGAAGTAAGATTTATTAAGGAATTCAAACTTTTTTGAAAGAATGAACAATTCTGCTTGGCATTTTAGTTTATTAAATGAGTGTGCACTTCCCTTTTCTCAATGAATGTTCTTACACTGTTTTGTATATAGAAGCGAGACAGCATTCAAAGAATGAGGCAGACTATATCATTGATATTCAATATACCTGTCATATCAACGGTAACTTGCTATTAAACAGAGTCTTGGGGCAGAAAACACTCTAGGTATATCACTGAGACTTGAGGAAAAATTACTCTGAACCAAAAGGACTTTAGAAAGTATAATGCTTAAAGGATGGCAGCCTCAACTGGATTTGAAATTTTAACTGTATTTTCTCTCCACAGATGCTGCCAGACCTGCTGAGATTCTCCAGTCGTCTCATTTTTTGTGTCAGATTTCTAGCATTTGCTTTCTTATAGTTTTACCTCAATGCCTAGGCAGCTACAGGGGTAGGCAGAAAAGGAGAGATACTGCACAAGAGACTAAGTCAGGAACAGAGCATTTGGTTGTGCAAGTGGGGGAGTTGTCAGGCTTGGAGGTTGTGAAGAAATGAAGAGATAATTCTATATAAGGTTAACATTTAAAATTTTGAGTAACGATAGGGCGAGAGAACTAATGTAAGGTATGGAGGGCCGGGGTAATTGATGCAAAATGCTGCATTTTGGATGAGCCAAAACTTCAAAGTGAAGAATAGGTATCTTATAAGAGTAGAGTCATAGATCATATAGCATGGATACAGATCCTTTAGTCCAACCAGTCCACACTGACCATGTTCCCAAAAAAACTAGTCCCACCTGCCTGCTCTTGGCCCATATCTCACCAAACCTTTATTATTCATGAACTTATTCAAATGTCTTTTAAATGTTGTAACTGTACATACATTCAGCACATTCTCTGGCAGTTTCGCACACTCATTACTCTGTCTAAAAAAAAAATTGTTGCTTATGTCATTTTTAAATCTTTCTCCTCTCACCTTAAAAATATGCCTCCTAGTTTTGATCTCCCCACCCTATCATTGACCTTATCTGGGCACCTGATGATTTCATAGAAACTGGGTGCAGGAGTAGGCCATTTGGCCTTTGAGCCTAAACTAGCATTCAATATGATCATGCAATTTCAGTATCACATTCCTACTTTTCCCCATACTCCTTGAACCCTTTAGGAACACATCCAGCTCCCTCTTAAATATATCTAACAAATTGGCCCCAACAGATTTCTGTGGTAGAGAATTCTATTGGTTCACAACTCTGTGAATGAAGAAATTCTTCCTCATCTCCATCCTGAATGGCTTACTCTATTCTTAAACTGTGACCCGTGGTTCTGAACTTCCCCAACATCAGGAACATTCTCCCTGCATCTAACCTGTCCAGTCCCATCAGGATTTAATATATTTCTATCAGATCCCCTCTCATTCTTCTACATTCCAACAAATACAAGGCCTGTTGATCTAATCTTTCTTCATATTTCAATCCTGCCATCCTGGGAATCAGTCTGATGAAGCTTCACTGGACTTCCTCAATAGCAAGAATGTCTTTCCTAAGAATAGAAGATCAAACCTGCACACAATTCCCAATGTGTGGCCTCAATCCTGTATAACTGCAGCAAGACATCCCTACTGCTATATCCAAATCCTCTTGCTATGAAGGCCACCATGCTATTAGCCTTTCTCTCTGCCTACTGCATTTGCAAGCCAACCTTCAGCGACTGTTGCACCGTGACAACCAAGACTTCTTGCATCTTGCCTTTCTCTAAACCCCACCATTCAAGTAATCTGCTTTCCGATTTTTCTGACTGAAATAGCTAACCTCACATTTATCCACATTATATAACTACTTGCCCACTCAGCCAGCGTGTCCAAGTCACCCTGCAGCCTCTTAACATCCTCCTTAAGCATACACTGCCACTTAGCTTAGTGTCATCTGCAAATTTGGAGATATTGAATTCAATTCCTTCGTCCAAATCATTCAAGTATATTGTGAAGAGCTAGGGTCCTAGACCGAACCCTGCAATATTCCATTCGTCACTGACTGCCACTCTAACTCTCTGCTTCCTGTCTGCCAACCAGTTCATTATCCATGTCCAAACGTTACCTCAGATGCTATGACCATTCATTTTTCTGACTGACCTCTTGTGTGGAACCTTGTCAAAAACATTTCGAAAGTCTGGATACTCAAAACTTACTGATTTACCCATGTCCACTCTACTGGTCACATCCTCAAAAATGATTTATCAAGCATGATTTCCCTTTAGTGAATCCATGCTCATTTGGAGCTTTTCTGTCACCAAATGCTCAGTTATTACATCCTTCATAATTGACTCCAGAATTTTCCCCACCATTGATATCAGGCTAACCAGCCAATAATTCCCTGTTTTCTCTCTTCCTCCTTTTTTAAAATGTGGGGTTACATTAGCTACCCTCTAGTCCATTGGAACTCTTCCAGAGTCTATAGAATGCTGGAAAATGGTCACCAATGTGTCTGCTATTTCTAGGTTCACTTCCTTAAGTACTCTAGGATGGAGAGCATCAGGCTTTGGGGACTTATCAGGTTTTAATCCCTTCAGTTTCCCCAAAGCATTTCCTGACTAATAAGGATTTCTTTAAGTTCCTCCTTCATACTTGATTTTCTGTCCCCTAGCATTTCTAAAATGTTATTTGTCTCCTCCTTCGTGAAGACAGATCCAAAGTATTTGTTCAACTGGTATGCCATCTCTTTGTTGTCTATTATGAATTCACCTGTTTCTAACAGATTTGCCAGTCTTTTTCACTTAACGTATCTTTCAAAGCTTTTGTAGTCAGTTTTTATGTCTTCTGCGAGCTTACTTTCATATTCTATTGTTCCTCTTCCAAATTAACCCCTTTATCCTCCTCTGCTGAATTTTAAATTTCTCCCAGTCCTCTGATTTGCTCCTTACTCTAGCTTTAACACTATATCCCTGATTTCCCTTATTAGCCATGGTCGAGCTATCTTGCCAGTTTTACTCTTACGCCAGACAGGGATGTACATTTGTTGAAGTTCATCCATGTGTTCTTTAAATGTCTGATATTGCCTATCCACAGTGTCAACCCTTTAAGTATCCTTGGCTAGCTTATCCTAGCCAATGCATGCGTCATAGCATCAAAGTTAGGACCCTAATCTCAGCTTTAATTGTGTCTCTCTTGATCTTACTGAAGAATTCTACCTTATTATGGTCAGTATTCCCCAAAGGATCTTGCACCACAATGTTGCTAATTAATCCTCTCATTGTACAATAACCTTAACAAACCTCAAAAAGGTCACCGAAGAGCATTAGAGTGTTTGAGTTTAGAAATGACCTATTGGTGGTGGTTTGAGTGGCAAATGAATTAGGCATGGTAGAAGCTAGAGGTCTTACTTTTTTTACTTTTATTTCCTTTGGGAGAAACTGAATAGTAACAGTTATCAGTGACCATATTCTTTTACACACTTCACATTTTTAAATTTAGCTATTTATTCACATTATCAATTTAAGTAGAATCAAATTTTGCAAACAATTTTCTAATTACAGAGTATTCAGGAAGAAAGAAACTGCCTGAGCAACAAGCTTAATCAGAATTCTACACAAATTCACCAACTGGAAGATGAATTAAAGAAGACCAAACAGGATTTTAATCGCTCTTGGAATTTTGGGGAAGAGATGAAAAGTAAACTCTTTAACCAATATCTTTATAGAATATGCAAATATTAGCAAAACTGGTTAACTGCTATAATTTCATATAATTGAACCAATTTTTAAAAACAGTTCCTTTAAAATCTGGTGTGTTGTAGGGGATAGATATCACTGGTTTAGCAATCTAAGAAGAAGTGTGCCAAATGAAAATGTGGTAAATGAAAATTATGTTCCCATATGTAAGCAAATAATAAGGGTGGACTACGCTCCTGATCTATAATTTTTACATGAAAAGCCAACTGAGTGCCTTGAACCTGGTTGGCCTCATAATCCTTCTGTCTTTAAGAAGAGTTGGTGAAAAGACAAAGCAGGTAAGGTAATAAAACTTGAGATCAACATATTAGTGAGAACAGATCTTAAATTTGAAGAGCCAGATATAGACTCAATTTAAATGAAGTAAAGAAACAGCAAAAAGGCAGCAAAAGCAGTTAAAGGCTACAAACCAGAAATGACAATGTAGGGCATGGTGTAAGTCAGTTTAAGTGGCGAGGCTGTTGCCGGGCATTGCCACCGGCCTTGAATCAATCTGCCTACTGATCTCTGGCATTGGTTTCTCCTTTTACCAGATTAAATCTGGAGTTGCAATAGTGATATGAGCAAGCAGATAGGCAAACATTCAGGTTGAAGTATTCACCTTTTCCAAACTGGGAATTAAAAAGCAATAGAACTACTTCACTTTTAATTCAAATTTTTGTAAAGGGAAATGAATGCATGACTGTATTGGATAGTGACTAAAATGGATGTGACCAAAATTCTTAGAAAAGCACAAATTTTAAATAATTAGTTTTTAATCAGAGTCGAGAAATTTGGCATTCCCTAAACATAAGTTTAATTTCTCCAGATCACTGGGGATGATTAGCAATAATTATGAAGCTAGTATGACATTAAAAACCTGGTTACACATTGTTTAAGAAGGTTTAACATTTTTCATGGGTTTTTACAGCAAAACTAATTGTGTTAAGTATGGAAATTCCTATTATGATTGCATGGGGTTTAGAGGTCCTTTGGAACCTCTCCACTGCAGCCTATGGGCAAGCGTAGCATCATCGACAATAACAGTCTTTCTCGTGCCTTATTATGCAATTTTACTTTATTCATTCGTGGGATCTGGGCATCACTGGCGAGCCAGCATTTATTGCCAATCCCTCGTTGCCCTGAAGAAGGTGATGGTGACCTGCCTTCTTGAACTGCTGCAGTACATGTGCTGCAGGTTGACCCACCATGCTTTTCGGGACATAATTCCAGGATTTTGTCCCAGGCACAATGGCAATATATATCCAAGTTAGGATGGCATCTCTCTGCTGCCCTGTCTTTCTAGATGGAAGTGGTCATGGATTTGTAAGGTGGTATTCTAAGAATCTTTGGTGAATTTCTGCAGTGAATCTTATAGATAATATACACAGCCGCCATTGAGCATTGGTGGTGATGGTAGTGGATACTTGAAGAAGTCATGCATTGTCCTGGGTGGTGTCAAGCTTCTTGAATGTTGTTGGACTGCATCATGCTTCTGACTTGTGCCTTGTAGAGGGTGGACAGGCTTTAGGGAGTCAGGAGGTGAGTTACTTACCACATTATTCCTAGTGTCTCTTGGTATGATTCCATGGGTATGACTATGTCATGCTGTTGGTTAACTGGTCTGTGAGACAGCGCTCTCATTTATGGCACTCGCTGCCTGATGTTGGTAAGGAGGACTTTGCAGGGTCGATAGGGCTGTTTCTTCCCTTGTCTTTCCTGATGCCACGTGGTCCACTTAGTTTCATTTTTTTTGTTGAGACTTGCAGTCATTGATACAACTGAGTGGTTTGCTCAGCCATTTCAAATGGCAATTGAGAGTCAACCACATTTCCGTGGCTCTGGAATCCAATGTTGGCCATACCTGGTAAGAATTGCCGATTGATAGTAGTGAGCCAGATTGATTTTTCTGACAATCAACGATCATCGGTAGATTCTTAATTCCAGATTTTTAAAAATTGCATTCAAATTCCACCATCTGCTGCAGTGGGATTTTAACTTGGGTCCCCAAAACATTACCTGGGTTTCTGGATTAATACCAGTAATAGTTATGGATGATTTCCCAATCAGTTCAATAAAATATTATTCCAATATCAACTTTAGAATAATACTCAGAACAAGACTTATGGAATTAAGAAAATAATAGTTTTAGGGTTGGTTACAACATAATTATGCGAATTATTTATAAAGAAATAGGAGTAGGAAATTTTGGCCTCATGAGCCTGTTTCCCTCTTCAATATGATCATGATTGATTTGATTATGGCCTCAACATCCATTTTATTCTCTGCTCCCCATATTACTTGATTGCCTTGTAAGTCAAAACTTTAACAAAATCAGCGTGGAATATCTGTAGCGTCAAGGGATTCCAGTGCTTTCTTGATGTAGAAAATTTCAAATGTCTATGATATTTCCAAATCTCATTTGGCTGCTCACCATCACATTCTCAGTGGCAACTAGGCATGGGTTCGCCCAGCCGACAATGCCTACATTCCATGAATGAATAAATGAATATGTTGAAAGAAAAATACTAAAAACATTGGAGAAACTCAGCAGAGCTAGCAGCATCTGTCGAGAGAAAAGAAACAACTAATGTTTCTAGTCCTGTGTCCATCCCCTCCCTGTCAGTTTTATTTAAATGACTAAACTTTTCCCAACGTGCTCTGTATAAATGGTTCTCAACATGACTCATAAGCTGAGGCATGGTGAGGGTGGGAATAGTTAAACATCAACATGAGGTTCCCTTGCCCTTTTTTGACCTTATGCAGTAAAACGTTATTGTGTCAGAAGAAAATATTAGATATTTACCAAGAAATTATTTTCCAACTCGATTCTACGAGGCTGTCCACAGCCAAGCTGTTTGAGGAGAGCTACAATACTGGTATTGACTGGGGCTAATCTGCATGGTCATGTGCGGGGAAAATCGTGTCTCATAAACTTGATTAAATTCTTTAGTGAAGTAACCAAAAAGATTGAGGGCAGAGCAGAGGACGTTATTTACTTAGATTTTAGTAAAGCATTTGATAAGGTTTTGCATGGTAGATTAATTAGTAAATTTGGATCATACACGATTCAGTGTGAGCTTGCCAATTATTACAAAACTGGCTTTGTAGTAGGAGTCAAAGGATGGTTGTCGAGGATTAATTTTTTTGGACTGGAGGCCAGTGACCAGGGGTGTTCCACAGGGATTGATATTGGGTCCACTTTTGTTTGTCATTTATATAAATCACTTGGAGGAGAATAAAGGAGGCATGATAAGTAAATTTTCAGATGACACCAAAATTGGTGGTATAATGGACAGTGAAGAAAGTTGTCTAAGACTATAAAGAGATCTTGATCGATTGGGTCACTGGACTGAAGAGTACAGACGGAGTTTAATTTGGATAAATATGAGATGTTGCACTTTGATAATAAAAAAGATAGGCCCTGGGTAGTGTTGTAGAACAGAGAGGCCTAGGGGTTCAGGTACACAATTCTTTGAAATTTGTGTCACAGGTAGACAGAGTGGTTAAGAAGACATTTAGCACACTTGCCTTCATTGTTCAGACCTTTGAATATAGGAAGTGGGATGTCATGTTGAGGTTAGACGGGATGTAGGTGAGGCCTCTTTTGGAGTATTGTGTGCAATTCTGGTCACTCTGTTAGAGGAAAGAGATTATTAAACTAGAGAGGGTTCAGAAAAGATTTACTAGGATGTTGCTGGATATAGAGGGTTTGAGATATAAGAATAGACTGGAAAGACTGGGACTTTTTCACTGGAGCGTGGGAGATTGAGGGGTGACCTTACTGAGGTTTGTGAAATCATGAGGGGCATAGATAAGGTGAATGACTAGGGTTGTTTACCTAGTGTGGGAGAGTTCAAAACAATTGGGCATATTTTTAACATGAGAGGAGCAATATTTAAAAAAGACATGAGGGGCAAAGTTTTGCACAGAATGGTTCGTGTATGGAATGAACTGCCAGAGAAAGTGTGGATGCAGGTACAGTTACAACATGTAAAAGACGTTTGGATAAGTTCATGAATAGGAAAGGAGGGATATGGACCAAGCGCAGGCAGATGGGGCTCGTTTAGTTTGGTAACATGGTTGGTGTGGACTAGTTGGACTTAAGCGTCTGTTTCCATGATAAGAAATTCAGCCTTGTATCCATCTCAATACAAAAGTCCTTCTTCTGAAATTACTCCCCGTTTAAATTCCCTTACAACGGAAATGTCCTCTCCGTTTCCACACTTGTTAAGCTCCTTCAGAATTTAATAGGTCACCTCATTCTTATAAACTCCAAAAACCATGGACCTAACATGCTCAACTTTTCCATATAACATGATCACTTCATTCTATGTATCAACCTAACAAGTTCTGAATTGTCTCAATGTAAGTTTATTTCTCCTTAAATGCAGGGTGCATACTGGGTTTGATCTCACAATAGTTATGACAACACTTGCCTTCTTTTATACTTCAGTTCCTTTTTCAGTAAAGATCAATATTCTTTTTGTATATCTAATTTGTATTGTACCTGGCTTCATATTTCACTGTCTTATAATCTTAATAGTCTCCTCCTATGATGAAGAGAGAATTTAATTGGGCAAGAGGGAGGTTAAGATTGCAGGTACTTTCCACTCTGGAAACTTGCAAAGCAATCTCCATCAGAGCTCTGCAGACTACAGTAGTTGCTGTTGCCCTCAGGCATTTAATGTGGATGCTTTTCTGGAAAGAGGTGACATGGTGCTGTCCCGCCAATGGGCAAGATTCCCATCAACCCCTCCTACTTCCTGATGTTCTTGCCACTTTTCCATTTGTCTTCGTATTGTCAGTAAATTTAGATTCTGGATATTTATCTTCGAAATGTCCTGTTTTACCATTTATCTAAACTATATTTTCTAATGGTTGGCCAATCCTCGATCCATAGTAATAGATTGCCCCCGCAACACTGAGTTCTTCTTATCAATGTATGCTTTTCATTCAAATTGATAACATCCTTAACTTTCTTATTTAGCTATGAATGGTTTGCCCTTCTCAGATGTTGATTTCTCAGTGAAATACATCTTTGTTGGGAGTAATGAACTGACCTCTTGAAATGCCTACCATTACTTAATCATCTTAAATCTAAACCTATTTTTCCTCATCTACATACACAATCCATCTTTTATACTATGGTGTAATTCATTTATTTAAGTTTCAGCCATGAGTTTCAGACCTAAATTTCTCATCTGAAACTGAACATAAAATTCTATTATAATAGGATCACTCTTGCTCTGAGGAGCCTTTATAAGAATATAAAAATTAGAAGCCCTGTCCACCGAATAATACAATCACAGCTGATCTCATCTTGGCCTAAATTCCACTTTCTTGCCCGCTGTCCATAACCCTTCAATTCTTTACTGATTACCGTTTATCTCCTCCTTAAATTTACTCAATGTCCCAGCATCCTCTATACTCTTGGGCAATGAATTCCACAACATCACTGCCCTTTGAAAGAAGTAATTTTTCCTCCTCTCTTTTAATTTTGCTCCCCATATATACTGAAACAATGATCTCTCATTCTAGATTGCCCCATGTAAGGAAACATCTTATCTATGTTTACTTTATCAATACTGTTTAACATCTTGTGTATCTCAATTAGATCTCTTCTTATTCTTTTAAACTCCAAAGAATACACCTAAACTGCTCAATCTTTCTTCTTAAGAATCCCTCATCTGTGGAATCAATCTGGTGAACTTCCTCTGAACTGCCTCTAGTACAGCTATGTCTCTTCTCAAGGAGACCAAAATTGTATGCAAATCTCAAGGTGCGGTTTCACTAATTCCATATACAGTTGCAGCAATACTTCTCTACTCTTATATTTTCCTTTAGCAATAAATGCTAAAATTCCATTTACCTTGTTTATTACCTGCTGTACCTGCAGGTGATTTTCTGTGATTTATGCATGTGGGCACCCAGATCCCTCTGCACTGAAGCACTCTGATCTTTGTCTCCACTTGGATAATAAGTTGTTTTTCTATTCCTCTGATCAAAATGATCACACACATCCATATTAAACCTATCTGCCAAATTTTGGTCCCTATACCTAACCTATCCATATTCATTTGTAAATTTCTTAATTGCAATCTAATTTCCCACTAATTTTTAGTGTTATCTGCAATTTTTTTCTACAATACTTTGTATCCCTGAATTCTAGTCATGAATGTAGATTGTAAGTAGTTGGGGCTCAAACACCAAACCGTATGGCACCCCAATAATTAAATCTTGCTGATCAGAAAAAACCCAATTTATCCTGCCTCTCTGCTTTCTGATGACTACTGAATCCTCTATCCAAGTGAATAAATTATCCAAGCCCTTGTGATCCTATCTTGTGTAGTATTTTTTGTGGGGTATCTTATCAAATGCCTTCTGACAGTCCAAAATACCACATCACCAGCATCCCCATTATGCACCTTGCTTGTTACATGTTCAACGAACTCGAGCAAATTAGTCAAACATAATTTACCCTTCATAAAACCATGCTAACTCTGATGGATTGTGTTTTGACTTTCCAAATGTCTTTGTTATTACTGTCTTAATAATGGAATCTAACAATTTCTTGATAACACAAGTTAAACTAACTAGTCTATAGTTCCCACTTTCTGCCTCCCCCTCCCTCTTTGAATAAAGATGTTATTTTCGCATTTTTCAATTTCAGTGGGACATGTCCTGTATCCAGGGAATTTTGGAATATTGTAACTGGTGAATTCACTATCTCTGTTACTTTTTTTTGTTGATCTTCAAAGTTTCACAGTCCTCCAGCCTATCATTGGCCTTAGTTTTATGAATATTTAAGTTCCTTGCTTTGTCATGGAGTGTGGGAGTGTCATGGATGTTTCTTTGCTCCCCCCCCCCCCCCCCCCACACACACACACACACACACACACACACACACACACAATCTATCTTCCTTTCTGGAGTATATTTTGGGAGCAATTGAATATCTCCTTAAACATCTGACACAGCTTATCAACTATCTTACCATATGGTCTTTCTGCCCAATCTATTTGAAGCTAATCTTTCCTCATGCCTATGTGATTGCCTTTGTTTAACTCAAAAATACTAATGTGGGGCTCCAGTTACTTGCTGTTCAGGTGAATTTGAAATCATAGTGTGGTACGATACTTCTTCACTAGAGAATCCTTTACAATGAGAAATTAATCCCACCTCATTATATATTACCAAATCCAAAAAAAAAGTGCTTCCAGGTTGGTTCTAAAACACATTGCTCCAGGAAACAATTTCTCGTACATTGAGTTAACACTCCTTCGTGGCTACTTCTATCAATTTAATTCATCCAGTCTGTGTGCATATTAAAATCACCCATCATGATTGATGAATATTTCTTATAAGCCCCCAGGATTTCCTGGTTTATACAATGTCTCACTGTGCAACTACTTTTGGTGGACCTACAGATTACTTCCACCAGGAACTTCTTTCCCTTGCAGTTTCTTATCTCTACCCAGACAGACTCCAGGTCTTTACCTTGAATGATGGTATCATTTTGCATTACAGTACTGATGTCATCCTTTCCTAACAAAGCTACACTATCTCCTTTTCCTTCCTGCCTGTCCTTCTGAAATACTGAGTACCCTTGGACATTCAATTCCAAAATGTGGCCTCCTTGCAATCACATCTCTGTAATTGTCACCAAATCATACTCATTTGTCTCTATTTGTGATGTTAAGTCATTAATTTTATTCCAAATTCCAAATAAGTCTTGCATTCAGGTACAAAGCCTCTCAGTCTGTTCTTTTACCAAATTTCCCAGCTCTTATATGATTATTACTTTGGATCAATGAATCTCATATGTAAAGTAATTTGTTCTGTGGCTTCTAAATGGGGGATTATGTGTAGAATGGAGGGATTTGGGTTAGATCAGGGAGTGTGTGTGAGGTAAGTTATAGCCCCTGTCAAATAGTTGTTCATGAGTTAGACCATGCATTAAATATTCAAACTTTTTCTGAGTAATTTGTTTACTTACTTTCATTGGAACATGCTGAACTCTTAATTCAAATGAAGATTTTCAGAGAGATCCAGCTGTAGATAAATTGTCCAGCAGAAAACTTGACATCCTCTGCAATTCCCTTTGGGGTGTGCTACGAAAAGGATTCTTGAAGGTTCCTATGTACAACTTGTTCAAAAATAGTGCCATCATTGTGTATTTGCTGGGAAAGTGCAAAGGGTGAGCCTTCTCAAATGGAAACCCATACTTGCCTCATTCACAGTCACATACTCCTCCCTTACTTTGAACTAAACCTCTCCGTTCCTGAAACATCAGTGTCCAAAGCTTGGACTATTGTTCATTGTCTCTCAGTCAAAGTTCCTCAAACTACAGAAACTTAATGATTGTTGTGGGTCAGACTAGTGTCATCAGCCCCACGTTCCTGCAAGTTAAGTACTTTGTAGAAGCTATACTCTGGTGAACTAATTCGTGTTTGTAAATTAAACATATTTACAACTTTAATCGTAACACGCAGAGGAAGTCCTCCTCCTTCACAAATGTGGTAGACATAATATTTTGAATATTAATTAACTATTGGAAGCCCATTGTCACTTCTCTTTTTGTTGAGTATTGATTTGTGGACAAAGTTATTGCTTTTGATATTTACATGCCTGTTATCTTTTTAGGTAAGAACAGTGCTCAAGAAGCTGAGATAAAAAGTCTACAACACAATTTAGATGAACAAAGCAAGTCAATGTGTATAAATATGGAAAAGTTGAAACAGGCACTTGATTCTGCTTGTAAGGGTATGAAAGAGAAAGAAAAAAGCATGGAACAGCTAAATATCAAAGTTCAAAAAATGGCAAATGAAATTGAAGAACTAGAAAAAAATATACATCTAAAAGAAAAGGCATTTCAAGAACTAAAAGAGGAAAGTAATTCCCTGGCTCAGTGGAAGATGGAAAATATGCATGTTATGAATGTTTTTCAATGTGAAAAGGAGGTGATGAATAACAAAATTAAAGAATTAGAACATAATCTCGAAATGAGTTTGAAAAAAAATCAAGAACATGAGCAGAATCTCGAAGTTCATCAGCACAAAAGTGAAAAGCAAGCAGAAAAACTTAGGTCAGTTGAGGATGAAAAAGAGAATTTGCAATGCCAGACTGATGATCTCAAGCAAATTCTAGACAGCAAAACTTCTGAGTTAGAAACACAAAGGCAATCTTTTGAAGAATTCATGAAAGAAGCAAAGCAGCAAGAGCAAAAGAATGGAAAGGAAATAGAAAACCTGAACTTGAGCATTTCTGAGCTCACAGCACAGATAGCTGAACTGGAGAAAAATTTGCAACAAGAAACAAGCAAAGTTATGAAACTTGAAGAGTCTCAGTGTGCATTGATTGCTGATTATGAAAATGTCAGTAATCTGCTGAAGTCAAAAGAGTGCTTAATTGAACTTAAAGAAACAGAAATTTTGAGTTTGAAGGACAACATTTTGCAAACCACAAATAATCTTGAAGGAAAGCTAGCTAAAGTTGAAGCAGAGAAAACGCATGTAATGCAGGAGTATGAAAAGGTTTTACTTGACAAACTTGAAATTGAAAATATAAACTTAACATTAGAAATTTACCAACATGATATTTCCATCCTCAAGGAGCAGATTACTTCTCAAGAATCTTTACTGAATCTTGAGAAACAACAACGATCTGAGGTTGACAAAAAATGTGAAGCTCTATTAAAACAGAGAGAAGAACTTGAAGAAAAAATTGAGGAGAGGGAAAAGGAATATGTTGATTTGCAAACAGAAATGGAACAAGAAATTCATCAGCTGAAACTGCAACATGATGGAGTATTGCAAGCTACTTTAGATGAGAAAAATAAATCTATTGAAAATATTGCACAAGAACTTGAGACCAGTGCAAGTAATTTGAAATGTATGCAGGTAGCCAATGAAGAGTTAGAAGCAAAGCTGGAAGCTTGTCTTTTGTCTGAGAAGTGCATTCAGGAAAAAGAGGAGTTAATTAGTTTGAAGGAAAAAGAACTCATACAGCTCTCTAAGAAGAATGAAGAACTAAAAAATTCCAACAATTCTTTGATGCAGGAAAATTTAGAGTTGAACAAAGTGAATTCTAGTTTCGCTGATGAAATGAAAAGAAATGAAACAATATTACAAGAACTGACTAAAAAATATGAAGAAGAAGCTGTTACTAAAGAAAATACACTCAAAGATCTTAAAACTCTATATGAAGAACTAAGTGCAAATCAAAGATTACTGCAGAACACAGTCGCAGAGAAAGAAAGTGACACTAAGAAATTGCTAGAGAAGATAATTGAGAAGGAAACTAGGGAAGCTGAGTTAATGCAACAGTATGCTGCTTTAGAAGAAGAATTAAAACATCTTCGTGAAAAATGCAATGCTTTAGAAGAAAACAAAGACTTTTTGGAAATGCAGTTGCATGAGAGATCACAAGAATTATTGATGAGAAATACAGAAGCTGAGGACCTGCAAAGAAAACATACTGAGCATTCCATGGAATATAATGCCAAAATTCTAGACTATGAGGAAAGGATTAAAACCATGCTTGAAGAAATAGATGGTTTCAAGTTACAGCTGCAGAAGATGGAAGAAATTGATCAATTAAAAAAAGAACTTGTTGAATCACATGCAAGACAAAACAAAATACTGGAAGATCACAATGAATTGCTGCAGGAAAAAGAACAATTAGCGCATCTGATAACAAAGAAAACTGAAAAAGAAACAATTTTTACAACTAAATTAGAAAAGCTTGAAAATGATTTGATAAGAGTGCAGTCTGAAAATGTTAACCACTGTAAGTTGATTACAGAGAAAGATATTATTTCAGAACAATTGAAAGACACGGTCATTACAAAAGAAATTGAACTTCAGAAAATTCAAACTCGACTTCAGCTTCTGCAGATGGACCTTGAAGATAAAGAGGCTTCTTTAGAGTCTTATATTTCTCAAGTAGAACAAATGCAAAGTGAGATTAGTAGTGTGGAGAGTAAGTTTCAGAATAGTGAGGGGAATAGGATTCTTCTAGAGAAGGAATTAAGTTCAATGCAGACAGAGATGGAAAATATGCATTTGAAATTAAATGAAAGCAAGAACCAAGAATCAGCTTTGCTGGAACAAATAACACTGCAGAGGCAAACAACTGAAGAGCTGCAAAGTGAATTTGATAAACAAAAAATGGATCTTGATTATCTCCATTCCTTGCAAATCCAGCTTGCTGAAAACCAAGAATCAGAAAGGCAATGCAATCTGAAAGACGAGGAGATAAAGGAACTTCAAAAGAAGCTGTGTCAGACTGAAATTCGTATCAGTGATTTAATGAGTCAAAATAGTGATATTGCATCAAAAATGACTTCTCAACAACAGGAGCTAAAAGCACAAATGCAAATTACTTTGAGTAATATGGAGGTTGCACTGCAACAGAGTGAGGAGCAAAGAGCTCTTCTGCAGAAAGACTTCAGTAAGGTGCAGTCTGAATTATCAGCTATGAACTTGTATGTCTTTGAAAGCAAACGTCATAATGAATCTTTGATGGAAGAGATAACTCTACAAAGGAAAACTAATGAGGATCTAAAGAACGAACTTGAAAAAAGTAAAGAACAGGAAACACATCTCACCTCAATGGTGTCTGAGTTACAGTCTCTTATTGCAGCTTTGGAAACTGAAAAAGCATTGCTGTTGAGTAAAGTAGATTTAACAAACAATAGTGCTGATCTTGATACTCAAGAGTGCAAAGTCGTAAAAGAAGTAATGATTGCATCCCTGGAATGTAGGCATCAAAACATTTCAGAAGAGAAAGAGGTGGCTGACATTATTGAGAATCATTCATCAGATAAAATGAAAACCCTTTTGAATGCAATTGAAAATTCACCCAACTCTATTGTAAGTGACCAAACAACCTTTTCTGTTGAAGATGATCACCTGAAAATGAAACCTGTGGAACTGGAACCTTGTTCTGACTCTTCTGACCAGTCTATTACATTACTTAGAGAACAACTTCAAAAACAGAAAGAGGCTGCAGATCAAGAAACCTGGGAACTGCATCAAACCTTAACTGCAACAAAGCAAGAACTTGAATTTCTGAAAAAAAAACACTCATCTGAAATTGAAGAATGGCAGTTGAAGTTGACCAATCTAACAACTGAGATGGAAATAAAGTTGGCTGCACAGAGGCAGCAAACTGAGCAGCTGTCTGCAGAATTAGAAGGTGCGAGAGTTCAGCTTCAATCTCTGGACCTCAGTTCCCAGTCATTGCTGTTTGCTAGCTCTCATTCCAAAGAGAGTACTCCGCATAAGGTGAATAATAAAAATCAATATTAATAGTTATGAAATTTTGAGATATGTAGTAAGTGGTTCATTGGTCTATTATAAATGTCATAGTGTGTGAACTTGTTAAATTAAGTAAATGCTGTAACTCTTGAAAAATATTTTATTGTTCATGGAGGAAATCACAGCAATCTTTGGTTAGATCTCGAATAAGCATTACTAAGCATGTCTTTCCTTGTAGCAGTACCAATCAAATGGCATTCAGAAATAGCAATCATAGCTCTATAAACCTTCTCTCTCAAGAGACCACGGTTAATCAGTCCCATTTGTGGTATTTCTTCTGTCACTCAATCTGAAATCAGTGAATCAGAGCTTGTGAACTGTCTTCAGTATAGTACAGAAAGTGTATCCAACAATCTGAAAATTTCATAGAATATTTTTTATTTTGGCAAGATATTGAATAATTCCATATTTTCTATTCATTCTGCATATCTCTTTAATTGAGAAGAATATATGAGTAATATATACATAATTAACTCATTTTAAAAACTTAGCCTTGGTTTTGAATGGAATTTGAGCATTTTAATCATGTGTACAGTTGCAGAAGTATTACCAGTGTGTATATTTTAGAAGGACATGATTACCTTTCATAGTACCTACCAATCATTGTGGACATCTCAAAATTACTTACTAATATTTTAAAACCAATTGTTTTGTCTAAGATGTAAGAGCATTAAATAAATGGCAGGCATATTTTAGTACTGTGCTTTATATGAGATAATTTACTGTTTTATTTTATGACTTATATGTTGCTACATAATTACGGTATTTCATTTGTATATCAAGTTTGGCATTACATACTTGAAACCAACAATTGACTATATTTTGTTTGTAAGGATTGATATGTTTAAATTATAACTATTTTTGTTTTTCAGTTGAAGCATACTGATTCAAAAGAACGTCAAACAGAGGTAATGATCATCACTGATCAAATGGGATCTGTTACCAGACAAAATGTGTCCCTTGACTCTAATGTTCAAAGGGAGAAACAACCCAGTTTACAATCTGACAAAACAGGAGAAAGTCCTGTATTTACCAGAGACTACACCATCTACTTTAATGATGCTAAGAATGTAAGCAACGACATTGATAATGAACTGAATGAAAGCAACACAGAACAACAGCGCATAGCTGAATCAACACATTTAGATAATGATGAAGTTAGTGTCCCGGTGGAACACCAATCAATCCATGAAACCTTTGTTGGATCTCAGTTACAATTGGACCAGGAGTCTGGCCAAGCTCTTCATCTCCTTCCAAATGATGAAAATAAGAAAATAACTGAAGAACTACTCCATGAGATAGAGAATTTGCATAGCAAGCTAAATACCAGTCAAAAAGAACTATTTAATAAAACCACTGTTTACACTGAGTTAGAAAAGAAAATGCTAATGTTTGAAGAGAAGGAGCTCCAACTATGTAATGAATTGAAGTCTTCTGCTGTTGAAAATCAAAATCTTCGAGACAAAGTAAACAGTTTGGAAGAGGAGCTCAGCAATATTACATTACAGTTGAAAGTGGATAAAGTTAAATTGCCTGATGCAACCAAGATGTTGGAGAGTTCAGAGATGAATAACACAGACAGGAGTGAGCAATTCCTTGAACTAGAAAATGAACTGAAGCGAGCAAAATCAGATAAAGCTAACCTGGAAAAACACATCCTTGAAATGGAAGTTGATCTGGATAAGTTACAAATCAGAAAGCAATTGTTAGAAAAAGAACATGAATCAAGTCAAAGGACCATTTCCATTCAGGCAGAAAAGCTGTCTGAGCTTGAAACCGAAAATAATGAGTTCATTCAGGAGATTAGTACTCTAGCGGAGACAAATAATGAATTGGAGCAAACTAGTAAAAGGCTAAAGGAAAAAGTTCAAGAGCTTGAAGCAGAGAAAATCTACAATTTTAATACAATCCGGGTGCTTGAAGCTGAACTGAAGAAACTAACCAGTCAGCGACAAGCTCTTACCGAACAAATGGAGAAAAATTCAAAGGAAAAGGAAATCATAATCCAGGAAATTGATTGTTTGGAAAACAATTCAGTTTTGGATAGAGAAGGAAAGGAGAAATTAGAACAAGAACTAAATCAGCTGAAGAAGGAAAACATATCCACTCTGGAGCAAATTGAAGCTCTGCAGAGCAAGCTTAATGCAGTAGAGCTTGAAAAGTTGAAACTACTCCAGTCTTTGGAGTTCTCTAAATCAGAAAAAAGTGAAGTTGCAGCGAGGTTAAATTCCACCGAGGCAGAAGTAGCTGAAATGCGGCATGCTATTGAGAAACTTAAAGTGCGCATTGAAGTAGATCATAATAAACATCAACATATGGCTGAAAAACTTAAAATCAGTGAACGAAAAACAGACTCCCTTCAAGACAAGGTTGAAGCACTTGAACGGGAGCTTCAGACCTCCGAAGAAAATATGGAGCAAATGGTGTTAGAAGCTGAAACTGCAAAGGAGCAGGTTGAAATATTAAAGGAAGAGAAGGAAATGATTACTGAAAATACGAAGCGATTGAAAATGGACCTCAATGCCATCAACTCTGAGAAACAAGCTTTAGAGAAGCAACTGCAAGAAAGTCAGGAAAAATTAGAAACTGAATGCTCAAGTTTGGCAAGAAATTCTGAAGCATCTGAAAATGAAAAAGTCAAAATGACTGAAGCCTATGAAAATTCTGTTAGTGAGCTGCAGTCTCACATTAGCCATTTAAATGAAAAGATGAAAATCTGCCAAGAAAAGTTGGAAAAATTGAGAGAAAATGAGAGAAATTACCTCAATCAAAATTCACATTTAGAATGCGAAAATATTCGCTTGACCAACCAACTTTGTAAAGCTGATGAGTTAAATGTGGAGCTACAATCTACAAATACAATACTGAGTAAAGATCTTCAAATAATTCAACATCAGTTGAATATGCATACAGAAGAGAAAGAGAAACTTCAGCAACAGATTATAGATCTGGAGCAATTGAAGCAGAAAAATTCTATGGATTTGAGTAATTTGCATATTGACACGGAGAATTTAAAGAGAGAAATGAACAACTTGCAGACAGCAGCAGTGAAATCTCAGCAAGAAGCACAAGATTTGACATCTAGACTAACAATAATGCAAAACATGAAGGAAAATTCTGAGAAGCAGCTACAAAACGAACTACAGGTTGCACAATTGCAAACTACTACACTTCTTGATCAGGTATAATAATTTCAACAAAATACCTCTAACGTTTTTGGTTTAGATGACTTGCTAATCACAAACAGTAAATCCACTTTAATATTCTTTCCCAAATTCTCTTCAAAATACTTTTGAATTAATGTATCCACTTTAACTTGCTATCTTCACTACATTCTGTCATCAGACTATTGAACCCCAAATTTGACTCAGTGTTAGCATTATGGAGTCATGGAAACACATTCTTCGGAACTATGAAAGTACGGAAACAGACTCTTTGGCCCAACTCATCCATACTAACTAGGTTTCCTAAACCGAACTAGTCCCATTTGCCTGCGTTTGGCCCATATCCCTCGAAATCTTTCCTATCCATGTGCCTGTACAAATGTCTTTGAAGTGCTGTAATTGTACTGGCCTCTACCACTTTCTCTAGCAGCTCATTCCACATATGCACCACCCCCTGTGTTAAAGAGTTGCCCCTCTGGTCCCTTTTACATCTCTCCCCTCTCACCTTAATCCTATCCTGTGTAGTTTATCCTGAAGTAAAGACTTTAGCTAATTGTCTTATCTATGCCTCATGATTTTAAAACTCTTCAATTATGTCACCCCCTCAGCCTCCTACGCTCCAGGAAAAAAAGTTCCAGTCTATCCAGTCTCTCCTTATAACTCAAATTCTCCAGTCTCAGTAAAATTCTGCAAATCGTTTTTGCCCTTTCCAGTTTAATAACATCCTTCCTATTAGCAGTGCAACCACACTTGTACCCAGTACTCCAAATGTAGCCTTACCAATGCCTTGTACAACTGTAACATGACATCCCAACTCCCGTACTCAATACTTTGACTGATGAGAGGGTGATTTGACTTGATTAAGAGGGTGATCAATTAAACAGGACTAGAAATTGGTCATCATAATAAGGCTGTAGACCTTGCAATCTGGGGTACCCCTGCCCATATCATTTAGACACTGGGAAATATACTCTGTACCCCTATGATCATTAATTTATTAGTGTAGTTTTTAAAAGGGGAGAAAGAGAAAGAACACAGGTTAGTGGTGGAAATTTAGAAAGGGCATCTAGGTAGCTGAGTACTTAATGGACAGATTTTCCCCTTGCTAGAAATGATGAGAAGGGGAGATAATTGTTCGCCTGTGCCCTGGAAACTCAACCCCTTCTAGCTACCTCTGTGAGATCAGAAAGAAGGTCCATGGCTAGCTTTCTTTTACTCGCAATTAAGGGCTTCAACATGCTACCTCCATCAGCTGACTTCCTAACTGAGAAATTATGGCAACCTGTTTACTGATTTGCTGGAGGGCCTCCCATTGCCCTAATCTGGGATCAATTGGAGACATGATGGCTGACAAAGGAATGGTTTCTGAAAGCCATTTGCCTTCCCTTGCTCAAAACCCCCTATCTCCATACCCTGCCCCACAAGAAGAAAACAAAATCTATCTTTTTATTGCTGGTCAATAGTGTAAAGGCCTGTGATTGGGTGAGATTCTCACCCTCAATTGTTTTAGTGAGCTGAATGGCAGACACTCTGCGTTACCTCACCAGTTTGGAGTGGCATGTTACTCGCCACTTAACATGTTATCCTACAGTTTAAAAGAAAATGGTAAGTTCCAACCCATGCTGTTACAACCAACTAAAATAATTTTGAGAGATGCATGAGATCATTTGTTATTCCCTGACTATGTGAAAATGGAATCTGCAGTTTGTAACATAGTTTACTTTTTAACCATGAGTGAACATAAAAAATCCAATGCCATTATTGACCTTATGCAAAATAGATCAATACAGTCAATGTTCCCATTTAACTGTTTTGTGAAATATAAAAGAAGTTCATTCATCCTTTTCTTCACCTGTTTTTAAGTCTTAATTTTCTCTATATGACAGGCAAAGATTAAGGAATTAGTTTTATATGTTTTCTAATTTGCTGGTTTTTAGAATGGGAACAGGAATTTATTAGCCCAGATATTTAAATTGTCTGCAAAACTGTTGCCACTTGCCGTCATTGCCTTGTAAGACTGACAGTTGCTTCTGTGTTCCACGTTACAGTTAAATGTGGAAATCAAAAAATGTCTGCTCATTTTTCCCCTACTCCTTCACAGGATACCCTATTAAAGTGGGGCTCTTGTGACACAGTGGTTGTGTCTCAACCTCTGAACCAGGACACCTATGTTCAAGTTCCACCTGCTTTAGAGGGTGTGCAATAACATCTACAAACAGGTTTATTAGGTTAATAATATACTGACTAATAACTGGTCCTGTATATCCTGTTTGCCCTGGAAAACTAATTATATACTGTGAAATGCCATATTTTTTCCATTAGATTAATCCTGTTATTTTTAATACTATCACAAATAATTGGAGTAGCATGCTGGAAATCAAGGCCGATATTCCTGCAGGAATAAAAAATCTTATCAAAATGCCCAAAATTTCTCAAATGACATCTCTTTTTAGACTCAGGTTGACAAAAAGCACAGTCAGGATTCTGTATTTAACAAAAATTACTATTGAAAATAGATTCTAGGTATAGGTGAACAAATATGAACTATGAACTATAACTCTACTGGTAAAAGTCTATTTATCTTTTAAAACTCCGGATACACACTCATTACAGATACACGCAAAATAAATTGGTGTAATGGATGGAGGGAAAGTTTGGGAAGCTGGTTCAATCGTCTCTGTCCACAGGGTTTGCTGAGGCGATCCTTTCGGCTTGCCAGGACATGCCGCTCCATGGTCTCTCTTTTCTATGTACTTTCACTTGCTTGCAGGAAGCACAGATGACTGATTAACAATATATAAAGCTCCTTGTTTATTGCTTAAAAGCAACAGCATACAGCAACTGGTGAAGGAGAATAAACTAGCTTTCCTCAGGTTTTAGATGTATTTTACTGCTCAGAAAAAAGCACCACCTCCCCTGTTGATGGTCCAAAGGATTCTGTATATACTATTAATACCCACAAGCTGTTCAGTCGCCTTGGAGTCAATCGCATAGTTATGGGCAGGCGGAAAGCCTTTGGCATGAATAATTGGTCGCTGCACCGGAGACCAATCAGCTATTAGTTGCTGGCCGAATCTCACTTTGTATACACCTTCTGGTGTCAGTTTGCCTGCAGCTAAACATCCCCATTGGTAAAGCAAACAATGCTATAAACAGTGCTTATGAGTGCTGGTAGCTTACTTTTAAGAAGTACAGCAATCACTTCCACAATCTTTGGTTTTTAAAGCCCCTTTCCCCATTTCAGATCTCAAGCATACATCAAAATAAAACAGGCAGTCTTCATAATATTTTTAAGTTATGATATTTCAGTCTCTGATATGAAGTCCTCTTGGTTTAGCTTCTGTAAAATTGGTGTAAATTAAAAGTTTTTGGATCTTTGTACTTCCTGTTACTTATCTGTGATAACTCTCCAATCTGATTGTCTAAATATTCTGCCCTGGTAATATCGATGTTAGTAGATGCCTAGTGATTTGAAATTTGATCAGTGGTGAAGTTAACCGTTTCACAATGCCACCAGGCAGAAGCAACATAAGAGGTGTTCACAACTAACAGAATGGTCTTGCCAAACCAAAATAACATTTTGGCCATCACTTAAATAAGTGCCATATCAAACAGCATGTCTTCAACAAAATATATCCTTTCTCAACAATTTTAATATTGGTGCAGATCATCCTTTCCAAGTTAACCTTTTGTGTCATTAATATATTATCACTTGGAAATCCAATCAATAATCTTTTTGAAATGCTACAACATTAGTTTAATAATGAACCAACGTGTCTTGTAGGTTCATGATCTTACAGAGAATAACCGTAAGCTGCAAGATGATTTGTCCGTGGCCAGTGAAAAGGTTCAGAAAATGCAGCAGGAATTTGATGCAGAGAAGAATTTGATCTCAGCACAACTTGAAGAATTCAGGAATCAGACAGAAAGCATTAAGGTTCAGTATAAGAAAAAGTCCAAGAATTTCTCATTTGCCAAAGGTCAAAGTTTTTACGATTTCAATCAGCAAAAAGCTTAAAAGTTCCAAATATATTTTATGTGAAACTATTTAGCTACACTATTGCAGATAGGATGAGAGAAAATTGCTGAAACTCCTATTCTCTTCCAAACTGTCTATAATTAATAATCTTTTGAAAGAAAAGTGCTCATGTTTGTAAACCCCATGTGAGGATAATTTGAGAACCAGCAGCAAACTTTTTGTGTTTAGAGCTATAAGATTGTTTATTTGCAAGTTCATTCTGGCATTTAATACTACAGTGCTCACTCAAAGTCTCACACACAAAGAGAGTGCAGTTGGTGAGAATATTGTGTTTTTACAGGTTATCAGCAAAAGAATAGTTAATTATTCACATGATTTTCTTATTCTGGAAAACACATGTTGCAGGCCTGATGACGAAGACGCCTTCATTCCTAAAGCGTAGTTTAGGTGAATTCAACAGCTGAAGTCGCATTCCAAATTCGTTTCAGGATTCTCTCGAAGGGATGGACTTTCTGCAGGTCATAAAGTTAGTTGCTTGTAGTATTTATACTGGGGTCAATTTGCTGGATTAGTGGACCCATAAAGGAAGAACAGATGCCTTTCTGCTCTTGCCATATCTTATGTTCTGCAGTCAGCCTTTAAAGATTGAAAAGGGACAAACATAGCTTCCTTATTATGTGACTTCTCACAACTTCAGTTTCTTTCTCAAATATAGTGAGGTATTTGGTTGATTAGCCACATTTTGTTTTACAGACACATCCCAAGGGACATTATGTTGATCACATCCTTTGTTTCAAAGGAGACCCATTCAATTTGGGAATGTTTTTTCATGTTTTCAGAATATGTGTGGTTAATATCTTTTCATTTCAGATGTTGAATTTTTCTGTTGGACGGTGAGTCAGTTTTTAAATACCTTCGATTACCATAGAAACAGAGAATAGGAGTAGGCCATTTAGGTCTTCAAGCTTGCCCCATCATTCAGTATGATTGTGGCTGATTATTCAACTTGGATTTCTGTTCACACTTTTATTCCCTTTGATCACTGTAGCCTGAGGAACTATATCTAATTCCTTCTTGAAAACATTCAATGTTTTGGCCTTAGCAGATTCCTCTGCAGAGAATTCCCCAGGCTCACTACTCTGAGTGAAGAAATTTCTAATCTCACTCCTTCTTTACAGCTCATTGTCCATTTGTTAAAGGAAATGTCAATTTCAAGAAATCCACATTAGTTAAGTTTGTTCATTGAAAATTTGGAATATGATGTCTTTATTGGGCATAAGAACAAAAGTATTTTTGGCTCAAGAGGTTCTCTAACATGGCCCCATTTCAAAAGTCTCATCCCCAAACTCAGCATCCACTAATTTCCCTGTAGAAGGGCGGAGGAGACTGTAATTGAGTTGTACTTTGCACATCCATAGTTCACTGAAGCTGCTAACCATGGAAAACCATGGAGCATAAAAGTTCCAAATATATGTTATGTGAAGCTATTTAGCTACACTATTGTAGATAGGATGAGAGAAAATTCTCATCCAATTTCCAAACTGTCTATAATTAATAATCTTTTGAAAGGAAAGTGCTCACGTTTTTAAACCCCATGTGAGGACAATTGGAGAACCAGCAGCAAACTTTTTGTGTGTTTAGAGCGATAAGATTGTTTATTTGCAAGTTCATTCTGGTATTTAATGCTACAGTGCTCACTCAAAGTCTCTCACACAAAGATGGTGTGGAAAATGTCTTCACTCAAATGTTATTTTTGTCACCCAGTTTTCTGTAATGTAACTTAAGCTTTATACCTTTCAGGAGAAGATCTAACTTATTGGAGTTCTTTGGGAAGTGGGTATCCTTTTAAACAGATAAGGGATCAGGAATACCTTTGAGACAAGTTAACTCCCTTTTTGGATTGTTAAAAGTAGATATGAAAGTGTAAAGAGTGGATAAACTATTTAAGCTATCAAGCTGTTTAAATTCCCTTTAAATTGAAGCATCTGCAATTTTAAAATAAAAACAAGTGCTTGCTTTAACACTGTTGGCATAAATCTGAAAGATTTTTAAAGGTTTTGTGCTTCATAACTGATTATCATTATTAAGGTTTGGTGTCTGTCAGTTCACAGTTTGATTGTTCAAAAGTTTTTATATGCGGGGTTATGAGTGCAAGTGTTTATATACATTTTTATATTCTGATAAAAAATTATGTACTTGAATGAAATGTGTGATTTTGAAAGGGATTAGGTAGTTTAAATCATTTGAATGTAATGAATGAGATTTTATCATTGATTGTCTATAAGAAAAAATTAGAACTTTATTTGAATTCAGTATGACTCCTGAGGTATGCCTGTGGTGGATACTGGGGTTGGCAATGGAGGATGTCAAGGCAAGTGTGTTTATGATTGGCTGTAGGTTGATATAAGGGTCATGAAAACTGGGCAGAGGGGCATGTATTCTCACGGGGGTGTGAGCGGTCATTGTAGGGTGGTTAGGGGCATATGTTTGCTTGGGGAGTACAACAGACAGTGATGTGGTTGGGGCAGGAGTTGTTATGGATAGAGAATGTGGAGACATGAAGGGTGAACAGACTGTTTTTTGTCTTATCTTTCAATTGGATTTTTTCTATGCATCTAGTATTCACATTGCTATGGCCGCCTCTGCACTATTTTTCAGGGGAGGTGAGCTCGATTTCTGTTAAACATCTGCTCACCTAGAGTGAAATTCACAGCTTCCAGGTGGTTTTCTCCTAAGTTGGGTTTGGAGAATCAGGAATTTTCCAACTTTGGAAGTAAAAATTGAGCCCTATTTGCAAATTTATTTGTTTCTATTCAAAATAGATAAATGAGCACAAGTATTATAATACAGGTGCTTTGTTTTTAAGCTGCTTTATTTTTATGATAAATTAGCCACACCATACGTTTAGGGAAACAGGAAAGCTTTGTGACCATGGTCTTTAACATGAACAGCATTCCTATTTTTTTGTAACAGAGAGATATATTGAGGAGAAAAACTCCTATTGTTTTTTGTAATAAAATATGAGCTATAATAATAGAAAATAATGTGGACGTTAGTTTGGACATGGTGATTTCAATGTGATTCTTTCCATTCTAAAATTGATTTTATCTCTAGTTGCAGCTAGAAATCTGTGAATCAGAAAAATACAAGTTAGAAAAGGATGTTGAATATTTTCAGAATGAACTACAGATCACTGATGTCCTAAAAAAGGAACTAGATGAACATAAACAAAGACTAAAATGCATTCAAGGAGAACATCAAGCTGTGCTTAAAGATTTACAGGATCAGGTAACTTATTGCACCAAATTAGGTTTGATAAAAGATTCAGTGCTAAGATAAAGCTCAAACTATTAATTTTGTGTTCAGAGATGGAAACCTTTCAAAATAAAACCCCTTTCTGATCATCCCAGTGCTTAACATCTCAAATTGCCTTTAGAACATAAATACTGTCAGAATCAAAATGTGAACTATTATGTATGAGCAAAGTCCTATAAGATGTAATGAGAGGAATGATTGGTTGCTACCAAATATAATGATGATTTAAGATGACTCCAGGGTTATGAAGGTGTGGGTATACCTTTAAGAGAGTTAAAAGCAGCAGAACTACCGGACCCAGCACCAAGTTTACTCAAAAATGGTAACAATGTAACACTGAGTCGAACCACTTGATTCGTTCGTTGCTTGGTGACAAAAACAAATTCGAATTCGGTCAATCAGTTTAAATTATATCTGAAATATATCAAACTCAAATCATGTTTGAATTGAGTATATTGACAATCTTAAAAGCCAATGACACAATCCAATGCTCTGGTGTATAAGACTGGGAAAAATTGAACAGCTGAGAGGAGAACTGATAAGCCCCAGCATGTAAAAATAGTTCTCTTAAAAGTCCCTTTTCGATCAGTACCTGTAACGCAGAACTTCCTAACAAGGAGAAAAGAAGACACGGGAAGATCCGAAGACAAGAACCTGCAGCTGCCTGGTTTTGAGATAAGAAGTGTTGTTTTGTAAATTTTTAATTGGGAGTTTTATTGGACTAGTATTATAGAAGGGAAGCTAAAAGATAAGTTATAGAAATAAATTGTAAATAGTTGTTGTGGTTCTGTTCGCCGAGATGGAAGTTTTTGTTGCAAACGTTTCGTCCCCTGGCTAGGCGACATCATCAGTGCTTGGGAGCCTCCTGCGAAGCGCTTCTTTGATGTTTCCTCCGGTGTTTATAGTGGTCTGTCCCTGCCGCTCCCGGTTGTCAGTTTCAGCTGTCCGCTGTAGTGGTTGGTATATTGGGTCCAGGTCGATGTGTTTGTTGATGGAGTTTGTGGATGAATGCCATGCCTCTAGGAATTCCCTGGCTGTTCTCTGTCTGGCTTGCCCTATGATAGTAGTGTTGTCCCAGTCGAATTCATGTTGCTTGTTGTCTGCGTGTGTGGCTACTAAGGATAGCTGGTCGTGTCGTTTCGTGGCTAGTTGATGTTCATGTATGTGGATTGTTAGCTGTCTTCCTGTTTGTCCTATATAGTGTTTTGTGCAGTCCTTGCATGGTATTTTGTACACTACATTAGTTTTGCTCATGTTGGGTATCGGGTCCTTCGTTCTGGTGAGTTGTTGTCTGAGCGTGGCTGTTGGTTTGTGTGCTGTTATGAGTCCTAGGGGTCGCAGTAGTCTGGCTGTCAGTTCTGAGATGCTCCTGATGTATGGTAGTGTGGCTAGTCCTTTTGGTTGTGGTATGCCCTCGTTCCGTGGTCTTTCTCTTAGGCATCTGTTGATGAAGTTGCGTGGGTATCTGTTTTTGGCAAATACCTTGTATAGGTGTTCCTCTTTATCTTTTTGCAGTTCTGGTGTACTGCAGTGTGTTGTGGCCCTTTTGAATAGTGTCCTGATGCAGCTTCGTTTGTGTGTGTTGGGGTGGTTACTTTCATAGTTTAGGACTTGGTCTGTGTGTGTGGCTTTCCTGTATACCCTTGTAGTGAATTCTCCGTTCGGTGTTCGGACGAAACGTTTGCAACAAAAACTTCCAGCTCGGCGAACAGAACCACAACATCGAGCACCTGAGCTACAAATCTTCGCACAAACTTTGAATTGTAAATAGTGTTTAGTTCATTATTTTCTGTTATACTTTAAGGAATAAAGTAGTTAATTTTTACTTTAAATAGTTCTTGGCCACTCGCTCTTTACAGATTACTGTATAGGATAAATCTTTTGGTGTTGCTGGTTTTAAATTAAGCAGGAGGGTTTACCCTGTGTTGTTCCACCAGACACCATAATACTTGGAAACTACTCTTCTTCAGAATAATGAAGTTGAAGGTCAATGTTATCGAATTTCTTCCTTCTTCTATTTACAGCCAGAGTGTTCCAGTCTTTAATTGTCCTTCTTCTCCGACATGTACTTTTCTTTTTGTGGCTCAATAGTAACCTCCAAATCTAAATTTGATTTTGAACCCTTAGCACATAATCCAGGCTGGCACCTTGGTAGAGTATGGAGGAAACTATGCACAGATAAGTTAATTCAGAGGCCTATTCAGTCCTTTGTTGGAGAGGATGAGATCTTGTGATACTATTCAGAGAAGTGGGAGCTTTCCCTGTTTCCAGACCAATATTTATTCTCATAGAGTCATATGGCACAGAACCAGACTCTTTGGTCCAACCAGTCTATGCCGAACACAATCCCAAACTAAACTAGCCCCACCTACCTGGGCTTGGCCCATCTCCCTCCAAATATTTCTTAATAACTGTAAGAAATCTAGAAATAAATCTAGAAATAAGCCTGAGTCTCAGGAGCACTGCATGATCCAAGGTACTTTCAGTCCACCATTTGTGTGTTCATATATCTTTTTGATTTATGGGTACGTTTCTGTTTGACCATGCAAGAAGCTGCAAGGTACAATTGCATGGGTCATGGTTGGAAATAGGTTATGGTCTGGATTTTATGCTTTCCTGTCAAAAAGGTTTTAAGGATTGGAGCATCAACCAACAGCAGAAGAGGCCCCCACCGAAATAGTCCAGCAGATTCCCTGCAAGAGCTGATGATGGGCAGTGGATTATCCTCCTTAATTGGGCCCCTTGATTCCATCTGAGTGCCCCTCCCAAAGTTATATTTCTCCATACAATAGTGTCCCTTAATGGCCTCTCAAGTTTCAGCTGTCCATCATCTTTACCATCTGAGAGGTTTACCATCATCTGTCCATCTGAGAGGTTCCTGCCATCTTAACAATTGACAAGATTTCCAAATGTACAAATTCTGATCCAACATGCATGATTCTGTTGAAAATCTTGGGAGCTGCTGATCTTTAATTGCCTTTCAACTTAGACAGGACTTGCTGTCCCAAGGTAAAGATCGTCTACCTCAAGTCTATTAATAGCTAATTAGCGATCATCTTGGCAATCTTTACCCCATTCTCTTAGCTGGGGTAGGGATGCCAGGGAACCTTGCACATTATGAAGAGGCTATGCTTATTACTGTACTTGTTGAATGTAGTCTTCGGGCATAAGATTTTAATTCACTTCCAGAATTAAAATTATCTGTTTGAATACAATGAGTATGAATCTGCATTCCACACTGTGGAATGAATCGGCAAGGGAGTGAATTATTTGCTGTTCCTGAAACTTTGAACGCAATAGACTGATGTCAAGGTTTTAAAAATGCCTCTCAAACTTTGCAGGTTCAGCAATAAGCTTGCCTTCCATTTGTCAGATGAATACACTTCTTTCATACTTGTTCTTCTTTAGCCATGCAGACTGAAAGTTTATTGTTTTGCCTCTTTGCTTGTGATATGTAGACATACTATAGGGGTTTTCATTCCCTGCTTATACCTGACTAGTAGTTAGCCATGAATAATCTGAATTAAGTTTGAAGGGCCTGTTTCCACACTGTAGGGAATCTAATCTAATCAAAATGCTGTTTCAGATTGCTTGGATTTTAAGTATTTATTTGAGAAATTCTTTGAAATAATATTGCTCCTGCATACAGTTTTGTTGTTATTTCTCATTCTTTGAAATGAAGTGAACAAGCTGCTTCCTTTTAGAAGATGAATTCTGAGTTCTCTAAGAAAATAAATATGTTTTTCGTGGGAAAGAATAGTAAAAGAAAAATACTTTTCCTAAATAGAACATTGCATAAATGGTTTTGTGAGAGATAATATTTATTTTTAGCTAATTAGTCGTCAAAGTTAGACTGGTGTAAATCATTCATTGAAATTTGTTGCAATTTGATTGTAATAATCATTTGACATGTTTTGGACTTTTCGGAGATTAAATGCTTGTTGGCTAGTATTTTTTTATTTTACTTTATCAGCCATTAGTATTAATGTCAGAGTACTTTGTACATACTTAATTTGACAAATATTTCCTTATCAAGTGCTGTCTTTAATTTGTTAGCATGAAGTTCAAGTACAGTCATACCAAAAGAAAATGGTCGAAATGGAATTACAGTTTACTGCACAAGACATGGAAATCAAAAAGATAAAGGCTGCAAAAGAAGAAATCAATGTTGCATTTAAGGATGCTATCTGCAAGGTAAAACATAATGGAATCTGGCCACATGCAACATATGTCTCTTAATGTAAATTGAACACCGTTAGGAGAGGTTAAATTGACCATGCCTTTTATCGTGCACAAATTCTGAGTGTCTTTCACTTGTGCACGTGTCCATTTCAAACTGTGATAGTTAGCCAAAGAGTACAATATAAACTAGATATTCCTCTCAATGTTTGGTAAAATAAATTATAAACCTAGTATATTGGATTTCTAACCACATTCATCTCAATCCTTTATAAATTTGTATGGTGATGTTTTGTGTGTAAAACAACCCCTTCAATGCAGCAATCCCCACACACCCAGTGCTTTCACTGTAGTGCACCAAGTTTGGCTAACTCTTCCTCATATTCCTAGTACACTGCAACAATTAAAGTAGACATTCAACAGATTTGTGTTAATTACATATTGAACTAGGCAATTAACAGATTGGTAGCATTACATACACCAAACTCCATTTCAGTTTTAAATTATAGTTTAGATAAACTGTCTTTGTCTTATCCTCGCTTCCTTTTGTTCAGCAGATCTTGGCACCACACCTTGGGAAGATATCTTAGATACCTTGTCCTTGGAGGGACTATAGTAGTTTTAGAAGAATGGTACTTGGACTTCAAGGATTAAGTTATAAGGAGAAATTGTATAAATTAAGTCTGTTTTCTCTAGAATTTAGAAAGTTAGCAGATGATTTGATTGGAATCTTCAAGCTATTAACAGGAAAAGACAAGGTAAAAATAAACTATTTCCACTGGAGATTCTAAAACTAGGGGCATAGTCTACAAATTAGGGTAAGATCATTGAGGAAAGATGTTAGAAAGCATATACGTTCTACATACACAGGGTGGTAGAGATCTGGAACTCTCTTTCACAGTCCACACTTGTTATTAGATCAGAAGTTAATTTAAATCTGAGATAGATAAATTTTTGTTAGCAGGTATGGGCCAAAGTCAGGTATTTGGACATAGGCCACAGATTAGCAATGATCTCATTAATGGAATTTGCGTCAAGGACTGAATGACATATTGCTGTTCCCATGTTCCTTTAACTCCCAAACTTGGATCAGAGCAATAATTCCATTATGATTTACCCTGTTGATTTGATTTATTATTATTGTCACATGTACCAAGATACAATGAAAAAAATTGTGTTGCATGCTATCTAGACAAATCATACTTTGCATAAGTACATTAGGATAATAGAACAGAATATAAAATATAATGTTATAGCCACAGAGAAGGTGCAGAGAAAGATCAATTCTCATGTATGAGAGGTCTATTCATATGTCTGATATTAGCAGGGAAGAAGCTGTTCTTGAATCTGTTGGTATGTGTTTTCAAACTTCTATATCTTCTGCCCAATGGAAGAGGGTGGAAGAGAGTATAACTGGGGTGGAATGGGTCTTTAATTATGTTATCTGCTTTCCTGAGGAAGTGAGAAGTATAGACGGAGTAAATGGTTGGAAGGGTGGTTTGCTTAATTGATTGGTCTGCATTTACAACTCTCAGTGATTTCTTTGTGGTCTTGGGCAGAGCAATTGCCATTGCAAGCTGTGATGCATTCGGATAAGATGCTATTTATAAAAATTGTAAGAGTCACGGTGGACATGTGAATTTCCTTAGCCTTCTGAGGAAGTAGAGATGTTGGTGTGCTTTCTTGACTGTAAGCATCGATGTGGACGAAGCAGGCCAGATTATTGATGATATTTTAGGACCTTGAAGCTCTCGACTACCTTCACATCATCACCATCAATATTGTTGGATGTGTCCTTCACTCCGTTTCTTGAAGTTGATGACCAGCTCCTTCGCCTTACTGACATTGAGGGAGAGATTGTTGTCTTTACACCGTTCCACTAAACTCTTCTATCTCTTTCCTGTAGTTTGGCTCGTCGTTGTTTGAGATCCAATCCACCGTGGTGGTGTCAGCAACAAATTTAAAAATGGAGTTAGAGCTGAATTTGGCCACACTCATGAGTGTATAAGGAGTACAATTATGAGGCTGAGTATGCAGCCTATCATACTTCGTTTATCAATTTACAAGGAAGATTTATTTTTGTAGATCTTTGATGCAATTTGTGTGGAATCTTTCCAGGCCCTGAAGGATGTGAGATTTGGTGAGAAATTTGAGAAAATTAAGTGAGATGATTTTTAGTTTGAGACTAATAGGTCAGATTTTCTAACCAAATGCTGAATGTCCAGACAAGATTCTGACTCGTGAAGGGCAAGAGTGGATTATCACCCTCCTTACTATGTAATCATGCCTCATTAGTATGCAGTCTCCTTTTTTCCCATTTGCCATATAGACACTAGACAGACATGAATGTCACAACGGGTATGCTTTTTCCTCTGGACCTCCATCTTGGACATCAATCTCAGAGTACGCATCATGAATACTCTATGTTCATGGAGAACTGAAGCCATCAAGTACCAGCTTCTCTATATCTTCATAGCATAAAGGTGGTTTTTCTACATTGTGATGGTTGTGTTCTTGTCCAACCCGGCATTATCGTGCTTTAGAACCAGTGCTTAAAGTGTTGGCGATGTAATTGCATCACAGCTAACACATTTTAAAAGTTCACACTTTAGGAACATTGTCCCCAACTTGTCAATCACTACAGCGAATTTGCGTTAACAGAATGCAACTTATAGCAGAATGTCCAATCCCCTTACAGTTTGCACCTGCACTGCAGTGCTGCACTTTGAAGTGCACTGGCATTTTTCATTGCAGTGCAGCATTGGGGATTGTGCATTGAGAAAGAGTAGCAGTGTCTGAGATCACTTTGTAAGATGGGCTGTGACTTTATGAATTGATGCTTAAAAAGTAACAAGTGCAGGAATGTATAATTGTGCAGTGATATGTCAGCTATGCCACGTATGTGGCATGAGAAATGTTGGATTGTCGATGCAGTCCCACAGCATGTGGTGAAGGGCAAATCAAGTCTACCAGCATTTGACTGGGGACATGGCTGTGGTTCAAAAATGGCACCAATGCAAAGGATCCCAATGAGTGAGTATTTGCTTAGCAGTACTTACATAATGAGGTGTATTTGTGGTAATCATCTGAGAAAAAACTGCTAGGCCTAGAGGGAAAGCATCCATGAAACTTGATGAAAATGACTCTTGACCTACTTGTAGTAAAATTTCACTCCTTTATATTTGCCTCGTCATTATTGATGTACTGATTCCCAGTGACAACGAACTGAACTCCCAAGATGGGTTTTCCTATGATGAACATTCTCTTAATCATAGATTGCAGGTTTCCTTCCTCGAAACTTATCTGCTTTTGGACTTTGTCTGAAAATGGGAGGGAGAATTGAATTCAAACCCTACCGTGGGTACTGGGGAATTTGCTTCAATTAGAAAGGAACCTGGAATTTTAAAAGTAGTACCAGTAATAGTGCGCACATAACTACAGGACTTCCCTAAAAAGACATGCTATATGCTATTCCAGGAAAGGAAATCAGCCACTCTTTTTGTGATCTGGTCAGAATGTGACTTCAGACCTACTGCATTTTGGTTGGCTTTAAACTGCCCTTTGAAGTGATATAGCGTCACCCATTTATAAGCATATGAGGACGGGTAATAAATGCTGACTTTATCAGGAATGTTGTCCCAAATGTCTCTTTTCGTTTTGGGGCACATTTGTTGCATTGTGCAGTTCTTTGCTGTATCTCCATGCATGTATGCATCTCAAAGGGAACATTGGTCACACAACCTATTTGTTCCAGAATGAGACATGAGATCCTTGCAGCCTAAAGGGAAGATTGACATAATATCTTGTGAATGAATAAAAACTGAGAGAAGGCCTGATTTTTTTTTTCTACCAATGATCGATTGAGAGTGTTTTGTCAAGTGCAGAAGGCCATTTCTTGACCCTTGACTTAATATTTAGTATTTCTTGATTTTTGTATACTTCATACAAAATTTCCAGTTTATGGCTTTGGTTTTTTTTAAATGTAGGTGGCAAAATAGTGCTGTCACTGATTTCATAAAAATCAGGTAAACATGACAGTGTGAAAACTGTAAGCTATAGAATCCCTACAGTGTGGAAACAGGCCAGTCGGCCCATCAAGTCCACACTGACCCTCCTAAGAGTAATCCACCCAGAACTAATCCCTTACATTTCCCCTGACTAATGTACCTAACCTGCATATCCCTGAACACAATGGCCAATTCACCTAACCTGCACATCTCTGGACTGTAGGAAAGAGCCGGAGCACTCAGAAGAAACCCACACAGACATGGCGAGAATGTGCAAACTCCACACAGACATCTTTACTCTTTTTAAGCTAAGCTTTTTTTTTGACAATAGTTGGCAGAAAGTAAGCTATTGGCTTTACATGTATTCCAAATTGCACGAGCTTCGAAGGGATGCAGGACGATATTGCTGAGATAACGTAATTTAATAATGGTGAAAAAGTTAATGGTCATTGTTGTTCAGTGCTGGTCTTCAGATATATGCAATTAAACATGAAAATGCAAAAGCTACTGTCAAGTGATTCTCTCCTCCTGTATGTTGTTGAAGCACTCACAGTATAATTACTTTTTTTAACAATCACTGAAAGGATGAGGACTTCCCTTTTCCTCTGTAATGTTACTGTTAAAGTCTGAAAAAGGTTGCAATTTGCTAATAATATGCAACTGTGTAATAGTATACATATTCATAACTATTATTGAACAACCACTTGGCCCATTGAAAATTAATTTTATATTTGTGTACTATCAATAATATAAATCTATTAATAATACTGTGAATTCATAGGGGAAAATATTCCTCTTATGCCGTTTGAAAAATTGGTTGGCACCTTGCTGACTTCAAATCTGGCTTCCCTGCAGTAATACTGCTGTGGTGGTGACCTTAATGACTTGAGATTTTATCATCTTGAGGGTGCAGGGATGTCCCTGCTAGCCATGCAGTTTTACCAGAAGAGGTAGTATTCCCCTTTCCTACCCGTTGTTAGACTGGCTGATTGTTCCCCAGGTGCATACTTCACAGCCACAGAGGTGGAATAAGGTTTTGGAGTGGTTAGTACCCCACCCATGGTCATATGGGAGACTGGACAAGTGTGTGTAGCAGGGTTATACGTTGACCAGCTGCTTTATTTTATGTAACTTCACTCAAAAACTTCACATGCTGGTGACGGGACATAAAACTTATCGTAATATTTCAGCTTCAAGTATGTGTTATTGCTTTTTGTAACCTTCGTAGAGAGAGCATTTTGAATGAATTTTAGTGTATGCCTTATCATCCATGAGAATTTCCATGTGACAATAGACAATAGGCAATAGGTGCAGGAGTAGGCCATTCAGCCCTTCGAGCCTGCACCGCCATTCAATATAATCATGGCTGATCATTCCTAATCAGTATCCTGTTCCTGCCTTATCTCCATAACCCTTGATTGCACTATCTTTGAGAGCTCTATCCAACTCCTTCTTAAATGAATCCAGAGTGTGGGCCTCCACTGCCCCCTGTGGCAGAGCATTCCACACAGCCACCACTCTCTGGGTGAAGAGGTTTCTCCTGAGCTCTGTCCTAAATGGTCTACCCCGTATTTTTAAGCTGTGTCCTCTGGTTCGGCACTCACCCATCAGTGGAAATATGTTTCCTACTGCCAGAGTGTCCAATCCTTTCATAATCTTATACGTCTCAATCAGATCCCCTCTCAATCTTCGAAACTCAAGGGTATACAAGCCCAGTCGCTTCAGTCTTTCAGTGTAAGGTAATCCTGCCATTCCAGGAACTGACCTCGTGAACCTACGCTGCACTCCCTCAATAGCCAGAAAATCTTTCCTCAAATTTGGAGACCAGAACTGCACACAGTACTCCAAGTGTGGTCTCACCAGGGCCCTGTACAGCTGCAGAAGCACCTCTTTGCTTCTATACTCAATTCCTCTTGTTATGAAGGCCAGCATGCTATTAGCCTTCTTCACTACCTGCTGTACCTGCATGCTTGCCAGATCTCTCTGTACTGCCCCTTTACATAAATTGATTCCATTGAGGTAGTAGTCTGCCTTCCTGTTCTTGCTACCAAAGTGGATAACCATACATTTATCCACATTAAACTGCATCTGCCATGCATCTGCCCACTCACCTAACTTGTCCAGGTCACCCTGTAATCTCCTAACATCCTCATCACTTTTCACCCTGCCACCCAGCTTTGTATCATCAGCAAATTTGCTAATGTTATTGCTGATACCATCTTCTATATCATTAACATATATTGTAAAAAGCTGTGGTCCCAGCACGGATCCCTGCGGTACCCCACTGGTCACTGCCTGCCATTCCGAAATGGAGCCGTTTATCACTACCCTTTGTTTCCTATTAGCCAACCAATTTTCAATCCAATCTAGTACTTTGCCCCCAATACTTTGCCCCCAATGTGGTGACTATTCGAGCTGTGTAATTGATATCTGTATCACCTGGAGTTGTCCCTGACTTGGCATTACATTTGTATTAATGATGGAAAATATGAACTTCATAATGACTTCGGTCAAAAGACGTATTCAGTTTTCAGTGAACTCTAGTACTTACTGCAGTGGTCACTACTGTTTCTGGCACTGCTGGAACTAGAGAGTCTCTAGCCAACTAGCTAATGTATTTCACTACATTGCTGGCTGCAAAATCTGGACCACTGTTATCAAATGTGTCTTAAAGCAATTATGTTAATAATACATGAAACTTTTTTTTTCCATGGTAACTTTTGATATTGTCACATCAAATGCATGACAAGATTTTGGCATTTGGTAAAATAATCAAACAACTGTAATGTTTAGTAATCAACCAAATTGCTGTCTTTCAGGTAAATGATCTGACAGAGAATAATCGTAAACTGCTGGATGACTTAACTATAGCCAATGAAAAGATTCTGAAAATGCAGCAGGAATATGATGTGGAGAAGAATTTGATTTCTGCACAACTTGAAGAGTTTAGAAGTCAGACAGAAAGTTTTAAGGTTCAGTATCATAAAATTCCAACAATCTGACATTTGCAAAAATCAAAGTTATCACCAATGTGATCAACAGTAAAGTATAAGAAGTTTGGATTTTTTTTAGTGCAAGCAATTTGGCATTTGTCCACAAAACTGTGATCAAAGTAAATATTTACAAAATAACAGCAGTATTGATTGTAGGAATGGGTTTTATAAAGTAAAAAAAAGACATTATTTTTACGATAACTCAGCCAGCTACACTGGTATTAAGAAATTAGTTGTGACTGCAGTCTTGAATCTAACAAGAACAGCATTTCTTTTTTTTGTAATAGAGGCAAGTGGAGGCTAATTATTTATTAATTCCTTGAAATGTCAGTTAAAGATTCAATACAAGAATGAAAAAATAGTAATAGAAGTAATATTTTAGATGTGTTTGTCTCCATTTTTAAAATTGCCTTTAATTTTAGTTGCAGCTAGAAATTTCTCAATCAGAAAAAAACAAGTTAGAAAAGGATGTTGGATATTTTCAAAATGAACTTCAGATCACTGATGTCCTCAAGAAGGATCTAGATGAACATAAACACAGATTAAAGTGCATCCAGGAAGAGCATCAAGCTGTGCTTAAAGGTTTACAAGATCAGGTAATATACTGTACCTAACCAGGACTGATAACGGATTCATCCAGCACTGTGACAAAAACTAAATACAGGTATCCCCCATTATCCAAAAGTAGATCGTTCCTATGAAACCTTTCGTAAGTTGAAATGGCATAACGCGAAGAAGCATTCATTTATATGGGATAAATTTTGTTTTTTTGTGTAAAAATGAAAATGCTCTTTGGATTTCTTTTGGTTAGCAAAAACAGGTACTAAGGTAGGTCTTTCATAAAAGCAAAGTGGTGTAAAATGAACTTTCAAAAAGCAGGGCATGCCTGTAATTAGTTTTGTGTTTAGTATTAGAAATCTTGCAAAATACAAGAACTGTCTATAGCCTTGTTTCACATAATATGGTGAATTAACTTTAGAATGTGACGACTGTCACATGACAAAAAGGAACCATTTTGTACAAGTAAAGGCCAATTATATGTAATGGGATGGATGGCAGGTTGTTTCTGTTTTTAGTTATGTTTAAGATGATCGTAAGCATAATACAACTTCCATTTATATGCAAATAATTGCACTATTCTCTGCCCAGATGAGAGTCAACATTATGAAATCCTTTTCTCTTTTTTTTGCTCTCTGACTATTCTGGTTTTTATTTACTCAATTTCAAGTACCCAAATGTGTAGGTTGCCTGTCATGCTTCAATTGTAGCAGCCTTACTTCGGAGACAGAAATTAGTTAGTTTAAAATCAATTTAGAGGAGTACATAATTCATCATTGCATCTCACCCATTTGCCGTATAGACACTAGACAGTCATGAATGTCACAAATGGTTACGCTTTTTCCTCTAGACCTCAATCGCCAACATCTGAGAGTATGTGCCATGAGTACTCTGTGGTCATGGAAAGTTGAATCTATCAAGTACCAGCTTCTCTATATCTTCATGGCATACAGATAGTTTTTCTAGATGTGTTCTTGTACAACTGCACGTTATAGAATAATTGTGCCTTAGAAACAGTGCTTAAAGTGTTGCCGATGTAATCCATTATAACCAACACATTTAAAAAATTTGCGTTTTAGAATCATTGTCCCTAATTTGTAAATTGCTACAGCGAATTTGCATTAGAGCAGATAGACCTATATGTCCGATCCACTTACAATTTGCACCTGCACTGCAGTGCTGCACTTTGAAGTGCACTGGCATCTTTCATTGCAGTGCAGCATTGGGGATTGTGCATTGGGAAAGAGTAGCACTGACCGAGATAATTTTGTAAAATGGGTTGTCACTAAAGGCCAGGTAAACTGTATGACTTGGTGCTGAAACAGCAACAAGTGTAGGAATGTACAATTGTCTTTGCAGTGAACTGTCAGCTGTGCCACGTATGTGCCTTGAGAAATGTTGGATTGTCAATGCAGTCCCACAGCATGTGTGCTGAAGGGCAAATCCAGGCTGTCAGCATTTGACTGGGGACATGGCTGCTGTTCAAAATGGCACCAGTGCAAGAGATCTTAAATAGCGACTACTTGTACCTATGGTGAGTGAGAGATTTGGGTAGCATGAATGCGAAGAATGCCATAGGGATGCAGCATGTACTTAATGAAGTGTGTTTGGGGTAATCATGTGAGAAAACCTGCTCGGCCTCGTGTAGAGAAAGCTTCCATGACACTTGACGAAAATGACACTTGACCTACTTGTAGTAACTTCAGTCCTTTACGTTTACCTCGTCATTATTGACGTACTGACTCCCAGTGAAAATGTTGCAGTGGAATATTAGTACAAATAGTGTTCCAGCTAACAAGTTTGCATTGCCTTTGAAAGATTTACAATGGTTTCAATGTTATTTAGTTGTCATAATTGGAAACTTTCATGAAGTAATTGCAAGTTCGTAGCAGAAATGATTTATATATTCATAAATTAAGCAAAGCAAACATTAATGGCATGAGCAAATGCTCTGACCAATATTGTAATCGCAATGTCGAACATTTGCTTTGATAGAGCATCATTAATAAAGAAAATGCCCCAAGATACTTCAAAAATACAAAGCATTCCCATTACTAAGCTTAACAGAGACATTGGAGATTGATAAGATGAGATGTTGGCCAATATGGTGAAACCCTTAGCCTTCTATCCAGGTAGTGTCTGCAATCACATTTTAAAACAGAGAAAAATATGCCATACTCCTCCTGAGTCTTGGAGCAGAATCTTCTGGGTGCTAAGGCAGGAAGGGAACTTGATTAACTGGTATAGTGATGGACCAAAACTCACCAGCTTTGTTTAAATTCAGTGCTAAACCGGAAGGCCTAATACCCACATTCTTGCCCTCTTACCAAGTAAAACCTGAATTGTCAATTAAAAACTGTAAGGATTTTGACCTACCTGGGCAGCTCCGGGCGGAATGAATAAGAGTTACTCTATCCATTTGGTTAACTGGAATGGGTGGGTGGGAAATTTCTGGGTGTAGAAGTGGGAGGGAGTCCCACAATCTTATGGTCAAATTGGCCAAATGTCATTTTTCATGGTCAGCTCGCTGATGAGAGCAATCCCTTGCCTCTCTGTAACTGCAGCCTCTACCAAGAAGATTTTATTCAATCATGGGACGTGGGCATCACTAGCTAGGACAGCATTTATTGCCCGTCCCTAATTGCACAGAGGGCAGTTGAGAGTCAACCACATTGCTGTGGGTCTGAAGTCACCTGGAGGTCAGACCAGGTTAAAACTGCAGTTTCGGCCCTAAAGGACATTAGTGAACCAGATGGGTTTTTCTGGCATTTGACAACAGTTTAGACTCTTATTGATTTTCTCATTTAGATTTTCTTATTGAATTCAGATTATGTCATAGTCCATGCAGGATTTGAAACCAGGTCTCCAGAACCTTATCTGATCTCTGGATTAATAATATAGTTGTAATACCACTAGGCCATTACTTCCCTGTAATGTCACCTTTTCCTAAACTGGGGGTGTAGGGGCTGTTATACTGGCAGCAGCCACAGCCTGTGATATGATGCTGCCAAATTCTGGTGTTGCTCTGTTTGGCTGGTGGCCGGGACAGTCTCAACATGGGTCTTAAATCCAATAAAAAGACCAACAGCAAGTAATTTACAGCCCAATTTCTTGAAGATCTAATGGGTTTTCCTATGGTGAACATTCTCTTAATTATAGATTGCAGGTTTCCTTCCTCGAAACTTATCTGCTTTTGTACTTTGTCTGAAAATGGGAGAGTACCACCTTGGATTTTAAACCTGTATTGAAAAAGAGAATGAGGTGTGGCAATAGAATTTTAAGGAAGAAGTCATTGGAATTGCTAGCAGAGTGGTTTTGCTACCATATCAAAAGTCCAGTGGTCCAGACTAATGATTGGGCGAATTGAATTCAAACCCTACCGTGGGTTTTGCTTCAATTAGAAAGGAACCTGGAATTTTAAAAGTAGTACCAGTAATAGTGCGCACATAACTACAGGACTTCCCTAAAAAGATATGTTATATCCTATACTAGGAAAGGAAAGCCACCTTTTGTGATCTGGTCAGAATGTGACTTCAGACCTACTGCACTTTGGTTGGCTTTAAACTGCCCTTTGAAGTGGTATAGCAAGTCACCCATTTACAGGCATATGGGGACGGGTAATAAATGCTGACTTTACCAGGAATGTTGTCCCAAATGTCTCTTTTCGTTTTGGGGCACATTTGTTGCATTGTGCAGTTCTTTGCTGTATCTCCATACATGTATGCATCTCAAAGGGAACACTGGTCACACACAGCCTATTTGTTCCAGAATGAGATAAGAGGTCCTTGCAGCCTAAAGGGAAGATTAACATAATATCATAATGAATAAAAACTTTGAGAGAAGGCTTGATTTTTTTTCTACCAATGATAGATGGTGTTTTGTCAAGTGCAGAAGGCCATTTCTTGTTCCTTGGCTTAATATTTAGTATTTCTTGATTTTTGTATACTTCATACAAAATTTCCAGTTTTTGGCTTTGGTTTTTTTTAAATGTAGGTGGCAAAATAGTGCTGTCACTGATTTCATAAACATCAGGTAAACATGACAGTGTAAATACTGTAAATGTATCTATATAAGACATGCCAGAGAATTCCTAGAGGCCTGGCGCTCCAACCACAACGCCATAAACAAACACACAGATCGAGATACCGTCTATCAACCCCTCAGAAAACGAACAGGAAATGACATCACCACAAACCTCAGGAACCCCATCCAGGACAAACATATAAATAGAAAGCAGGAGACAACAGCTTCACTTCACTTGGATGTCGCCACTGATGATGTTACCTAGCCAGGTAATGAAACGTCTGGATATCAAACCTACAGCTCAGCGAGCAAACCTACTCCCTATGTATCTATATACCTGGTTACACATAAGGATCTTTGAACGGCTACCAGACTATATTCCGAGATAAAGTAATTTAATAATGGTGAAAGAGTTGGTGTTCATCATTATTCAATGTTGGTCTTCAGATATATGCAATTCAACACGAAAATCCAAAAGCTGCTGTCAAGTGATTGCCTGCTCCTGTATGTTGTTGGAGCATTCAGTACAATTTTTTTTTACAAATCACTGAAAGGATGAGGACTTCCCTTTTCCTGTGTAATGTTATTGTTAAAGTCTGAAAAAGGTAGTGATTTGCTAATAATATGCAACTGTATATTTAATAGCATACATATTCGTAACTATTATTGAACAACCACTTGGCCCATTGAAAATTAATTTTATATTTGTGTACTATCAATAATATAAGTGTATTAATAATGGATGAATTTGTAGGGGAAAATATTCCTTTCATGCCGTTTGAAAAATTGGTTGGCACCTCGCTGACTTCAAATCTGGCTTCCCTGTAGTGTAATACTGCTTGGTGGTGACCTTAATGACATGAGAATTTATCATCTTGAGAGTGCAGGGATGTCCCTGCTAGCCATGGAGTTTTACCAGAAGAGGTAGTATTCCCCCTTCCTACCCGCTGTTAGACTGGCTGATTGTTCCCCAGGTGCATACTTCACAGCCACAGAGGTGGAATGAGGTTTTGAAGTGGTCACTTTCCCACCCATGGTCATATGGGAGACGGGTCAAGCATGTGTAGCAAGGTTATGCGTTGACCGGCTGCTTTATTTTATGTAAATTCATTCTTAAACTTCATATATGCTGGTGACGGAACATAAAATATTTCCCAGTATTTCAGCTTCCAATGTGTATTTTTGCTTTCTGTAAACATCATTGAGAGGGCATTACAAATGAATTTTACTGTCAGCTTTATTATCTATGAGAATTTCCATGTGGTTGACTATTCACGCTATTTAATTGATGTCCGTATCACCTGGAGCTGTCCCTGACTTGGCATTACATTTGTATTAGTGATGGAAATATGAATTCGTAATGCCTAAAGTCAAAGACGTATTCAGTTTTAAGTGAACTTCTAGTACTTACTCCAGTGGTCACTACTGTGTCCTGGCACTGCTGGAACTAGAGAGTCTCTAGCCAACTAGCTAATGTATTTCACTAATGTGGCTGCAAAATCTGGACCACTGTTATCAAATGTGTCTTAAAGCAATTATGTTTATATTATAAATGAAACTTTTTTTTCCACAGTAACTTTTGATATTGTCACATTAAATGCATGACAAGATATTGGCACTTGGTAAAATGATCAAACAACTGTAATGTTTAGTAATCAATAAAATGGCTATCTTTCAGGTAAATGATCGGACAGAAAATAATCGTAAACTGCAGGATGACTTAACTATAGCCAATGAAAAGATTCTGAAAATGCAGCAGGAATATGATGTGGAGAAGAATTTGATTTCTGCACAACTTGAAGAGTTTAGAAGTCAGACAGAAAGTTTTAAGGTTCAGTATCATAAAATTCCAGCAAAAATCAAAGTTTTCACCAATGTGATAAAGTATAAGTTTGGATTTTTTTTAGTGCAAGCAATTTGGTATTTATCTATAAAACTGTGACCAAAGTAAATATTTACGAAAAAACAGCAGTATTGATTGTAGGAATGGGTTTTGTAAAGTTAAAAAAGACACTATTTTTACGATAACTTAGCCACCTACACTTCCTGGTATTAAGAAATTAGTTGTGACTGCAGTCTTGAATCTAACCAGAACAGCATTTCTTTTTTTTTGTAATGGAGGCAAATGGAGGCTAATTATTCATTGATTCCTTGAAAAGTCAGTAAAAGATTCAATACAAGAATGAAAAAATAGTAATAGAAGTAATATTTTAGATGTGTTTGTCTCCATTTTAAAAATTGCCTTTAATTTTAGTTGCAGCTAGAAATTTCTCAATCAGAAAAAAACAAGTTAGAAAAGGATGTTGGATATTTTCAAAATGAACTTCAGATCACTGATGTCCTCAAGAAGGATCTAGATGAACATAAACACAGATTAAAGTGCATCCAGGAAGAGCATCAAGCTGTGCTTAAAGGTTTACAAGATCAGGTAATATACTGTACCTAACCGGGACTGATAACAGATTCATCCAGCACTAAGACAAAAATTAAATAATTAGTTTTGTGTGTAGAATTGGGAATCTTGCAGAATACACGGATTGACATTAACCAGGTTTCACATAATATGGTGAATTAACTTTAGAATGTAATGACTGTTGCATGACAAAAGGAACTGGTAAAGGCCTAGTACATGTAATGTGATGAATGGCCGGTTATTTGTGTCTTTAGTTATGTTTAATATGATCTCAAGCATAATACAAATTCCTTTTATATGCAAATATTTGCACTACTCTCCTCTAATATGACAGTCAACATTATGAAACCTTTTTCTCTTTCTTATTGCCCTCTGACTATTCCAATATTTAATTGCTCTGTTTTCAAGCACCCAGATGTGTACGTTGCCTGTCATGCTTCAATTGTAGCAGTCTCAGTTCAGAGACAGAGGTTGGTGAGTTTAAAATCAGTTTAGAGGAGTACATAATCCATCTTTGCACCTCGGCAGAGGGTGGAATGAACGCTTTAATTTTGGAGGGGCCATATTTTTGAAGAGATGTCACATCAAGGTCCATTGGCTGAGTATGCAGAGATAAACAATAGTTGGAATTATTTGCAGAAGTGTATGCAAGCTTTCCCTGTTTCCTTGTCACTATTTATCCATCACAATTTTGCAGCAGAGAGTGGTGAGACCTGGGCGGAAGTGAAGTCAGAGCGCAGAGGCTGTTAGGAAGGTGGGTGAGTGTTATTTAAGTAGGTGTGTTCTAGGCCCCAGGTCCACAGACTTGCAACAAACTTGGGGGTCGAGGGAAGTTTCTGTTGAGAAAAGAGCGAGTCTTTGGCTCAGGAGTCTTCGACAAAGAAATTGAGAGAAGTGATTATGCCACAGTTGAAGAGGGTGAAGACATGACTGCCAAGCTGATTCAGTGTACTGCGTGCATGATGTGGGAGGTCAGGGACTCTGGTGTAGCTGGCTCGTATAACTGTGGAAAATGTGTACATGTTCAGTTTCTGACAGAGCATATTGCAGCACTGAAGAAAGTAGATGACTTCAGGCTCATCTGAGAGAACGAGATCTTTCTGGACAGGACCTTCGGCGAGGTTTTTACACCGAGCATACCAGGAGAGAGTAGAAGGGAGAAGACGATGAGGAAGGCAGAGATGAGACAAGTGCAAGAGACCCTGGGGGAAGTACCTGTCAGGAACAGGTTGAATCTCTTGGAAACTGTAGAGACAGGCGTCACTGCCAGTCCGAGAGGCGGTCAGGTCTGCCATTCAGAAATCGACGTGGAGGCAGAGCCAAGGAGTCAGACATCACACAGAGCCGTGGTAATAGGGGACTCCATAGTGAGAGGGACTTAAAGGGGTTTCTGCGGCAACACGCGGAATTCGAGGATGGTGTGTTGCCTTCCTGGTGCCAGGATTAAGGACATCGCAGACAGAGTGCAGGAAATCCTCAAGGGCGAAGGTGAAGAGCCAGATGTGGTGGTGCATGTCGGCACAAATGACGTTGGGAAGAAGAGGAGGGGTATTCTACAGCGGGACTTCGGAGAACACGGAAGAAGGCTGTAAAGCAGGACATCCAGGGTGGTTATCTCCGGTTTGCTTCCAGTTTCTCGGGCTGGAGTGGACAGGAACAGGAAAATAATGGACTTTAATGTATGGCTGGGGAACTGGTGCGGGAAGCAAAGATTTAAATTCTTGGATCACTGGGTTATGTTTAGCGGTAAGGATAAATTATACAAGAGGGACAGGTTGCACCTTAATAGGTGGGGGACCAACATTCTGGCAGGTAGGTTTGCCACTGCAACACTGCTGCATTTAAACTAAATGGCGGGGGGGGGGGGGGGGGGAACAAACTGGAAGTTTAAGAAGGAAGTTAAAGGGAAAGTTAGAACAAGAGAAGTCAAGAAAGACAACGGAATCAATGGAGCAGAAAACTCAAAAAAGGATCATGCCGTAAGGTCAAGTGAAATAGGGATTGATAGGAAGTGTGAGGGGAGTAACAAATTAAAAATATTATATATGAATGCACGAAGCATTAGAAATAAGGTGGATGAGCTTGAGGCTCATTTGGAAATTGGCAGTTATGTTGTTGTGGGGATAACTGAGACGTAGCTTCAAGTGGACAGGGCCTGGGAAATGATTATTTAAGGCTATACGTGTTTTCGTAAGGTGGGTGGCCCTGTTGGTAAGGAATGATATTCAGTCACTTGCGCGGGGGGACCTAGAATCAGGGGATGTAGAGTCTGTATGGATAGAGCTGAGAAATTCTAAGGGTAGAAAGACCCTAATAGGAGTTATCTACAGGCCCCCAAACAGTAGCCTGGATGTAGTGTGTAAGTTGAATAAGGAGCTGAAATTGGCCTGTTGCAAAGATATTACTACAGTTGTTATGGGGGATTTCAGCATGCAGTTGGACTGGGAGAATCAGGATGGTACTGAACCCCAAGAAAGGGAGTTTGTGGAGTGCCTCCGAGATGGATTCTTAGGCTCCAGCACCAGCTGTTCTATCAGGGAGAAAGCAATTCTGGATCTGGTGTTGTGCATCGAACCGGATTTGATCAGGGACCTCGAAGTAAAGGAGCCATTGGGAGATAGTGACCACAATACAATAAGCTTTAATCGGCAGTTTGAAAGGGAGAGGGTAGAATCTGAAGTGACATTATTTTAGTTGAATAAGGGGAACTATGGTGCTATGAGGGAGGAGCTGGCCAAAGTTCAATGGTGCAATACCCTAGCAGGGATGGCAGTGGAACAACAATGGCAGGTATTTCTGGGTATAATGCAGAAGATGCAGGATCAGTTCATTCCAAAAAGAAGAAAGATCCTAAGGGGAGGCAGGGGTGGCCGTGGCTGACGAGGGAAGTTAAGAGCTGAAAATGTGTTGCTGGAAAAGCGCAAGAGGTCAGGCAGCATCCAAGGAACAGGAGAATCGACGTTTTGGGCATAAGTCCTTCTTCAGGAATGAGGAAAGTAAGAAGGGCTTATGCCTGAAAAGTCGATTCTCCTGTTCCTTGGATGCTGCCTGACCTGTTGCGCTTTTCCAGCAACACATTTTCAGCTCTGATCTCCAGCATCTGCAGCCCTCACTTTCTCCCCAAGGGAAGTTAAGGACCATATAAAGACAAAAGGGAAAAAGTATAACATAGCAAAGATGAGTGGGAAATTGGAGGACTGGGAAACTTTTAAAGAACATCAGAGGATAACTAAAAAGGTAATACGCAAAGAAAAAATAAGGTACGAAGGTAAACTGGCCAAAAATATAAAGGAGGATAGTAAAGGCTTTTTTAGGTATGTGAAAAGGAAAAAAATGGTTAAGACTAAAATTGGGCCCTTGAAGACCGAAACGGGTGAATTTATTACAGGGAACAAAGAAATGGCAGAAGAGTTGAATTGGTACTTTGCTCGTGTCTTCCTCAGTGAAGACAGATCTAATCTCCCAGATGTAATAATGGCTGAAGGACCTGAACTGAAGGGAATTTATATTAGGCAGGAAATGGTGTTGGAGAGACTGTTGGGTCTGAAGTCTGATAAGTCCCCGGGACCTGATGGTCTGCATCCCAGGGTACTGAAGGAGGTGGCTCTAGAAATCGTGGATGCATTGGTGATCATTTTCCAATGTTCTATAGATTCAGGATCAGTTCCTGTGGATTGGAGAGTGGCTAATGTTGTCCTACTTTTTAAGAAAGGAGGGAGAGAGAAAACAGAATTATAGACCAGTTAGTCTGACCTCAGTGGTGGGAAAAATGCTGGAGTCAATTATAAAGGATGAAATTACGACACATCTGGATAGCAGTAACAAGATAGGTCAGAGTCAGCATGAATTTATGAAGGGGAACTCATGCTTGACTAATCTTCTGGAATTTTTTGAGGATGTAACTCTGAAGATGGACAAGGGCGATCCAGTGGATGTAGTATACCTGGACTTTCAGAAAGCCTTTGATAAAGTCCCACATAGGAGGTTAGTGAGCAAAATTAGGGCACATGGTATTAGGCGCAAAATACTGACATGGATTGAAAATTGGTTGGCTGACAGGAAACAAAGAGTAGTGATAAACTGTTCTCTTTCGGAATGGCAGGCAGTGACCAGTGGTGTGCCGCAGGGATCAGTGCTGGGACCGCAGCTTTTACAATGTACATTAATGATATAGATGAAGGTATTAAAAGTAATATTAGCAAATTTGCTGATGATACAAAGCTGGGTGGCAGGGTGAAATGTGAGGAGGATGTTAGGAGATTACAGGGTGACCTGGACAGGCTAGGTGAGTGGACAAATGCAAGGCAGATGCAGTTTAATGTGGATAAATGTATGGTTATACACTTTGGTGGAAAGAACAGGAAGGCAGATTACTACCTAAATGGAGTCAAGTTAGGTAAAGGGGTAATACAACGAGACCTAGGTGTTCTTGTACATCAGTCAATGAAAGCAAGCATCAGGTACAGCAGGCAGTAAAGAAAGCTAATAGTATGCTGGCCTTCATAACAAGAGAAATTGAGTATAGAAGCAAAGAGGTCCTTCTGCAGCTGTATAAGACCCTGGTGAGACCGCACCTGGAATATTGTGAGCAGTTTTGGTCTCCAAATTTGAGGAAAGACATTCTGGCTACTGGGGGAGTGCAGCGTAGGTTCACGAGGTCAATTCCCTGAATGGCAGGACTACCTTACACTGAAAGATTGGAGCGACTGGGCTTGTATACGCTTGAGTTTAGAAGTCTGAGAGGGGATCTGATTGAGATGTATAAGATTATTAAAGGAATGGACACTCTGGATGCAGGAAACATGTTTCTGCTGATGGGTGAGTCCCGAACCAAAGGACACAGTTTAAAAACAAGGGGTAGGCCACTCAGAACAGTGTTGAGGAAAAACTTCTTCACCCAGAGAGTGGTGGGTGTATGGAATGCTCTGCCCAGAAGGCTGTGGAGGCCAAGTCTCTGGATACTTTCAAGAAAGAGTTGGATAGAGGTCTTAAGGATAGTGGAATCAAGGCTATGGGGATAAATCAGGAACAGGATACTGATTGAGGATGATCAGCCATGATCATACTGAATGGTGGTGCTGGTTCGAAGGGCAGAATGGCCTACTCCTGCATCTATTGTCTATTGTCTGTTCTACAATATTGCTAAAATTGAGTACCTAATTGTGCATCTTATTGCTGTTGCAGGTACTTGCTGTGTGATTGTGGGAAGTAATTAACCTTTAACCTAGATCTGAATTTGCATATTGCTTGTTCTGGTTGGCAGGTCCTGGCAATAACTGCACATAGACATGCAATTTTGATGGTTTCCCAGAGTGAAGCTATGTTTCTTGTTCTTTGATAGAAAAGTAAGCTTTTCCACATGGATGATGTATATTTTGGGTCTTTGATGTTTTTAGGACTTAAGCAGAATGTTAATGAGATTGAGTGGAAAGGTACAAAAAACATTTTTAAGTCATGGCCCAAAGAAAGGGATCTTTGTTAAATAACACATTGAAGGGTTTGTTAAACAAGAATGTTCACAGTTGATTGATTATCAAAATTAAATCACTATAACAATTGTTGCATTGATTACATTAAGTTTGTAATGGATTGGATTCTCAATTAAGATTAGTGCCCAAATTCAAAACTTTGAGGTATTAATCATGAGTCAAGCCATTTCTCAACAAAAAGAATCTGCATCCTGCCAGACAATACTACCCACATTATTTTCATCACAGGGGAGGTTGGCTGGAGTCAGGAACTCCGCCTCATAAAGCAAACCTGAGGAAGAAATGGAGGTGGACAAATGCCAATGCTGTCAGGTTAGAAGACCTCCCTCAGTCCCCTGTAACATCTGTCCAACTTGGTAGCTGAGTGTCAAGCTACCAACCTTGCTTCCCCTGCCATCCTCTCCATAACACTCAACCACATCCTCTCACCCATATCCATCACTTTCATGGCCATTCCCTCTGCATCCATTATATATAACCTTTGAGCCCTGCAGTACTATTGGAAAATCTTTGTGATGCTCTTAAACTCTCAAAACAAAATCATTCAGTCATCTGTGGTGGTAAAACTAACAACCATTTCAAGACAAAGATTCCTACAAAGTAGACCTAAACCTATAAGCTGAATAAAATTGCATTTCCCTTAAGAGCTGTGACAACAACCCCTCATCGGCTGAATCCATTTCTGACATTTAGAACCTATCCGAGCACTCATATAGAATTGCATAGCCCATCTGTATAAACAAAACTTATGGAGCTGAATACACTCAGGCTTTCAAATTCAATGACAGTGTTGAACCATGTCGTCAAAGTATAAACTAGGTGAAACAGATGACTAAGCTGACAATGAAAAAGCTCAGTCAGCTGCTAACAGTTTAAAGCAGAAGCAGAGATGTCAGAGCTGTCAAGTAACGGAAACTTTAAATTACAAGGAACAATTGATACAGTCACATCTGAATAACAGTACTGTCCAATGCACTTTATATATTAGATAATGTAATGTAAAGTATTGGAACATTTTTCTACTCTCATCACGAAGGTCAGATTAATGGTCAGTTTTAAGAGCATCATCAATTGCTGCATTCTAAACAGATTCAACATACAGAATTATGACATGTGAAATTAGTAATACCGTTGAAACTTACTTGTTAAAAGATACCCTGTACCAGACCAAATATCCTTTACAGTTCACAAATTCTCTGAGCTGCCATGACTATATCTTAAAAAGCTGGCTTGACTTTCATTAAAATTCAGGGTTTGAAATGCCCACATTTGCATTGGAGCTGCCGAGGTCAGGAATGCTATGTGTAGGCTTTATTCCTGTACCCTTACCCTGTGTGGCTAAAAATTGTGGATGTGGGCAGAGACCATGAAATGGGTCCTGACTGTCATTTTTAAAGCTCACCAATATCCGTTCCAAATTGGACAGAATCATGAAAATTTTGTTATAAGTAACTTTTTTTTTTGCTTTTACTTTATCAGTGTTTATTTCAGAGAATTTTGTTCGTATTTACCCCAAAGACGAATACTTCCTTACTAATTATAAATACTCCATTTAATTTGTTAGCACGATGTTCAAATGCAGCTGGATGAAAAAAGATTGGCTGGAATGCAGAAACAGCTAACTGAACAAGAAATAGAAATGAACAACCTAAAAGCTGCAAAAGAAGAAATAAATGTTACCTTAAAAGATGCCATCTGCAAGGTAAAACTTAAGTGAAGTCTGGATAGCAGCTTATTTCTACACTTAAGACTTCTATTGATGTAAACAGACCACAGACAAGTGTTCAAATAGTTCAGGGTTTTAATGCTATACAAATCTGACAGGCATACCTTTAGTTTAATGTGCATGCTGCCCAATAAAAACATTGTACAATAGTCTAACTCAAGGGTATGATTTGACCTGGATATTCTCGTTGGAAGTATGCACCTGTTCAGTAAACAGGAACAGAAAAGAAACACAAAATAGTTTAATTTTAATGTTTGCAATTGTAAAGAGCAGAAAGTATTATCAGATTTACTAGATGATTAGAATGATATGTAATAGTACAAAGGAGTGAAAATGCTACCTACTACAAATAACAGAATTGTCCTGCTTTATCAAAATATTTTTCCCCAGTTCCATTCTGTTTTGAAGCCTATAGAGGGTCACATTTGCAGTGATTTTTAAAAATAAAAATCTGACCGCCCGTCTCTTTCTCTAGCTTTCCTCTGTTCACAATTACTGGAAAAGGCTTATACTAAATAATCCTTCCTAGTGCCCACGATCATGCATATTCTAATATAGTGAATGTGACATGTTTACAAACAAGCACTCGGGCTAATTAATTGTTTGCAATCTCTGGGCAACGAACTGAAAAGCTTAGCACATTGCAAATGACACTAACACAGGCAGCATCGAGGACAGTGAGGAAGGTTATTAGAAATTGCAGCAGAACCTTGATCAGCTGGGGAAGTGGGCTGAGAAATGGCAAATGGAGTTTAATGTATATAAGTGTAAGGTGCATTTTGGAAAGTCAAATCAAGGTAGGAGTTTCATGGTGAGAGGTAGGTCCTTCGGGAATGTAGTGGAACAGAAGGACCTTGGCGTTCAGGTGCATGGTTCTTTGAAAGTGGAGTCACGGATAGACAAGGTAGTGAAGAAGATGGAAATGTGTTGCTGGAAAAGTGCAGCAGGTCAGGCAGCATCTAGGGAACAGGAGAATCGACGTTTCGGGAATTAGCCCTTCTTCAGGAATGGCTGAAGAAGGGCTAATGCCCGAAACGTCGATTCTCCTGTTCCCTAGATGCTGCCTGACCTGCTGCGCTTTTCCAGCAACACATTTCCATCTCTGATCTCCAGCATCTGCAGACCTCACTTTTTCCTCAAAGGTAGTGAAGAAGGCTTTTGGCATACTGGCCTGAATCATTCAGGGATTTGAGTATAGAAGTTGGGAAATTATGTTGCAGTTGTACAGGACATTGGTGAGGCTGCACTGGGGGAGTATTGTGTTCGTTTGGTCACCTTGCTGTAGGAAGGTTGTTATTAAACTGGAAAGAATGCAGAAGACATTTACCGGGATGTTGCCAGAACTTCATGAACTGAGTTAGAGGGAGAGGTTGGACAAGTTAGGACTTTTTTCTTTAGAGAATAGGAGACTGAGAGGGGATCTAATAGAATTGTATAAGATCATGAGAGGCATGGATAGTTTGAATACTCTCAGTCTTTTTCCCAAGGTTGGGGATTCGAGGACTAGAGAGCATCAGTTTAAGGTAAGAGGGGAAAGAATAAATGGGAACCTGAGGGGCAACCTGTTTACATAGAGGGTGGTACGTGTATGGAATGAGCTGCCAGTAGAGGGGTGATTGATGTGGGTCCATTAACAATATTTAAAAGGCATTTGAACAAATGCTTGGACAGGAAAGGTTTAGAAGTATATGGGCCAAGTGCAGGGAAATGGAGTTAGTGTGGATGGACATATTGGTCGGCACAGATCAGTTTGGGCCAAAAGGCGCCTCTCCCTGCTGCTGGACTGTGATCTATTAGCATTTGAACCAATGTCATTTCAGTACTTCCTCTATAAACTTTTATCAAGTACTGTATATAAATGCTGAATTGCAGCACTTCATGACCCACCTCTGCTGTGAACTAATTGTAATTAATTGTATACAGTTGTATGCAATGTAATACATTAACTGGAGATTAATTTATTCTTTATGAATAGGAATAGATTGAAAGAAACAGATAATTGGGCCGAAAGTTGTATTGAGACACATAAAAATGGAACCTGCTGTATTTTGACATTGAATTTTCAAGTCAAAATGTTTGTATATAACTTTTACAAATTTTAAGAATAAAGTTTACTTGGGAAAAAGCTCTACCTAGATGCTTTTTAAAGTGTTTTGAGATTAATTCTAGTTCTATTCTTCATCATGTGATTTTCTTGAGCCTAGGAAGGAGAGAATTTTTTTTTAATATCTAAGAAGTTATTAAATGGTTTACAAACTTGAATGAACACATTTATTTGGAAAATAAAAGTACCTAAACAATTATTGAAGAATTTTTTATCAATGACGATTTTTTAGGCAGATGAACTGCAAAAATCTATGGCTAAGCTAAAAGGAGACAAAGAATGTGCTCAAAATAAACTACTACTCTGGATGAAAAGCTGTAAGCAGCTTGAACATGAAAAGGAGTCACTGAAGAAACACATTCAGCAACAAGAGGAGCTAATTGCACAACTACAAAAAAACCCAAAACTAGGTAAGTAGACAGTAGATGAATCCAGCATTTGAACTAAAGAAAATGAGCGAAATTCAACTAACTTTTGTCAGTTCAAACAAAATGTGCAAGTAATGCAGATGGTTTAGTTCATCCTTTGAACTAGTTAATTTATTTTGGACTAATTGAAACATCTGCTAACTTCTGCCTGACTCCTTCCTAATCATAACTTGTAAATCTTTTCCTTTGGTATTTGCTTTACTGAACAATATTTTTCATAATTGTGCAAACAATGACATCTATTCTTTCAAAGAAATTCTGAGCTTAAAAATTAAATTATATATTATATTCATTCACAACAGAAAATTACCCAAAATTTGTCACACGTTGACATTACATGGACTATTCTAGTAGCAATCATTCTTGACTGATTATGAGATGCAAAGATTTGCGCTGCTGCAATTTGGAAATCTTTTCAGACATTGTATTCGAGGAACAAAGGGTATATTATTGCATATTATTCCTTCACTCACTTTTCTAAAAATAACTTTAAAAACTGCACTGCATTCTTTTGGAAAAAATTACTGACATTGCATTTGAGGAACAAAGGGATACTATTCCTTCAAATGTTTTCTGAAAAAAAGCTTGTTAAAAGTTGCACTGCGTTCTTTTCCTTTGGTATCTTTTCGATCATGTTAGTATTTCTATCCTTAGTAAGGAAGATTGCAAAATGAATCTGTTTTGTAGTCCTTCATCTTGCTGCTCAAAAATTAATTTATCTATACCATAACCCTTGTTATGTATATTCTCAACAACAATTTTTAATACCTCATAATCATTTGAATTTTTATTTTGAATTTCAAGTTTTATAAGTGGCAACTGCATCATACAGACACATTTTCTTCTTTATTTTCTATCTGAACTTAAATTTTAACATAGAAGTATATTTATTTGTTCACCATCACAAGTATATTTTCTTTAACCAGCACTGTGCCAAATGATTAAAATGAGATGATAACAGGACCTGACCTATTTATAGATGAGTGTTATGAATGATAAATTTTAGGCAAATCAAATTTAACAATGGTTATAAAATTCACTTAGCTTGCCATAACCCTGATTTTATTCAATCTTTGTAAGGTGTTCATAGATTAATAATTTTAATGTCTTGTCCAGATTCACAGATAGATGACCAAACAACTGAGGTGGAGAAACTAAAAGAGGCACTAGAGGAAAAAACAAAAGAAGCTGACGAAAATATGGAGAAATATTGGAACCTGATTAAAAGCAGCCACAAACTGCAGGAGGAAAATGAAATGTTAAAGAGCAGGGTGGTCTTCTTGAGCAATAAATTCCAACAGTCAAATGCTCAAGATGAGAATGGTATTGCCGAACAAGTTGCTGTACCAAGATCACTTGTACACAAGTGTGAAAAGAAGTCACCTGGTCAGTTCAAGAGTCAGCAAAAATATCTGAAGTCTCCAAGTGTGTGCAATATTGCAGATCAGACCATGGATGCTCCATTGGAATTAGTTGGAAACAAAAGTCACCAAAAGCGCCCAGATGCTCAATCAAACCTTACTGCAAAGAGAGTAAGGGGAGCAGAATCTAAGGAGGAACGAGATAAATTGAAATCAGAAGCTTTGCAGAATTCTGCAAAGAGGACAAGAAGTGATAAAGAGCATGAGAATATTTTAAGGCCTGTTGCAAAAGATAAATCTCCATCAGAACCAGAGGGTCTTCCACATATTGTTAAAAAGGGTGAGTTTATTCAATCACATGCCTATGGAATGAAAAAGATCAAGATCATTATAATTGCCAACTTGTTTCTGTGGTTTTATCAATCACTGAAACCTGGAAGATAATTTCCCGACTTAACGTTTGCACATATGGTACACCTTACTAATGTCCAAGGTCAAGAACTGCAAATAATCAGCCAAGTTTGCAGCTTAATTCCAAGTGAAAACATCTGTCTCTCTCTTTCCCTCTCTCTCTGTCTCTCTCTTTTTTTGCTTTCTCTCTCATTCTCTAAACCAGAGAAGGTGGTGATAAGCTATTTTCTTGAACCAGTGCAGTGGGTAAACCCACAATGCTATTAGGGAGGAAATTCCAGGATTTTGACCAAGCAAGAATGATACATTTCCAAGTCAGGTTGGTGTGTGGCATGTTCCCATGTATCTGCTGCCATTGACCTTCTGCTGGAAATGGTTGCGGGTTAGAAGGTGTTGTCTAAAAATCTCTGGTGAATTTCTGCAGTGCACCTCATAAATAGTACACACTTCTGCTCCTGAGGATTGTTGATGGAGAGTGTGAATGCTTGTAGATGTGGTGCCAATCAAGCTGGCTACTTTGTCCTGAATGATGTCAAATGAAACCTCTGGCAGTGTCTGTAATCCTTTGCTTGAGGGGTTCTAGTAGTCCTGCAAGTCAGTGTCTTAATGAAAAAGGTGAATTTGAATGCAAAATGTTGAAGCATATTTACAAAAGTTAATTGATTTAGGGTTTTTCTTTCATGAGCAAGTTGAACAACTGTTGATGCAATACATATTTGTGCAATTCTGGAACTTATGCAGTGATTATGTATAATCGTCTTTTTTTTATTCAGGTTTTGCAGACATTCCCACTGTATCACACAGCCCTTACATACTGCGAAGGACAACCTTACTCAACAGAGCTAGTTCCAGCCTTGCAGTTCAGAGCAGAATATCTCCCTATAGGCAGATGCAACATAAGGGAGTTGTGCAAATCTGCAACAAGTCGGAGACAATAGCAGAAAGCAGTCCTGTCGAGCAGGTAATTTTATTCAGCAGGTGCATTACTTCCTGTGATTATATAATTGATAGAGGCAAACAGCATGAAACAGACCCTTTGGTCCTGATATAGAAGTGTTGGCCCATTGGTAGAATGTGAAGAAATAAACATGGCAAAAAATTATTGAGGCTGTATCCTTCAGAAATATTACACTGTCTTCAAGATGTAGAGTTGTCTGGTGAGTGAAGCTAATAAGTTACCTTGGCCTAGAAGAAAGGTCTAGTCTTTACTTCTGGGGTCGTAGTATGGCACAAAGAGTGGCATGGGGGTCTGATAGTGGGGAGCTTAGAGGAGTGGAGAAAAGGCTTTTTCATTGCCTTGCTCAATGTCATAAAGTTACTTGCTTCTTCCCCAAAGCTCTCCTTGAAGTGCTTCAGGTGCTAGGTTTCCTAAGTGGCTACTATAAAATCTCAAAGCAGGTTAAGTCAGAGGCTGCCAGCTTTGTTTAAATATTTAAATTACCAACTCAGCACCTGGGGTTTGCTTTTCATTTCTTGTCCACATCCACTGAATCTGGCATGTTGAGATGGAATTGAGAATTTTAAATTTTAATTTCTGACTAAATCCTATCTCAACTAGTTTTAGTCACTAATCTTCATTCCTTTGTCTATATAAAAATTAATGAAGTATTTGTTTTGTTTTTATTATTTCATTGTGTTTCACTTCAGTTTAGGCTTAGTGTTTAGTTCATTAAGTTTTAAATTATATTTTATCTTGAATTTTCTCTATTCTTCCTTTTGTGGACTAATTCTTCTCGAACTCTTACAAAGCATTTTTATTCATTCATGTGAAATGGGCATTGCCAGCATTTATTGCCCATCCCTTATTACCCTTGAACTTGTTAGACTATTGGAGAGGGCAGTTAAGAGTCAAATATATTGCTCTGGTCTGGAGTCCCAAAGACACCAGACCAGGAACAGTTGGATATTTACAACAATGTACTGTGGCTATATGGTCATCTATATTCTAATTCCAGATTAGATTTTAGCATATGCCTTAGTGGTATTCAAATCCATGTCCCCAACACATTAATTTTAAATTACCAGACTAGCGACGCGATTAGATCCCCTACAGTGTGGATACAGGCCCTTCGGCCCAACCAGTCCACACCGACCCTCCGAAGAGTAACCACCCAGACCCATTTCCCTCTGACTAACACTACGGGCAATTTAGCATGGCCAATTCACCTGACTTGCACATTTTTGAACTGTGGGAGGAAATCTAAGCACCCGGAGGAAACCCATGCAGACACGGGGAGAATGTGCAAACTCCACACACAGTCACCCAAGGCTGGAATCGAACCTGGAATCCTGGTGCTGTGAGGCTGCAGTGCAAACCACTGAGCCACTGTGCTGCGTCTTTGTCAGGTCCCTGTGTCTGCTAGCTGTATGGTTATGTTGTTCTTGTAATGTGAAGGAGAAAGTCAGGACGAGAGATCAGAGTCAAGAGTGTAGTGCTGGAAAAGCACAGCAGGTAAGTCAGCATCCGAGGAGCTGTGCTGCAACATCATGTTCCTCGGATGCTGCCTGACCTGCTGTGTTTTTCCAGACTAGTGACATGACTAGAATATGAGAGCCTTGTTGCAGAGTGTTTACAAAAAAAATCATGTCAAAAGCTTTTCTTAAAAGTATACTTCCAGATAATTAGCTCCTTTAGTGTATAGCACAGCCACAAAAGCAAATGTTGATATGGAATTTTCTCCTGTCTGTTGGACTGCAGTTTCCTATTCATATTTCACCTGTTTGATTGCATTCCCTCATAATAAATAGAAAATGATTGATGATATTTGCTCATATCATATGATATAATTTTGTGTTTTGACATCTATCTTTATTGTGTTTTTTAGCAATCAGCTGAATTTCCAGCATTGCATCTGGATTCAGTACCAGTTATGGCAGAGCCACCTCTATCATCATTAACAAACAGTGCAAAGAAAATGGGCTTTATTACTAATGATGGGAAGCGATCAGAAAAAAGTAGGTGCCCAATGAATACACAGAAATTTATGGAACAAAAGAAACATTCCACCAAACAGATTACTCTGAGTGAAGAAAATGAAAATTGCAAAGTACAGTGAACAAAAACATAGTAGAAATAGGACAGTACTAGCAGGTGAACTCTGTTATAAAATCTTCTGCAGTTGTTCTGGAGGTACAAAATGGAAATACCAAAGCTGATTAAAGTGCACAAAGTACAGTGATTTACAGAGAGTAAATGATTGTATGTTTCCAGTAATAATGCCAATTATCTCATATAAAACAGATTTAAAGCAGTAAAATTTCCTCTGTAAAGATGCAGCTTAGTAATATTACAAAATAATTAAGATTACTGTTTGCAGGAAACTGACACTTTTGTACATTATTTCTTTTCTAAACTATTCTATTAATCCTGACTTCAATTTTCTGTAAAATATTGGCAGCTCCCTAGTGTCTCGTAAGTTACTTTTTTGAGTTGGGGACCTTATTCGGTCATCCCAGAAGCCACTAATTTGAATAATTCAGAAAAATCTTTAAATGTGCTGTGATTTTGTAACAAGTCAGTTTTTTCATAGGCCTAATTTTGTGTTCTGAGCTTCCAGTCTGTGTTTGTAGGGTAAGGTTTCATAACCAGTAACAGCCTTTATTCAGTACATGAGAAAATATTAATGTACTATGATTGGTTTTATTTGTGCTTTTTAAAAAAAAATTGTAATATTTTACTCATTACAGAATAGGAATGTAATACCTATGTGCTTGTTATGTCTTTTTCAGTATTTTGTATACAATTGTACAGAAATTAATTAAAATTAATTAAATTTCAATTATATTTATGACTGATTTTAAATAAGCTTTAGTTTCAATTTTTCATAATAGTAATACCAACCATGTGATAGCAAATAAATTATATTACTGGATTATTAATCCAAAAATCTGGAAGACGACTTTGGGCATTGGTCCTACTGAGATATTCAGTTGTATCAAATTGCTGCTATAAAATATCATGAAACTAGGTGGACCACCTTGCATCAATAAAGGTAGCAGACACAAAGGCACATCCAGCTCAGTTAACTCTGCAGAGTCCATGTCATAAACAGGTAATGTGCTTACTACAAAGCTATTAAGCAATGACCATTTCCAACAAAACCGTCTAATCACACCCTTGACACTCAATGGTATCAACATCCTTGGTGATGGATGGTGACCATGACCAGGAACTTAATTGCATCAGGTTCAAAATCATTGTTACTGCAATAGCAGGTTAGAGGCTGGATGTTCTGCAATAAATAACTCACCTCCTGACTCTTCCCAGATTTCCCACTATCTGCAGGATACAGATTTGAGGTGTATCTTTTGGAATACCAAAAGGAATACCTTTTGCTCAGATAATATAACTCCCAACAGCGCTATTCACAACAAAGTAAATTGCTTGATTGGAAAAAAAACACAGAAAATGTTGGAAAATCTAGCAGGTGTGGCAGCATTTGTGGAGTGTTTCAAGTCCAATGCTTTTAAGGTGAGTTATTGGATTTGAAAGATTAGCTCTGTATTTTTCTCCACAGATGCAGCCAAACCTGCTGAGATTTTCCAGCACTTTATTTCAGATCCTCTGTGTTTACAATATGGACCAGGCCAAACCCCCTCGAAACATTTCAAATATTTAGTCCAGACCTTAAATTTTCTAGTTGTTTTAAGCAGGTGCAGTGTGGATATTCCAGGAATGGTGCAGCTGGTTAAATCACTCCTTTTTTAAAAAAAAACAAAATTTATTTACAGACTACCAAATGAAACACAAGCAAAAGAAAACAGAATTTAAAAAAAAAACAACTATATGAAAACCCGACCAACATGATCTAACTTAACAAAAAAACTTCCCATTTCCTGCATAAACATACCCCTTGGCAAAAAGGTTAATTCAAACACAAGTTGTTAGAAGAGAGAGAGATTCCAGAGAGAAATCATTGACTGAAACATAGAACCTTTATTTTTGCCCCAGCAGCTTCTCTGGGTCCCCAGCTAAAACTAAACAAATCCAGAACTGGCTACTCCCCTTTCATTGTATGTGTTTTAAAAACAAACCCTAAAGGTCTCCTCTGATTGTTGATTTTCGCAGTATCTGTTAGTCATTATTAAAGTAGCCAGTTCAGACATATCTGCACCTCTGCCTTTATGATCCCTCTTGGGGGAAAAGAAAAGACAACCTTGTTAAAGGAGCAGCATCATCACCTATTTTATAACTTGATTGGTACGCCATCAATCAACTTAACTTGGTGAGTTGCTGCAGTGCAAGTTTTTCTTTCACAGTAACTTTGAAATCCTCAACTTCTACCATCTAAAAGTACCAGGGCTGTAGGTGTGTGGGAGCTTCTCTTTGGACTTACACATAATTGGTACTTTGTCAGCTTTCCTTTATCATTGCTGGGTCAAAATCTTGATACGCCTTACCTAATAATACTATGGGAATGCCATCATCTCATAGACTTAAGTTGATCAAGTATGTAGCTCACTACTACTATCTTGTCAAGGGTAGTTAGGAATTAGCAATAAATACCTACATTAAATGCTGCTTTTATCCTGTAAAGAAATGCTGAAACAATTACCTCTAAATATTATTTCAAATAGCTGGAGGTATTAATTGCTTTCTTAAGGGGCTCAGTTGACATTAGAGTATGAAGTCTATCCATACTTTTTTGCACTGGACTTAGAGTCAGAAAGGCTGCATAGTCCTATAGAATACACTCTCCAGTCCAATTAATTATTTCCCCACCTCAACATTTGCGTCAGGAAAGAGAATTTTAATTCTTCTATAGTCTCAAATACTAAAATCTGCATTTTCTATTCTTTCATACCAATAACATAGCACTTGACAATTAACCTGATCACAGTACTTCAGTTGTGGAGAGCAATTTCTGCCAATTTGAATGGAGAAAATCAGAATAGACCACTTCAAGCCTGCTTAACTGCTCATCAATTACATTACACTCACAGCACTTACTTTATATGACCACTAGAAGTCTCAAAGCACTTTATGGCTATTGAGCATTTAAATATAGTCACTGTCGTAATGCTATTGAGTATTTAAATTTAGTCACTGTCATAATGCTATTGAGTATTTAAATATAGTCACTGTGGTAATATAAACAAAATGATTACATGCAAATACAAAGCAAAACAATGCTTGTTCAAGGGAGTATGAAGATAAAATGTATAGAAAAAGCTGAAAAAAATACATGGCATCATTTGTGTTACAAATGCCACATTGGCACTTTATATATAAGATCACTGAAGATCAACTAGGACATGATCAGTGTGAAAGGCACACAGGACATGAGATTCTTGAACAGTATTAAAGAGAATTTTTTTTAGCTCGGCCATAACAAGCCCAATGAGAGGGTGCACAATTCTGGATTTAGTCTTGGGGAATGAAGCTGGAAAAGAGCATGAAGTTGCAGTGGGTGACCATTTTGGATAGAGTAACCATCAGACAGACAGATTTAGCATCATTGTGGAAAAGTGCAAAGATACAACATTGGGTAAGACAACATTCTGCATTGGGTAAGACAAACCTTATGAAGCTGAGATGGACTGGATACAGCTGATTGAAGGAAAAGCAGTGACAAATTAGTGGCAGACATTCAAAAGTGTGATTCTACAGATACAGCACAAATATTTCTCCAGAAAGAAAAAAAAGGTACCTCCAAATCTAGATCCTTTTGGTTAAACATACACAAAAATAACAGGTAAGATAAAGCTGAAAATGAATGAGCAGAAAGCTTAATACTGTTAAAAGCCTTTAGGAGTATAGAAAGTACAGGAAATTAGGAAAGCAGAGAGAGGATATGGAAAACATAGGCAGGTAAAATCAAGGAAAACATCAAGATGCTTTTTCAGTGTATTAAGAGCAAGGGGATGACTAAGGAAAGATTGGGCTGATCAAAGATGTACTGAATACGTAATTTCTGCATGGATGAAGAAGATGTGGTCGCAATTCTTAATGAATGCTTTATCTCTTTTGGAAAGGAAAGGGATGAGTTGAGAGTGTGGTGCTGGAAAAGTACAGCAGGTCAAGCAGCATCCGAGGAACAGGAGAATTGATATTTTGAGCGTAAGCCCTTCATCAGGCATGAAGCTTGTGGGCTGTTGGGGAGGTGGGGGGGAGGTAGTGGCGTGGCTGAGAGATAAATGGGAGGGGATGGGGCTTGGGGGAAGGTAGCTGAGAATGCGATAGGTAGATGAAGGTGGGGGAGAAGGTGATAGGTTGGAGAGGTGGGTGGAGCTGATGTTTGGGAAAGACAATGACAGGTTAAGAGGGCAGTGCAGAGTTGGAGGTTTGGGACTGAGATAAGGTTGGGGGAGCGGAAATGAGGAAACTGATGAAATCCTAATTAATCCCGTGTGGTTGTAGGATCCCAAGGCGGAAGATGAAGCATTCTTCCTCCATGCGTCATTTGGCAATGGAGGAGACCCAGGACCTGCATGTCCTTGGTGGGGTAGGAGGGGGAGTTTAAGTGTTCAGCCAATAGGGTTGGTTAGTGCAGGAGTCCCAGAGATGTTCTCTGAAACAATCTGCAAGTTGGCGTCCTGTTTCCCCGAAGTAGAGGAAACCACATCGGGTGCAACAAATCCAGTAGATGACATTAGTGGAGGTACAGGTAAATTTCTGTTGGATATGGAAGAATCCGTTGGGGCCTTGGACGGAGATGAGGGGGGAAGTGTGGGTGCAGGTTTTGCACTTTCTGCAGTGGCAGGGAAAGGTACCGGGAGTGGGTTGAGGGCTTGTGTGGGAACGTGGATCTGACAAGTGAGTCGCGGAAGGAATGGACTGTCCAAAACACTGATAAGGGTGAGGATGGAAATAAATCCCTAGCAGTGGGGTCTGTTTGTAGGTGGTGGAAGTGGCATAGGATAATGCGATGTATAAGTGGTTGGTGGGGTGGAAGGTGAGGACTAGGGGATTCTCTCCTTGTTGCATTGGGAGGGATGAGGTTCAAGGGCGGAGGTGCAGAAAGTGGAGGAGATGCGCTGGAGGGCATCATTGACCACTTGGGAGAGGAAATTGCGATCTTTGAAGAAGGCGGCCATCTGGGATTTTCTCTGGTGGAATTGGCCATCCTGGGAACAGATGCAGCAGAGGTGGAGGAATTGGGAATAGGGGATGGCGTTTTTACAGAAGATAGGGTGGGAGGTGGGCCCACAAACCCGACTTTCCCGATTGACCCATTGTCTCGGCCTTCTCCTGTTCCACTGAACTCACTTCTGCATACCTTGATGCCATCCTCTCCCCCTTAGTCCAGGAACTCGCCACCTACATTTGGGACACCATTCATGTCCTTCACTTCCTCCAAGATGTTTGTTTCCCCGGCCCCCTACGCCTTATCTTCACCCTGGATATCCAGTCCCTGTACACATCTATCCACCATGATGAAGGCCTCCAAGCCCTCCTTTTCTTCCTGTCACACTATCCCAACAAGTACCCTACCCTATATCTGCCTGGCTGCATGGGCCCCAGCTACGCCTGCCTCTTTGTTGGGTACGTGGAACAGTCTATGTTCCTCAGCTACACCGGCACCATCTCGCAACTTTTCCTCCACTACATTGATAACTGTATTGTGCTACTTCGTGCTCCAAGGAGGTTGAACAGTTCATCAACTTCACTAACACCTTTCACCCCAACCTCAAATTCACCTGGATCATCTCAGACACCTCCCTCCCCTTCATGGAGCTCTCCATCAACATCTCTGGGGATATATTTCCCTCCCCACCTCTATCAGCATTTTGGAGAGACCATTCCCTCCGCGGCTCATTTGTCAGATCCATGCCCTCTACCAGGCCTCACCCCACTCCTGGCATTTTCCCCTGCCACTGCAGGAAATGCAAAACTTGTACCCAAACTTCCCCCCCTCACCTCCATCCAAGGCCCCAAAAGATCCTCCCACAACTGACAAAAATTTACCTGTACCTCCACTGCTTATCCATTGCACCCGATATGGTCTCCTCTACATTGGGGAGACAGGACGCCAAATTGCAGATTGTATCAGAGAACATCCCTGGGACACCCACACCAACCAACCCCACTGCTCCATGGCTGAACACTTCAACTCCCCCTCCCACTCTACCAAGGACATGCGGGTCCTGGACCTCCATTGCCAAACCCTCACCGCCCTACGCCTGGAGGAAGAACGCCTCATCTTCTGCCTTGGGAACCTACAACTACATGGGATTAATGTGGATTTTGCCAGTTTCCTCATTTCTGCTCCCCCCCATCTTATCCCAGTTCCACACCTCCAACCTGGCACGGCCCTCTTGACCTGTCCATCGTCTTTCCCATTTATCCGCTCCACCCTCCTGTCCAACCGATCACCTTTTCCCCCACCTTCATCTACTTATCGCATTCTCAGCTGCCTTCCCCAAGCTTCACCCCCCCCCTCCTATTTATCTCTCCCCCCCCCGCCTTGGCTCACAAGCCTTACTCCTGATGAAGGGCTTATGCCTGAAACGTTGATTCTCCTGCTCCTTGGATTCTGCCTCACCTGCTGTGCTTTTCCAGCACCACACTCTCAACTCTGATTTCCAGCATCTGAAGGCCTCACGTTCTCCTAAAGTAAAGGGACGACACAGGTGTTCTAGTTGGAGTAGGACTGTGAGAATAGGTACAATAAGCAGAATTCAAGAACAAGTATTGGAGGGGTTGACATCCTTACAAGTTATTTTTTAGCCAGCACAGACATGATGAGTTGAATGGATTCTTACTGCGCTGTAACTTTTTGATGATTCCATGGTTCTATAGAGGAGCTGAATAAATTATTCTTGCTCCTATGTTCATATGTTATATATTTACAAGTAATCAACATTACATTGTTGGAGGTAAAAATTGCTCCCATTGTGTCATCATTAGACTCTGCTTTCTCCACATGAAGCTTAACTCAATCATGGAGGCTAGGTGAGGGACATGAATTGCCATGAATGTGCGCATAATTTGGGGCACTTTGCTGGTATGTTCATATTTCATTAGGGAGCAGTTTATTTCCAGGTTCTTTCAGCTAGTAAGGTAATGGGCAACTTGAACCGGTCTTGCAGTGAGAAAATGCTTTCTTCCTTGTGGTACAGATGGTTTCTACTCAAAGCTTAAGTTAGCCATTTATTTGTTTGACTGGTCTGGGAAAGCTGGTGTGCAAATATCAGCCATCAACAATCTAAAACATCCTTGCAGCCCTATCCTCCAATAAACAATCTTCACAAATCAAAAGAATTGAAGACTTCTTAGGATCCTTTTTGCAAGCGTCATTATGTAGTGCGTATTAAGATAATAAAGCTAAAGTTGTCCCTCAGTTATAACAAATTCACAATTTTGCTTCCACAAATAAAAGGAAGAAATGTAGCTGGAAGATAAATCATTTTTATTGCTCAATAGAACATTCAGATAATCTTTTCAGAGTTATATGAGTGGAGCAGGAAGTTTCACCATCTACTCATTACTGGAAATTGATAAATTACAAGTAAATTTGAAACCTAAAGGGCAGAAAAGTGATAATGATAGGTCTCAATGATCTTAGTAAGCTTTACTTCGGTATCTCCTGAAACTGGTAAAAGAACTGGTCATCTAGGGTATCTATTATGAACGCAGTGATCTTGATAGGTGATATATTATACATCCTTGCTACTTATCTTCAGAGTGAACATGTTACTTGAAATCTTGATCTGTTATAGAAAGTTGTATAGCGAGTTTTTTCCTCAAGTTTTCAAACTCATTCTGTTTTTGCCATTTTCTTGGATATATGTTCTCATTGTCAGTCAGGTCTGAGTTCTCTTTCAGTGTGCTTCATTCACGTTTTCCTGCAGCTCTGTGTGCTCTGTCAGATGTTTTACTGAGAAGTAGAATTTTCTCTGCTTCTGTCCTGTATTCAGAGAAGCTAACAGTTAGATCTGTTTGCAGCTCATGTCTCAGGTTTTGTAGGATATTTTTCAACTTGTCCTATAGAGAGGTAAAGAAATGTTTAATTAGATTTACTATTATTTAATATAGCATGATTGCATGATCAAAATACAATATTCCATTAATTTGTGTAAAGGACACTGCCAACTTAGTTTTGCAAATCTATGTAGTTATTTTTCAGACTATTCTGTGAATTTAAATCATAAGACATAGGAATAGTCGTAGACCATGCAGCCAATCAGGTCTGCTTCACCATTCAATGAGATCATTGCTGCTCTGACAATCCTCAACTCCACTTTCCTGTGTTTTCCCCGAATGCTTGATTTCCTTACTGATTAAAAATCTAACTCAGCCTTGAATTTACTTAATAACACAGCCTCTACAGCCCTCTGCAATAAAGTATTCTACAGAATTCATTTCCCCATGAGAGAACAAATTCCTCCTTATCTTGGTCTTAAATTAGTGACCCCTTATTCTGAGATCATGCCTTCTGGTGCTATACTCTCCCACATCATTTATTTTATTATCCAACACATCTATTTAATACCATTACCATTTATGTCATTATGTGAGTTTAAAGTGTTGAGCTCATGTCTCAAGTCCAGATCATTAATTTAGCTCTTTGAATTACTGGTCCAATAACATAACCACTGAACTATCATTCTCAAGATTGAACAATATCAGTTCATTGGTGGCTTAACCTAGTACCTCAGTGGGAATCATACTCAAAGAGATCATATATTGTCTGTTGTGGACAATGTAAAAGTATCAAATTGACTAAAACTAAAAGTGCTAGAAATACTCAGGAAGGAAGGCAGTACATATGGATATAAAGGGTTAATGCTTCAGTTCAGAACTGGATACAAAGAGAGAGGAAAGGATTTTAAACAAATACAGAAGCAGGACAAGAGGAAAGGAACAGAACATACAGGAAGCACTGTGACAGGGTTGCGTGCAAACCGAGATTAAACTACAAAAAGGATGATGGAGCAAGATAAAGGAAAATTATAATGTAAAGAAACAAAAAAAATTCAGAGTAAGTAAAGGAAAACAGAAGTATCACCAGCAGCTGCCATTGATCTTAAGTTGTAGAACCCCAATGGAAAGCTTTCAGTTCAGAAGACTTAGTTAAAAGAAGAGGTGCTGTTCTTCAAGCTTATGCTGGACTTAATAGTGTAAGTGACCAAGGACAGTGAGGGCAGAATGGGAAGAAGGTGAAGAATTAAAATTAAATTGGGGACTGAATGGAAATGTTTTAAAAAGCTGTCACCCAACTTATGCTTTGTCTCCACAAAGAACAAAACTTCACATCATGAGCAGTGAATGTAATATAATGCAACACAGTGAAAGAAGTACAAGTAATCTGTTATTTCACTTGGGAGGAGGCTTTGGGGTGCTGAATAGTGGGAGAGCATGAGCTAAAGAAACAAGTGTTACAATCACTGTGCTTGCACAGAAAAGTGGCAAGGAAGTGGGGTGGTGTTGGTGATGCCTGAGGTTGAGGTTATAGCACATTTAATGGCAATAGAACAAATGGTGACATAAAACAAAAAGCGTTTTTGCACAGCAAGTGATTAGAATCTTCACTGCGCACTCAATAACAACATTCTGGATTCTAATAGCACAAGTCTGACCAAGGAACAATGGGACAATGCATGGGAATATCTAGATCCTGATTTCCTTTCCTTTTGTCACAGCTTTCTTTGGGATATTTTGCTGGCACTTGTACTGTGCTTGGTCATGTCTTCCAACACTGAATTCACTGCAACTTGCAGGGTCAATGAGAGGGCTCATTTGCATTTTGTCAACAAGTATTAATGCAACTCTATCATTTGGTTACCCCAGGCAACCAAACATCGACTGCCATCCTGCCATTTGCCAGGAGGTGGCACAGCTCCAACTTTTCTCCTCAGTCTTTAGCCTTTTGGAGGCTGGATAATCTCAACTTATTTGATATATGGCTACCAGAAATATGCCGAATACCAGTGTCTGCATCCCCGGTTTCACTATTTGTTATCTGTCATGACTTACTTGTGAAGAATGCACTGGTAATCAAGCCCCACTATTCCAAAATCATTATAAATGTCTATGAAGTTAATTAAATCACAAAAATCAACTGACTTAACAGACTGACTACTATTAGGAACCCAAAAGTAATGAACAGGAAAAGTAACTATTTATTATAAAAACTTATACTTTCACAAAACAACAAAGAAGATTGCTAATTACTAAATGTCTACACTAAAATATTAGCTTTGCTCCTTCACTTCAAGTACACATTCAGTCATGGATTCAGAAATAGACCAACAGTTGGACTCACAATACCTTTGAGTTGTGAGAAAACAAGAGTTCTATGTCATCAGTCCAGACCACACAAGTATTTCTCACAATCTGCTGGACTCCCATCAATGATTGCACAATGTTTTCTGCAAACTGATGGACAGGCTTTAATTCACTGGTAATCATAGAATCCCTACAATGTAGGGAGGAGGCCATTTGGCCCATCAAGTCCAAACAATCCTCCAAAGAGCATTCCACCCAGATCCAATCCCCTACCCAGTCCCTGTAACCCGGCATTTCCCATGGCGAATTCAACTAACCTACACATTCCTAGAGACAATGGGTAATTTAGCATGGCCAATCTACCCTAACCTGTACATCCCTAGACATTATGGATAATTTAGCATGGCCAATCCACCTAATCTGCACACCCCTAGACACTATGGGTAATTTAACATGGCCAATACACCTAACTTGCACATTCCTAGAAATTATGGGCAATTTACCATGCCCAATCCACCTAACCTGCACATCCGTAGACATTATGGGTAATTTAGCATGGCCAATCCACCGAACCTGCACATCCCGAGACACTATGAGTAATTTAACATAGCCAATCCACCTAACCTGCACATGTCTAGACACTATGGGTAATTTAGCATGGCCAATCCATATCACCTGCACATCCCTAGGCACTATGGGTAATTTAGTATGGCCAATCCAGCCTAACCTACACATCCCTAGACACTATGGGTAATTTAGCATTGCCAATCCACCTAACCTACACATCCCTAGACACTATGGGTAATTTAGCATGAAAAATGTGTTGCTGGAAAAGCGCAGCAGGTCAGGCAGCATCCAAGGAGCAGGAGAATCGACGTTTCGAGCATAAGCCCTTCTTCAGGAAAGCTTATGCCCAAAACGTCGATTCTCCTGCTCCTTGGATGCTGCCTGACCTGCTGCGCTTTTCCAGCAACACATTTTTCAGCTCTGAACTCCAGTATCTGCAGTCCTCACTTTCTCCTAGGCAATTTAGCATGGCTAATCCATCTAACCTGCATATCTTTGGACTTTGGGAGGAAACCAGAGCACCCAAAGAAAACCTACACAGACACAGGGAGAATGTACAAACTTCACACAGACAGCTGTCTGAGAGTGGAATTGAAGACAGCTCCTTGGCGCTGTGAGGCTGCAGTAGGCAATTTATTTTCACAGAGGAACAACAATGAGACAATTCAGTTGGCTTACTCAGGAAAACAGGAAATTTGTAAAAATATGCCATGCTAAATTGCCCCAAGGATCCAGGGATGGGCAGGCTAAGTGGATTAGCCATCAGAAAATGCAGGGTTACAGGATAGGGTGGGGTGGGCAGGTTTAGGTGGGATGCTCTTCAAAGAGTCAATTTAGACTTGATGGGCTGAATGGTCTGTTTCCACACTGTACAGATTCTATGATCTATGAATGGTCGTAGTAGTTTAGTATTGGCTAGTTGAATTGTAGGAAATTTGCTTTGCAAACTGTGTACATCTCCTTCTTCTTTACAAAAGCTCCCTGTGTTTCAAATGATGGTTTGGACTTCATCCGTAAATTACATCTTGAAACATTTTAGGTGTAAAGTTAGAACTCTGATCATATTGTTTTGAAATTGGTAGCCCATACTGAGTAAAAACTGAGTTAAACATTCCACTAATACTGTATCCAAAATTGTAATAAAAGTGATATCTTCTGTAAATCATATGCCAGGACATTCTCGTGTTCCATTTTCATTTTTTAGCAATGATTCTACACAATAATGCACAATTGGCTAATTTTTCACAACCAATATGGGTATTAAAGCTATCAGCTTGAATACATGATGATTACACACGTACGTATAGCATTGCCCAACATTCTTCTGAAGTCCTGACCAAGTAAATTATTTTTTTATTGATGTCTAGGTTTTCCCTATTCCTGTAAATTCTGCCATAGGAATGTCATATGTTTCTTGCAATATCTCCTTACAATACTTCAGTGGTAGCACTACTTGAAGAACAATTGTCCACTCTTCATTTGCAGGCCTATGAGGATATAAAAAGGTGGTTTTCCATAATATTCAACAGTAACAAGGCAAATGGATGGGGCCTCTGCCCAACTTTCTACCAAAAAGATGGCATTGGGCAACCTATCCTTTACTTAAAAACAATCTAAAGGATGTATACAGAAATTTTTGCTCGTTAATGCCTTATGAAATGTTAGTTTCTGTCACAATATGATGAATTTTGTCAACTCTCAAGGAGGCAGGGATTGGCACTGGAATCCATGAGGAGCCAATTCAGATTGTTCCCCCTACTTGTTCAGAGACCTAAGTCACTCCAAAGAGGCAGCCAGCCAATATTCATACATAAAGACCAAGTAGGAAATTAAGATCAAAACATAGAGACCACAACAGATCAACCCAATGCTGCATGAAGTCTTCCACCAGCAACCTTCTGGGAAGGGGGTGATTTTTTGAAATCAAGAGGGGTCTTGGGCAGAGGAGGTAATCCCTGAAGGCCCAATAATGTTCTCACTGATAACTCCCAATGGTTCCCCATCCTGCCCTTAGCCTGAGGTCTGCAGCTCCTGCCTGTAGGCACTGGGTCTTCTACAAACCTCACCAGTGACCAGTGTTACTCCTGAGCCGCCTCTGATTAAATTGGCAACTCTTGGGAGCAATTGGTTGTAGTGCACAAAACACAGGCATGGCTCTTGCAAAGCAGCATCATCCCTGCCTCACTGTACACTTTTGGCTACAGTGATACAATCCCTGCAAACTCCAATAAATTCCAGCCAATGTTTCTATTCGAGTCTTTTCAGTTGTGTAATGCTTCATAGCACCACCTCTTCAATTAATAGCTTTATTCTCTTACTTTCGTCATTAGCATCTGCTGTAAACACATTCTTGGAGAGACAGAGATGTACACAGATCTTAAGCCAGTTTCTGCATGTTATTTTCTACTCTGAAATTCTGCCTTCGCTGCAGGGAAGCTTCCTTAACTTCCAATAAACACATCAGCGATCCTGGTATAACATGTTTTCTGTCAGTTTTCAAACAGTTCTACACAGGTATTTACAAAATCCCTGTATTTGAAAAATCATTAGTTGCAGTTCCATTGAAAAACTTCATCAAGTTATTGCCATACTGTTATGATCCCAGTTTACTGTGACAAGTCATATCCCAGTATGAAACCTTGTAACTTAGATCATTTGTTTGCTTTTCTTATTCATTATCATGGTGATTAGTCACCAAAACCTATTCACACAGGGCTGCAGATATTCTTTAGCAACAGAAGCCTTCAAGGAAATGATGCATTTAAGTCCCTATTTCAAATCACTTTCTGACCTTTTCAAGGACCTCTTCACAGAATTCAATAAAATCAAAAAACCCAAAGAACTATGAATGCTGGAAATCAGAGGTGCTTGAGCACCTTCCCCACACCTTCCCCCACCCCCACACACCAAGCCTTGTTACCACATGATCTGCTATTACACACAACCCACTGTTAGCCACTAGTAGTCCCCATTATTCATTCTCCATGGCTTCATTTGTCCAACTGTGTTTTCTCTCTTTCTATCTCCACCTATCGTTTGCTCTTTACCCCTTTCGCCACCCTATATTCTACATTATTTTTTTTCCGAGCTACCGTCAGTTCTGAAGAAGAGTCACTCACTGAACCTACAACATTAACTCTGATTTCTCTCCACATATGCTGCCAGATCTGATGTATCTTTCCATCAATTTCTGTTTTTGTAATGGTTTTGTATAAAATCCATCTGCTTCTATTTTAGAGTCCAAATGACAAATAATAATAACATATTATACACCTTTTATCACAACACCAATAAGCAAAAATACTGCAAAATACCTCCATAATACCTCTAATGGTCATCTGCGTTATGTTAAAAAATGTTCTATGAAGGGCTACTGGAACTGACTATATCATTTAATTAGTGCAAGCAAAGATCGTTGACTCAACTGTTTCTAAAAGCGTTTCAGAATGATTTACAATGTAAGAAAGAAGCTCCATTAGACTATTATTGCATCACACGATTTATTCATAAATGAAGCACAGACTTATTTTAATGCATTCTGATTTTCTTCATCCTCTATATAATAACAATTGTTTTCTTAGAAGGGAGAATACATTGCCTTACTTTAATCCCTGATTAGTGTTATATTAACTTTATAACTGAGTTTGAAATAGAGGAAGTTTTGATGATAAAATCAAATACCCTTATCAGAATCCAAAGAGTTCTATATCTGATACACCTTGGAATGCAGGTTCATAGTTCTTTGAAAGTGGAGTCACAGGTGGACAGGATAGTGAAGAAGATGTTTTGTATGCTTGCCTTTATTAGTCAGTGAATTACATATATGAGTTGGGAAATCATGTTGCGGCTATACAGGACATTGATTGGGCCACTTTTGGGATACTGCGTTCAATTCTGGTCTCCTTGCTATTGGAAAGATGTTGTGAAACTTGAAAGGGTTCAGAAAAGATTTATAAGGATGTTGCCAGGTTTGGAGGGTTTCAGCTATAGGGAGAGGCTAGATAGACTGAGGCTATTTTCTGTAGAGCATTCGAGGCTGAGGGGTGAACATATAAAAGTTTATAAAATCATGAGGAGTATAGATATGGTGAATAGCCAAGAGCTTTTCCCCAGGCTAGTGGAGTCCAAAACTGGAGAGCATAAGTTTAAGGTGAGGGAGAAAGATTTAGAAGAGACCTAGAGGGCAACATTTTCATGCAGATGGTGGTGCGTCTTTGGAATGAGCTGCCAGAGGAAATGGTGGAGGCTGGTACAATTGGAACAGTTGAAAGGAGTCTGGATGGGTCTATGAATAGGATGGGTTTGGAGGGATATGGGGCAAATACTGGCAAATGGGACTAGATTAATTTAGGATATCCGGTCGGCATGGATGCATTGGACCGAAGGGTCTGATTCCATGCCGTACAGCTCTATGACTCTATAACTTTATGATCCAAGAGGCATATTGATATTTGTAAGAGTAAATTGTGACATTTAATTAGTTATTGAACATGAACTCAGTTGCATCTGCCAATCAGAGTTGTGATCGACACACCCAAACTCTCTTGTTATGAAAAGCTCAGAAACAGAACTTAGTTACAAATTTTACTTTTTGATGTACATTCTAATCAACTTAGTGAGGCATTGCTCATTGGCAATGTTTATGCCTCAGCATGGCTTTGCTGTGTAATTGACAAAACAGCAGTGGTGTGCACAATGGCCTTTAAAAGATGGTGTGGGCATCAGGGATGTGTTATGGCACATATCCAGTGAGTATCGCATTATAGTGGGAAATCCTTCAGGCCTCACAGCGAGAAACTCTCCAAAAACAATTAACCTAACTCGCACTTAGCCAAAACAACGTGAGACTCAGCCCTAAATGTTGGACATGAAGTTGGCTTACCAAGACACAAGCCAATATTTCTCCTTTCTTCTTCTAGATTTGCTTGAGGAGGAACAGTGTCTAATATGCCAGACCATGAAGCATTATTTACCATATCTCTTAAGCACTAACTTTGGATATATCTATTCTAGCAGATGAGCCAGAAGGGTATAAACTCGACACTAACGAGCAGACTTGGACAGTTGGTGACTCATGATGTTGACCAGAGAGTTTGGAGTCAAAAAGTGTGGTGCTGGAAAAGCACAGCCAGTCAGGCAGCAACTGAAGAGCAGGACAGTCTGATGAAGAGCTTATGCTCGAAACATTGACTCTCCTGCTCCTTCAATGCTGCCTGAGCAGCTGTGCTTTTCCAGCACCACACATTTTGACTCTGATCTCCAGCATCTGCATCCTCATATTCTGCTAGTTGACCAGAGAGGTATCAGGATCAGCTACCTGAATACACTCAGCCTACACGGTGGCTGGCAACACATGTCTCAACAGATCTTGATGCCTTTCTGCTGGAGGCAGGACCAACAGCATTAGTCCAAATGACCATTGGTCCAGAACACCAAAATGTTCCCCTGTACATATGTAGATAAGGTCATTAAACCGGGATGCTGGGGAGGCTGAGGGTAAGGGGAGTCACAGAAAATCCGGCTAGGGCTGATGAAGAGAAGCCTCCCCGGCACAGCAGTATCTGTGAAGTGGGTCTCCTCGATTGCCGGTCCTTTGCCGCATTGACTCAGCCCTCTCCAGCCACCCAGCTAGGGAAGGTTCTTCCTGCTGTTGCAGAGATCCATCCACTCATCTAGAATCCAAAATGGCTGATAAAATGCCTGGAGGCACACACACAGATTAAGCCAGAGATAAAAACTGGTTGTTTTCCTGCTCGAGCTGCTTGTTGCTCCACTTAGTGGTGACATTCACAACAGAGGCACGTACTCAAAATCCCAATTCCTGCATATACTGGCTGGTGCATTTTTAGCTAATGGAGCTCTTAACCCAATGGTCATTGTCTCAAACCCTACATTAAATGAAGACTTTTTTTAATGCTTTCAAATCATGATGAACAAATACCCTTGTCACAGGTGGAAGAATTATAAACTGTCACTAAGTGTTTCAGGGACAGCCTCATTGTAAATGCATTCATTTGCAGAAAGTAGCAACTATTCAGAAATAGTACATAATGGAGTAAGTCATAATTTTGATGCTTCTCGAGGATTTCTAGTAGCATCTACAAAAAGTCATGTTAAAGAACACATCACTCAGTGCATTTCTGATGAGACTTTTAACAATAAAGACTGGCAAATGAACAGAATATTTTTGGAGTCGTATAGTCAATCCTGACATATTCTGTTTTAATTTACACCCTAATAACAGTTTTTGGTTTGCATCTCAAAACTTAATTTAGACTGTCTGTCTAGTTCCAAATGAGTTATAAGACACCAGCTGCACATGAAAGCATCTCTGAAGTATTGTGCCTGACATTGCCTCTGAGCATTTTCAGGAAGTGCTCCTCCTGGTGTTGCAGTACACATAAACACAGTAATTAGGATAAGGAGGCACAGACTCAACATTGAAAGCTGATGTCAGGATACTTTTACACCAGCAGAATTCACACATGGCATAGACTTACTTATTGAGTACGAGAGTTAAGAATTCTTGAATAATTTAAGATGCTGCAATTATGAAACATAGGACCTTTCTGGATGGATTAACTAAGAATTTCCTCCCTTACTGGCAATTGTCATGTGATAAGGTTTGGGAATATGACTGCTTTCTGTCAAACAATGACATTTTTAGAATATGATTGACAATAGAGATATTGGGTTCTACAACTACACGAGTGCTAAGGATTCATATTGGACAAATAAGTACCTTTGGACTTGAAATGTTAACTCGGTTTCTCTGTCCACACTTGCTACTAGACTGCTGAGTTTCTCCAACATTTAATGTTTATATTTTGGATTTCCAGCATCTGCAGTATTTATAATGGACAAAGGGTATACGTTGCTGCTTCCATCCTCTTGGCTGATTTTGTAAGAAGCAAAAAGTGAAGAGGCTCCATGAAATCTTATGATTTATGACAGCTATACCATGCGGCAAAGTGAATATGCACCCAAAAAAACTAGCTCAGTTGGACAATGGCTTGAACCTGCATGTCTAATATAAAACCATAAAATGTAACAAAAGCCAGCCTCACTAGAAAAAGTCAATCAATTTTACCCAAGTTCTTCCAACATCAGCAGTACAGGAGTACAACAACAGGAATAGGGACATAACATACAACTAGGGAAATATTGGGCAAGGAAATAGAATGACTGGTTCCCAGACAATGCTCCCAGAACAAATAGCTTTGAAGTGGCTCTCTGCTCTGATCCAATGTCCTGTGGATGGCACTCCCACCAGCAAAACCTTGGAGCATATTTGTGACTAAATCTTTGTTTACGTAACTTACATTCTTCCTTGTTTGTTAGGTCTAAAACAATAAAAAAAAGTTTAGTTATGTTCAATGAGAGTTGGAATTAATATATTGACATGCCTTTATATATAGTAGCATGTTTAATATCAGGGACCTTTTAGAGTCAAACCCATTAAAAGTGGAATGTAAGGTAAAGCAAGAGATGTCACAATGTGTAACCTATCTCTTAATGAGTACAGTAAATCCTCTGTATTCACAAAATCATGAACCACATATTTGCCTAACTGTACCAAAGAATAAGTAGCAACAAAGATCAACATTTGTGGGCAATAATCCAACAATTGCAATTTTTAACCTATTTTAAAACAAGCTTTGTACTCACAAATGTAATCATTTGCCGGGGTTTTCAAGAACGGAACTCCTACAGATACGGCAGAATGACTGTATCTTAAAGGAGAGGAATGATGGTAGGATGAGTATTTTTGTTGTACTGCCTACGTTGCTGTAGGCACAGGAAACAATGATAGGGCATGGAGAGATGGGAAATTCATATTTTGAGGAATGGAGAGGAGATTGTACCAGAGTAATAGAAATTGGAGGAAAAAGATACTGATGATTGTGTTGTGGTGACACTGTCACTGTGCTAAATAGAATAGATTAGAAGTAGTTATGCATGACGTATGAGCTATCAGCTGCCGCAGAATTAATTCAGTTACAATTGTAACCTCATGGCCTCACATAGTTCTTTATTCTGATATTACCATCCAGTTAAACGATCAACCTTGATTTGATCAGGAGTGCAGGAGAAAGTGTTATGGACTAGGCCAGACCACTCAAAACATTCTTGGGGGCAGGCAGCCCCAGATCATAACTTTGCAATTTGTTTCGGTAAGTGTACAGTGAAAATTACCCAGGTTAAGTTAGCTAGGTTGACTACTAGATTTTAAAACAGACAAAAATGTATTCACAACGTTACACAATGAACCACAAGGAACAGAATAAAGAACCCCTACAGAACTCAGCCTATCCAACTAGACTTAATTATGTTGTTCCAAATATACACAACAGTCCCAATAACCAAACTCCCTTTTAAAATCCAGTATAAATGGAACACATGCTTACAGGTTGAAGTTTAAGGGTAGAAAGAGAGAGAGTTTCCACACCGGTCCCTGTTGAATTTCCATGTTCAAGACTGAACTAAAACTGATCAGCTCAGCTCAGCTTTAGCTAAAGAGCTGACCACTCCCTTTTCATTATACAGGTCACTTCTAAAACATGACCACTTTCGCCTGAAGTCTCATCTGTTTCCATATAAACAAAAGGCCTCTCAAAATATTTTTCATCTCTACCAAACCAGACTGATTGGAGCCCAGACCGGTTTATTGCCCCTCTGAAAAAAATCAAGGATGGATTCTCCTTGAGCAAAGGAACAGCTTTTAGAAAACCCGACTAGCTTTGTGACACCTTCCCCCTTTTTAAAAAAAAGAACAATCAATACCAAAAGATGGCTTCATTTTTAACCCTTCAAAACCCGGTTACAAGTCTAAACACACACATATATATACTAGACTGACTATAAACATGCAAACATGCACAACCAAATGCAAATTCAGGCCATGGTACACCCACCACCGAATGCCTCAATATCTCATTGGAATCTTGACAATGCATTGGCGATCATGTGTTCCCAACCTGCCACATGCACAATTGTCAAATTGAATGGCTGCAACAACAAGCTCCATTTAAACAGTCTGGCGTTTTTGTCCTTAGGTTTTTCCACAAATGTCAATGCGTGTGATCGGTATATATGATTGTCTCAAATGCATTGCTGGTAATATAAACACTGTAATGTTGTAATGCCAACACCAAGTTTAAAGTCTCTTTCTCCACCATTGAATATTTCTGTTGATGAACGTTCAACTTCCTGGAAAAATACCCGATGGGTCTTTCTATTCCCTCGTCATCTTCCTGCAGGAGTACTGCATCCATGCCTACATCACTGGCATCGATAGCCAACTTGAAAAGCTTAATATAATCTGGTGTGGTTAATATTGGGGTGTGGTTAACACAGATTTTAGGCTGTCAAATGCCTTTTGACAGTCTGCTGTCCACTGAAACTTTTTGCCCTTTTTTTAACAATTCGGTGAGTGGAGCAGCCACACTGCTAAAGTTTGATGCAAACTTTTGGTAAAATCCACTCAACCCCAGTACTGCTTTTTTCATTGGCGGTGTGGGAAATTCCCCAACTACTTTTGTTTCCTCATCTTGTGTGGCCATTTGTCTATGTCCAATAACATTTTCCAGGACATTGACTTGGGCTTTGGCAACTTCACTTTTAGCTAGGTTTACCACAAAGCCCGCCTTCCGAAGTTGATCGAGCAAGTCTGATAAATGATGTAAATGTTCCTTCCATGAGTGACTAAAAATCACTAGGTCATCAATGTACACCACACAGTTGGGCAATCCGACAATGACCTTATTAGTCAGTCTCTGAAATGTGGCTGGAGTGTTTTTCATACCAAATGGCATGACTTTGAGCTGATATAGTCCAATTGGTGTTACAAAAGCCAAAATTGCCTTTGTTCTCTCTGACAGAGGTACTTGCCAATAGTCTCTGAACAAGTTCAACTTAGAAATGTAAGTTGCTTGTCATGCTTTCTCAACACAGTCCTCCAACCCTGGAATTGGATATGCGTCTGTCTTTGTAACGGCGTTGACTTTGCAATAGTCCACACATAACCGTTGAGTACTATCTGGCTTTGGCACCATGACTACGGTGAGCTCACTGTAACTCGCTTCGATTATGCCATTTTGGAGCATGCGCTCTATCTCCTTATGAACCTGTGCCAACCGAAAAAACTTTTCTTCAAAAGGAAGAAGGCAGCTTACATAAGGTGGAGGAAGCAAGCATCTAGCACAGATTTAGAGGGTAACAGGCTTGCTAGAAAGGAGCTCGGAAATGGACTGAGGAGAGCCAGGAGGGGGCACAAAAAAGGCTTGGTAAGAAGGATTAGGGAAAACCCAAAGGTATTTTACTCATATGTGAGGAATAAGAAAATGATCAGGGAGCAGGTAGGGCCGATCAGGGATAGTGGAGGGAACTTGTGCATGGAGTCTGAGCAGATAGGGGAAGCCCTAAATGAGTTTTTTGCTTTGGTTTTTACCAAGGAAAGGGAACTTGTTGTAAATGAAAACTTAGAGGAGCTGGGATACAGTCTTGACCAGATCAAGATTGATGAAGATGATGTGCTAGAAATTTTGGAAAAAGTTAAATTTGATAAGTCCCCAGAGCCAGACCAGATTTATCCTAGACTGCTCTAGGAAGCGAGAAAGGAGGTTGCTAAGCCACTAGCGAGGATCTTTGCCTCCTCACTCTCCATGGGAGTTGTACCGGAGGATTAGAAGGAGGCTAATGTTGTTCTACTTTTCAAGAAGGGTAATAGGGAAATCCCTGGCAATTACAGACCAATCAGTCTCACGTCTGTGGTCAGCAAAGTTGTGGAAAGAATTGAGGGATAGCATTTATGACTATTTGACAAAACATAGTATGATTAAAGGCAGTCAGCATGGCATTGTGAGAGGCAGGTCATGCCTCACAAATCTTATTGAGTTCTTTGAGGAGGTGTCAAGACAGGTCACAACAGTCGAGCAGTGGATGTGGTGTACATGGATTTCAGCAAGGCATTTGATAGGGTTCCCATGGTAGGCTCATTCATAAAGTCAGGAAGTATGGGATACTGGGAGATTTGGCTATCTGGATTCAGAATTGGCTGGCTGACAGAAGGTAGAGAGTGGTTGTAGATGGAAAGCATTCTGCCTGGAAGACAGTGTTAAGTGGGGTTGCGCAGGTCTCTGTTCTTGGGCCTCTGCTCTTTGTAGTTTTTATAAATGACTTGGATAAAGAGGTTGAGGGGTGGGTTGGAAAATTTGCAGATGACACAAAGGTTGGAGGTGTCGTCGATAGTATAGAGGGCTACTGCAGGCTGCAGTGCAACATAGACAGGATGCAGAGCTGGGCTGAGAAATGGCAGATGGAGTTCAACCTGGATAAATGCGAAGTGACTCACTTTGGAAGGTCGAACTCGAATGCTGAATAAAGGATGAAAGACAGGATTCTTGGCAGTGTGGAGGAACAGAGGGATCTGGGTGTGTAAGTACATAGATCCCTCAAATTTGCCATCCAAGTGGATAGGGTTGTTAAGAAAGCATATAGTGTTTTGGCTTCATTAACAGGGTATCGAGTTTAAGAGCCTTATTGCGAGGTTTTGCTGCAGCTCTACAAGTCCCTGGTGAGACCGCACTTGGAATATTGTGTCCAGTTCTGGTCGCCCTACTGTAGGAAAGATACAGAGGCTTTGGAGAGGGTGCAAAGAAGGTTTACCAGGATGCTGCCTAGACTGGAGGGCTTGCCTTGTGAAGAAAAGTTGAATAAGCTTGGACTTTTCTCTCTAGAGAGAAGGAGGAAGAGAGGAGACCTGATTGAGGTATTACAAGATAATGAGTGGAATACATAGAGTCAATAGCCAGAGACTTTTCCCCAGGGCAGGATTGACTGGTACAAGAAGTCATAGTTTTAAGATATTAGGAGGAAGGTATAAAGGAGACATCAGAGGTAGGTTCTTTACGCAGAGAGTTGTGAATGCATGGAATGTGTTGCCAGCTGAGGTGGTGGAAGCAAAGTCATTGGAGACATTTAAGCGAATGGACATGCACATGGATAGCAGTGAGTTGAGGGGTGCGTAGGTTAAGTTACTATATTTTACATTAGGATTAAATCTCGGCACAACATTGTGGGTCTAAGGGCCTGTTCTGTGCTGTACTTTTCTATGAAAGTTAGCAGAAGCTATGAACAGATTTAATTAGGATGTGAAATTATTCATTTGAGATGTAAGGGCAGAAGCTAATTTAGTTTATACAATGTAGCAGCAAAGGTTTTGTTGTTCTTAAATTTACAATGATTAGAGGCCAGTAGATTGGAAAGGAGAATGGTTGAACAGTTCCATCCAGGGATGAGAAGGCATGATTGAATGTTTCAGCAGTGGATGGGATAGGTTGGGAACAAAGGTAGATGAAATTTAGTGGTCATTTGGTCAAGAGGTTTTGGTCATCTGAGAGGATGCTGAGGTAATGGCTGCTTCTGTTTAGCCTGACATCACTGGGGCAGGGGATTGATTTGGTGGTGATGGAATTCAGTTTATGGGATGGCTAAAGACAATACCTTTAGCCTTCCTAATGTTTAACAGAAAGAAATTACGGCTCATCTACTACTTAACATCAGACAGCTTGACAACACAGAAACAATGGAGGAGTTGAGGATGATGATGTGTAAGTGACAAAGAGTACAGGAACAAGAATAAATGTTCAGAGGACTCTGGAGTTCATGGTGCAGGGTGGAGAATCACTATGATTTACAGGCAACAGTGAAACTAATTCAAGGCAATCGAAGGCTTTGGAAAACAATGGTGTGGATGACTAGATTAAAATCTGCAAAAAGGGCAAAGTCAAAATGGAGATACAATGCATTACAGTCAAAGTCATATAGGATTTCACTCCTGACTGATTTAGCATGGTTCATCTTCCATTCTGGTGCAGAGATTTAAGCGTGACGTTATGGGGCAAAAGCAGGAAATTGAAAGAGATGTGATGTGTTGAACGCGCCCTTCTGTACAATATTTTTTGTGATTCGATAATAAGTCAGGTTTAAAAAAGAGAAGACCATTATAGTTGTGCAATCTTTCCAAACTGGTCTCCAATGTTAGCTTTCCACCTGAAGTGAACTTGCTGCTTTGCTTATTTTTATATTTTAGTGAAACTCATCAATTTTAAATAGGCAATTCAAATGTGGTGTTCATTGGAAAAGTCATCCATGGAGCTCCCCAGTAAAGTACTTCATGCCTCAACACAGTCACAAGTAGTCTGTCCATTTCTAATATTAACTTTTGTAAATTATATAGTGTAATTTGTAAAATGTGGTTACACCCTGCTGATCATAAAATGACGTGCAGTAGTAAATGGCAATAGGATCATTAAATCAATTGTTAGCGTTGCATGCCAAATATTCCATCATAAATCATAAAAAGTATATTTAGTTTTAATCCCTGTTGTTGCAATTGGGCATTGAAAATTTAACGTGACCCAGATGGCAAAATTCAGACAACTGGATTTAACAATGTACAGGTTATTTACTGACTTGGAATTTAACACTGGGTTCACTGTATCCGATACTAACCTGCAAGGTATGACAGTCAGATGAAGAGCCTGCATAAAGTGGGTGGGAACCTTGCAAATATATGAGAGTCAGTTCTCAAAATAATCAATCCCCAATGGCATTTTTAACAGAGGTCTGTGAAGGCAAGCTATTTACTGCCATGTGAACTCATGAGTTGAGAAGTTGGACGCAGAGGAGGCCTAGGTGGGTAAAACAATCTATCTTTCATGTGAAACCCAGAGGAACAAGAATGGTCTTCTTTAATCTTCTTTTGCTTGAGCTTCTCCTCCTCTCTGGTGAGATGTCCCAATCTCGCTTGTTTTGATGTATCTATTTACTTGTGAAATGGCTAGCAGGATCCTATGGTCTGATAGTTCACATCCACCTCTCGCCACCTCTCGCTTTCTGGCTGTTACCTGCCTGACTTTTGTTCCACTTAACCTTGGGACATTAGTGCATGTCTTTTGTTCAGTAAGTATATATTTGAAAAGAATTTTAAAAACAATGCTTAATGTCATCCTTTTCCATTAACCATCATCAAAGATGTAGTGAAAAAAGAGGAACGCAGAACAGCTACTGAGATCCTAGATCAACTAAGCTGACTTCAATGTGAAAATTGAGATTGTCTACAGTAAATTGGGCAAGAGATTAATAGATAACATGAAAGAAGATCAAAGAGAAGTTTAATGTGATGAAGTAGTTAATACCCTAAGAGTTCCATTTGCCAAAAAATAGGCATAGATAACTAATGTGTAAGCAACCACACAAAATGAAAAGAAAAAGCATACAGAAGTGCAGAAAATAGCAGACTTTAGTAATTAAGAAGGATAGGAGGAACAGCCGAAAACAGACACCTAAGCCTGAATCTTACATTTTTGGCTAAGTCTGAGATGCTTTGAGGTTTCTTTGAGGTTTTTCTTGCTGCAAGGCTGAATACGTTTTCTTGTTCTAGCTTACAAAGCTTCCTTCATTACTTCCCCGCTGTGTCACTATGGTGTCTGCCATGGTTCAATTTCTGCCTCAACTTACCATGACCGCTATTTGGAACAACTCACCACTCAGTGGATATCTACTGAAACCCCACCACCTCATGTGATCTTTAAAAGCTTGTTGGGCACCAAACGAGCACTGTCAATCCAAAGGTGCTTCGTATTTGCCTGGGAAATGGCAGACAGGAGGAAATCGGTGCTGCGCTTTGTGGGCAGGTGCTGGAGGCCCTGTTGGGTGGAGTGGTGCCAATGTGGAACTTTCTTTTCACCCAGAGCCAGCAGAGGAGGTCACGTCACTAGACTATGCCAGCCTGGGTTAAAGCAGTTTCAACCATCTGAAGGAATGCTAGGCACGTATAAAGAAGGCCAATGTCCTTCTCCACTCTACCAGGGTAAGTGCCATCATGCTTTCTCTGCTATCTCCAAGGCTCACACTCTACCACTCACATTATTGCCTGCAACACCTACCCCACTTGCTCTCACCCAACCGAAGCCCTGATGTCACTCACCTAGCATGCCCTCTGCTCTGCCCACTCAGGACATGTCTCTGCCCACCTCTGCTCGGGACATGTCCCCGTCTACACCAGTAGGAACATCTATGCCAATCATTCAACACCTCTACACTTATGATGCGAGGATCCTGATTCTGACCGTCCTGAGCAGGCTGCACTCAACTTACAGCACTGCACTCAACTTACAGCACTGCACTCAACTTACAGCACTGCACTCAACTTACAGCACTGAGCAAAGGCTATCCTCCTTGACTTGGCAGAGACCTATTGATAACTACGATAACTATTGTGTCTGTGCTAAACCACACAGTACAATAGCAGTAATTAAGATTAGATTAGATTAGATTACTTAGATTAGATTACTTACAGTGTGGAAACAGGCTCTTCGGCCCAACAAGTCCACACCGACCCGCCGAAGCGCAACCCACCCAGACCCATTCCCTTACATTTACCCCTTATCTAACACTACGGGGAATTTAGCATGGCCAATTCAGCTGACCTGCATTTTTGGACTGTGGGAGGAAACCGGAGCACCCGGAGGAAACCCACGCAGACACGGGGAGAATGTGCAAACTCCACACAGTCAGTCGCCTAAGGCGGGAATTGAACCTGGGTCTCTGGCGCTGTGAGGCAGCAGTGCTAACCACTGTGCCACCGTGCCGCCCACACGGCGGCATCTCTGGCATCTCTGGCTGACAGAGCAAAGTACAAAAAGGAAAGGCAAGGAAATGCAAAGCATGAGTGAGTGAGCACTATAGCAGTAAATGAAGAGCCCGATGATGCAGCCACTGAGTCTGGGTGTATGTTCCTGAGTGCAAAGTGTCTTTGCTGCAGCATTACATTCATAGTTAGCACAGTTTGCAATACAGCAGAAACATCCTGTAAGTAGAGTTAGATGTGCAATGAGGGTTCTTAGCACTTGGCACATATCAGATGCCTTTGACTGGTGCCCATGGTGTTGGCCCTGAAATTTCCTTTAAGATTGCACTCCAACAGTCGTAAAAAGAGGGCATGAAAGAAATTTGCCATGCAATCAAAACCAACAAAAAAGATTTCTGTTAATTATGTTAAGAAATAGAGTGTGCGAGAGCAATGTGTCCTCTTATCCATTGCTATCAGGATATGGTGCCCGTAATTATTTTCCAATAGCATTTATAACAGAGAAAGAGTTCAGAATGCCTGAAATTCAAGGAAGCCGGTATTAAATAAGAGATAGGAATGCACTAAAACTAACATAAGCAACATAACAGTAACATTGAAGCTAACGGGCAGAACTCCCCCCAAAATTTTGTATAAGTATCAATTTCGAGGAGGGTTTCTCGCATGGGCCTTGGTGACATCTGTCATGCAAACTTCTTTTGTTCATCTCATTAATTAGACAGTCATGCTCCACAGTGCACTTCTTGTTGAATCATGCACTCTCAGAAACTGAAATACTCACCGCTGATGGGACCGTACAGTGTAGAGACTGTGGGCACCATATTTAAACCCCTTTAACACACTAGTTCAAGGGCTGCACCATGGCCATTCCAAATATTCTGCTGCACTATGTTTCAAAAAGAAATAGCTAAGAAAAGGATGCCTGCATCCCAGATTCACAGACAGGGACCTGGAGATCCTTGTGGATGGAGTAATTGATAGGACAGCTGCTCTCAGTCTTCAGGATTGCCAACAGACATGTTGACACCTAACCCGGTTAGTCTGGTTAGGGATAGTTTCCAAGCTCAGCGGTGTTTCTGGGCACAGAAGGTATGTGCTGCAGTGATGTAATCACCCAGTCATCCAACTTAGATTTTTGGAAGAAGGTTTCAGTTAGGTATTGCCTGGCTTGTTTTGCCTAAGGCAGCATTGCTGTATCCCAGTGAAAATGATGTTTCTCCCATTTAGTGTCCTCATCTTCCTCCTTGGAAGACTGCTGCTGCTTTCCAAGCTCCTCAGCCTCCGTACCATCTGCTCTTCGCCTGCTCCAGTTGTGCAAAGTATAGTAGGTCAGGGTTATACAGCACACTCTATCTATAGTGAACTGCAGCTTGCCTCCAGATCAATCCCAGCATTGGAACCTCATTTTGAGGATCCCTACTGTCTGTTCCACAAAGCTCTAATGAAAGAGTGAACGGCATTGCATCTGCATTCTTCCAGACAGGGGTCCTTAATGAAAACATCAGATTGGAGAGGATAGTCCCTAACTCACAGCAGTTCTCCTATGTCATTTGGCCCTTGGAATGAGGCAGGAATGTGTGAGTTAGCAACAGTACAGACATTATGGCAACTTCCAGGATTCCTGACACTGGCCTCAAAAATGTAATAGCAAGGATTACCAATAAAATGTGCATTGATTATTTGGAACTCTTTCCTATTAATTAATTCAGCCACATTATAATATGAAAATGTAAATGTTTGTCCAGTCTGTACCACCCTGCACCTGGGAAAAGCCAGAGATATTGTAACATCCCACTACTTGGGCTGATCTTGACACAGGGTAGAGAGATTAAGGAGTAACATGTTGTACAAATTGCACAGGTAACATCGTTGCCACATTTGAAGGTTGAGGATTGGGAGATTGCACACAGGCCCCAAAGTGATGTTTAGAATGTGCTAGTCACATAAAATTAAAGTACTTCTGTCACCTTGAGAGTCACTGGGGCAGGTTGGCCACTCACTGCTTCAGACAGCAAGTCCTGCTCGAGCAAATGGTACAGTTCTGGTAAAGTGTCCTGGGCCATCCTCATCCTGGGCCTGTACTGGGCTTCAGTCATTCAGATGAAATGGCAGTGAAGTCATTACATTCAGGACCTTCAAACCTTCCTCTGCATCATGGGAGCTTACTTCAGCTGTGGCTTCCTCACATCAAGGGTGCACAGCATCTGTTGGTGGTACCTGTTGGTCCTGGGCCTAATGACACCTTTCCATTGCCTCAATTTGTCTGCACTATCATTCTCTGACTGTGACAATCTGAAATTTGGCACTTTATCGGTGATGTGATTCCTGAGAAGTTGCAGCAAACCAAATGAGGCTGCACTGTGGGTTGTGATACATTAGGACAGAGAGGCCTCGGAAAAGGAGAGACATGAAATGTCTCTAAATAGACCCCTGAGGTATTATATCTTATACAGATGGATATATCAAAAGCTCTGATGTGCAAATACAATGGAATACTGTGGTAGTACTAGTTTGCAAATCGCCCCTCCTCACCCTGACATCAGCCATGAAATACAACATTGAATATAAGGGTCCATATTATTAAAAAACGCTTTGAGTTCATTGTAAGAAGAAAGCAGTGCAGCTGTGGGATGTTTGGACTATGTTGGAGAACTGACAAGTATAGTTGACACTTTTTATGTCAGGTGTGATTACTTTTGCTTCATAAAGATTAATTGGAATGATTTGCCATAATCGGTAGCATTGCCTTGACTGTTTGTGACCAAGGTTTATAACATGTATGGCTAGTCAATCCATGAACTGCACAAGCAGGGTGATTTGATGCCATATGTATGTTATTATTGAGTCTATTGATGCTTAACTAATATAAATGTCCTTAAAATTTCTTTAATCACCCACAAGTGCACACTGACCCTGCACACAAATCAAAACAAATTTACATCACCCACCATGAGTATGGTGATAACCATGTTTTTTCCTCAGTTCTGTATAGAATCCTTACAGTGTGCAAACAGGCCATTTGGCCCAACAAGTCCACACTGAGTCTCTGAAGATCATCCCAATATGGTCCATCCTCCTACCCTATATTTCCCATGGCTAACATACCTAATTTACGCACACTGCAGGCTAATTTGGCACAACTAATTCACCTAACTTGCACATCTTTGGACCATGGGAGAAAACCCACTCAGACATGGAGAATGTGCAAACTCCACAAAGATAGTCACCTGAGGGTGGAATTGAACCGTGGTCCCTGACACTGTGAGGCAGCAGTGCTAACCACGGAGCCACTATGTCACCATATTGCAGTTAAGATTTGGTGGAAGATGGAATGGTATCCAGTTCATGAGTCTCAGAGTGAATTATACATTCTGTCTGAAAGTCAAGACTCAACCTCCACTGTCCACACACTCTTTTGTATAGCTGTCCCAGTCAACCCAACCAGGTTTGAGGTTCCCCATGTTCCAATCTAACCTTTTGATTTAACTAAACAAATAAAAAATAAAGAATTGCAGATGCTGGAAATCAGAATCAAAAACATAAATTGCTGGGAAAACTCAGAAGGTCTGGCAGCATCTATATGGAGAGAGAGCAGTTAACATTTCATGTCCAGTGACCCTTCTTCTGAATGATTTATCTATTGATTTAGCTATCAATATCTGCACTTTCCCCCCCACAGTCCCTGGCCTACTAAGTAGTCATACTCACATTTAGAATATATTGCTCCCACCACTGAAACCAGGATGGAGTGATTTGCAAAAATGCCATGCCCTCCTAAGCTGTAAAAGATCCCACTCTTATGTTTGGAGTTGCCTCCTTCACAGTCATTACTCCCTCTAATCCTCATGTAATGGCTCCAAAACCACACTTTAGTTTCCCACTTCCCCCAGCTCAGCCTGGAATGATCCTGATAAGCCCCTTGATTTCTACTGCCCAAACTTCCAGCACTGATCATGATCCATCCCTAAGACTGACAGGCAACAAAAGATCAAACCCCTGACTAATATCTCTACAGCTCCCCAATTGACTGACCTATTCTTCCCAGCTTGTCCAACTTGATGTGCAGGACTGACTGTAGCCCAATCCCCAGGCTAGAAGAACAGGGATTCCTGGACCCTAATCAAATCAAGTGCCTGACTGACCATGGCCAACTCCCTGGACCGAGATCAGATTGAGCAAGGTGGCGTTCCTAATAGACCTCTTCACAACTATGAAATACTTGATACAACGGAGGTCCTTAAAAACATTAGGGACCCAGATACATTGAATACTAAACTATTCTGAACTGGTACAAAACATCATGAAGTGCTAGCCTATAAGTTGAGAGCACTAGAATCCAAAGATGTACAAGCCCTGTTTCAGCTGCAAAAGAGCCCTAGTTTGAGCAGATCCGGATTAATATGAGCAATTCTGGGCACCATACTTTCCGAAAGATACACTGATCTTGAAAAGAGTGCAGCCCTATCTACCAAAATGATATTTGTACTTCAAACATCAAATTACTATATCACAAACAAAAATTATGTGAATATAGAGTTGTACTCTTGAGAATTTAGGAAATTTCAGTTATTTCATTGAAATTTTCAAGTTTTAAAGTGGAGATCAAATTGGACAAATCTGTTTTTGATAGTTGGGGAGCCAAAGACAATGCAGCAGAGTCTAAAATAAAGAGGCAGATCTTTCAGAAATGAAATTGGGGAACATTTCTGCACATAAAGGGCAAAATGTTATGTCAGTGATGGGGATCCTGGCAGCTGAGTGGAGAGGCAGCAACAATCCACGTTGCCTGACTTTGGGAAGATGCACTGAATTAAGTGTCCATCAGGCACTTGACTAAACAGCAGTAAACCTTCCCTGAGATCAAGGCCATTGAAATTCTCTTTCCAAGAACAGCTAGCCAACAGAGGCTGAAAGCTGTAAATTGCTCACCAATGCCACCAGAGAGTTAGTAACTGCTGCCAGTAACGCATCCACCAGAGTCATTAATTTGTTACTTTTCACTTTCTGGAATAACACTTCTTTTACTACAAGCCAATAAAAGTGTTAATCATCCAGCTCCTTTAAAATATCAGTAGCAGAAACCGCAAGCACTTGAAACCTCAATCTTGCATAAGTAAACATTGTGAATTTAACAGATGAAATCAGTGAGCCAATGTATCAGGCGAAGAATGCTTTCCCCTGGGACTCTGGTGCTTCAACAGACTAATGGACGTGTAGCATAGGTACATTCTCCCTGTGTCAACGTGGGTTTCCTCTGGATGTTCCAGTCCACAGATGCGCAGATTATGTGTATTGGCATTGCTAAATTACACAAAGTGTTCAGGGATGTGCAGGCTAAGTGGACTAGCCATGGGAAATGCAAGGTTACAGGAATGGGTGGGTCTGAATGTGATGCTCTTCAGAGGATCGGCATGGCCTCATTGGGCAGAATGGCATCCTTCCAAACTATAGAGGTTCTATGGTTCTAAAAAAGATCCCATTATCTCTACTCTCTCAGGAGATCTATCCTCTATCCATGCCAGTATGTTTCCCCTAATACCATAGGCCAATCCTCCATCCATGTCAGTACCTTTCCTGTAATACCACAGGCCCGCAGACTATTTAGCAGCTCCATTTCCACACCTTTTAAAGGGCTTCCGGAAATCCAAATAGGTAACATCCACTGCCTCTCCTTCATCTGACTTGCTTGTTGCCTCCAACCACCAAGGCCTAGTTGGCTTGTAGTTTTCTGTCTTCTGCCTCCCTTTCTTCTTATACAGGAACATTACATTAGCCACTTTCCAGTCCTGTAGGGCCTTCCCTGACTCCAATAATTCCTGAAAGATCATCGCTAATGACTCCACAATCTCCTAAATCATCTCTTCAGAACTGTGGGGTGCATCCATTCTGTCTGGGTGATTTATCCACCTTAAGATCTTCCAGCTTCCCTAGCACCTCCTCCTTAGCAATTGCCACTACACTCACCTCTGCCCCCTGACTCCCTTGAAGTTCTGGTACGCTGTTGATGTCTTTTACTGTGAAAACTGATGCAAAGTACCTACTCAATTCATCCACCATTTCATTGCACCTTATTACCTCTTCTCCTGCTTCATTTTTCAGTTGTCCAATGTTTACCCTTGCCTTTCTCTTACCTCTTAGATATATAAAAATCTCTTCCGATCTTCTTTTATATTTCGAGCTAGCTTACACTCATGATGCTGCTCCTTTAACAAGGTTATGTTGTCCTTGGTTTCTTTCAAAAGTGTTTTGTGACACAGGTTCCAAAATGTCAGGCTTGATCTACTTGAAGAAGCTTGTAAGTTTTAAAAAATAAACACTTGTATAGTGAAAGGGAAGTGGCCAGTTCTCCCAGTTCAGTTTATCTCTATTTTGGTTTGGAATTTTTTTAGTAGTCTGGTTGTTCAGAGCAAGCAGCCAGTCAGTTTTGAGGATGCTAGTAGAAGCAGCAGCTACATGGAAGAAGTTGTTCCATGCTGAATCTCTCTGCCATCTCTCGCTTTCTTTGACATCTCTCCTGTAAGACCCTGTGTTTGATTTTAACGTTTGTGCCAAAGGGTGTTTATGGGGATTGTTGCAGGAATTTGGAACAGCATCATTAAGTTGGGATAGTCAGTTGGGTTTTTGGATTAGTTGTTATTCTATACTCTGTTCTCTTTTGTTTGTGGTTGATTCGGTGATCTTGCAAATAAAGTCAGTTTTGTTTAAACCTAAGTGGTTAGATCAGCTGCATCCCTCCTGGAATATCCACTTTACACCAAATTAAAACAACTTGCAAAATTAAGTTCCGGGCTAAATTCTTGAAATGTTTTGAAGTCCATAACAGATTGGAGGCTCTTTGCGGGTTTTGTTCTATAGTTCCAATTTGGGATTAGGGTTGCTGGACTTGAAGTCAGCAATCGATAGGTGTTTTGTTCCGGGTGTTGAATTCAATTGGTTTAAACAGTGCTTGGGATAGCAATGGCTCTTTCAGTCACCAAGAGTTTTCTAGGGTTGGAAGAAGTGACTTTGGGGGCCTTAGAAAAGGGGAATAAGGCCAAACTGCTGGAATTAGTAAACAATCTGGAGTTGGAGCTGCCTCCTTCCGTGAGAAAAAGTGAGATAATTACAGCAATAGCTCAGCATTTAAATTTGCTGGAAATGCCATCAGAATCTTTGGAGATGATTAAAATTCAATTGAAAATTGAACAGCTTGTTAGAGGCAAAAGACAAGGAAAGAGCAACAGGAATGAAATGGTTTGAATTATGATTAAAAGCAGAGGAAAGAGAGAGAAAAGAGAGAGAAAAGAGAGGAAAGGAAAATAGAGAGGGAGTTTGAATTTCAGAAGTTGGCACTTAGACAGGCAAGTCATCTTAAAAGGATGGAGAAGAAAGCTGAAGGTAAGCTTAGGGAGGAAGAGAGTGAGGGTGAGCAAACTCAATGTAGCCAAAGGCCTGGTGAGGATCTCTTTAAATTGCCTAAATTTGATGAGAAGGATGTGGAAGCCTTTTTCATCTCATTTGAAAGGTGGCTTAAACAAATGCAGTGGCCAGTGACCATGTGGGTTTTGTGTAGGTAAAGCTTGTGAGGTATTTGCATCACTATCAGAAGAGGTATCTGGAGCGTTTGAGGAGATTAGATAAAGATTAGATTAGATTAGATTAGATTAGATTACTTACAGTGTAGAAACAGGCCCTTCGGCCCAACAAGTCCACACCGCCCCGCCGAAGCGCAACCCACCCATACCCCTACCCTAATACTACGGGCAATTTAGCGTGGCCAATTCACCTGACCTGCACATCTTTGGACTGTGGGAGGAAACCGGAGCACCCGGAGGAAACCCACGCAGACACGGGGAGAACGTGCAAACTCCACACAGTCAGTCGCCTGAGGCGGGAACTGAACCCAGGTCTCTGGCGCTGTGAGGCAGCAGTGCTAACCATTGTGCCACCGTGCCGCCCCTAAGATGAAGAAAGCCATCTTAAGTGCATGTGAACTTGTGTCATAAGCCTACAGTCAACATTTTAGGAATCTAAGGAGGTATCTTGGTCAAACCTACATTGAGTTTGAAAGGATCAAACAAAGCAATTTTGATTAGTGGATAAGGGCATTAAAAGTAAAGCAAACCCATGACACCCTTAGAGAGACAATTATTTTGGAAGAGCTCAAAAATTCACTTCCTGAAGTAGTGGGAATTCATGTGGAAGAGCAGAGAGTTAAAACGGTAAGATTAGTAGCTGAAATGGCTGATGATTATGAGTTGGTCCATAAATCAAAGTTTGGCTTCCAAAATCAATTTCAATCCATGAAGGATAGAAATTGGGGAAAAGAGAGATTCTCATGTGGAAAGGGAAAGGTAGATCTCAGTGAAGATCATAGGGATAACTTACCACAGGGTAAAAAGGAAACCCTTGAAGGAGAATGTGAAGTTAAAAAGCTCTGGTGCTTTCACTGCAATAAAGTAGACCACATGAGTATTGGTGGGCTAGGAAAAGCAGTGGGAAGCCAGATGTAGGAAAACAGGATATGCCATTGAATTTTGTTGGAGTGGAAGTGGAGAGCTGCAGTGGAGGCTAGAAAGCTGCACCAGAATGTACAAGCTGGTCAAAGGTTAGTTAAGGAGGAAGTGCCATATCATCTTAAACCATATACCTGTGAAGGTAAAGTTTACTCGCATAGGCCAGGAGCTGTAGTTAAAGAGGTTACAATATTAAGAGATACAGGATCTTCTCAATCTTTGATGTTTAAAGATGAGGAGATATGTATCTATGAAGGGCTATTGTTAGAAAAGGTACTAGTAACGAGAATTCATGGTAAGACAAGAAGCACTCAATTGTGTAGAGTGAGGTTAGAATGTCGAGTGAAGGATGAAGAAGTAGTGGTAGGAGTACTGGACAAACTCTCAGCTTCAGGAATACAATTTGTTCTTGCTAACAATATAGCTGGTTCACAGATAGAAGTACTGCCTACTGTGGTTGAAACCAATGAAAACTCAAGAAGCTGAAATATTGCAAGACACATATCTTGGGATTTTTCCCGACTGTATGGTAATGGGGTCACAAAGTCACCAGTTGAAACAGGAGACATCAAAGAGTACAGATAAGAAAGTTGAAGTGGAATTAGCAGAGATCCTGTTTGATCAGATGGTTGAGACGAATCAGGAGCAGATAGATGACACAGCTGACACCTTTAGCTCAGATAAATTAACTGAGTTACAGCAGAAAGAAGAAAATTTAAAGCAATTGTTTTAAAAGGCATAAACAGAAAAAATCTGAATGTTATCCCTGAATGCTACTATCTTAAAAATGATATCTTAACGAGGAAAGGGAGACCATCACATATTCAGGCAGATGAGAAATGGTCAAAAATTCATCAAGTCGTATTGCCAGTGGATTATAGGAAGGAGGCATTACGAGTGTTACATGAACTACCAATAGGGGATCATTTAGGGGTGAGAAAAACTCTAACTAAAATACAAAAACATTTTTACTGGCCTGGAATGCACAAGGATGCAGTTAAATTTTGCCAGACATGTTATACATGTCAGGTAATTGTAAAACCATAGGCAGTAATAAAAAACACATTTTTAATACCTATTCCTGCATTTGAGGAACCTTTTACAAGAGTCTTAATTAATTGCATAGGACCACTGCCTAAAATAAAAAGTGGAAATCAATATTTGTTAACAATAATGGATGTGTCCAGTCGATTTCAAGAGGCAATCTGTTATGCAATATCACAGTGAAAAAGATTGTAGTGGAATTACTCAAATTTTTCATTAGATATGGACTATCCACAGAGCTACAATCAGATCAATGGTCAAACTTTACATCAAAATTATTCAAGAAAGTTATGGACAGCTCAGGAATAAATCAATTCAAATCTACTGCATACCATCCAGAATTGCAGGGAGTGTTTGAAAGGTGGCAGTAGACATTAATGATCCTGTTGAGGGCAAGACTATCCAGATGATTGTGATAAGGGAATTCATTTGGATACAGCAAATTAATCAACCAAATTCAGTCCATTTGAATTAGTTTTTTGTGCATGAAGTGAGAGGACCACTAAAATTGATTAAGGACAAATTGGCAAGTCAGAATTCAGAGACCACATATTTGGACTATGTGTCAAATTTTTGGGAATGATTAAATCGAATAGGTGAGTTGGCTAGATAGCATTTAAAAGTACCACAGCATACAATGAAACAGGAAGCACACAAGAAATCAAAAATAGGCAATTTTGCTATCGTAGATAAGATGTTAGTGTTACTTCCAGTGATAGATGAACCTTTAAAAGTAAGGTTTAGTGGACCTTATCAAGTTGAAAGGAAATTAGTGAGGTGAACTATTTGATAAGGACTTCAGACAGAAAGAAATCTCACAGAGTGTGTCATGTGAATATGCTCAATAGGTATTTTGACAGGGAAGGAAAGCCAAAGGAGTCTGTATTATTGGTTACAACACAGAGGGAAGGACCAAGTTCAGAGGATTCTGAATTGGACATTCCACAAATTAAGATGGACAATGAGGAAGTTGTCAAAAATTGGGATAAATTAGAGTTACCTTCCAGAGGAAAATCAACATGACCTTAAAGAGTTACTACGATCACGTGGGGAGATACCTGGAAATAAGCTGAGAATACTAACCTAATTATGCATGATGTACATATAGGAGATGCTTTTATAGGCATAACCTTATAAAGTTGGCACAGGTTCAGATGGAGATTGAATGCATGCTTCAAGACAGCATAGTCAAAGTGAGTTACAGCAACTAGAGCTCACCCATAGTAATTGCTCCCAAACCAGATGGTACCTAATAGCTATGTGTGAACTATCGCAAAATCAATGCAGTTACAAAGTCTGACGCATATCCGATTCTGCGTTTGGAAGACTGTGTTGAAAAGGTAGGACAAGCAACTTATATTTCTAAGTTGGATTTGCTCAGAGGGAACTGGCAGGTACCTTTTTCTGAAAGAGCGAAGACAACAACACATCTTCGTAATGCCAAATGGACTGCCGTTTGGTATGAAAAATGCGCCAGCTACATTTCAGAGACTAACCAATAAGGTAATTGCCAGATTACTCAACTGTGTCATAGATATTGATGACCTGTGATTTTTTTAGTCATACATGGAAAGAACATTTGTAACATTTATCAGAATCGCTTGATCGACTTTGGGAGGCAGACTTGGTGATAAACTTCGCTAAAAGTGAATTTTCCAAAGCGCAAGCCACCTTCATGGGCCATGTCATTGGACATGGACAGGTGGCCTCATGGAATGCAAAAGCAAAACAGCAATACTACGGTTCCTGGGATTGAGTGGATTTTACCACCCCCACATTCCTAATGAAGGGCCTTTACCCGAAATGTCAACTCTTCTGCTTTTCGGAAGTTGCCTGACCTGCTGTACTTTATCAGTGCTACACTTTTCCACTCTGACTCTCCAACATCTGCAGTCCCCACTTTCTCCTAAAACTCAAATGAGTTCTGCAAGACAAATTCAATATAATAAAAGTAAAATACTGCAGATGTTGGAAATCTGAAACAAACACAGAAAATGCTGAAGAAACTCAACAGGTCTGGCAACATCCACAAGGAGAGAAAAAGAGTTAACACTTCAAGTCCAATGTGACTTTTCTTCAAATATCATGTTCATGGAATCGTTTGATTCATTGTGATATTCTATGGCAAACACTAAAATGTATGGAATATACGTTGTTTACTCATTTTAACTCTGGAACACTATATTTAAGATGTGATTTTTCCCTATGCACATTTACAATATGCCTGGAGATAATCAATGTCCTTTTATCCATTTTGTTCATTGTACTATAGCCTGCCGAAAAAAAATACATATCACTTACATATTGATATTAGAGCAGAATTCATCACAGATCAAAATGTTGTAGTTTGTTAATTATTTATTGTGCATATTCAGCAAAATGAATAAAGCTTGCACCTTGCAAAATATGATTGTCTATGTGAGAAAATACTGCAAATTGCACAACCAATTTTACCCAACAAACATAATTGCAAGTTGGAACAATGGATCTGAAATTTTACATACCACGTACTTCTGTTCAGCAAGTAAATGCAGAACATATCATTAAAGGGACATTATATTCATGAAGCAATGTTTGCAAACCATTTGGTTTAGGGGGGATGGAATCCGATAAAATTAATGTGTTGACTTTGTTAGAATTGGTTTAACTTTGCATTTTAAGACTGCGGTAAATACTTTTTCATGAAAGTGATTCCCTTTTAAGTTGTAATGAGAACCTTATTATAAGAACATTTCTACTGATAGCTAGAATTAGACATGCAGAACAATAATTAGACAAGTAGATAACATAACCTAACAATAATTACAAGAATGTTTAAGCAGTAAGAGCATGTTTCAGAATTTTAATTTCAGCCAAAATGAATGGTTAGTGAAAATCATTATAATTTTACCAAATAAAGTCAATTCAAGCATTCCATATCAGATACCTTAAGTGTTTAGACTTGCTTGAGTACTTTTGAACATTACCCATCTGCTACAATTTAAGGTTTAGTAGATTTTATCATGAAAGTTATTGTCCATCTGTTATATTTGGAGGAAATCCATATTAAATGTAAGCATCTGTCTGAAATCCTTCATCAGAAATTATGCCCGCTTGACTAAGATGATTCCCTCAGGGCATTTCAGGTATCTGTGTAGCAAAACACCAGAGTATACAGTTTGTGATGTAATGGGCCTGATTTTAACTCTTCCACATGGCAGAAACTGGGCAGGAAGCAGTTAAGACAGTGGCAGGCAATTATCTCCCTTGGCCCTGCTGCTTTCCTGTTATATACTGATGTAACCTTCTGATGAAGGGTGACTGATTTATATAAAGATATATGTTAGAGTTTAGATTTAAAAATTGTATCATATGGTATGGTTAATTTTCAGAGATTTAAAAAACACTTTCGGGAGCAGTTATCTCATCCAATATATGTCAGATTGCAAGAGACTCCGAGACTATTAACAGAAGTTTGTTACTGTGCTGGTTTACAAAAAGGAATGCAAATGTTGAAGGCCATTATCTTGCTTGTGGATCAGAATAATCAAGGACCGACTTTGTCTAAGGAAACCCAGAGATTAAAAGAATTTGGTCAGTTCAAAGGAGATTTCTCTGAGGTCATGTAATGTTAAAAGATTAAATGGGAATCTCTCTCTGGACATTAATACAATATTAAAGGGTTAAACTGCACTGTCTTTGGGTGGACACGACAATCATGAAAGAATGTGGATGACCATCCATTGTAATTTACACTTCATTTAGACAGCTATTTGCTATTACTCCTCTACTATTGTCAAGTTAAACTATAATTCAATCTCTTCCATCCAGAAATGCTTTCTGGCCAGAGGTATGTTGCACCTGCATTGTCTTGGGGAATCACTGAGTCAGGAAATCATCTGCACAATGATTCCCCATGATTAGGGCAATAGCATTTGCATTATTTCTGAGGATGATCATCTCATCCTGCATTGTACCTGGGGCAACATGTGACTGTGAGTAACTGGAGGTTGTCGTAAGTGGCATGTGACTGTGGCAGTGGCCAGAGCATCTGTAGGTATGGCCAACTGACCTGTATAATGGGATGTGTTTTCTTTATTTAGGGCCTCACTTTGACTCAATCTCGCATGCCTGCGAGGTTGGGTCAAAGGAGGTCACCTAGCTTGTACAAGCTTTAATAAACTTTAACTGTTTGCAGAAGTTGGTGTGTGCAAATTGCATCTAGTGTGTGAAACCTTGGGGAAAAGAGCCATATGGTGGCAGCAGTGGGATTCCAACATACATGAAGCTTCCAGGTGGACTGAATAAGTGTCTATCTGAGTGTTGGTTGCATGAAATGGATGGGCCCACAAGATAAGCTTCACATTAATGTCTCCCTCTCTCTAAACTTAACACTCGGTCGACCCCTCATCTGCTGGAACGTGGTAGTAATGGAATCTTTGAGGTAACTTGCACACTTGCACACCAAGGAGTCACTTTGCATGAAGCTGGGTTTTGAAAGGGTTTCTAAAAGGGTTTTGAAAAGGGTTAAACCTGGGTTAGAGACCCCAGAGTAACTCTGGGGCTAGAGTCCCCAGACCTATATAGTTAAATCTGGGTTAGAGTCCCCACAGTAAAACCGGGGTTAGAGTCCCATGTTTAAATCTGGGTTATAGTCCAGGGGTGAATCTGAATTAGATTCCCACAGCTAAAATCTGGGTTATAGTCCAGGGGTGAATTTGAGTTAGAGTCCCACAGCTAAAATCTGGGTTAGAGTCCAGGGATGAATCTGAGTTAGAGTCCCACAGCTAAAATCTGGGTTGGAGTCCAGGGGTGAATCTGAGTTAGAGTCCCACAGCTAAAATCTGGGTTGGAGTCCCAGAGTTGAAAAGGATTTTAAAATCCTTGAGGGAAAAAGTAGTTTAAAGTCCTCTAGAAGTGAGATTTGAGGCTCTGGAGCATTAAAAAAGTTAGAATTTAGTACTTGTTACAATTGTTGCCTTTGTCCCACACACCTCCCCTTCAAAGTACTTTTAGACAATATGGCGTCACTGGTGAAAAGGGGAGAAAGTGTAGTTGGTCTGCTCGGGTTCCAACAGTAAAGTGCATTGACTGCCAGGGAAGCTTTGCCCGGGCTTTTGTTCTGTGAACTCGACTCTGTGAACCTTTGTTCTGGGGGAAAAGGAGTGGCCTGGACTGTGGCACCATGTGCTCCACTGCGAGGCTATTTTTTGTGGGTTTGATTTTGTCGTGAGGGTATGGCTGGTCTTTCCTTCGCAGCCTTGTCCGGTGGTGGGGTGACGTTCTTCAGTCCAGTTTCCACCGAGGTGAGGATGTTTTGGTGATCTTTTTCTGTGTGCGCGCCAGACGCTGTGAGGTTTCTGAAGCTTTGGGAATTTTGGACTAGCGCTTGTGTTTTATTTCTGTGTCGTAGTGGTTGATTAGGAGTCTGTGGACATGATTTATTTTTGTCTGACTCTGGTGTGGATCTTTTGGAGCCACCTCCTCCATCTTTTTGACTCCTCATTTTCCATTTTATGCATCATTACTGGGTGAACCGAGGGAGGTCTCAAATGTGTGCATTTTTCACCCAGATTAAAATGAGAAGAATGCTGACCAGAAGCTCTTCAGAAAAAAAACAAGAAACACTGATATTAAGATTGTACTAATACTTGGGTTGAGGGGGGAAGTTTCAATGTAAATTCTGCCATGCTGTGAGTGTTTGATATTTAAATCTTTTGTTTTGTTAAAATACTGGTTCAGAAAATCCTTTTAATTATAAACCACAATCAATCATCCTCAAATCAAACCCTCGGGTACTTCATTCAGGTTATTCAAAAAATATTTTCCTTTAACAAATTAATGCTTGGCTAATGTGAAAGCTGTCAGGAAAAGTAGTTCAAAATCTGGAACAGCAAGAAAACAACAAAATGTTTCCTGTGCTTTAGCAATTGAAGAGGCAGCTTCAGTTCAGATTTAAATCACAAAAATTTGTGGGAAACAAATGCAGAACATTTTAAAATATGTTCTCCAAATGAAACTTCCCAAATAAACAGTCGGAATTACAGTGGCAACTTTGGTAGAGATCAACATTCTTTGAATTTGCAATATGAAGGGGGCCAATGAAGTCTTAACAATAATTGACAGAACTGAAACAACTCAGCTTCAAGTTCTAATATTCCTTAAACTCTTATCAAAATATCAAACTTAAAATGCACTCTCCCTTTTGTGAACACTCTGCATTAAAATCACAGCAGCAACAAAGATATTATAATACAATACTGTCATCTGGCGAAAGCATCACCTCCAATGCAAGGGTGGGACAGTGGCATAGTGGTTAGCACTGCTGCCTCACAGCGCCAGAGACCCAGGTTCAATTCCTGCCTCAGGCAACTGTCTCTATGGAGTTTGCACATTCTCCCTGTGTCTGTGTGGGTTTCCTCCCACAGAGCAAAAATGTGCAGGCTAGGTGAATTGGCCATGCTAAATTGCCTCTTGTGTTAGATGTAGAAGGGTGGGTTGCTCTTCGGAGGGTTGGTGTGGACTTGTTGGGCTGAAGGGCCTGTTTCCACACTGTATGTAATCTAACCTAAAAAAAATTGTTGCTTTTTAAATAGGCATTGTAGAATTTCAAACAAATCAGGTCCTCAATCAATTTATTTTAAGGTTACATGTTTGATAATTTTAAAAAGGACATAATGCTGTACACTTTCAATGTAAAATCAAAATCTGCCCTATTACATAGCCCACAAAACACAATGAATTGAGATCCTCATTCAAGTAAGGCAAAACATTTGGAGAACATATTTTAAAATGTTCTGCATTTGTTTCCCACAAATTTTTGTGATTTAAATCTGAACTGAAGCTGCCTCTTCAATTGCTAAAGCACAGGAAACATTTTGTTGTTTTCTTGCTGTTCCAGATTTTGAACTACTTTTCCTGACAGCTTTCACATTAGCCAAGTATTAATTTGTTAAAGGAAAATATTTTTTGAATAACCTGAATGAAGTACCCGAGGGTTTGATTTGAGGATGATTGATTGTGGTTTATAATTGACTGAATTGTTTAGGCTTAGGCAGTACAATTTAGAAGTTTATGGAAATTATAAGACTTGATAATGACATACATAGTGAACAGAGTAACAGATTTTAATAACTCAAAGAATGTTGAACTAGGCAGACACAGGTTAGTGTGGTTAAATGTGTGACTGTCTTCATACTGATACTCACCTTGGCAAGGAAGAGATGAGACAGGAAATGCAAAGAGACTTTCATCATCTCAAGAGTTTCTCCATTCACAAGTAAAGCCCACCTTCGGACCACTGTCCGCCCCTCCACAACCTGATCCAATGGATTTAATCAGCTCCCCAGTAATGAGCATGAAAAGTGAAGAAACTAAAAACAAGAGGAGGTCTGTACGCTTTTTGTCACTTGCCTTCCTATGGGCATCAAACCATGTGAGCTTTACCTTGTCTTTCAATCATTTAAGGGACATCATGATTCACTGATCAGACTTACATCACAACAGCTAGTTGGCTTTGTTACATTTAACAGCAGAGTGGGAGCAGAAGCAGCAAAGAGCACTATGTTCACCTAACCTGATGCTGCACTGCACACTCAGATGCACTGGTATCCTCCATTTGACGCATCTCCACAAAGATGGAAATCTCATCAGTTTTGTTAAGTATTTAATTGCCCTTATCCAAGAATTCAGATTTCTCTGAGGAGTGATGCAAGAGCAGACTGAATTTTGTTTTCAGGTTGGACTTTACTGAAGGGGATTTTGGAGAACTGGCTTCTTTCTACTCGCCTTGGAGGGGATGAAGTGGTCACCAAGGACTTTGGATTTAAGAACTTTACTGGTGAACTTTTTCCCATGTGGAAGGGTCCTAGAAATTCTATCTACTGAGCGGACTAGTAATTTTTGTTGTTATAATCATTGCATGTTGTGTATCAATAACTTGCCTAAACACTGGCTGTCAGAGTCTTATGAAAGCTGGTAGTGTCACCTAGCTGGTTATCATGGAATGACAAAAGAGAGGACCATAATGTTAAAAGATTAAATGGGAATATCTCTCTGGACATAAATGTAAAACTGCACTGTCTTTGGGTCAGGACAATAATCATAAAAAAATGTGGATGACCATCCATGGTATCTTACATTTAATTTAGACAGTCATTTGCTATTACTCCCCTGCTATTGTCAAGTTAAGCTATAATTCAATATCTTCCATCCAAAAATGCTTTCTGGCCAGAAGTATGCCGTACCTGCATTGTCTTGGGGAATCACTGAGTCAGGAAATCGTCTGCATAACAATTTCCCAGGGTTAGGGCATTAGCATTTGCATTATCTCTGAGGGTGATCTCATCCTGCCATTGTGCCTGGGGTAATGTGACTGTGAGTAACTGGGGCTTGTCTTGAGTGGCATGTGACTGTGGAGGTGTGTCCAGAGGATCTGTAGGCATGGCCAACTGACCTGTATAAAGGGGATGTGTTTTCTTTGTTCAGGGCCTCACTTTGACTTGACCTCGCATGCCTGTGAGATGGATCAAAGGGGGTCACCGAGCTTGTATAAGCTTTACTAAACCTTAACTGTTTGCAGAAGTTGGTGCGTGCAAATTGCATTTCATGTGCGAAACCTTGGGAAAAGAACATAACAGTCAGAAGCAAATATTGTTCTCTCCTAAAAAAGGAACACAAACTAATTCAGGAGATGTACAATTACCTCAGTAGAAAAGTTTAGTTTGTGCACCTTTGGAATGTCTTGCCACAGAGAGCTACGGGGCACAGTCCTTGTGTGTATTTAAGGCTGAGATAGATTCTTAATCAGTAGGAGAATCAAGTGTTACAGGAAAGGGCAGGAAAATGAAACATGAAGAATTTCGGATCAAAGAGCAGGCTTGAGAGGCCAAATGGCCGACTCCTATTCTTATTTTTTATGGTGTATGGACTAACTGCCAGAACAGGTGTGTTTGGTTATAAACCTGCAGGTTATTAAAAAAACTGTGAAATTTTAAGCTCTCTATTTTGTGAATATTCATGCAAGGTAACATCATAGTTCACAGGAAAGAACTGGAGAGAATCAGCTATGTTGATCATAAAGGTTTGACACAGAGGGATAGTTCCTCTGGATATAAATCGCTGTAAAGTGATAATGTTGAGGAATAGATCGAAAGTTTGTTTTGCTTAGAATTTTAAAAAATCTTTCTAACTATGTTTTTTATCCAGGTAACCTGGCTTGTTTTATTTGTATCATATTATGTTTAATAAATTTCTGTTTTTTTTTAAAGAAACTCTGCATCTTCACATGACTATGTTTCAGTGAATGACCACCTTATTAACTGAAATTTAAAAAGCTATCAGGCCAAATTGAATCTGAGATCTGACTTGTCCTGTAGTGCCATCAGTTGGGATCATAACAACCCACCTTTTTGAACAGGCAAGCAGAAAATCTTGCAATAATATGGCAAGTCCTTTTGTAAAAATACTGATTAGATCTTCATGGTGTCATTTGGCAATTTTAGTTGAAGGACTGAATGATCAATTTCCACTCATGGGTTCACATGGCTTCTATTGTAACTTTTTCTGTGTGGAGATGTTGGGACTTTTTAAAGGTGTCATTAGCCATGTCCTTACACTATAGCTGTTGTCTCCAAGAGCAGACTTAATATGGAGGTCTGAATATCCATGGGAATCTTGACTGGCAAGGGTAAAGGGAACATTATTGAATCCTGGGTATCCTGCACAGATGTACATTATAATCTTTAGGTGGTTGCATAACAGTTGAACATTGATGGAGTGGAATCCCTTTTGATTGATGCATAATGTTGGTTCACCTGACGGTGCTTTGAATGCCACATGTATGTGAACTATGGCCCCCTGTGAGCCACAACAGCAAAGCTAAGGGTCCTTTCTTTCTGGCTGGCTTCGTCATTTAACAAGTGTATGTAAGTGATCATTCAGGAGTGGCTTGTGCACTGCAGATTGTGAGATTCTACAAATCCCTGGAAGCGGTTGGAGGTGATGAAATTCAGCTCTGTGGTCACCTTAAATTCCCTGCTGACCTCTCACCTTGTTTAACATGGCAGGTTCAAGAAGACCCAGGAAAACTGCGCTCTGACAGTTACAGCAAAGAATCTAGGGTTAAAGATGCAGTCAAGTTCCTGTCAGAAAAGCTTGCCCTAATAGGATTTCCAAAATGCTCATGATCAAACCTTTGAGTTAAATGTGCAAGTTGGAGGATTCTTGTTGGCTTCTTCCAATGTTTACCCTTTTAACCTGCTACATGCACTGATATGCATTCATACCAGCAGGTTAAACTTCATTCCACTGTAGAACCAATATCAGTTACAATTAAAAAGATTATGGAGTGACTAAAGGGCACTGCTGGAACTTTGTTTCTATGGTTTGAATTGGTAGTTCATTCTCTTGATTGATTTGCTACAACACAATTGCTTTTTATCTATATATTTCAGTGCATATTCATTTCATTGTGACATTTAACAGATTTTCAAAATGTCACATGTGCTTCTTCCACGCTTACATTTAAGGATCCTGCCGTGCACTAGCAGATTGTATTGACTTCAGCAACTGAAAAGAAAATGTTACTTACATCTTCGTATTACATCTGACTGATTATTTCTAGTTATCAGTCACATGCCAACTGTGCTGCTTGTTTCAGTTCCAAGGAAAGAAAATTGTCAGAGAGATTTGTCACACATTGGAAAAACAGATTTAGCTTCAGAAAGAAAATGAGTTTGGCTCAATGTTCATACTTGCCATCTGGGAGCAACATTAGTAATTGTTAATTTGTCTCCTGGAGTCAAAAACATCTTTATAGGAATCACTACTAATTTTATGGTTACAGCTTGCATGGAGGAGTTTCTATTAAGTAAATGCTGGAAAAATGTTACTTTATAATAATATTAATATGGTACTTTGGAGAAGCTTTCTATAATTGGCTAGGTTAAATACTGTGAAATTACATGGGATAGCAATGATTTTGCTATAGCTGATGACATATCCTCTGGACCCATCTTTTGTTTGTGTAATTATCTCATGAACAAACCCTTTTGCTCTCCACCATGATTTTAGACAGCAATTTCTGCCTCTACCCTATGACCACAGGATACGTGAGCAGAATTAGGCCATTGAGTCTGCTCCCAATTCAACCATGGCTGATCTATTTCTCAAACCCATTCTCCTGCCTTTTCACTGTAACCCTTTATCCCCTTACCAATCAAGAACCTATCCATCTTTTCGACTCAATGATGTGGCCTCCAAATCCCTCTGTGGCAATGAGCTCCATAGATAAACCACCCTCTGGCTGAAGAAATCCCTCCTATCTCAGTTCTAAAAGGTTGTCCCTTCACTCTGGGTCCTATTCTCTAATACCAGTGGAAACATCTTTTCCACATTGACTCTCTCCGGGCCTTTCCGTATTCTATAAGTTTCAATGAGATCCCTCCTTCATCCTTCTAAACTCCATTGAGTACAGACCCAGAATCCTCAAACACTCCTCATTTGACAAGCCCTTCACCTCTGGGATCATTCTTGTCAACCTCCTGTGGAACCGTTCCAACATCCTTCCTTCGATGTATAGACTTATCATGCATCTTCCTTTTATTCTTTCCTTCCCCCTTTTCCCTGATTCTGCACTTGCTTACAAACTATTAAAAATGTAATTACTTCCAGTTCTAATGAAAAGTTATCAACCTGAAATGTTGGCCGCAACATCCTGGGGAGATGAGAAAGGGTAAGGAGGAACTTGGACATGATAGGAACATTGATTTAGTACATTCAATATGGCACAGAAAGAGGCTGTTTCGCTGATTGTCCTAGTGCCACCTCCTTCACAAAGCTATTCAATTAATCTTACTCCCATGCTATTTTCCCAATCACATTCTTTATTTTCCTTCCCTTCAAGTACTCATCCCATTTCTTTTGAATGTTTCTGTCAAACCCAGTTCTGCTTTTCACTGACCTTCCTTAAACATAATTAATACTGGTCACACTCACTACTAGTTTTATGCTGTTGTTTAAAAATAACAGAAATTACTGGCCAGTCAGAATAACATCAGCACTGGAAATATTAATGCAATTAAGGGACAGAATAAATTATCATTTTGAATACCATTGGTTTACAAAGACAGTCAGCATGACTTCTTTTTTCACACGTTGTGGGTGTTGCTGGCAAAGTCAGCATTTGATGTCTATCCATAATTACAATTGAACTTAGTAGATTTCAGACAGTAGTTAAAAGTCCACTGTATTTCTGTGGGCCAGGAGTCACAAGGTAAGGATGATAAATTTCCTTCCGCAGAGTACATTGAACCAACTAGGTTTTTACAACAACCAATAACAGTCTCAGAAAGGGTAGTCATAAGGCTATCTTTATATTCTAGATTTATTAAATGAATTCAAATTTCAGCTGTCATGGTGGGATTTGATCACATATACCCAAAAAGTTAGCTGGAACCTCTGGATTACATAGCCCGGTGACATGAGCATGACATCACCTACACTCCACCAAAGTACAAGTCTGGGGAGTGTGATGGAATACCCGCCACTTACCTGGATGAGTGCAGCTCCAACAACACTCAAGAAACTTGACACCGTTCAGGACAAAGCAGCCTGCTTGATTGGCACTACATCCACAAACATCCACTTTGTCCACCACTGATGTTCAGTAGCAGCAGTGTGTACTATCTACAAGATATACTGCAGAAATTCAGACAGCACCTTCCAAACACAAGACCGCAGGACAAGGGCAGTAGATATTGGAGAACACAACCACCTTCAAGTTCCTCTCCAAGCCACTCACCATCCTGACTTGGAAATATATGACCATTCCTTCACTGTTACTGGGTCAAATTCCTGGAATTCTCTCCCTAATGGTATTGTGGGTCAACCCACAGCAGGTGGACTGCAGCAGTTCAAAAAAGCAGCTCACCACCACCTTCTCAATAGCAACTAGGCATGGGCAATAAATGCTGGCCAGCCAGCAACACGCACATTCCATAAATGAATAAATAAAAAAAAAACTACAACATTAACTCACCTTAAAGCAGGCAAAAGGTCATGGTTGTCTAATTCAACTGAATGTTTTGAGGAAGGTTGAAAATGATACCCAGGGTCTGGAATTTATCAAGGCATTGAGATTCTTGCGTGTTGGTTAGAAAGCTGACAAGAGGTCTACATTGCCACTTCCACTCAGGAGGTGGATATTTTCCAAGATTAAGAACCTAGGATTGGAAATCCCATTTACCACGAGCTGCTGCCCAATCAAAGACTGCCAAATCTTTTGATTGACAGTACCACAGTTGAGGCATTGGCTTTTGCTGGATCAACAGCAAACAGGGGGTCAGAATCAAGGAGTGACCCTGACTACAAGTAGGCAACAGTGCAAAGGGTTTGCGGAAGTCTGTAGTGGGTTAGCAGCACAGGCAGAGGTGGGTCTCAGCTGGACAATATTTATACTTCCAGTCACCACATTATGGGAAGAGTGGGGAGTGTGGTACTGGAAAAGCATGGTAGATCAGGCAGCATCTGAGGAGCAGGAGAATCGATGTTTTGGGCATAATTCCTGATGATCTCTGATGAAAGGCTTATGCCTAAAACATTCTCCTGCTCCTCGGATGCTGCCTGACCTGCTGTGCTTTTCCAGCACCACACTCCCAGCCCTGATCTCCAGCATCTGCAGTCCTCACTTTCTCCTTAATATTACAGGAAGAACATAACCATACAGTGAGCAGACACAGGGGCCTGACAAAGATGCTGTCAGGAACAAAGAACTTGCACCATGAGGAATGATTAATTAGATCAGGGTTCTTTGCTTTCAATAGTAGAGGTTGTGGGAAATTTAATTGAGATAAACAATGGAAATGCTGGAGAAACTCAGTAGGTTTGTCACCATCTCTGTAGAGAGAGTTCACTTTGAGTTCAATGTGACTTTCTTCCTTCTGTCTAGGGCTATTTCCCCAGCGGTAAGGGAGACAGGAAGCTGTTAGAGCTAGTTGTCCAAAAATGATGGGTAATTAACTGAGCTACCTACAAACCTATTAAGTATAGGCCTTAATTTTAGCAATGATAGACGACGATTTCAATTGCAGCAAAATACTGGAAAACATCACTAATCTAAAGTCATGGGTCAAACTCCAATGTTTCTTGTTTTCAGTTGAGTGGGACTGGGATGTAGGTGGTAGTTTGTACGTGGCAGGTTCCCAGAGGCAGACGGCCATTGAATTGGAATGGAAAGGACCTGCTCTCTTAAAGGAGCAAAACCACACAAATACATAGATAACCGTGGGCATCAGATATTCTTTCTGATAGCGGCCCAGGATTCTTTGACAAGAGTCAGGTGTAATCTTGGTCTGTTAGATTTAGGAAAGTCTGTGTGTAAATGGTACATACATCCTTGGAACTATCCAGTGTCATCAAGACCTATCAACCTATTTCTGTTTATCAGCAGCAGCAGCACAAAGGGCGGGAGCTTGGACCAGGGGCCTGTCGGGAGGAATGAGTCACTGATTTGAGTCTTTACATCTGACATCGGAGAGCAGAGGCTTCTGGGAAAGGAGGGACTTTTCTTATTTCCCTCCAGCTATATAAGTGAGTGTTTTCTAAACCCGACACCCTACCTTTGTAGGACCTCCCACCCAACCACCTTCTCTAAATTTAAACACCAGGGACACATCAGGTAAGCCTCTCTTTTTTTAATATTCTGATAAGGGGACTAGCAGGTATGGCAGTGCAGGGACAGGAATGTTTTTCCTGCATGATGTTTGAGGTGAGGGACGCCATTAGTGTCCCATCCAAGTACATCTGCAGGAAGTGCACCCAAGCCTTGCTCCTCCAAGTCTGCATTAGGGAACTGGAGCAGGAGCTGGATGAACTTCAGATCATTCAGGAAGCAGAGGCTGTGATAGATAAAAGTTACATGGAAGCAGTTACTCCTAGGCACAAAGAAAGCTGGGTGACTGTTTGAAGGGGAAATAACAGTCAGTTCAGTAATCCCCTGTGGGATATACCGTTTTGGATACTGTTGGGGGGGAATGACTTACCAGGGGCATGCAGTGGGGTGCAAGTCTCTGGCACAGTGTCTGTCCCTGTTGCACAGAAGGGAAGTTGGGGAAAGAGGAGAGTGTTAATCATTGGGGACTCAATAGTTAGAGGGTCAGATAGAAAGCTTGTTGAGAACGAACGAGACTCGCGGTTGGTGTGTTGCCTCACAGGTGCCAGGGTCCATGGTGTTTCGGATCGTACCTTTGGGGTCCTGAAGGAAGAGGGTGACCAACCCCAAGTCATGGTCCACGTTGGTACCAACAACATAGGTAGAAAGAGGAATAGGGAATGTAAGGCAGGATTTCAGGGAGCTATGGTGGAAGGTGAGAGCTAGAACAAACCGAGTTGTTATCCCTGGTTTGTTAACTGTGCCATGCGATAGCGAGGCAAGGAATAGGGAGAGATATCAGCTGAACACATGGCTGTAGGGATGGTGCAGGAGGGAGGGGTTCAGGTACCATGGATAATTGGGGCTCATTCGGCGAAGGTGGGACCTCTGCAAACAGGATGGTCTTCACTTGAACCCAGAGGGGTACTAATATCCTGGGTGGGAAATTTGCTGGTGCTATTTGGGTGGATTTAAACTAGCTCAGCAGGGATTTAGGAACCTGAGGTGTAGTTCCAGTGCACAGGAGGATGTGAGTAGGGAGGACATGGACAGGATTTCACGGTCACAGGAGTGTGCTGGCAGACAGCAAGCTGGTTTGAAGTGTGCCTACTTCAATGCCAGAAGTATCTAAAATAAGGTAGTTGAGCTTGCAGCACGGATAGGTACCTGGGACTTCGATGTTGTGGCCATTTTGGAGACATGGATAGAGCAGGGTGAGGAATGGATGTTGCAGGTTCCAGAATTTAGATTTTCCATTAAGATCAGGGAAGGCAGTAAAAGAGGAGGAGGTGTGGCCTTGTTAGTTAAGGGCAGCATAACAGTGGCTGAAAGAACTTTTGATGAAGACTTGTCTACTGAGGTAGTATGGGATGAGGTTAGAAACAGGAGAGGAGAAATCACGCTTCTAGGAGGTTTTTGCAGGTTTCCACAGAGTTCCAGGGATGTGGAGGAGAGGATTGGCAAAACGATTCTGCGTAGGAGTGAAAGGAACAAGGTGGTCATTATGGGGACTTTAACTTCCCTAACATTGACTGGAAATGCTATAACTCTAGTATGTCAGATGGATCAGTTTTGGTCCAATGTGTGCAGGAGTGTTTCCTGACACAGTATGTCAAAGGGCCGACAAGTGGGGAGGCCACACTGGATCTGGAGCTTGGTAATGAACCAGGCCAGGTGTTTGATTTAGTGGTAGGTGAACACTTTGGAGAGAGTGACCATAATTCGGTTATGTTTAGTTTAGCGATGGAAAGGGATAGGTACGTGTCACAGGGCAAGAGTTATTGATGGGGGAAGGGCAATTATAATGCGATTAGGCAAGATTTAGGATGCATAGAATGGGATAGCAACATACAGGGGATGGGGACAATCAGATTGTGGAGCTGGTTTAAGGAACAGACATTGCATGTCCTTGATAGGTATGTCCCTGACAGGCAGGGAGGAAGTGATAAGGCAAGGGAACCGTGGTTTACTAAAGAAATTGCATCTCTTGTTAAGTGGAAGAAGGAGGCTTATGTAACAATGAGATAAGATGGTTCAGATGAGCTGATGGAGAGTTACAGATTAGCTAGGAAGGATTTAAAGAGAGAGTTAAGAAGAGTAAAGAGAGGACATGAGCAGTCTTTAGCAGGTAGAATAAAGGATAACCCTAAAGCTTTCTGCATGTGAGGAATAAAAAGATTACTGGGGAAGGAATAGGGCCAGTCAAAGACAGAAGTGGGAAACTGTGTGTGGACCCTGTGGAGATCGGAGAGATGCTAAACAAATATTTCTCATCAGTTTTCACTCAGGAAAAGCAGAATATTTAGGAGGAGAAGAATGAGATAAGAGATATTAGACTAGAAAGGATTGAGGTTAGTAAGGAAGAGATGTTATTAATTCTAGAAGGATTGAAAGTAGACAAGTCCCTGGACTGGCTGGGATTTATCCGAAGATTCTCTGCGAAGCTAGGGAAGAGGTGTTGGAGCCTTTGGCTTTGATCTTTGAGTTGCCATTGTCTACAGGACTGAAGGATTGAAAATGTTGTGCCCTTGTTCAAGAAAGGCAGCAGAGATGACTCAGGTAATTATAGACCAGTGAGACTTATGTCTGTTGTAGGAAATGTTTTGGAAGGGATAAAAAGAGATAGGACTTATAACCATCCAGCAAGCAACAATTTGATTGCAGATGGTCAACATGGTTTTGTCAAGGGCAGGTCATGTCTCACAAAACTCTTTCCGTTTTTTGAGGAGGTGACCAAGCGTGTGGATGAGGGTAGGGCAGTTGACGTGGTGTACATGGACTTCAGTAAAGCATTTGATAAGGTTCCATATGGTAGGCTGTTAGAGAAAATACAGAGGCATGGGACTGAGGGTGATTTAGCAGTTTGGATTAGAAACTGGCTTTCTGAAAGAAAGCAGCGAGTGGTGGTTGATAGAAGATATTCAGCCTGAAGAACGGTTACTACTGGTGTGCCACAAGGATCTGTTTTGGAATCACTGCTGTTTGTCATTTTTATAAATGACTAGGATGCAGGCATAGGTGGTTGGGTTAGAAAGTTTGCAGATGACACTAAAGTCGGTGGAGTAATGGACAATGTGGAAGAATGTTACAGGTTGCGGGGGGACTTGGATAAACTGCAGAATTGGGCTGAGAGGTGGCAAATGGAGTTCAATGCAGATAAATGTGAGGTGATGCACTTTGGGAAGAATAACAGGAAGGCAGAATACTGGGTCAATGGAAAGATTTTTGGTCGTGTGGATGTGCAGAGGGATCTTGGAGTCCATGTACATAGACTCCTGAAACCTGCCACCCAGGTTGATAGTGCTTTAAGAAAGCATACAGTGTGTTAGTAGACAATAGACAATAGGTGCAGGAGTAGGCCAGTCTGCCCTTCGAGCCTGCACCACCATTCAATATGATCATGGCTGATCATCCTTAATCAGTATCCTGTTCCTGCCTTATCTCCGTAACCCTTGATTCCACAATCCTTGAGAGCTCTATCCAACTCTTTCTTAAATGAATCCAGAGACTGGGCCTCCACTGCCCTCTGGGGCAGAGCATTCCACACAGCCACCACTCTATGGGTGAAGAAGTTCCTCCTCATCTCTGTCCTAAATGGTCTAACCCGTATTTTTAAGCTGTGTCCTTTGGTTCGGCACTCACCCATCAGCGGAAACATGTTTCCTGCCTCCAGAGTGTCCAATCCTTTAATAATCTTATATGTCTCATCAGATCCCCTCTCAGTCTTCTAAACTCAAGAGTATACAAGCCCAGTCACTCCAGTCTTTCAGCATAAGGTAGTCCTGCCATTCCAGGAATTGACCTTGTGAACCTACGCTGCACTCCCTCAATAGCCAGAATGTCTTTCCTCAAATTTGGAGACCAGAACTGCACACAATACTCCAGGTGTGGTCTCACCAGGGCCATGTACAGCTGCAGAAGAACCTCTTTGCTTCTATACTCAATCCCTCTTGTTATGAAGGCTAGCATGCTATTAGCCTTCTTCACTACCTGCTGTACCTGCATGCTTACCTTCATTGACTGGTGTACAAGAACACCCAGATCTCTTTGTACTGCCCCTTTACCTAAATTGATTCCATTTAGGTAGTAATCTGCCTTCCTGTTCTTGCCACCGAAGTGGATAACCATACATTTATCCACATTAAACTGCATCTGCCATGCATCTGACCACTCACCTAACTGTCCAGGTCGCCCTGTAATCTCCTAACATCCTCCTCACATTTCACCCTGCCACCCAGCTTTGTATCATCAGCAAATTTGCTAATGTTATTACTAATACCATCTTCTATATTATTAATATATATTGTAAAAAGCTGCGGTCCCAACACTGATCCCTGTGGTACCCCACTGGTCACTGCCTGCCATTCCGAAATGGAGCCATTTATCACTACTCTTTGTTTCCTGTCAGCCAACCAACTTTCAATCCAAGTTAGTAATTTGCCCCCAATACCATGTGCCCTAATTTTGCTCACTAACCTCCTTTTGGGACTTTGTCAAAAGCTTTCTGAAAGTCCAGGTACGCTACATCTACTGGATCTCCCTCGTCCATCTTCAGAGTTACATCCTCAAAAGATTCCAGAAGATTAGTCAAGCACAATTTCCCCTTCATAAATCCATGCTGACTCTGACATCCAGATGTGTCGTAATTTCATCCTTTATAATAGACTCCAGCATCTTTCCCACCACTCGAGGTCAGACTAACTGGTCTATAATTTCCTGCTTTCTCTCTCCCACCTTTCTTAAAAAGTGGTACAACATTAGCCACCTCCAATCCGCAGGAACTGATTCCAAATCTATCGAACTCTAGAAAATAATCACCAATTGCATCCCTTTAGTACCCTGGGATGTAGACCATCAGGCCCCGGGGACTTATCAACCTTCAGACCTAACAGTCTCTCCAACACCAATTCCTGGCAAATATAAATTCCCTTCAGTTCAGGTCCTTCAGCCACTATTACCTCAGGGAGATTGCTTGTGTCTTCCCCAGTGAACACAGATCTTGAAGTACCAATTCAATTCTTCTGCCATTTCTTTGTTCCCCATAATATATTCCCCTGTTTCTGTCTTCAAGGGCCCAATTTTAGTCTTAACCATTTTTTTTGCCTTTCACATACCTAAAAAAGCTTTTACTATCCTCCTTTATATTTTTGGCCAGTTTACCTTCATACCTCATTTTGTCTCTGCTTATTTCCTTCTTAGTAATCCTCTGTTGTTCTTTAAAAACTTCCCAGTCCTCCATTTTCCCACTTATCTTTGCTATGTTATACTTTTTCTCTTTTAACTTTATATGTTTCTTAACTTCCCTCGTCAGCCACGGCCACCCATGCCTCCTCCTAGGATCTTTCTTCCTTTTTGGAATGAACTGATCCTGTAACTTCTGCATTATACACAGAAATATCTGCCATTGTTCCTCCACTGTCATCCCTGCTAAGGTATTGCACCATTGAACTTTGGCCAGCTCCTCCCTCATAGCTCCATAGTTCCCTTTATTCAACTGAAATATTGTCACTTCCGATTGCACCCTCTCCCTTTCAAATTGCAGATTAAAGCTTATTGTATTATGGTCACTACTTCCCATTGGCTCCTTCACTTCGAGGTCCCTGATCAATTCTGGTTCATTGCACAATACCAGATCCAGAATTGCCTTCTCTGTGGTAGGCTCCAGCACCAGCTGTTCTAAGAATTCATCTATGAGGCACTCCACAAAGTCTCCTTCTTGAGGGCCAATACCATCCTGATTCTCCCAGTCTACCTGCATGTTGAAATCCCCTATAACAACTGTAGTAACATCTTTGCGACAGGCCAATTTCAGCTCCTGATTCAACTTACATCCGACATCCAGACTACTGTTTGGGGGCTTGTAGATAACTCCCAATAGGGTCTTTTTACCCTTAGAATTTCTCAGCTCTATCCATACTGACTCTACATCCCCTGATTCTCGGTCCCCCCGCGCAAGGGACTGAATATCATCCCTTACCAACATGGCCACCCCACCCCCTCTGCCCGTCAGTCTGTCCTTACGATAGCACGTGTAGCCTTGAATATTCATTTCCCAGACCCTGTCCACTTGAAGCCACGTCTCAGTAATCCCCACAATATCGTATCTGCCAATTTCCAAAAGAGCCTCAAGCTCATCCATCTTATTTCTAATGCTTCATGCATTCATATATAGTATTTTTCATTTGTTATTGCCCTCACCCTTCCCATTAACTCCTATTTCACTCAATCTTACAGCATGATCTCTTTTTGAGTTTTATTGGTAGGGGGATTGAGTTCCAGAGCCGTAATGTCATGCTGCAACTAAATAAAATGCTATTGTGGCTGTACTTGGAATATTGTGTACAGTTCTGGTCACCCCATTACAGGAATGATATGGAAACATTGGAAAATGTGCAGAAGAGATTTACCAGGATTTGGAGGGAAGGTCTTATGAATAAAGGCTGAGAGACTTGGGTCTGTTCTCATTGGAAAGAAGAAGGCTAAGAGGGGATTTGATGGAGACATAAAAGATGATCAGGGGATTAGATAAGGTAGACAGTGGAAGTCTTTTTCCTCGGATAATAATGTCAGCTTGTACTGGGGGGCATAACTACAAATTGAGGAGTGATATATTTAAGACAGATGTCAGAAGCAGGTTCTTCACTGAGAGAGTGGGAAGGGCATAGAGTGCCCTACCTGCCAATGTAGTTAACTCAGCCACTTTAAGAAGATTTAAACAATCCTTGGATAAGCACATGGATGATGATGGGATAGTGTAGGGGGATGGGCTTAGATTAGTTCACAGGTTGGCACAACATTGAGGGCTAAAGGACCTGTTCTGTGCTGTATTGTTCTATGTTCTAACAAATGTCAATATATTAAAGAGTGTACACACCTTTTAGAAATTGAAATTTGACAACATTGAAGTGAGGGTGCATGCTCTGATGGTATGTGTAATATACTCCTATATTATGAACATGTATAGCATGTAGTTTATGTAATAATAAACCCTGTGGGCAGGGCCTATTGAACTACCTTCTCAGTTTTTCCCTTCAGCCATAACATCATGTATGTCTGAGTCTGTCTGTCTGTCGGTACATGACTGTAGGGGGACTTTTATGAAAGCGGCGGGAGATTTAACTATTTGATTTATATGTCAATGGGTCATAATTGTGTACCTGTAGCTAGAATCTATTAATTTGGAGTAAACAGTATTTTTTCTAAAGTACAGAAACTTAGTTTGTGATTTCCTGTCAACCTGGTTTCAAAAGAGCTGTAAATTGTGAATGTTTTGCATACTTTTACAGAAGCTTTAACTTTTGTGATGACCCTAGAAATACTGGAGCTTGATTTCCAGCGTGCTACCCCAATTGAGGCATAATGGTGGAACAAATTGAGGTGCTCAAGAAACCTGATCAATTATTGGATAGCAATAGCAACATTTTCAAGGACTGCTATGAAGACATAATCAGTGTGGAAGCATATAACCTAATCAGGTCCATGTAAGATCAATATTTTGCAAGGCTAGGCCAGTGTCTTTTTTTGTCAAAGCTTATGTTTTCATGCCAGAAGGCATGGAGATAAATCTAAAGAATACTATATTTACTTCTTTAACTTTCATATTTAAATTCTGTTTATTTTAAAATGCACAACCTTGCTGAACTCATAATGATATGAAGTTGGACAGCATTGCTGACAATGTTGATGACAGCATAAATTACAGCAGGATATTGATAGATTAGATGAATGGGCAAGGCTGTCGCAGATAGATTTTAATATAGCCAAGTGTGATGTTATCCACTTTGGGCCGAAAAAGGATACATCAGGATTTTCTTTGGAAGGCACAAAGTTAAATATGGTAGATGTCAACAAGATTTAGGGGTTCAGCTACATCGCTGTTTAAAATGCCATGAACAAGTGTTTAAAATATTCCAGAAGGCAAATGGAATACTGGCCTTCATATCTAAAGGGCTAGAGTAAAAGGATGCAGACATTAAACTGCAGTTATACAAAAACCTAGTTACACTTCACTTAGAGTACTGTGAAAAGACCTGGGCATCACATCTAAGGAAGGATGTTTTGGCTTTGGAGGGAGTTCAAGTCAGGTATATAAGGATGATACCTGGACTTCAGAGTGGCACAGTGTCTCAGTCGTTATCACTGAGACCCAAGTTTGATTCCGGCCTCAGGTGACTGTCTGTGTAGAGTTTGACATCCTCCCTGTATCTGCATGGGTTTCCTCCAGTTTCTTCACACAGTCCAAAAATGTGCAGGTTAGGTGGATTGGCCATACTAAATTGTCTAGGAATGTGCAGGTTAAGTGAGTCAGCTGTGGGAAATGCAGAGTTACAGGGATAAGGTAGGGAGGTGGGTCTGTGAGGGATGATCTTTGGAGGGTTGGTGTGGACTTGGTGAGCCAAATGACTGGCTTCCATACTGTAGGGATTCAGGAGTTATGAAAAGAGATTTTTAAAAAATTAGGCCTTTATTCTCTAGAATTTAGAAGGCTAAGGAATGATCTAATTGAGATTTTGAGGATATTGATCGGGAAAAATGGGTTATGTAAAGATTAACTATTTCAACAGCCACAGCAGAGGAAATACAATAGGCCAAACAGCCTAATTCTGCTCGTTTGTCTTATGGTTTTATGGAGTGGATGGAGTAGTGACACAATTCCTTCATGTTTTGAATATTTTGATAATAAATCTTATATTTAATTTCATCTCAAAGAATTTTTCTGTGGGTTTACTTAACAAAAAATGTAATCCAAAAACCAGGAATTGGAAAACATGCATCAGCCTATCTCATTAATGATTGGAAATAAAAAGAAAAAGAAATAAGTCAAACAATACATTGCTATCTCGAGCTTGAGGGGAGCAGTAATCATAACTTAGATTCATTCCTGTTCTCCCTTTGTCTGCGGCATTAACACATTGATCAGTCACATTACAGAAGAGAAGCCATATCAATCATGTGGGCATACTCTCACCAAGAATGAATACAACTGCACACAGACAGAATAGAAGGCACTTGGAACCATCTTCAGCATCAAAATGTTTCACTAATTTTTGTTGGGTAAAAAACTCATACTTATAACAGTTCATAAATATGTAATAGCTCTTCTAGGGCCACTGTCTACAATTCTGATGATGGTTGCATCAAAGATGAAATGGTGTGTTGTACATGTACGATTACAAAATTATCATCATATTTCAAAAGAGAATGTAATTGTTGAAGCACTGTGGAATTTGCTAAATGAGGACTAAATGTACATTGTGAAGGTGGGCTGCTTTCAATATTCACTTGCCTGAAATTGCAGAAAACTGAAATTGCAGCTGAAATTCAGGAAGACTCAATTCAGAAAATAATCTGTGAAAAGACACTGAATGGATGATCAAAATTTGACCAGAGTACAGATGAGGAACTGAAAATATTCCACACTGAAATGTCAAGTTAACAGGGCTGTGTCAAATGGAGTCATAGAGCCTTACACATACTGAACACATAAGAATAAAATTGATAGGAAGATGCATGTTTATTAGTCTAGAGAGGGACCCAGAATCATCGGTAAACAAGTGTACTGCCTGTCAAAGCTGCAGAAATAAGCCACTAGAAAACCCCTTTAGAATTGTGATCATGGTCAATAGGGCTATTTCAAAGAAATGTGATTTTTATCAAGAGAAAAATAGCAGTTTCTTTGTTCTCAATGATAGTCAGTTGAAGTGAATCGAAGTAAAGCAAATGAGTCAAAACCCCAAGACTGAATGAATAATTGTTATTGTTGATTTTTATTTGTCATGGATTACCAAATGGTCTCAGATAATGACCTTCAAATTCATTCTGCTATTTTCCAAATTTCATGAAGAAAAGTGGTATCGCATTTCCCATACTCCTCCTTATCTTTTGGCATTAATGGGATCAACTGGAAAATTTGTTAGACTGGTTGACAAAGTTCTCTAGAAATGAAGTGCTGCATGGGTGTTGTTAGGCAGGGCAATCAAGGGTTTTTGGAGGTAGATGGGAATGTGGAGTTAGAAATGCAACAAAAAAAAACTGCCCTGACCCTTTTCAATGGAGGAGCAGGTTCATGGAGTGCAATGGTCTACATCTGCTCCCATTTTGTAAGTTGGCCTGTATATTTGTATGAAAATTCTATATGCGACAGCAACTAGCTAAATTTCTGTTGAAGTATAGAATAACTCTGCAGTCCATCACAGGACTGGGCTTCCAGCTGAGGTTTTGATGAGGATACATTTGTAGACACTTCTGAATCTGTGACTACCAAATGTTACTGTTAATATTGAAAATAAACAGTTCAGTCAAAAACATCAGTATGGCAGAAACAAAATGAATACAGTTTCAAGCAAAAAAATTGCCAGATTAAATTATGCCCAGTATGCATATGCATAAAGGTTTTCCTACTTGCATCACATTGTTGAAGTTGTATAATTTGTCATAGTTACATGAAGAGACAGACAAATATATTTTTCTTTAGAAGGATTTCTTTAGAACAAGAGACAAACTTGAAATGTTAACTCATTCTACTGATGCTACCAGACCTATTGAATTTCTCCAGCTTTCTCTGTGCTCGCAGGCAGCCTCCTTTATTAGACCCATTTGATATGTAATACTATTCTGCCATTGCTTTCAAGCTGAGCACCTCCTACTGGGCTTCCAGCTTTAAGAGTCAACCTGCTGCCTTTAACTGGTCAATGAGCCCACTTTCAGGCCGTTGATTGGCTAATTTGGGAAAATTGCTTTGAGCGACTGTCTCTCACACAACACTAGCTTCTGCCCACACTGATTCCTATGAGGGAGGCTACCATGGATTGTGGTGAGGGGGGAGTCTTGCTTCCAAAGTGGGTGGTATTCTGTGACAAACTATCCCCTCGCCCAACTCCATTTCTGACATCAATCCTTCATTTGGGAACATAATTTCCTTGAAAGCGGGACCCTGTCTATAATGCCACAGGGCACCCAAGAGCGTTTGATAGTCAGTTTCTCTGGATGGTGAATACCATACCAACAGGATAAGGTTATTATAGACCTGAATTGGCCTCTAGGTCAATATGATGGCCACAATCTTTCCTATCTTGGACACAATTGGAGGGAGGTAGGACAGAGGTGGGATCTCTATAATGCACACCAACCCCAACCCGCCCCACCAACCTGACATAGATCATAAGTCGGCCATATTTCCATGTGGTTGGGAAACCCCATGCCTCCTGTGTGTCTTCCAGAATTCAACTACTCAGTAGACTTTTCCTGGCTTCAGTGAAAATGGGAGACATGTATAATGGTCAATTGATTGTATTTCCTTTGCTTTACAGTTATCTAAAATGAAGATTATTTTCCAAGTCTTTTTCAGAAGTTTGGGATGCATGCCCTCTGTCCTCGTGAATTTAATACTTTTGTTAATCTCTTTTGGATTAATAGTACTTGCCAAGTAGCCTTACTTCTGTGAAAGAAACTGGACCTACTCAATTATTGACTTTCTGAAATACTTTCAACTAAATTTCCAAAGTACTAAGACAAGTGCTCAGTGTAATTTAAACATTTATTTAATTGGGTGGAAGTTCTCCTGTGTGAACATAGAGTTTTTGATCTAACTTGTGCAGTTTTAATTACTTCATAACATTTAATGCTATTAATAGTAACCTAATAAATGGAGAGGAGACCCAGTGAACAACCTTCAAAAATGAAGTTAAAAATCACACAACACCAGGTTATAGTCCAACAGGTTTAATTGGAAGCACACTAGCTTTCGGAGCGACGCTCCTTCATCAGGTGATTAAGGAGCGTCGCTCCGAAAGCTAGTGTGCTTCGAATTAAACCTGTTGGACTATAACCTGGTGTTGTGTGATTTTTAACTTTGTACACCCCAGTCCAACACCGGCATCTCCGAATCATTCAAAAATGAACATTGAGTACTTAAAGTGTATCAGTTATCTATTTGGCCTCAAGTCATGTTGATAAATGCCTTGGCCTGAGTCCTGCTCATTAACCAGGTAGTTCTCAGTGAGTGTTTTGTTAACTTTACAGCTTTGATGTACCTTGGTTAACTAATATAAAATCCTTTGAAAAAATGACTTTAATCTATTGGTTAAGTATTCAATACGAATTGATGAGAACTCTTATTGCTATATAAAAGGCAGAAATTATGTAGGGTGGAAATATTATCACATATATTTTATAACTTCAGAATTCTCAATTTAATTTTCATATTGAGGTAATATGTGCAATCATGGCGACTCAAGAATGTCAGAGAAATGACAACACAAGTGCATTTCTACAGCATCCTGCACTTCACCTTATGAAGGAACAGCGCTCTGAAAGTTTATGATTTCAAATAAACCTGTTAGACTATAACCCGGTTTCATGTGCCTTCTGAACTTGTCCACCCCTGTCTAACATTGGCATCTCTACATCATGCCTTCTGTAGATGCATTTATGGTGTCTTATATGTGATAATGAAATATGGGTCAATTTTATCATAAGATTGATTTTTCTAAATATAGCTAATGTATAACTGTACTTGTCCTAAACGAAACTTTTCTGAAACTAAGTATGGTATGCATTTGAGTTTATTTTACTTTCTATACAGCCAAGCAAACCATTAAACTACCAATTCTAATGAATGTTTGCTGCCAAATAGGTAATGACATAATGAAACAGATTCTATCATTGAAAGACAAATATCTGATTAAATATTACTGTGAAATTACTAAAGATGAATATCATAAATTATTTTTTATTGAAATCTATATATAAGATTAAATATTTCCAGGCAAAAATAACTATATTTCTATTCAGTGATTTTAGATTTAAACCTTCTTAAAATACTTCACAATTAATGCAATAATTTGAAATTATACTGTAGCTAACTACTTGTCTTTATGCAGTTTAATGCAAGAATATTCACCAAGTAAAAATGTAAGAATAATTATAATAAATATTTTTGATTATTCTCCTTAACAGAAGAGTGTATAGGAACCCTTTTCTGTTGGACAACCAGCTTTTTAATATCATTCATTACATTATATACATGATTGAAAGTCATAACTTATTCCAAGCAGAATAGTCATTAATATGTTCCTCAAGGCTTTGTTTTAATGACATGCAGCTTTAGGCATGTATATTTTCAATGTCCAACCAAATTTATAGATTATCTTCCTGAGAAACATGGAACTTAATAAAATAAAGAATAAATGCATTTTGTGATTTAAAACAAGAGAATGGTATTAGATTTCAACTTGCCTCCTAACTCTTCTCTCTAGTAAAGCCTTTATAATATTATTTTGCTATATATCAAAGGCATTCCCTAAAATAACTTGGAGAGTATATTCACGCAGGGGTTCTCTTGCTTGTTTGTCATAATGTCAGTCTTTATAACATTCCTTGGTCATTTTCAGCTCTTCCATTAAAATTGCAGCTATGAATTGGGAGAATCCTGCAAAAATTCACTCATAGGTTATTTTATTTGAGAGGAGTCATTAAGCATACACAATTAGTTATTGCAGGTTTAACATTAACCATTTTGGTACAGTCTATTTCTGTTGTAAAATGATTGTAAGAGTCATCCATGTTGAAAAATTGAATTCTTCACATCGTTTGAATGAACACTCTATATCCAAAGATAGCTTTTACAAATCTCCAAGGAGGAAAGAATATTCATTTGTTCCTGATAAATCAAGAAAACTATTCAATGAATCAAAAACTTTGCATGGTTTTTGGCTATTAAGATACATCTCCTTTGAATTCAATCTGCAATGATAATCTGCATATCCTGGATGTGAGCCCACTAAATCCTATTATAGTATTTCTCATTTCTAGCTCATTGGCATGCTGTTAGTTTCTCCCTAGTTTAATTCTTTACTTTGGAATGATTAGTCCATAAGGCTTTTGCTAATTCTCTTATTTACACTAACCAGCCTGTGTGCACATCATTCTGTTGAATTAATCTCTAATTGAAATATGCTCCAGATAACCTCATAGTAGTTATAAAAATTGAATGATTTTTTTTCAAACAATCAAGCATAAAGTTGGCATCTAGGCTGCTACTACTTCAATACAACTCACACTTATACATTGTCCTTAACATAACACAAGGTCCTAAGGCATTTCAGAAAAGGGAAGGTGGGGTTGAAAACTTAGAAGTGGTGAGCAAAACAGTGATTGCAGAGACAAGACTTTCTAGAGATTTTAAAATATATAATGAGATGGATGTTTGCTAGAAGGAAGTAAAAAAGCTAATCGAAGATTTCACCACCAACAGTGGAACAGAATAGTAGGAAATATGTAAATCAAATTCAGAACAGCAAAGGATCTGACAAACATAGGATGGCACAAAATCATGAGAGATTGATAGATTAAGATGACAGTCCTGAAATCCATTCAAAAAGAATGAAAGTTCAAAATGGTTGACAATATAACAATTGGACATGTCCTACTAATAGGCAATGGGCAATGACAGTCAAATTGCAGCTCTTCTCCTCCTTCTTACCTTGCCTTGGTGCTCTGTGTTTCTGCATGTGCTTCAGCTGAGTTCTCTTGAAATTTAGTTACAAATGAGTGGCACAGGCATTTTTTTGAATTTCTTCAAACTTAAAAAGTATACCCAAGAGAAAATAAAAATCATCTCATACGAGATGATCTCAGTCCTCTCAGTTCCATAGAAAATACTGTGGACCATTATCAGCAAGTGCTAGTGCTTAGACAATCCCTCCTACTTTTCCTTTTCCTTTCTCCCTCTCCACATGCTAACAGTCTAAGTGGAAGGGTTGTTTTCTCTTGTGGGTGAGTCCAGAACTAGAGAGCACTGTTTTTAGAATTAGGGGTCATGGCTTTTGGAAAAGGATGCAGAAATTATTTTTCTCGGGGTTGTGCAACTTTTGAATTTTCTGCATTAGAAAACTCTGGAAATGGGTTAATTAAATATTTTTGAGGTGAGGTGGATGGAAGCAAATGTTTTTGGAGGTTGCTGGGAAAATGGAATTAAAAACACCAAAAAATTAGCAAAAATCTTATTAAGTGGAGCAGCAGGCTTGTGGAGCCAGAAGATCTACTTCTACACATATTTAATCAGTTCATATATTCTTAGTATCAGCCAGTGTTACATGACTAATTTTATAATTATCCATTATCACGGTGAGGTGCCTGCCATGTTATATTTTAATCAATTGTTCCAACTCGCAGTAGACTCTTTGAATTATGATTAGAAATAAAACCAAGCACTCTTGTTTTAATGGATTTTGCACATGAATGAAATCTTTGTTCTTAATCTCTTTCTGAAGTTGCGCCTGGCAGGGAATAGGTGGTAGTAATCTGTTAATTGCATGAGACATTGACTGGTCTATAAGTGTATATATGTGGGGAACAAGTGGTTTTGGATTTGACATTGTGTGATTTGGAAGAGAAAATTCCAGAAATACTGAGATGCGATTCAAAGTACAATTGCACATGAATGGTCCCAAAATGTACAAAGCAGTATTTGAAATGAAAGATTCAAAGGAAAAAGATGGAGATATGAATCATATGGAGAGCATTTCAGTGGTCAACCAGTTTCGGATTTGAGAATGATAATGCACTAAAATATTTTTTAAAAAGTAGTTATTCCTTGTAAAATAGCTGGAATCAAATATTTTATCAGCACAGTAACATCCAGTGAAATACCTTTGTCATTAAATACACTATCAATGAAAAATGTGCCAACAAAATTGAACATGTAAAACATTAAAGCTATTGTATTTGGTAAATCTGTGAATTTACAACAGATTTTCCAAATACAATAGTTTTATGTTTTACATATTCACTATTGTATTGCTTTAGTGGTACATGACATTAAAGAATTTCAAGAAGTGCCATTCACAATAAAGGGCAAAAAGTTAGAAAATGGAAGAAAATACATTTTTGAATGCACTGCACGCTGACAGAAAGGCATTAATTAAAGCCAATTAAAGCAGATAGAAATCAGTGAGCCTTAATTTATAATGCCAGTTAACTGGAAAGCAATTTAAATTAGGGAGAAAAACCAAAGAATTGCGGATGCTGGAAATCAGAAACAAAAACAAAAATTGCTGGAAAAACCCTGCAGTCTGTCAGGATCCGTGAGAGAAATCAGAGTTAATGTTTCAGGTCAAGTGACCCTTCTTCAGAACTGTTCTGGAGACATGAGTTATTATAAAAGTAAAGGACTTGGAGTGTACAGTCCAGGAAAGGTTATTAGTATGGATGGAGAAACAATAATTGCATTGCGCAAGAACCACACTGTTCAAGTACATTCTTCAAAGGTGCTTGGTTTGGATTATAAAATTACAGATTCTGGACGAATTATAAATGTGACAAGGAACTAGGTACTTCTCCTAACCAAATGTTATACATTTCTGGTGATCAGACTGTTGCAATTGACAAGGTAAAAACAATGACTGCAGATGCTGTGAACCAGATTCTGGATTAGTGGTGCTGGAAGAGCACAGCAATTCAGGCAGCATCCGAGGTACAGGCAAAATCCGAGGACAGGCAAAATCGACGTTTCAGGCAAAAGCCCTTCATCAGGAATAAAGGCAGAGAGCCTGAAGCGTGGAGAAATAAGCTAGAGGAGGGTGGGGGTGGGGAGAGAGTAGCATAGAGTACAATAGGTCAGTGGGGGAGGACATGGTTGAAGAGCTTCAGGGCAGAGGAAATGACCTGGGAGTTGCAGTGGGAGAGAGACACCCTGAGATTCTTGTAGAGAGAGGAGGAAAACTTCTTCAAGGCAGGCATCCTTGCAAGAGGATTCGCAGTCGGGTTAAAATCAACGAGGTAAAAACAATGACTGCAGATGCTGGAAACCAGATTCTGGATTAGTGGTGCTGGAAGAGCACAGCAATTCAGGCAAAATCCGAGGACAGGCAAAATCGACGTTTCGGGCAAAAGCCCTTCATCAGGAATAAAAGCAGAGAGCCTGCAGCGTGGAGAGATAAGCTTGAGGAGGGTGGGGGTGGGCATTGACAGTTTGTTTGATGAAGGATAGATCAGCTCTGATGATCTAAATGAGACCATTGATCCCAAATGACAATGTCCAGGAGTTAGTATTAAAGTCAACCAGATGGGGCTAGTCAATAAAGAAATATAACTATTATAGGTACAGTAGGGACAACCACTGAACATATCACTACTGGTGAGATGTACAGGATGGCATGCAAGAGGTTGAGCCCATGAATTGGGTACATGAAGTACAACATTGGAGGTCAGGAATACACAGTATAAGTTTGAACAGTGTCCCTGGAAGTGACAATATGTCTAGAAAGAGATCATGAACTGCTGAAAGGAATCCTATAGTACCTAATAAGTATTCAATTATGAATCAGATCCCATGCCTACAGTTACTTTATCATGTTGGGAGGTGGACAGTTGTATGGGGAGAGCAACAAATGATTCAATGAAAGGACTCTCTCTTTTCTGACTGCCTGAGGCTCAGTGAAGACAGCAATAGAGTTGCCAATGAAGACTGCATCCCTCCAAATGCCAGACCTTGCCCCAGTATGGTTAAAATCTTAGCTGGTCTTCAACAGGACTTAAGCAAGGATTTGTCTTCCTGTAGCAACAACAGCCATATCTATGCTAACCCCAGTTTGACGGTGGTGCTGGTTACGGCCTCTCAATCAACCATTACTGAAAGGATGCCACACATGGTCCTCCTGTGCTCCTACTTGTGATTCTGGTAGTGGTATGCCTCACCATACCATGACATTCAGCCGGCAATTCATAGAAGAAATACAACATGGAAGCTGGCCATTTGGTCTGTCATATCCATGCTGGTCTCAGCAAGAGTAACACAGCTAGACGCACTTGTGTCTTTTTCCTGTGGCCCTGGATGGTTCATGCTCCAACTAAAAGTAAATCTGCTTGCTAACTGTCGACACTGTTCATTGCTGAAGTAAATCAGCTTACCTGGATCTACAATGTTTGTGCCTCTGCTTTATAATATTTATTTCTCACATTTCATTGCACTGCAATACATAGCATGAATGATTGCAGGACAGTGCAGTTTACGGTGCTTAATTAAAGGATTTTTTTTAACTTTTCATTATACTCTGCTGTTTTACAATTCTAGCTTCATTCTTAGTAGTTTTCACATTAATTTGGTTAAAAGCTTTGTTCAGGCAGCACTGCACATTAAAAGCAAAGAACAGTGGGAAGAGTTACAAGATGCTTCACATCAAGGTTTAGAAAGATAACTGAAGTGCTACAGGTCAATTGACAATGTTATTCATACATTAAATGAAATATTTAAGTTATACATTTTTGATGTACACTATTTTTTCAGTGTAGTGAGTAGTCAGGTTGGATCAGAGTGGTCAAGTCAGAAGTTAGTCATAACTGGACTGGGAAATGGAGGTAGTCAGGAAATTAGCATGCTCAGGAAAGGTCAGGTTGGGACCAATACTCTATGTTTCTCGGTACATGGCTCTCTGAGGTCTGTGTGCAGCCTCTGAAACTAGAAGACAATGCATCGGCACAAGGGAATCTCGGAGGAATCTTGCAGCAGCTCTGAGTGTATTTGGGGTTAATTGGAGCCAAAGGGTCTTAGGTGACCAGGGTCGTTGGGAGGTCAGGGGAGTGGTTGGGAGATGGTTGAGGAACTATTGGGTGTATTGGGGTGAGATGTCAGTTTTGTAGTTGCCCAAGAGTAAAACTCAGTTTTCTCTCTGTAACATTTCCTGGATAACTCACAGAACAGTATGAATTCTTCCTCTCTAGGCTTTTGTGGAGGATCCCGGGAAGCAGAAGAAGTGACATGGAGATCAGCACGCTGGGACTTCCACAAGGTCTTAATGTGCAACCTGGGTCGTACATTCGGTATTAATAATCCAGAGATAGAAGAATTGGGCAATTAAATTATTGGTCAATATGGATTGCAATTACCAAACAGATTCTCCTTCAAGGAACAGGAATCAAGTTAGCTGAAGAGGCTAATCATGCAGTGTCATTTCACAGTGTTTGAGTCATAGCAGTGCTGAGACTGTACCACAAGATAATAAGGAGAAAGGGAGACTGCAGATGCTGGAGATCAGAGTTGAAAGTTGTGATGCTGGAAAAACACAGCAGCATCTGAGAAGCAATAGAGTTGACGTTTTGGCATAAACCTTTCATCTGGAATGTTTGGTGGGGAAGGGGGCTGAGAGATAAATAGGAGGATGGGGGTTAGGGGTGGGGGGAAGGTAGCTGTGAAGGTGATAGGTGGATGCAGGTGGGGGTGTGATTGTGATAGGTCGGTTTGGAGGGTGGAGCAGATAGGTGGGAAGGAAGATGGATGGATAGGACAGATCACGAGGGCGGTGCTGAGTTGGAGGGTTGGATCTGGGGTGAGGTAGGGGGAGGGGAGTTTTGAATCTAGTGAAGTCAATGTTGATGCCGTGTGGTTGAAGGTCCCAAGGCAGAAGATGAAGCATTTGCTGTTGGGTGGTTGGATAATAATCTCATCAACAATCTTTGGAGATTTCACGAAATGCACAAGTGACGCATGGGCCTTTCAAATTCCAGATGCTTCCTTACCATAATGTCTTTGTTACGAACAATGTGATGCACGCATCACATTAATATAAAACAGGATTACAAGTTGTTCGAGTCCTGAGTATGAAGAATATTTCAGTTCATGTACTCAGTATCACTTGTAGAATGGCTCTCATTCTTGATCCATTACAAGACACCTGTGTAGTAAAATGCATGTTGGAATACACTCAACATAATTCATGTTACAATATACAATGCAGAAATGAGATTGCCCACTCGGAACAGTCCAATTTATAGGACTAATTATTTCAGCAGCTTTATCTGTCTTACAACCAACATCAGGGATGCAATACCAATGTTCAAAATTACATTGCTTAACACATCCTTTTTCAACTTCTGTGTTTGCTGTGTGCAAGTGTAATCCTTTCTGTAGTGTCAGGATTGTCTTTCTCAGGAAGTGCTGTTGCAGTGGATTTTATATTCAGCTGCTGCACAGGGACTCTGCTTCAATCATTGCCCAGAAAGCAGTTAAGAGTCACCCACAATGCTTTTGGGTCTGGATTCACATGTAAACCAGACAGATAAGGTTGGCAGATTTCCTTCCCACAAGGACATTATTGAACCAGATGGGTTTTTGTTAAGTCTACTTTTTATATTCTAGATTTTTAGTGAATTCAAATTTCACCATTTGCCACAATGGGATTCAACTAGGAGAAAGTTGGATCTCTTCATATCCAACTGCCGCTGCGACATTGACCGTCTCAACCTGTTCACCCCTCTCGCCCACTCCAACCTCTGACCCTCACAACACGCAGCCCTCCACTCCCTCTGCTCCAACCCCAACCTCACCATCAAACCGGCAGACAAGGGAGGCGCATGTGGTAGTTTGGCACACCGATCTTTACACCACTGAAGCTAGACGCCAACTCGCGGACACCTCCTTCTACTGCCCCCTCGGCCATGACCCCACCTCACACTACCAACCCATCATCTCCCAGACCATCCATAACCTCATCACGTCAGGAGATCTCCCATCCACTGCCTCCAACCTCATAATCCCACAACCCCGCACCGCCCGTTTCTACCTCCTACCCAAAATCCACAAACCTGACTGCCCCGGCCGACCCATTATCTCAGCCTGCTGCTGCCCCACCGAACTCATCTCTGCATACCTCGACACTGTCCTGTCCCCCTTAGTCCAAGAACTCCCCACCTACGTTCGGGACACCACCCACGCCCTCCTCCTCCTCCAGGATTTTCGCTTCCCCGGCCCCCAACGCCTTATCTTCACCATGGATATCCAGTCCCTATACACCTCCATCCCCCATCACAAAGGCCTCAAAGCCCTCCGCTTGTTCCTTTCCTGCCGTACCAACCAGTACCCTTCCACTGACACCTTCCTTCGACTGACTGAACTGGTCCTCACTCTTAACAACTTCTCCTTCCAATCCTCCCACTTCCTCCAAACCAAAGGAGTAGCCATGGGCATCCGCATGGGCCCCAGCTATGCCTGCCTCTTCGTCGGATATGTGGAACAGTCCATCTTCCGCAGCTACACTGGCACCACTCTCCACCTTTTCCTCCGCTACATCGGTGATTGTATTGGCGCTATCTCGTGCTCCCATGAGGAGGTTGAACAGTTCATCCACTTTACTAACACTTTCCACCCCGACCTCAAAATTACCCTATCCGTCTCAGACTCCTCCCTCCCCTTCCTAGACCTCTCCATTTCTATCTCGGGCGACCGACTCAAAACAGACATTTACTATAAGCCGACCGACTCCCACAGCTACCTAGATTACACCTTCTCCCACCCTGCCACCTGTAAAAACGCCATCCCATATTCCCAATTCCTCCGCCTTCGCCACATCTGATCCCAGGAGGACCAATTCCACCACCGAACAACTCAAATGGTCTCCTTCTTCAAAGACCGCAATTTCCCCTCCAACGTGGTTGACGACGCTCTCCACCGCATCTCCTCCACTTCCCGCACCTCCGCCCTTGAACCCCGCCCCTCCAATCGCCACCAGGACAGAACCCCACTGGTCCTCATCTTCCACCCCACCAACCTCCGGATACATCGTATCATCCTCTGTCATTTCTGCCACCTTCAGACAGACCCCACCACCAGGGATATATTTCCCTCTCTACCCCTATCAGCATTCAGGAGAGACCACTCCCTCTGCGACTCCCTAGTCAGGTCCACACCCTCCACCAACCCAACCTCCAGTCCCAGCACCTTCCCCTGCAACTGCAAGAAGTGCAAAACTTGCGGCCACACCTCCCCCCTCACCTCCCTCCAACGCCCCAATGGACCCTTCTATATCTGTCGCAAATTCACCTGCACCTCCACACACATCATTTACTGTATCTGCTGCACCCGATGTGGCTTCCTCTCCATTGGGGAGACAGGCCACCTACTTGCGGAACGTTTCAGGGAATACCTCTGGGACACCCGCACCAACCAACCCAACCGCCCCGTGGCTGAACACTTTAACTCCCCCTCCCACTCCACCAATGACATGCAGGTCCTTGGCCTCCTCCATCGCCAGACCCTGGCCACACGACGCCTGGAGGAAGAGCGCCTCATCTTCCGCCTAGGAACCCTCCAACCACACGGGATGAATGTAGATTTCTCCAGCTTCCTCATTTCCCCTCCCCCATTTCCCCTCCCCCCACCTTATCTCAGTCCCAACCCTCGGATTCAGCACCGCCCTCTTGACCTGAAATCTTCTTCCTGACCTCTCCGCCCCCACCCCCTCTCCAGCCTATCACCCTCACCCTCACCACCTTCCACCTATTGTATTCCCAGCGCCCTCCCCCAAATTCCCTCCCCCCTATCTTTTATCTCAGCCCGCTTGGCACACCAGCCTCATTCCTGAAGAAGGGCTTATGCCCGAAACGTCGATTCTCCTGCTCCTCGGATGCTGCCTGGCCTGCTGTGTTTTTCCAGCACCACATTTTTCAACAATGGGATTCAAGCCAATTCCTTCTAATCTGGTGATATTAGTACTATGCCACTGCCTCCTGGCTAGTCCAGTTCAGTTTTTGGTCAGCGGTAACCATCAGGATATTATTCATGGGGGATTCAGTGATTAATGCATTTAGTGCTCGTTAAATGAGAAAGAAATTTGTTCCAGTTAATATTGAGAAGATGAAAGCCATTGTCTATCAACTTAATCACAAATTCAATCCCTCCCACTAACCTCATCCCTCTCCCTTATCCATTAACTGAGGCTCAACGAGACCATTCACAATCTGAGTGACCTATTTTACTCTTAATTTATCTTTTTGAACCTAAATTCTTTCAACCAATATGAACACATTCATCCCACTCTGTAAAGTCACCAATCTCTAATCCCATCTCAGGCATTGAAACTGTCATCAATGCATTCGTTAACTTTGGACTTAAGTATTCTAATGCTCTTCTAGCTAACCTCCCTTCCTGCTTGAAGTGATTTAAATTTCAGTTGCTCATATCATAACTTACGTTATCTTGTTTACCTGTGTGTTTGTTAACTAACATTGGCTGCCGTCTGGCAATGGTTCAATTTTAACATTTTCATTCTTTTATGCCAATCCCTTCATGATTTGATTTTATCACTACCTTTATCCAAGAACATCTCTGTGCTCTGCTAAATCTAGTAGATTGTACTATCCCTAATTTTGATATCCTCACAATTGATAGCTAGCTGAATCCTAGGACAGTGGTTAGCACTGCTGCCTCACAGCATTAGGGTCCTGGGTTCAATTCCACTCTTGGGCGACTGTTTGTGTGGAGTTTGCACTTTCTCCCCGTGTCTGTGTGGGTTTCCTCGCACAATCAAAAGGTGTGCAGGTCAGGTGAATTGGCCATGCTAAATTGCCCATAGTGTTAGATGCTTTTAGTTTACTTTCTCAAAGTTTATTTTCTTAATTTCCCTTTATGTGGCTCAGTGTCAATTTATATTTCGATAGCTCTCCTGTACTGTGCCTTGCAACTTGTACAGGAAAACTTAAGGGAACATGCAGTCAGAAAGCTAAATATTGAGGCAGAGTTCTTGTGCAGTAGTGGGATATAAAACCTGTTGCAATAGCACTTCTTTAGAGGGACAAACCTGATACTACAGAAAGCATTACACGTGCACACAGCAGCCGCAGCAGAAATTGAGAAAGGCTGGAGTTAAAGAGAATGATTTTGAGTGTTGGTATTACATCCCTGCTGTTGGTTACACACAGCAGGATAGATAAAGTGGCTCAAATAATTACTTGTATAAATTTGACTGTTACCAGTGAACAATCTCATTTATGCATTGTGTATTGTAATATGAATTATTTTACTTTGAGTATATTCATCAAGCATTTTACTATACACCTGTCTTTTATTTGTACAAATGGCACTGAGTGTATAAATTGAAATATTCTCCATACTCAGGGCTCTAACAATTTTTAATCCAGTCCTGTATTGGCTAATATGGCAGGGAAGCATTTGGAATTTGAAAAGCCTGTGCATCAGTTGTGCAATTACTGAACTTTCCAAAGATTGTTGGTAAGATTATTATCTTATGGTACAGGCTCAACACTGCAATGACTCAAATGCTGTGAAATGACACCACATGATTAGTCCCTTCAGCTAACTTGATTTTTGTTCCTTGAAGGAGAGTCTGCTTGATAATTACAATACACATTGATCAATAATTTAACTGCCTAAATTTTTCATTTTCTGGATCGTCAATACTTTACGTATGACTCAAGGTGAGCATTAAGACCCTGCGGAACTCACAGCAAGCTGACCTCCATGGCAGTCTGAACTTGTGATGGACAATTCCTCTGCTTTCCAGGATCTTCCATAAAAGCCTGGAGTGGAAGGCTTTTGAACAGACAGTTCTGTCAGTTACTACAACTGACACCCCAGTTGCTCACACTGATACACACAACTGTTCCTTGTCCATTTGCCAAACATTTCCCATACCTCCCAATGCACTGGTCACTTAAGAACCCTTGGCTCCAATTAACCCAACTGCACAAAGAGCTGTTGTAAGGTCAACAGTGACACCCACCTCCCCCCAACATTACATGAATTAATTTTAAAAAAACTATAACTACAGAAACAGGTCAGAGGCTAGGCATCCTGCAGTCATAGATTCCTGACTCCCCAAAGTCTGTCCACCATCTGCAAGCTACAAGGCAGGAATATGATGGAACACACTTCACTTGCCTGTTGAGTACAGCTCCAACAACACTCAGGCAATGTGACACCACCCAGGCCAAAGCAGCCCACTTGATTGGCATCACATCCACAAACATCCACCACCGATGCTCATTAGCAGCATTGTGTCCTATCTACAAGCTGCACTGTGGAAATGCATCAATGTATCTTAAACAGCATCTTCCAAATCATGACCACTACGATGCAGAAGGACAAGGTAACCAGATACATGGGAACACTACCACTGCCAGTTTCCCTTCGAACCACTCACCATCCTGACTTGGAAATATATCACCATTCTTACAATATCCTCCCAAATGACAATGGTTCATGATGCCAACTCACCACCACCTTGTCAAGAGCATTAATTATTAGCAATAAATGCTGACTCAGTTGGTGATGCCCAAATCCCCTGAACGAATTTAAAAAAGTTGAGCCACAGGATGTGGAATACCAGCACTAATGGCATGCAAATGGATGGTTAGTTGAGTGTTGTATGGAATGTTGAATGACTTAATAAGTAATGTTATTTGTTTGGTATAGATGATTATTTTAATGCTGTGGCCAATAGGACCCTATGATGAGGAGACAGTGTTATTCCACCCGTTCTGTCACCCGCAATGTCATGCTGCAACTATATAAAATGCTAGTGCGGCTGCACTTGGAACATTGTATATAGTTTTGGTCGCCCCATTACAGGAAGGATGTGGAAGCATTGGAAAAGGTGCAGAGGAGATTTACCAGCATGTTGACTGACCAGGAGGGAAGCTCTTATGAGGAAATGCTGAGAGACTTGGGTCTGTTCTCATTGGAAAGGAGAAGGCTAAGTGGGGATTTGATAGAGACATACAAGATGATCAGAGGATTAGGTAGGGTAGACAGTGAAAGACTTTTTTTCCAAGGATGATGATGTCAGCTTGTACTAGGGGGCATAACTACAAATTGAGGGGTGATAGATTTAAGACAGATGTCAGAGGCAGGTTCTTCACTCAGAGAGTGGGAAGGGCGTGGAGTGTCCATCCTGCCAATGTAGTTAACTCAGCCACATTAGGGAGATTTAAACAATCCTTGGATAAGCACATGGATGATGATGGGATAGTGTAGGGGGACGAGCTGAGAATAGTTCACAGGTCGGCGCAGCATTGAGGGCCGAAGGATCTGTTCTGTGCTGTATTGTTCTATGTTCTATGTTCTACACTCAGGATGAATTGACCATAGATAGCCAACCAGAAAGAAGGTGCTGGTTTTCTCTTCACTGCTTCCACTGTCTCTTATTTTGTTCCTCTTGTTCCTGCTCCTTGGCTGCTTGCTATATACCAAGCAGCAAGGGATTATGCTGTTTTGATGGCAAGATACTGCAACATATAGCAGATAATGGTTAAATTACAGCATTACTCCTGCAAATTCTGTGAGAAATCTTCAGAGCAGTCCAAGCAGCTCAACTATTTTTTTCCATAATTCAATGAACTATTCGATCCATTTTATGTTGTAGCATGATTTCCATTATCTCCAAGGAAGGCTATTCCTTATCACCCAGTAGTATGCCTCTGATTTGACCTGGTAGGAGAATAGTCTACCAACGGAATGACTCTTGCTAGGAAAATGACCATTGTCCTATGTATGCCTTGATCATGGGTGTAGAAGAAGTAGACATGGAATAAGAGTTTGTAATACATCTTAGAATTTGAACACAGAGCATGGTTAGATGTATGAATGGAGTTTACGGGTTACTGAGGATTATGTCTGCAATAAATGCCATTGGTTGTGAATCCTATCAGATTGAGTGGATCAGTTGGAGAGACAGTTAGAGGCAATGAGGAATTTACAAGAGCAAGGGGATGTGATGGATGGCAATTATAGGAGGGGGAAAAGTTGCTGATACAGTCACATAAATGGGTTAACTCCAAGAAAGGTAAGAGATAGGCAGTTAGTGCAGGAGTCTTCTGTGGCCATCCCCATTTCAAACAAGTATGCTGTTTTGAAAAATGTAGGGAATGATGGATTCTCAGGGGAATGTAGCATGAACAACCAAGTTTCTGGTATTGAGACTGGCTCTAATGCAATGAGGCGTACGTCGGGTTCCAAGCGATCGATTAAGTTAGGGGACTCGCTAGTCCGAGGTATACACAGACGTTTCTGTGGCCAGCAGCAAAAAATCAGAATGTTGTGTTGCTTCCCTGATGCCAGGATTAAGGCTGTCTCAGAGAGGGTGCAGAATGTTCTCAAGGGGAGAGGGGGCAGCAGGAGGTCATTGTCCACATTGGAACCAACGACAGAGGAAGGGAAAAGGTTGAGATTCTGAAGGGAGATTACAGAGTTAGGCAGGAATTTAAAAAGGAGGCCCTCAAGAGTAGTAATATCTAGATTACTCCTGGTGCTATGAACTAGTGAGGGCAGGAATAGGAGGATAGAGTAGATGAATGCATGGCTGTGAAGTTGGTGTATGGGAGAAGGATTCACATTTTTGGATCATTCGAAGCTCTTTTGGGGTAGAAGTGACTTCACAAAAAGGACAGATTGCATCTAAATTGGAAGAGGGCTAATATACTGGCAGGGATATTTGCTTGAGTTGCGCAGGAGGATTTAAATTAGTAAGGTGGGGAGGGGGGGGGGAGTTGGGGGGTGGGACCCAGGGGGATAGTGAGGAAAGAGATCAATCTGAGACTGGTGCAGTTGAGAACAAACAGTCAGGGCAGGCAGAGATAAAGCAGAGAACAAGGTAGGACTGATAAATTAAACTGCACTTATTTCAATGCAAGAGACCTAACAGGGAAGGCAGATGAACTCATGGCATGGTTAGGAACATGGGACTGGGATATCACAGCAATTACAGAAACATGGCTCAGGGATGGACAGCACGGGCAGCTTAATGTTCCAGGATACAAATGCTACAGGAAGGACAGAAAGGGAGGCAAGAGAGGAGGGGGAGTGGCGTTTTTGATAAGGGATAGCATTACAGCTATACTGAGGCAGGATATTCTGGGAAATACACATAGGGAAGTTATTTGGGTGGAACTGAGAAATAAGAAAGTGATGATCACCTTTTTGGGATTGTATTATAGACTCCCTAATAGTCAGAAGGAAATCGAGAAACAAATTTGTAAGGAGATCTCAGTTATGTGTAAGAAAATAGGATGGTTATGGTAGGGGATTTTAACTTTCCAAACATAGACAGGGAATACCATAATGTTAAGGGTTTAGATGGAGAGGAATTTGTTAAGTGTGTATAAGAAAATGTTCTGATTCAAGGTGCAAAATTTGACCTACTCTTGGGAAATAAGGGAGGGCAGGTGACTGAGGTGTCATTGGGGGAGCATTTTGGGGCCAGCAATCATAATTAGATTGGTTTTAAAATAGTGATGGAAAAGGATAGACCAGATCTAAAAATTGAAGCTCTAAATTGGAGAAAGGCCAATTTTGGCGGTATTAGGCAAGAATTTTTAAAAGCTGATTGAGGGCAGATGTTTGCAGGTAAAGGGACGGCTAGAAAATGGCCTTCAGAAATGAGATAATGAGAGTCCAGAGAAGGTATATTTCTGTTAGGGTGAAAGGAAAGGCTGGTAGGTATAGGGAATGCTGGATGACTAAAGAACTTGAGTGTTTAATTAAGAAAAAGAAGGAACGATATGTCAGGTATAGACAGGATAGATTGAGTGAATCCTTAAAAGAGTATAAAGGCAGTAGGAATATACTTAAGAGAGAAATCAGGAAGGGAAAAAGGGGATATTAGATAGCTTTGGCAAATAGAGTTAAGGAGAATCCAAAGGGGTTTTACAAATATATTAAGGACAAAAGGGTAACTAGGGAGAAATAGGACCCCTCAAATATCAGCAAGGCGGCCTTTTTGTGGAACTGCAGGAGATGGGGGAGATACTAAATGAGTATTTTGCATCAGTATTTACTGTGGAAAAGGACATGGAAGATATAGAATGTGAGGCAATAGATGGTGACATCTTCAAAAATGTCCATATTACAGAGGAGCAAGTACTGGATGCCTTGAAATGCATAAAAGTGGATAAATCCCCAGGACCTGATCAGGTGTACCCTAGAACTCTGTGGGAAGCTAGGGAAATGATTGTTGGGCCTCTCACTGAGATATTTGTATCATTGATAGTCACAGGTGAGGTGCTGGAAGACTGGAGATTGGCTAACATGATGCCACTGATTAAGAAAGGTGGTAAGGACAAGCCAGGGAACTATAGCCCAATGAGCCTGATGTTGATAGTGGGCAAGTTGTTGGAGAGAATCCTGAGGGACAGGATGTAAATGTATTTGGAAAGGCAAGGACTGATTAGGGATAGTCAACATGACTTTGTGCATGGGACATGATGTCTCACAAACTTGACTGAGTTTTTTGAAGAAGTACCAAAGAGGATTGATGAGGGCAGAGTGGTAGATGCGATCTATATGGACTTCAGTAATGTGTTCGACAAGGTTCCCCATGGGAGACTGGTTAACAAGGTTAGATCTCATGGAATACAAGGAAAACTAGCCATTTGGATGCAGAGCTGGCACAAAGGTAGAAGACAGAGGATGGTGGTGGAGGGTTGTTTTTCAGACTGGAGGCCTGTGACCAGTGGAGTGCCAAAAGGATCGGTGTTGGGTCCACTACTTTTCATCATTTATATAAATGATTTGGATGTGAGCATAAGAGGTATAGTTAGTAAGTTTGCTGATGACACCAAAATTGGAGGTGTAGTGTACAGTGAAGAAGGTTACCTCAGATTAAACAGGATCTTGATCAGATGGGCCAATGGGCTGAGAAGTGGCAGATGGAGTTTAATTTAGAGAAATGTGAGGTGCTGCATTTTGGAAAAGCAAATCTTAGCAGGACTTCTACACTTAATGGTAAGGTCTTAGGGAGTGTTGCTGAACAAAGAGACCTTGGAGTGCAGGTTCATAGCTCCTTGAATGTGGAGTTGCAGGTAAATAGGATAGTGAAGAAGGCATTTGCTATGCTTTTCTTCATTGGTCAGTGTATTGAGTACAGGAGTTGGAAGGTCATGTTGCGACTGAACAGGACATTGGTTAGGCCACTGTTGGAATATTGCTTTTAATTCTGGTCTCCCTCCTATCGGAAAGATGTTGTGAAACTTGAAAGGATTTACAAGGATGTTGCCAGGGTTGGAAGATTTGAGCTATAGGGAGAGGTTGAATAGGCTTGGGATCATTGGAGGCTGAGGGGTGACTTTATAGAGGCTTCTAAAATAATTAGGGGCATGGATAGGAGAAGTAGACAAATTTTTTTTCCTCTGGGGTGGGGAAGTCCAGAACTAGAGGGCATAAGTTTCGGGGCATCAGGGGCAAGATATAGAAGACACCTAAGGGGCAACTTTTCCATGCAGAGGGTGGTATGTGTGTGAAACAAGCTGCCAGAGGAAGTGGTGGAGGCTGGTACAATTGCAACATTTAAAAAGCCTCTGGATGGGTATATGAATAGGAAGGGTTTGAAGGGATTTGGGCCGGGTGCTGGCAGGTGGGATTAGATTGGGTTGGGATATCTGGTCAGCATTGACAAGTTAGACCGAAGGGTGTGTTTCCATGCTGTATATCTCTATGACTGTGACTCTATAAATAAAGTCAGTGATGCTAAAGAAACTGAAATATAAAGGTGCAAATAATTTGGAGGGCTATGGACATAGAAGGTGTGGGGTGGAGGTAGTCACAAAAATATTTAAAACAAGGGATGAGAAATTTAAATTCATAATACTGTTTCATCAGTCGCCAACATAGGTCAACAAGCACTGTGGTGGTGTAGGATTGAGAGGGTATGAATTTGGACATGGACAGCTCGTTCTGGATAACTTCATATATTTTTATTTTCATCATGCATGGGCATTTATCGCTTATCTTTAATTGCCCTTACAAAGGGTAAAATGAGGAGTACAGCCAGAAGTCAGGATCAGTTAAGCATGTGATTGAACTTGGGAGAGAACAGCATTAGAAACTCATCGTTGAAAGAAGAGGTTGTAAGGCACTGGGAATCAGAGAAAGAATAGAAAAATATTAACCTAAGGAAAGTGGGCCAGTGATTGTTTGATCAGTACATCTATATTTCTCTTTCTTAACTAGACCATTTGTTTAAACTCATCCAAACTTAAAAAAAAAACCTATGAGTATGATCACATTGAGCATAAATGTTGCCAAGTCATGTTGTTGCTGTATAAGACTTCAGTTATGGCACGTTGTGCAGTTCTGGTCATCACACTCTTGGAAGGATATGCAGGCTTTGGAGAGGATGCAATAGGGTTTTACCAGGATGCTGTCTGGATTGGATTGTATTAGCTATAAGGAGAGATTGAACTGTTTTCACAATAGCACCGAAGGCTGAGAGATGCCCGAATAGAAGTATATAAAATTATGAAAGGCATAGACAGGGAGGATACTTGGAGTCCTTTTCCCAGGTTGGAAATGTCAAATATTACAGGGCATAGATTTAAGGTGAGAGGGGGAAACTTTAAAGGAAATGTGCACAGAAAGTCTTTTACCCAGAGCGAGTAGGGGCATCTGGAATGCACTGCCAGTGGAAGTGGTAGAAGTTGATACTTTAGCAAAGCTAAGTGGCATTTAGACAGACACACAAACAGGCAAGGAATAGAGAGATATGGACCATGTGCAGGCAGATGGGATTAGTTTAATGGCAGCATGGTCTGCACAGTCACGGTGGGCCAAAGGACCTCTTCCTCTGCTGTAATGATCTATGTTCTGGGCTCTAACCGCAGCTGTATTCTAACAGCATTAAAACAGAACATGTACAGGCATTAAGAGAGAACAGGCATTAGTTAGACTACGGATGCTCTGTTGTTTGCAATTCTTGTTCCAAGTGGGAACTTCAAACAGCAGTGAGGTAGATGATGAGCCATTATCTGGAAAGGCAAATCAGACTCAAAGGGATGAATTACATACTCCTGTTTGTGTGTTCGGAAGATTTTATCTGTCTTTAGGAATTATGTATGTGCGAAGTATTTCAGCTGCTCAGGCTCAAGGTTTCCAAGCTTAAAGGATAACTGAAATCACTGTCAGTCATCGGAAAGATGGCAGTTTTCTGGATTAAGCATACCCAGAGGAGGTCATCTCGCAGGTACAGTGGCACAACAGTTAGCACTGCTGCCTCACAATGTCAAGGACCCAGGTTCGATTCCAGCCTTGGGCAACTGTCTGTGTGAAGTTTGTATATTCTCCCTGTGTCCTCCGGATGCTCTGGTTTCCTCCCCCTGTCCTAAGATGAGCAAGTTAGGTGAATTAGCCATGCTAAATTGTCTGAAGCGTCAGGCATGTGCAGGCTGGGTAAATTAATGTTGGTAAATGGAGATAGGGTAGGCAGCTGAGTTTGGGTGGGATACTCTTCGGAGAGACAGTGCAGACTCAATGGGCCGAATGGCCTCTTTCCACACTATACGCTGTTTTCCATTCTCCCACCTTTGGATAGAAATTAGAAAGGGACAATTGCTGACATGAAAATCAGAATGGCATTGCAATGAGGGGTGCTGGAAAACTCCAAAATGCAGCAAACTCATCACTTGCTCCTCTGCCCTTCATCTCGAACTGCAGTTACCAACATTGCATCAATGCTCCATGGGCACCTATCACCCACAGCTCCCTCCAGACTCATTGGCTTCAGCCACAGACCAATGTCATTGAAACTTCAAGACACATTTTGACCCACTCACAGTCTGGTTCTGCACTTCATTACTGTATTTTGGAACATTGCAGTACCTCTCATTCCAATGCTATTGCTCAGACACTTTGCACACAGGACTATGCAGATAATTCAAAGATTGTATAAGTATTTATCTCAGGGCTCTTTGCTTATATTTTTCGTGCTCAGTAACTTTGTGCTTACTTGGATGCTCATTGCAACACTTTGACTTGCCATTTTGTGCTTTGGCTCTACATCCAGAGCATGTGCCAGCATTGTACATAGCAAATGCGTGTACTCAATCAAATGACCGTATCACATAGTTTACTGGAAGTAATCCTCAGATGGGCTAAGGGAAACAGCATCCAGTCAGGTAGACCTGGCACAGCAAGTCGAGAACATTGTCTGCAAGCTATCAGGGGCTTGGACATAGTTTGTCAGCAGTTTGAGGCTCTCAGGGTCAGGGACAGGGGTACACTTCTGTGGTATGGAGTGTGAGCCACAGTCATTCCTGCAGTTCCAATGTAACCAGCTCAGGGAGTAACAGAAAGTTGTTGGGGAGCTGAACAGAATTCAGTCAGGGGTCTAATGAGTCACCAGTTGGGTCTTTGTCCAAGACGGTCAGGAGGATGAGCCAGGATCAGTCCTGGAGGTCTGCTCAATGAAAATCAAAGGGTGATCAGGGGCCACTACAGTGGTAGAAAAGTTGGGAAGTCGTTTGTCTGGATTGGTGGGAGCATGCTGGGTTACAGATTGGACGATAAAAGTGAAGGGACAATAAACGTGAAAAGGGGAAACTCAACATATAAAGCGAATGACAATAATGCACTGGAGGATGTGGTTTTTATTCAGAATGGAGAGACATCAATAGTCACAACTATTCTGGCTTCAATAGGGCAACAGTGCAGCACGATGGTTGGTGTGACTAAACTGTATCTCATACTGATCGCTGGGGGAAGAATAATATTCCCTTAGACAGGGTTCGAAGCTGGGGTGTGGCTGAGAACAGGTAACATGTGCAGCTTGGTTTTTAAAAAGCAGTATGATTAGGAATGTGCTCTTGCATTTGCAACAAAATGCTAACGCACCCTGAGAGTTCTTCCCTTCCCACTTGATGAATGATGAAGGGGAACTCCTGACTGGCAGCACTTGACTGGGTGCATTCCTGGGCTTTAAAAATGGCACCTTTAAAAAAGGAATCCTGGGATGTTTTGGCAGTGGTGAGTATGTCCGCCTCTGGCATGGGGGAAGATATGACGAGCAGGGTGTTATAGAGGTGTGGTGATCACCTAACAAGCAAGTTTCTGAAAATAGGCTGAGAAATCCTGCTTGGGCTCATTGAGAGAAACCCTCTATGAAATACCTCAAAATTGACACTTGGGTGATTTCTGGTAAAATTCAGCTATATCTTTCTTTGCTATTTCTCCTGCCAAAAGGGACAATTTCACATTTTCCCACATTATACTCCATTGCAGGTCAGGTTCAATAGCTTAACCTACATATATCCCATTTTAGCCTCCTTATGCCCTCTTCACATCTTGTTTTTCGATCCATTTTTGTGCCAAGAGATAAATCACAATTATATCTTCATCCAAGTCATTCATATAATCTTAAAAAGTTGATGTCCCAGCACTGACCTCTGTGGCACACACCACTTTTTGCATCTTGCTAAACAGAAGGTTACCAGTTATGCTTACTCTTTGCTTCCTGTTAGCCAGAAAATTGATGTTTCGGGCATGAGCCCTTCTTCAGGAATGGCTCATGCCCGAAACGTTGATTCTTCTGCTCCTTGGATGCTGCCTGACCTGCTGCGCTTTTCCAGCAACACATTTTCAGCTCTGATCTCCAGCATCTGCAGTCCTCATTTTCTCCTTCCTGTTAGTCAGCCAGTCTTCTATCCATACTCACATGTTACCCTCAATATAATGAGCTTCTATTTTCACCAATGGTCTTTAATGTTATCTTATGCAGTCTTTTAGAATCAAAAATTTCATTCTTCCATGCTGATGTAGGTCTTGAGGTGATTAAGCAATGACTAAATAAGTAAGTAATCCTTATCAAGCGCCTTCTGGAAATCTAATTACAGTAAATTCACGGATTCTGCTTTATCCACACATGTTACTTGCTCAAAGAGCTCCAATAAATCTGTTAAAACATGATTTCCCTTTCATTAAACCATGTTAATTCTACGTGATTACCCCAAATATCTTGACATTCTTTTAATTATACCTTTAATAATAGTGTCTAAAATCTTCCATATATCGGATACTAAGCTATTTGGCATGTAGCTTTCTGCTTTCTGTCTCCCTCCTTTTTTTTTGACTGAAAGAGTTACATTAAGATGAAGTCTAACAGAATCCTGGGACTTGTCACCTGCAACTTCAATAATCTGCCTGTGCCACTACTCTGGTGATTATAATTTTCTTGATTAACTCCCTCCATTCCATTTCCTAATTTTTTAGCAAATTATGATTCCTCTACTGTGAAAACCGATGAGAAATAATGTACAATTCATCAGCCATCTCCTTACCATGCAATATTATTTCCCTAGACACACATTTTATTGGACCTGTATGCATTTTGTTAGCTCTTTATTTTCAAAGTATTCATAGAAATTCTTACTATTGGTTTTTTTGTTTCTAGTTGTTCTCATGCTTTAATTTTTCCCTATTATTCTTTTAGTCATTCTTTGATGTTTTATGTTACATCTCATCTTCTGACCTATTTTTGTGTCAGAATATGCTTTCTCTCTAAGCTTGATACCTACCTTTAACTTTTTTTAGCTAACCACGGATAATGGGTCGTCCCTGGAATTTTTCTTTAGAGTCATTGAATCATAGAGATGTACAGCATGGAAACAGACCTTTCGGTCTAACCGGTCCATGCCGACCAGATATCCCAATCTAGTTCACCTGCCAGCACCCGGCCCATATCCCTCCAAACCCTTCCTATTCATATACCCATCCAAATGCCTCTTAAATGTTGCAATTGTACTAGCCTCCACCACTTCCTCTGGCAGCTCATTCCATACCCGTACCACCCTCTGTGTGAAAAAGTTGCTGCTTAGGTCTCTTTTATATCTTTCCCCTCTCACCCTAAGCCTATGCCCTCTAGTTCTGGACTCCCTGACCCCAGGGAAAAGACTTTGCCTACTGACCCTATCCATGCCCCTCATAATTTTATAAACCTCTATAAGGTCACCCCTCAGCCTCCGACGCTCGAGGGAAAACAGCCCCAGCCTGTTCAGTCTCTCCCTATAGCTCAAATCCTCCAACATCCTTGTAAATCTTTTCTGAACCCTTTCAAGTTTCACAACATCTTTCCAAGAGGAAGGAGACCAGAATTGCACACAATATTCCAACAGTGACCTAACCAATGTCCTGTACAGCCGCAACATGACCTCCCAACTCCTGGATTCAATACTCTGACCAATAAAAGAAAGCAAACCAAATGCCTTCTTCACTATCCTATCTACCTGTGACTCCACATTCAAGGAGCTATGAACCTACACTCCAAGGTCTCTTTGTTCAGCAACACTCCCTAGGACTTTACCATTAAGTGTATAAGTCCTACTAAGATTTGCTTTCCCAAAATGCAGCACCTCGCATTTATCTGAATTAAACTCCATTTGCCACTTCTCAGCCCATTGGTCTATCTGGTCAAGATCCTGTTGTAATCTGAGGTAACCCTCTTCACTGTCCACTACACCTCCAATTTTGCTGTCATCTGCAAACTGTACCTCTTATGCTCGCATCCAAATCATTTATGTAAATGACAAAAAGTGGAGAACCCAGCACCAATCCTTGTGGCACTCCACTGGTCACAGGTCTCCAGTCTGAAAAACAACCCTCCACCACCACCCTCTGTCTTCTACCTTTGAGCTAGTTCTGTATCCAAATGGCTAGTTCTCCCTGTATCCCATGAGATCTAACCTTGCTAATCAGTCTCCCATGGGGAACCTTGTCGAACGCCTTACTGAAGTCCATATAGATCACATCTACTACTCTGTCCTCATCAATCTTCTTTGTTATTTCTCCAAAAAAACTCAATCAAGTTTGTGAGACATGATTTCCCACACACAAAGCCATGTTGACTATCCCTAATCAGTCCTTGCCTTTCCAAATATATGTACATCCTGTCCCTCAGGCTTCCCTCCAACAGCTTGCCCACCACCAACATCAGGCTCACTAGTCTATAGTTCCCTGGCTTGTCCTTACCACTCTTCTTAAACAGTGGCACCACGTTTGCCAACCTCTAGTCTTCCGGCACCTCACCTGTGACTATCAATGATACACATATCTCAGCAAGAAGCCCAGCAATCACTTCTCTAGTTTCCCACAGAGTTCTCGGGTACACCTGATCAGGTCCTGGGGATTTATCTACCTTTACCCATTTCAAGACATCCAGCACTTCCTCCTCTGTAATCTGGACACTTTGCAAGGTGTCACCATCTATTTCCCTACAATCTATCCTCTTAAAGTCTGACATTGCATCTTTGTTAACATTTCCCTAAACTTAATTTGTCAGTTCACTGTAGTTACCTCTACTTTCAGGCCTTCTTAATTGTTTTTATTTATGTTTAAATACTACTCTTGGACCCACTTGACTGTCCTTCAAAATGAATGTAAATTTTAATGGGTACTGCCATTTAGGGATGCTTTTACCGTGATGAATTAATAATTCTATATCATTGCAAAATACCAGGATACTATAGGTTGCTCTCTGATTGGATCTAGAACATGTTCTTCCAAGAAAGTATCACAAACACATTCTATGAACTCTTCATTTACCTACAATCTATATGCAGATTAAAATGCACGTTGATATTGCCATATCTTTCTGACAAGGTTCCGTTGTTTGATTCCTATATTATCAGCCTTACCATGTGATTACTGATAGAGGGGCCTGTATACCACTCCCGTAAGTGACTTCTTCCTAATATCATTTCTAATCTCTACCAAAACTACATCTACATCTCAGTTTCCTGAACTTAGGTCATCGCTCTCTATTGTGCTCAAACCATAATTAATTAACTGAGTTTCTCCTCCACCTTTTCCTTTCCTTCCTGTCCTTTAATATTCATGTCCCAATACATGTTATCCTGCAGTCATGCATGAATAATTTGCCGATTTCTGTTGGTTAGTTAAGAATGCAACCAGGAGTTCCAGTCCTACAGCTGGATAATGGTGTAGTGGAATTAGAGGAGGATGCAATGGTTAACTATTTCAAAAGCCTCAAATATACTGGGAAGGACATATAGTTTACGTGTGTTGGGGGGCGGGGGTGGGGGAATGATGGGTAGTGTTGAAAGATTTGCTTTTTTTGAGGAGAATGGGAAGGCAGCAGATTTGAAAAAGACCAGGAAAATACATTAAGAAAGAGAATTATTAATACTATCAGCTAACATGAAGGCCAAGTAGGGAAATAAGTGGTAAACAGTTTCGTGGAAATAAGATCTAAAGAGCAGGAAATTAGTTCTCAAAAACCTAAGTTAATGCAATATGGCATACATCATGTGTATCCCGTCAGTTTATAGTCCAGCACAATTTCTGCAGTTCTTTTAAACTTCACATCATAACTAAATTGGGAAATTTGCGTGCAATACCAAAAGGAGGAAGATATAATATTTTGGTCACAACATTAGAACAGAGGGCAAATAGAGGCATCTATCTACCTGGTAGAAAGGAATCAGAGGAGAAAATGGATGACATACATAATGAACTGGATGCATCGGATGTATGCAAAACTTGTAACAGCAGTACAAGACAGACAGAACTGCAGATCCATGGTGACCAACACTGTAGGAAGACAATGACTCCAACAAATGAACAAAGCATCAAATTACTCAACTTCTCTGTCTTTTTTGCACATCTTCAGTTGTATCTTGATGTTATGCTACCTAACACATTCCATTAAATACATAAATGTATTTGTAATGTTTTCTTTGTTCTTGGTTACACCAGCAGATGTGGCACACCACTACAGAGAAAACTATACATCTCATTTGCACTGGCTGCAGTTTGGAAATTGCACCTCAGTTGATGTTGAGTGGTAAATTACCTTTTTAATTCCATTGTAAACAGTTTTCAGACATTAGTCAAGTCTAATAACCAAAAGACAAAATCAACACGCTCATAGCTTGGTAGTGTGAATGCACTGATTAACTAAAGGAGCAAAGTCATGACGAGTAGCACATTTGCAACTGCAGGAATACTTAAGGAGTAATTTTATTCCACAAACAGATTCTGTAGGTGGAAATGTAATCAATTCTTGAAACAGGGATTCTCAAATGGATTCTAAACATGGAGACCCCAACTAATTTCAAAAGAAACAATACAACACATCTGGGTGAATTTATGTTTGGTAATGTTTTATTCAAATATAAGGTAACTCACTTCCCTTGAATATGGTTAAGTTCACCTGTTGCCCACCATTAGCCTTAGTAATTGAAAGTTTGTCTTCTTGCTGTTCTCAGAGTTGCTTCATGTATGCTGCACTCCAAGGTGAGACAGTTAGCCCACTCTGTGCTGTACCTGTGGCAGATTCCAGCTTACTATGAAGCCAACCTCTGACAGTCACTCATTTGGGTGCTACTTGACTATTTCACAAACCCTCAGAACAAGACATTGGAACAGGAGTGAAACATATGGCCTGTCAAGTCTTCTCTTACTTCAATTTTCTTGCTATAGCCCCACATCACTTGATTCCTAGACAGTAAAATTTGTTGGCAAGTCTCCATCTGCCTCAATTTGAAAAACATTGTCTTAAACAATTATAGCATTAGAATCATTTAAAACCCTCAATAGCATGATCCAGAGAGGAAGACTAAATTTCAAAGGCTTTGAAGACAGTCATCACGATTCAACACATCATCAAAATTTGACCAAGAACCCATCAAGATTGTGCGGACAATCATGGTTCCCATGTTAAACAAAGTCTCATGCAGGTTTCCACCAAGATCCATTTGCCAAATCCTTTAGCACTGAAGAACTAACAACTGCAGCAGAGCTGGGTTGAATTGTAAAATCCCTAATCAAGAACCTGCGCACAGGTGACATGTACATGCAGGTTGTTGGGTACCTGCCCGAGGATTAAAATCAATGTTAACATCTAGAAAAAACATGAATCTGGCAGAGTAACTGGTCTTAGTCAGTCCCTTCCATACTTCGTTCAACTATGCCAAGCATTACTGCATCTTGTTCTGATAAGTCAAAACCTTATGTAGTTATTGCTGAGTGCAATGGATACATCAATGACTGGACAAATTCCAAGCTATACTACTGAAGACCTGTGCTCCATAACTAGCTGCACTCCAAGCCAAAGTGTTCCAGTATAGCAACAAAACTGGCACTTGCATGTCAATGTTTAAAATTGTCCCCTTCATTCTGAACACAAGCACAGTAGAAACCTAACACAGAAAATTACTGTAATCTACCAATCTACTACTTCAATTAATCAATAAATTAATACAAAGTGTCAGTGCTTTAAGGTGGTGCCTACTAACTAATAACTGACCTTCACACAAACCTCATGGTGATGTCCCACTGTTATGATTGCAGAACAAACCCTGTATTAAAAGTGCTATTGGGTAATGAGTACCTTCACAGGGCTTTATGGTGCAGTGATAGCATCTCTCTACCTCTGAGCCATGAGGCCCAAATTCCACCTGCCCTAGCGGTGTGTAATAACATCTCTGACCAGGTTGATTAGGCAAGTATCTGAGTATCTTCACCCCTGTGCATGGAATCCAAAATTGTGGCAGGCTAACACAACCAAAGCCAGGCTGTACTTGAAGGGGCGATGCATTGGGGATTACGTAGGTGTTGGAGGACGTTTTATAATCCAATCTAATCTCGGAAATGACACAATACTGGAGATAGAAGACTCCAAATACTTCTATTAGTCAGAGAGAGAGAAGAGGAGAGATGCTACCACTGCATCATAAAGCCCTGTGAAGGTACTCATTACCCAAAAGCATTAACTGCAGGGGACCTGTAGTTGACCAGAATTCCCTGGAACTTAAAAGGAGTCAAACTTCAAAGAGCTAGGTGCAACATTGCAAAAACATTCAATGCCTTCAGTCAAGTGGTGAATGTCAATGAAAACAATCTTCCACTGACATATTTCAGCAACTGCAACACACTCTCTGACTCAAAATACTCCAGTTCTCTGCATTCACTTCTCAACAATCTTTATCAATCGGGATCCATACCTAACATCCATTGCTTTATCTCTCCCTTGCACATTTTGTACTGGTCAATCATGAGAAGTATGTTATCCAAACACATTGCATCACACTCACTTTTACACTCCCTTATCTCCTGCAGGATAATCAGAAGAAGCAGGTGCTAAGCAGTGGAAGTTAGGCTTGGCTGCAAATTATGGAGGAGAACCTTCTAGATTTGGTGCCAAAATTAATTGGACAAGAAATAAGAGCCACTTGGATGTTCATCCTACCAATAATTTTTGAAACTTTTAAAGAAAACAATCTGTAAATAGCTAAGCACTCAATTAAATAACAGCATATTTATTTTCTGCTTTACAAAATTGCCTCTAAATTTTCTTATGTTACTGTTATAAACCAGTTTTCTTACAGGCCATATATTCTTATACTTGCAGATTAACACTACAGCTTTTTCCTTGGATCACACAAAAAAAATTCTCCCCCCGATGCTAGATTATGCATTTGTGTAGAAGAGATCTCTGGAACAATCTGAGAAGACTTGCCAGATAACAGCAGAAAACTATTTTTTGTCAGCTAACACTTAATTGTGAGAATGAAATCAAAAACACTGTCCATCAGTATCAAACTCTGACAGCTGCCTTATATGCTGATGTCACTGTGCACACAATAATTACTGCATGGATCATCAAACATGAACTGTAGTTTACCTCATTAAGATGGTATTTGCTTCTTTCAACGTGTATTTGAAAAATGTTTTCCAGGATCCTGCAAAAGATGTAGAAACAAATTAAGCAGAATAAGTTTGTTTTTTAATTAGGTTGACAACGTCCTTTATGTGTCAAAATATTTAAATATTATTAGTTGTACAAAGTTTGAGAAGGCTATTAAAGTTACACTTTACAACTCTCCCAGAGCTCAGCAAGCAAATTGAAAGCTTTATATTCATGGAATCACAGAGAAAAGACAGGTTCCAAATTCAATCTCCGGTCTACATTTTAATTGGGGTATGAGAAGGTGTACTACAATTGGACTTGACTGGACTTTCCAATCTTGACTACTGTATAGCCAAGGGAGCATCTGAGGAGCAGGAATGTTGGCGTTTTGGGTTGGAGTCCTTCATCAGGAACAAGGCCTCATTCCTGATGAAGGGCTGTGGCCCAAAACGTCGACTTTCCTGCTCCTCAGATGCTGCCTGACCTGCTGTGCTTTTCCAGCACCACACTGTCAATGCTGATCTCCAACATCTGCAGACCTCACTGTCTCCTAGTTGATTTCAACCTTACTGTGAAACCGCTTCCAAGGATGCCTACCTTGAAGAAGTTCTCCTCCTCCCTCTACAAAGATCTCAGTGAGTCCCTCTCTCACTGTACTGCCCAAGTCCTCTCCTCTGCCCTGAAGCTCTTCAGCCACGTCCTCAAGCAGATTCGCTACCACAGCCACACCTCCTTCCTCACCACCTGCCTACGGAACCATCTGATCCCACATGGACTCTGGACCACATTCAGGCCAACCCAGTTTGGACACACTACATATCTGAAACCTTCAACAACGATTCTCTTTCTGGATCCTCCGCTTCATGCTATCAGCCATGCGCCACCATCTACTCTACCTGCAGTCAGTCCTGCTCCAGCTCAGAGCCTCACTTTCCCAGACCTGCAGCAGACCTCTATATTTCTACATTCTGAGGAGGATACATGCACTCGACAAATGGTATTTATCTACTGCATCGCACAGGCCTCATTTCTGATGAAGGGCTCTGGCCCGAAACATTGATTGTCCTGCTCCTCGGATGCTGCCTGACCTGCTGTGTTTTTCCAGCAACACACTCTCAATTCTGATCTCCAGCATCTGCAGACCTCACTGTCTCCTACTATATAGCCAAATATGCATTTGATGATCATTAGTCTGTGAATGGTTCTAATGATACGCATAAGGGCATTAGATTTATGCTACTTGAGAGCTACCAACACAACTTCAGTCACAAGATATCTATGTACTCTAATGAAGTGTAAACATATCCATTGATAATAGTGATGCTCCTCCATTGGTTGCCCATCAACCCTGAACTTCCAGGCTTACTCATAAAAAATGATCCCTCGGTGAAGTGCCGGATAGGTTGAAATAGTACATGAAATGACATTTCATTCTCCCAGGAAATCAATGAACAGAAAGAAAAATTAAGTAAGATTGTCAATATAATTTCACCCATCAAAATTAATATTACCAACCACAGAAATGGTACTGTTCAATAAGAATAAGCAGGATTTTGGAAACACATGATTATTTTCTCTCATCCAGGAGCTGCCCATTGGAAATCTAAAGATGTTGGGTACAAACATATGTGCTCTGTGCCATTTTGTTCTTGATAGATGAGATCCTGTGCCTTCAATGTGAAAATTATGACCTGTTACGAACCTGCATCAGACTGCCTGATTTATTTTACAATAAACTTTTAATTGCGAAACAGACAATGTGTGAGATCAAGGGAGCTTGTTAAAAGAATAAGGCCTCAAGATACTTCACAGTTTTGAACAAGCACTAACTTTCCTATACAAGTTTAGAACAGGAAGACAGTCTGCAATACATTTACAACTTATCTCGAACAGCTGGCATTTATATGTGGTGAATATGAGTAAATAGATATAATCAACCAAAGAGAATCCATATCAAATAGCAAATGTGATCAATATAGATCCCACAGAATTCCCCGCACATCTCCCCAGATGCTAAGGCCATTAAACATTAAATCTCATTAAACTTCACAAGGGATTACAATTCTTCACTTCTGCTGATTTGGTCTTGAAACTCTCTCTCAACAACCATTCTGTCATGAATTTGTCAACGATTCCTTCTGTTCTGATTGATCACCTTCCTTTCCTGGTTATAGGCTCCCTGAATTCTGAACTGCACCCCATCATTTATTCACAAACATAACTGGAGCTGCTTATCCATAGAAAGCTTCACAAAGCCCATCAAATCCCTAAAGCTTCACCCAGTCAGCCAAGCCCTTGTTTTTTTCCACATTTGAATCCTGCTCAGTTGCATCAAGCAAATATTGCTGGTCAGCTTTTCAGCCATGAATCTCTCAGCTATACTGAATTATTAATGCTCACAGGCTTCATTTGAGTCCCTCACTGCTTCTCCAACACAAAGCCTGCAACCTCCTATATCCTGATCTCATTAGGACCTCTTCTCAGTCCTGACTCCAACACTGAGCTGCCTCCTAATTTATATAACTCCTTCCCAAATTCATTCCAACAGCACAGAACCATTCAACTTCTTTTGGTTCCTAAGTTGAGTAACTTGCACAGAATCTGTGTAATTCAGCTGCCTTTCCAACAGTAAAACTACTGCAGCACCCCTAAATGTAGAGTTTACCTTCATCTCCATCTAAAACAATCACTGCCTATCCCCTTTGAACTCCTGTTCCGTGATGCTCAAACTGTCCTGAGCAACCTATGGAAAACCTTGCAACTGGCTCCTATTTACTGGGTAGAATGTTACTACCTAGTATTTCTTGGAATTGTCTGTTTCATAAATGTTACCAGTTATAGATAGCTGGCTGCTCAGCACACAGATTTAGAGAAATAGTGAATTTCATCTATTTATTATTATCAATCACTTCTCCATGCACCCAAAATTGCCACATTTGTTCTTAATTTGTGAGATCCTGTAGCTTCAACATGAAAGTTGTCGCCACAAAACTAATTTACAGTTAATAAATACACTTATAAAGTCACAAAACTCTGGGAAATCTATTTCTTTTAACTTACCTGTTAGAATGGTAACCTCTGCACAATATATCATCCGTTACTTCTTTGAGAAATCGTAAATATTTCATCTCATCTTCCCTGGAGAAACATGATATAAAATACTAGTATTATCATTCTGCACAAAATGGTTGATTTATTCACTCATGAAATTGAGGCCATTGCTGGCTGGGCGAGCAGTTATTGCTTCTCCCTAGTTGCCATTGAGAAGGTGATAGTGAGCAGCTTCCTTCAACTGCTGCAGTCCACAATCTGTAGGGAGATCCACAGTGCCCTTTTCTGTGAACTCCAGGATTTTGGCCTGAAGGAATAGCAATATATTTCTAAGTCAGGATGGTAAATGTCTTTCAGGGGAACTGCTGCCCTTGTCATTCAAATTGGAGTGATGATGGGTTTTGAAGGTACTGTCTAAGGATGTTTGGTGAATTTCTACAATGCATACTGGAGAAAGCACACACCACTGCTACTCAGTGTTAGTAAGGGAGGGCTTGGATGCTTGTGGATGTGGTGCCAATCAAATGGGCCGCTTTGTCCTAGATGGTGTCAAGCTTCTTGAGTGTTGTTGGAGCTGCACTCATTCAAGCAAGTGAAGTATACCACCACATTCCTGACTTGTGTCTTGTAAATAGTTGACAGGCTGTGGGGAGTCAGGGGATAAATTACTCGCGATAGGATTCTCAGCCTCTACCGTGCTCTTGTTGTCACTGTATTAATGTAGCACATCCACTTCAGTCTCTTGCCAATAGTTAATAGTAGGGATTCAGTGATAACAATGCCATCAAATATCAAGGAGCAATGGTTTCATTGTCTCTTATTGGACATGGTCATTGCCTGGTATTTGTATGGCGTGAATGTTACTTACTTATGTTTCAGTCCAAGCCTCGATATTGTGCAGGTCTTGCTGCATTTGGCTAGGGTTTGCTTCAATATCTGAGGATTCGTGAATTGTGCTGCACATTGTGCAGTCATCAGCAAACATCCCTACCTCTGACCTTATGATGGACAGAAGGTCATTGATAAAGCAGCTAAAGATGGTTGAAATTAGGAGACTATTCCGAGGAACACCTGCAGGCATGGTCTGGAGCTAAGGTGACTGATTTCTAAAAGCCATAACAATCTTCCTTTGTGCCAGGTTGGATTCCAGCCAAAAGAGAATTTTCTCCCAATACCCATTGATCGCAGTTTTTCTCGGGCTCCTTGATGAGGAGTTTCTTGGGGAGCCTTCTTCTCCAGTGCAGAGCTGTTTAATTGTCCACTACCATTCACAACAGGATATTGCAGGTCTGCAGAACTTCAATATGATCCATTGGTTGTGGAATCACTTAGCTCCATATACCACTTATTGCTTATCCTGTTTGGCGTGCAAGTAGTCCTGTTTGATAGCTTCACCAGGTTGACACCTCATTTTTAAGTATACCTCATTTTTAAGCTGCTCCTGGCATGCTGTCCACTGAACCAGGTTGATCCCCTGGCTAGATGGTAATGGTTGAGTGGGGAATATGCTGGGCCATGAGGTTACAGATTGAATTGGAGTATGACTCTGCTGCTGCTGATGGCCCACAGTACTTCATGGATGGCCAGTCTTGAGTTGCTAAATCTGTTAGAAGTCAGTTCCATTTAGCATGTTGATAGTGCCGTACAACACTTTGCAAGGTACTCTCAATGTGAAGGCATGTCTTTGTCTCCACAAGGATTGTGCAGTGGTCACTCTTACCTTAGTCTTACTCATGGCAGATTGGTGCAGTTTGTTTGTTTGCTGGTTCCCTCACCAACTAGCGCAGATCTAGTCTAGCAGTAATTTCCTTTAGCACCTAACCACCTTGGTCAGTACTGCTGCTGTCAAGCCGCGCTTGGTGGTGGACATTGAAATTTCTCACGCAGTGTATATTTTGTGGCACAAACACCCTCATGCCTCCTCAAAGTGTCATTCAACATGGAGGTGTACTGATTCATCAGCTGAGGGAGGATGGTAGGTGGTAGTCAGCAGGAGGCTTCCTTGCCCAGGTTTTACCTGATGCCATGAGATTTCATGACATTAGGAGTCAATGTTCAGGATTTCCAGGGTAACTCCCACTGGACTGTATACCACTGTGCCACCATCTCTGCTGGGTCTGCCCTGCTAGTGGGAAAGGATATACCCAGGGATGGGTATGGTAGTGGTAAAAACAATGACTGCATATGCGCGCAGCCCTCCAATCCCTCTGCTCTAATCCCAACCTCACCATCAAGCCAGCGGAAAAAGGGGGCGCAGTGGTAGTCTGGTGCACTGACCTCTACACCGCTGAAGCCAAACGCCAACTCGAGGACATCTCTTCCTACTGCCCACTCGACCATGACCCCATCCCCCATCACCAAACCATCATCTCCCAGACCATACAGAACCTCATCACTTCAGGAGATCTCCCACCTACAGCTTCCAACCTCATAGTCCGGGAACCCCGCACTGCCCGGTTCTACTTCCTTCCCAAGATCCACAAGCCTGACCACCCTGGCCGACCCATTTTTTAGCATGCTCCTGCCCCACTGAACTTATCTCTACCTACCTCGACACTGTCCTATCCCCCCTAGTCCAGGAACTCCCCACATACGTTCGCGACACCACCCATGCCCTCCAACTCCTCCAAGACTTCCGTTTCCCCGGCCCCCAACACCTCATCTTCACCATGTGGGGAGGGAAATATATCCCTCTACACCTCCATCCGCCATGACCAGGGCCTCCAAGCCCTCCGTTTTTTCCTCTCTAGACGTCCCCAACAGTACCCTTCCACCGACACTCTCATTCGTTTGGCCGAACTGGTCCTCACCCTTAACAATTTCTCCTTTGAATCCTCCCACTTCCTCCAGACCAAAGGGGTAGCCATGGGCACACGTATGGGCCCCACCTATGCCTGTCTCTTTGTTCGCTACGTACAACAGTTGATCTTCCGTAATTACACCGGCACCACTCCCCACCTCTTCCTCCGCTACATTGATGACTGCATTGGCGCCATCTTGTGCTCCCGCGAGGAGGTTGAGCAATTCATCAACTTCACCAACACATTCCACCCTGACCTTAAATTTAACTGGACCATCTCTGACACCTCCCTCCCCTTCCTGGACCTCTCCATCTCCATTAGTGACGACCGACTTGACACTGACATTTTTTACAAACCCACCGACTCCCACAGCTACCTGGATTACACCTCTTCCCACCCTATCTCTTGCAAAAATTCCATCCCGTATTCCCAATTCCTCCGCCTCCGCCGTATCTGCTCCCAAGAGGACCAGTTCCACCATAGAACACACCAGATGGCCTCCTTCTTTAGAGACCGCAATTTCCCTTCCCACGTGGTTAAAGATGCCCTCCAACGCATCTCGTCCACATCCCGCATCTCCGCCCTCAGACCCCACCCCTCCAACCGTAACAAGGACAGAACGCCCCTCGTGCTCATCTTCCACCCTACAAACCGCTGCATAAACCAAATCATCCGCCGACATTTCCGCCACCTCCAAAAAGACCCCACCACCAGGGATATATTTCCCTCCCCACCCCTTTCCGCCTTCCGCAAAGACCGTTCCCTCCGTGACTACCTGGTCAGGTCCACGCCCCCCTACGACCCACTCTCACATCCTGGCACTTTCCCCTGCCACCGCAGGAACTGTAAAACCTGTGCCCACACCTCCTCCCTCACCTCTATCCAAGGCCCTAAAGGAGCCTTCCATATCCATCAAAATTTTACCTGCTCATCCACTAATATCATTTATTGTATCCGTTGCTCCCGATGCGGTCTCCTCTACATTGGGGAGACTGGGCGCCTCGTAGCAGAGCGCTTTAGGGAATATCTCCGAGACACCCGCACCAATCAACCAAACCACCCCGTGGCCCAACATGTCAACTCCCCCTCCCAGTCGGCCGAGGACATGGAGGTCCTGGGCCTGCTTCACCGCCGCTCCCTCACCGCCAGACGCCTGGAGGAAGAACGCCTCATCTTCCGCCTCGGAACACTTCAACCCCAGGGCATCAATGTGGACTTCAACAGCTTCCTCATTTCCCCTTCCCCCACCTCATCCTAGTTTCAAACTTCCAGTCCCCTTGACTTGTCCGGACTTGTCCGACCTGCCTAGCTCCTTTTCCACCTATCCACTCCACCCTCTCCTCCCTGACCTATCACCTTCATCTCCTCCCCCACTCACCCATTGTACTCTATGCTACTCTCTCCCCACCCCCACCCTCCCCTAGCTTATCTCTCCACGCTTCAGGCTCTCTGCCTTTATTCCTGATGAAGGGCTTTTGCCCGAAACGTCGATTTTGCTGAAGCTCCTCGATGCTGCCTGAACTGCTGTGCTCTTCCAGCACCATTGATTCCAAATGGGTATGGTAGTGTCAGGGACATTGTTTTTAAGGTATGATTCCAGGTGTATGATTATGTCAGGCTATTGCTTGACTAGTCCATGAGATATTTTGGCACTGACCCTCAAATGTTGTTGAAAAGAAGTTTGCTGATCAAATGGGCTGTTTTTACCATTGTCACTTCTGGTGCCCAAATGATCCATCCAGTTTCCCTTTTTTGTTGAGACTTCTTAGTGATTGATTTGACTGAGTGGCTCAATTGGCCATTTCATATGACAGTTAAGAATAATCCACATTGCTGTGGGCACGGTGTCACATGTACACTAGGATGACAGTCACATGTACACCAGGATGACAGTTTCTGAGCTCAGTAGTGAACCAGATGGGCTTTTTCCCCTGAAAATCAACAGCAGTTACGTGGTCATCACTAGAATCTCTATGTCAGATTTGGATTGGATTCAAATTCTGCCACAAATCCAGCTCCCCGTAACCGAGTTAATAGCTTAGTAGTCATACCACTAGGCCATCATCTGCCCTTTATTAATAAGGTTATCAGCTTCTCTAGTCACCTACTGAGAAACAGTTTTAAAATAAATTAGCCTTTCCTTTGCATGCGAAAAGCTTGCTGCTGGATTAGTTAAGAGGGACTGTCTCACATTGCAAGGGTAAGAAATACACACATCCATATTTAGATATGTTGATCTCAGGTGACTTGGGGACACCTTAAAACTGCTTGTGAGATGGGACACTGTCCTCAATCAATTGGATTCACTCATGACTTTTTCATTTCCTTGCAAAGGCACAGCATTATGATGTAAATATCAGGCACATTAGGATTTCTTTGTGTTCCAGAAGTGGATTCAATATTGAAATTGGAAAAATATTATGTATTACGAACAAAAATGAGTGAAGTTGGAATCTCTTTGTTGAGTTAAAACTAAGTTCTGGTGAACTTCTGATGATAAATTTAAATGAAAGAAGATCTGTGTAAGCAAATAAGATAATAATATCGATGTTGATTCCTCAGCTAGGCAGCTTTCATGCTGCTTGTATAGTGTATCGGTTGAGACATTCATGAGGCTATAGAATTTGACTTTACAACCCATTATTTTAAATAAACTGGAAATCAAGCACTACAAATCAGTTGTTACCTGACAAATGTCGCCTTCCCATAAGCTCTCTTCAGGATATACCCAGTGGAATAAGCTGTAGTGTTAGTTTATTAAACTCAAATATAAATTTCAAATTAGTGACATATGCATAAACTATAGCTTTACCATAATCAAAATATTACTTTTGTAATATTTGAAGGACAAGAAAATGAAATTTGAAATTTACTTCAATTCATACTGTAAATATTTAATAAATTGCAGATACATGAATCATGAATTACCATGCCATCAGCTTCAATTTCACTGTAGCGGAACTCTGTAGGATTCTAGGATTCAACTCCCCCATTTCCTACAAAAGGAACACAAATATGTCTAATGCACTTTAAAAACACAAACAGTTTTACCCTGGTGAAAATTGAGTAAGCAGTTTGAAAGTACACTAAGCTAGGATTAGTCAAAAAAGATTGATAGCAGTCTGCCTTAGTTTGTGGAACAATTATATGCTGAACCATCATAAAATGGTAGATAGGTGATTGTGTGCATAGTAACCCACTGTAGCACTATATTAGTTCATTATATAAAGTCTATGACATTCTAATGGATTATCGTAATCTGAAACTTAATTTAAAATATTTACTTGACACTAATTCATTCAAAACTATATCTGAAAGTTTGGATAAGTGGGATAACAGCATTGGGAGGAAACATAGCATTTGAAGAATGACAATGCCGACCAGGTAGCAATCTATCGTCTTCATTCCAAACCCCAAACACATATAAAGAATGTGCCAAAGTAATGTAGATTTAGGAGTGTCAAGCTCTCACTAGGAGCAGTAATAACAGCCTTCAAGATTGTAAAACAAAGGTATTGTCACATTCTGCAATTATGACCAGATGATGACTTAGAAAACATGCATGCATTGTTCTTACAGATGTTGTAGTTAGAATCCAACTGATGGAAGGCACCACTAAGTTAAAACATACTTTCGGCTTCATTCCTATGTCAAATCATAACATCATTCATTGCACAATTCTGTTCTGTAATGCCTGGATTCATGGCACAGCAGAAGTTATTTGGTCTACAAAAGTCAGTCTCTGGTGTTAGCCATACTGAACATCGTTTTGACAACTTGCACTAACAGCATACAGTAACAATATATCATAAGTGTGCAAAGTAGGAAGATTACTTTAAGGTGTGTATTAACCACCTCCTCAGTATCTGGAAGGTCCTTCCCAATAGTATTTTATTAAAAGGATCAAATGATTTTGCACAAACCACTCACTTTCAACCATGGATACAAGGGCAGGCACCCTGCTCAAAGACAGAGGACAGTGGAATGCCTCTCAGCATATGAACATTTAACCTTAATGTGTCAATGAGCAACTTTTCTACTTCAGCCATAGTGGGAAATACTAGATTGTGCACATCCCAAGATAGAATTTTAAAAAGTACCTTTAGAAAAGCTTGCAGCCTGCTCTCTGAGATGCCTCATCATTGTTATGATTTTTCAATGTCAGGTTCAGTTGTACAATAGTTTCTAGCATCCTCCGTTGCCATGCTATATCTTCCCGTCAAAAGGCTTGCTTTAACTATGCTACACCCTTGCAAGTTTTCAGTCACCTACCCACTCAAAAGCATACTTAGTGCTGGTTTGTGTTACAAACCTACCTACCATCTGCAATTGGATGGCAATTGCTGAAGTGGATGTGCCAGTCAATGACTTTTCACTTAGGATGGTCTTTTCAGCCTGAGGTCCACAATGAGGTCCAGGTTTTTTTGTGGGGCATGGGTGTCGCTTGCTGTATTGGCCAGTATTGATAGACCATCCCCATTTTCCCTTGAGAAGGTGGTGGTAAGCAGCCTTCTTGAATCACTGCAGTCCACTTGCTGTAGGTTGACCCACAATGTCGGTAGGGAGGGAATTCCAGGATTTTAACCCAACGACAGTGAAGGAACGGCGGTATATTTCCAAGTCAGGGTGGTGAGTAGCTTGGAGGGCAACTTGCACGTGGTGGTGTTCCCAAGAACCTGCTGCCCTTGTCCTTCTAGATGGAAGTGGTCATGGGTTTGGATGGTGGTGTCTTAGGATCTTTGGTGAATTTCTGAGTGCATCTTGTAGATTGTGTACACATTGCTGCTACTGAGCGCTGCTGGTGGAGGGATTGAATGTTTGTAGATGTGATGCCAATCAAGCAGATTGCTTTTTATTGGATGGTGTCAAGCTTCTTGAGTGTTGTTGGAGCTGCACCCATCCAGACAAGTGGGGAGTATTCCATCACACTCCTGACTTGTGCCTTGTAGATAGTGGATAGGCGTTGGGGTGCCAGGAGGTGAATTACTTGCTACAGTATCCCTAGTCTCTGACCTGCTCTTGTTGTCACTCTGTTTATGTGGTGAGTCCAGTTCAGTTTCTGATTAATGGTAACTCCAAGGATGTTGTCAGTGGGGGTTCAGTGATGGCAATACCGTTGAATGTCAAGGAGCGGTGGTTAGAGTGTCTCTTATTGGTGATGGTCATTGTCTGGCATTTGTGTGGCATGAATGTTATTTGCCACTTGTCGGCCCAAGCCTGGATATTGTCCAGATCTTGTTGCATTTGAGCATGTACTGCTTTGGTATCTGAGGAGTCGCGAATGGTGCTGAAACCATGCAATCATCGGAGAACATCCCCACTTCTGACCTTATGACATTAATTGAAGCAGGTGAAGATTGTTGGGCCTACGACACTACCCTGAGGGACTCCTGCAGAGATGCCCTGGAGTTGAGATGACTGAACTTCCACAACCACAACCACCTTCCTTTGTGCCAGGTATGACTCGAATGAGTGGAGTGTTTGTTTCCTGATACCCATTGATTCCAGTTTTGGCAGGGCTCCTTGATGCCATAGCCAGTTAAGTGCAGCCCTGATATCAAGGGCTGTCACAGTTCAATGTATTTTGGGGTATCTGGCTGTCATGGTTAAAGTGTTCAAGCCATAAGATGCCTGTATGTTGCGAGATTTGCAGCAATGTTAGATGCATGAGGGTGAGAGGAAATTATGAATGCCAAGTATGAGTTTTAATCAATAGAAAGTTTTGCTAGATGAATTTTGTGTTATTCTGGGCAATATGTAAACATTGTGGTGAGGTTGGTCAGATATGGCATTTGATTCACTGGCCTTGCAACTCACGTGAAATCAATTAACTCTTGCAGCACTGCATCCAGGTCCTTGGGATTAGAGTCATGGCATTGACATCTGTGGCTCACTGGTTTCACTGCTATCACTAAGTTGAGCTTGGGGACCAGCATATCCCATGTAGATAGCTGACATCGCCGTTAGGAGAGGTGATGGCTTCTAGTGGTATTGTTGCTAGAATGTTAATTCAGAGATTCAGGTAATGATCTGGTTACCCAGGTTCAAATCCCACCATGCCAAATGATGGAATCTGAATTCAATTTTTAAAAACATTTTGGGATTCACTGTCAAAAAAAGACAATCTTGTTCATTACTGTGCTTTAAGGAAGGAAACCTGCCAGCCTTACCTGGTTTTGCCTACATATGACTCCAGACTCACAGCAACATGGTGAATTGCTTATGGTGAAGAAGATTATCTAAGGTTACAAAGGGATCCTGATAATTTGTGTGAATGAGCTGAAAAGTGGCTGATGGAGTTTAATTTACATAAATAAGGTATTGCATTTTGGTAAAATTAACAAAGGTAGGTCTTATACAGTTAGTGGTAGGGCCCTCAGCAGTGTTGTTGAGACTTAGGGGTTTAGCTACATAGTTCTTTGAAAGCTGCAAGGTGTAGACAGGATGGTTAAGAAGGCATTTAGCATGCTTTCCTTCATTGTTCAGACCATTAAAAATAGAAGTTAGGATGTCATGATGAGGTTGTACAGGATTGTGGTTAGGCCTTCTTTGGAGTACTGCATACAGTTCTGGTCGCCTTGCTACAGGAAGGATATTATTAAATTGGAGAGGGTGCAGAAAAGATTTAGCAGGACATTGATGGAACTGGAGGTTTTGAATATAAGCACAGGCTAGATAGGTTGAGATTTCTTTGACTGGAGCATAGGAGGTTGAGGGATGACCTGATGGCAGTTTATAAAATCATGAGGGAAGTGTTCCGTGGTGAACTTCAACCCCAGGGCATCAATATGGACTTCACCAGTTTCCTCAATTCCTCTTCCCTCACCTCACCCCAGTTTCAACCTTTCAGCTCAGCACTGCCCTCATGACTGGTCCTACCTGCCTATCTTCCTTTCCACCTATCCACTCCACCCTCCTCTCTGACCTATCACCTTCATCCCTACCCCCATTCCCCCATTGTACTCTTTGCTACCTTCCCCCACCCTTCTCTCTGACTTATCACCTCCATCCCCACCTCCATTCACCTATTGTACTCTATGCTACTTTCTCCCCACCCCCACCCCCCTCTCATTTATCTCTCCACTCTGCAGGCACCCAGCCTCTATTCCTGATGAAGGACTTTTGCCAGAAACGTCGATTTTCCTGCTCCTCGGATGCTGCCTGACTTGCTGTGTTTTTCCAGGACCATTCTAATCTAGATTCTGGTTTCCAGCATCTGCAGTTCTTGTTTTTACCTTAGAGGGATATGAGCCAAATGCAAGCAAGTGGGAATAGTTTAGTATGGGAAACTTGGTCAGCATGGATGAGTTGGACTGAAGGGTCTGTTTTCATCCTGTATGACTCCACGACTCTAAATGCCCTCTGGGCAATTAGGGATGGGCAATAAATACTGGCCTGACCAGTGATGTGCACATCCCATGAATGAATTTTAAAAAGTAGCTTTAGAAAAGCTTGTAGCCTGCTCTCTGAAATGTCTCATCATTCTTGTGATTTTTCAAGATCAGGTTCAGTTGTACAACAGTTTCTAGCATTCTCCATTGCCATGCCATATTGTCCCTTTGAAAGGCTTACTTTAACTATGCTAGCCTCTTACAAGTTTTGAGTCACCTGCCCACTCAAAAGCATACCTAATGCTGGTTTGTGTTACAATCATTAAACAATCATGTTTGCATGTTGCCTGCTTCAGGATCAATAGTACACGATAAATCTGTATCACAATTTCCATACATATTTTCATGCACTGTCCAATTTCATGCCTAAAAGATCAAAGAATAATGCAGCATGGAAGAAAGTTATGAACCCCAGGAGTCTAAACTAGTTTTTTTTGAAGCACAATTTAGTGCATCTAATTCCCTCACTTTTCTAAAGTAACAGATATTCCAACATTTTAATCTGTGTGCTAATTGTACATTTTACATTGTTTATTTTCCAACCCATTGTAATTTCTTTATCTTATTTGATTTTAAGTTAATGCACTAGTGTCTCTATCACAGTCCTTAAATATACTAAATTTAGATGCTTTGTTTATGGGCATGCAGTGTGAACAAACTAAACATATCAGGAGTAGCAAGTTAACATAGCAAACATCATAATTCCAGGAACAAAGCAATCAATACAGCCTTTGAGAATGCTGATTATTTATGTTCAATTATCACGAGCCATTTATTTTTCAGTAAAGCTTCTGTTCTCTTTTGGTCTTTCTTTCCTCTGTGTACATAAGTATATACGGAGATACAATTTATTAATGATGACTATTTATTGATTACACTATTTAATATAAGCAACCTTTTGTACTAAGCAAAATGTCATTACCTGTGATTGATACCGTACTGGACAGTCTGTCTCCAGATGAAACGGAACTGGAGACTTGTCTGTAAAGCTGAGGAGCAGAAGTATGAATAACATGTTGAGATTTAATTTTGAAAAACATTTGTTCTGTAAATTAAGCACAAGGGCTTTGCACAGTATGTATGCGATTGCTGGAACTTCTGGCCACTGGTCTTCCCTGGGTCTGATCTGGTCACGAATTCTAGGACATGGTAAGTTGTATCAAGGTTAGATGCATCACAACATTTTTGAGATTCCCTGGATATCTCCCCTGCAAGATGTCAAGCATTCTGCGAGGTACCTTGCTGCTCATTTGGTCGAATGACTAAGTTGGATCGAAGATCTCTGTATAGCTAAAATAAAAATTGATGTAGCTAAAGCTGTTTTTCAACAGCCATCAATCTACTGCCACACTGAAAGAATAAGTGTGATTAGTTTGATTAATATTAGTTCTAACAGCAATGATAAAGTAAACTAATTATATTGCTCAACATATTTGCAGAAAGTTCAGAAAAAGACTCTGTCAGATTCAAAACATTAACCCCTTTTCTCTCTCTCCCCAGATGCTGCCAGACCTGCTGAGTTTTTCCAGAACTTTCCAGAACTATATTTTTAATTTAGACATTCAGCATCTGCAGTATTTGGCTTTTATTCAGTATCTTCTTCTTTAACTTTACCAGCTGACCACACATTGGCAAATTAACTCTAAATTGCAGCATTTCGGCCACCGCCTGGACTGATAAAGGGTGTTAGATCAAGGGAGATTTCTAGTAACAACTTTCTGCACATTCCTATAAAAAAAATCAATTTACCAAATATAATTGCTAAACTCTTTCTACAAATGACTTGACTGTGTATTACTGCAAAAGGTCTAATTATTGTTTGAGGCCTGGGACAGATTATTATTATTATTTACCCTCTCTTCTTTTCCTTCCTGGTGTGTCATGTGCACTCTTCACTCTCTCAGCAGTTGCATGATTTAACTCCCACAATCTCACCGTATTCTACCCATCGGTAAAATTCATCTCATACTATGTTTCTGGAACTTTATCTGGATTTTGTTTCTTTTCCTTTCCTAAATCAGCTTCATAACATTGAACACTGTTTCCCATTAACCCCCATTCTTAATCTAGCTCTCAGCACTGGTAAAAACAATGACTGCAGATGCTGGAAACCAGATTCTAGATCAGTGGTGCTGGAAGAGCACAGCAATTCAGGCAGCATCCGAAAAGCTTCGAAATCGACGTTTCGGGCAAAAGCCCTTCACTGGGTTTCACTATAACCATAATCATTTGCATTTATGTATGACTTTAACAGAGCAAAGTGTCTCAAGATGCTTCAAAGGAACAGTATCAAACAACATTTGATATTAAGTCATATAAGGAGATAGAGCTGGAAATATGTTGCTGGAAAAGCGCAGCAGGTCAGGCAGCATCTAGGGAACAGGAGAATCGACGTTTCGGGCATAAGCCCTTCTTCAGGAATGAGGAAAGTTTGTCCAGCAGGCTAAGATAAAAGGTAGGGAGGAGGGACTTGGGGGAGGGGCGTCGGAAATGTGATAGGTGGAAAGAGGTCAAGGTGAGGGTGATAGGTCAGACTGGGGTGGGGGCGGAGAGGTCGGGAAGAAGATTGCAGGTTAGGAAGGCGGTGCTGAATTTGATGGATTTGACTGAGACAGGGTGGGGGGAGGGGAAATGAGGAAACTGGTGAAATCCGAGTTCATCCCTTGTGGTTGGAGCGTTCCTAGCCGGAAGATGAGGCGTTCTTCCTCCAACCGTCGTTTTGTTGTGGTCTGACGATGGAGGAGTCCAAAGACCTGCATATCCTTGGTGGAGTGGGAGGGGGAATTGAAATGTTGAGCTACAGGGTGGTTGGGTTGGTTGGTCTGGGTGTCCCAGAGGTGTTCTCTGAAACGCTCCGCAAGTAGCCGGCCTGTCTCCCCAATATAGAGGAGGCCACATCGGGTGCAGAGGATGCAACAGATGATATGTGTGGAGGTGCAGGTGAATCTGTGGTGGATATGGAAGTTTCCTTTGGGGCCTTGGAGGGAGGTGAGGGGGGAGGTGTGGGCGCAAGTCTTGCACCTCCTGCGGTTGCAAGGGAAGGTGCCGGGAGTGGAGGTTGGGTTGGTGGGGGGTGTGGATCTGACGAGGGAGTCACGGAGGGAGTGTTCTTTACGGAATGCTGATAGGGGAGGGGAGGGAAATATATCCTTGGTGGTGGGATCCGTTTGGAGGTAGCGGAAATGACGGCGGATGATGCGCTGTACATGGAGATTGGTGGGGTGGTAGGTGAGGACCAGTGGGGTTCTGTCCTGGTGGCGGTTGGAGGGGCGGGGTTCAAGGGCGGAGGAGCGGGAAGTGGAAGAGATGTGGTGGAGGGCATCGTCGACCACGTCGGGGGGGAAATTGCGGTCCTTGAAGAAGGAGGCCATCTGGGTTGTGCGTTTTTGGAACTGGTCCTCTTGGGAGCAGATGCGGCGGAGTCGAAGGAATTGGGAGAATGGGATGGCGTTTTTACAGGGGGCAGGATGGGAGGAGGTGTAGTCCAGGTAGCTGTGGGAGTCGGTCGGTTTGTAGTAGATGTCCGTGTTGATTCTGTCGCCTGAGATAGAAATAGAAAGGTCGAGGAAGGGGAGGGAGGAATCTGAGACTGTCCAGGTGAATTTGAGGTCGGGGTGGAAGGTGTTGGTGAAGTGGATGAACTGTTCAACCTCCTCGTGGAAGCACGAGGCGGCGCCGATACAGTCATCGATGTAGCGGAGGAAAAGGTGGGGGGTGGGGCCAGTGTAGTTGCGGAAGATGGATTGTTCCACATATCCTACGAAGAGGCAGGCATAGCTGGGGCCCATGCGGGTGCCCATGGCTACTCCTTTCGTTTGGAGGAAGTGGGAGGATTGGAAAGAAAAGTTGTTCAGGGTGAGGACCAGTTCAGTCAGTCGAAGGAGGGTGTCAGTGGAAGGGTACTGGTCGGTACGGCGGGAAAGAAAGAAGCGGAGGGCTTTGAGTCCTTCGTGATGGGGGATGGAGGTGTACAGGGACTGGATGTCCATGGTGAAAATAAGGCGTTGGGGACCGGGGAAGCGAAAATCATGGAGCAGGTGGAGGGCATGGGTGGTGTCCCGAACGTAGGTGGGGAGTTCTTGGACTAAGGGGGACAGGACGGTGTCAAGGTATGCGGAGATGAGTTCGGTGGGGCAGGAGCAGGCGGAGACAATGGGTCGGCCGGGGCAGTCAGGTTTGTGGATTTTGGGCAGGAGGTAGAAGCGGGAGATACTCAGGCAGATGACAATAGGTTTGCTCAATATCTTAAAGAGGAAAGAAAGACTGGCGAGATATTTAAAAAGGGAATGCCTGATCCTAAGGTTTCAGCAGCTGCTGTAAAATTGGGAATGTTTCAGAGATCAGACTAATGGAGCACATATATTGCAGAATATTGTTGGGTTCAGAAAGATCAGAGTTAGGAAGGGTCAGCAATTTAAAACCTGGGAGTCAATGTAGGTCAGTGAACACATGGATAATGATTGAACATAATTCGGTGTGTGCTTGGATGTGGCAAGAAGCTTTTGGATAACCTCAAGTTTAGAAAGAATACAACATGGGAGTCTTGTCTAGAGGCAACAAAGGCACGAATAAGAACAGGTGCAAAAAATCTTGTTTTGCATCAAATGGCTTTCAGAGAAAGGAACAGACTTGAGAATGGAATTTTTAGTGATGGACGCCAATGGCTTTGATCCTTCCAAAACTTAATTGGAGGAAATGTTTGCTGATGCAGTACTGGAGGTTAGAGAAGCAGATGTAGATCTTAGATACAGCTGTAAGATTAAGATAAGTGGTGGAGAGATAAATTAGATCATAATACCATAGGACATGGTAGCAAAATGATAAATTTCTCAACCTCATTCTCCCGTTTTCTCTCCATAACCCTTGATCCCCTTGACAATCAAGAACCTATCTATTTCCATCTTAAATATACTCAGTGACCTGGCCTCTACAGCCTTCTGTGGCAGTGAATTCCACAGATTCACCATTCTCTAGCTAAAGAAGTTTCTTCTTATCTCTGTTCTAAAAGATCTTCCCTTTACTCTAAGACTGTGCCTTTGGGTCCTGGTCTCTCCTAACAATGGAAACATCTTCCCAACATCCATCCTGTACAGGCCATTCAGTATTCTGTAAGTTTCAATCAGATCCCCCCTCATCCTTCTAAACTCTATCGAGTATAGACCCAGAGCCCTCAAACATTTCTCATAGGTTGAGCTTTTCATTCCACGGATAATTCTCATGAACCTCTTCTGAATCCGCTCTTACGGCCAGTACATCCTTCATGAGATATGGGGCCCAAAACTGTGCACAATATTCCAAATGTGGTCTGACCAGCACCATGTAGAGCTCAGAAGTACATCCAAGCTTTTATATTCAAATCCTCTCAAAATAAGTGCCAACACTGCATTTGCCTTTCTAACTACAGACTCAACCTGTAAGTTTTCCTTAGGAGAATCCTGGACTAAAACGCTCAAGTCTCTTCCTACTTCAGACTTCTGAATACCTTCCCTATTTAGAATACAGCCCATGCCTCTATTCTTCTTACCAAAGTACATGACCTCACACTTTCCCACCTTGTACTCCATCTGCCATTTCTTTGTCTACTCTCTTAACCTGTCCAAATCCTTCTGCAGATTCCCCATCTCTTCAATACTACACACGTTCCTCCAGCTATCTTTGTATCATCTGTAAACTTAGCCAGAGTGCTCTCAGTTCCTACATCTAGATCATTAACGCATAAAGTGAAAAGTTGTGGTCCCAACAGTGAACCTTACAGAACACCACTTACACCAGCTACCATCCTGAGAAAGGCTTTTTTATCCCCACTCTCTGCTTTCTGCCAGACAGCCAAGATTCTATCCATGCTAGCACCTTGCCTCTAACACCATGGGCCTTTATCTTTCTCAGCAGCCTCCTGTGTGGCACATTGTCAAAGGCTTTTTTGAAGTCCAAGTAGATAACATCCATTGGCTCTCCTTGGTCTAACTTACTCATTACCTCCTCAAAGAATTCTAGCAGATTTGTCAGGCATGACCTCCCATTAATGAAACCACACTGACTTTGCCCTATTTTATCATACACTTCCAAGTATTCAGGAATCTCATCCTTCATGATGGACTCCAAAATCTTACCTACTATTGACGTTAGGCTCATTTGCCTGTAACTTTCCATCTTTTGCCTTATTCCCTTTTTAAATCTGGTGTGGTCAACATATAGACAGAGTATAAGAATATATGACAGTCAGTAAATAAAAAGTGTCAAAAGTCTTCTACTGGTATGTAAATGACACAAAGCTGGTCCTTTCTTTTCTAAAAGCTGTTCCTTTTCTCAAGAATTCTATGTCCTTGTTTTTTCAGAGGTGTTGTAAACAGCCCTTGGCTCTGATTAGACTGGTTTAGTACAGAGATTAAAGTGTATTGAGAGGCCTTTTTGTTTAAACGTAAACAGAGGAGACTTTAGGCCAAAGCTTTTAGGTTTAGAAGTGACCTGTATAATGAAAGGGGAGCGGCCAGTCCTGGAAACTGAAGTTAAGCTGAGCAGTTCAGGCCAGGACTAGTTAGGGATTGAAACAGTTGATTGTGTGGAAGCAGGCTGCTAAACTCTCTCTCCTTCTGCCCTTCTAACTTCAACCTGTAAGCCTTTGTTTCAATTTTACTGTGGTTAAGGGGTTTGCTTATTGGGACTATTCTGCATATTCAGAATAGCATAGTTTGGATAGACTGAGTTCTGTAGGGGTTCTTTATACTGTTTTTTGTGTTTCATTGTGTAATTTTGTGAATAAATGTTTGTCTGTTTTAAAACCTGGTAGTCAACCTACTATGTTACTCCGGGTAATGTTCACTGTAAACTTACCAAAACAAATGGCAAAGTTATGGCTTGGGCTGCCTGCTTAAGAATGTTTTGAGTGGTCTGGCCTGGTCCATAATAGTACAAGGTGGAGTAGGTCTTATTTTGGGAAAAAAGGGGGTGAAATGTGCTTAATGATCCATGATAAAGCAATAATACTTCTATCAGTGTTTACTTAAGAAGGGAAATCTAACAAAATTTCATGGATGTGGAAGCAGTAGAGACAATGGATGGATTAAAAGTGAGTGACAGAAGATATTGTAAAAGCAGGTGCTTAGAGTAGATAAATCACCTGATGTCTTGCATCCCTGGTTGCTGAGGGAAGTGTGAGTGCTGATAGTGGAAGGGCTTGCCATGATCTTTCAGTCTTCTCTTGATATGATGGAGAAGCCAGAGGGTTGACAAATGTGACATCTTTATTCAAGAACAGGCATAAGGATATTCCTCGTAACTACAGACCAATTAGTTTAACATGTGTGATGTGTGAGGTTTTAGAAAAAATAATGGGGGAATAAAAATCAATAAGCATTTGAAGAAGTTTTAATTACTTGCGGTTAGTCAGCACAGAATTAGATAAGAAAAAAACCTATTGCCATTAGCAGATGGTACAAGGAATAATTTACACAGACTGAAAGTCTTGTCCAAGAGGTGCAGAGAGAGTATGAGGTAGAATATGTCATGCAGCGACAGGTAATGACCAGAAGTTCACTGCCACAAAGGTGATGGATGATCGATGATTTCATTAAGAAATTGGATGTGCACTTGAAGTAAGTAAACTTCAAGAGCTACAGGGGTTGCATGGGAGAGTGAGATTCACAATGAGGTTATCAGGGAACTGTAGCAACAGAAGGAGATGGCCAGATGTCTGTTTCTCCAGATGGCCTCACTATGAATGCTTGGTTGCACTCGAACGGAAACAGCTCTGCAGGGGCTCTCTTTATACAAGTTGAAGTTTTGCCAGATTGACATCTTTATGAAGTTATTGTTAATTTATTGTTGCTTGGATGTGATTTTCCAATGTCTGTGTTTATTTGGACAGGAATAAGGGGTGTGAAGTGGGGTAAAGTTTCTGTTATTGTTAGAATGATTGATTGTGTCAGATTAACATTTTTATAAGGCTGTAAGAGCAGCAGTTTGTTTTTTAAACAAGATTTTTGAAAGGATTTTGTTTTCACCAGTATTTTGAAGAATTTTCATTATTAGTATGCGGTTCATAGGTTCTGTACATAGCACATATGGAATGAATGAAAATTGAGGTGCAGGAAGCATGAAAGCAGTACAGGTTAATGGAAAACATATGGAAAGGGCATGGGAAATGCAGTTTTTAAAATGTATTCTTTCATAGGATGTGGAAGTCGCTAATATGGCCAGAATTTGATGTCATTTGTCTTTCATTTGATGTGGAAGTCGGTAATATGGCCAGAATTTGATGAGGCATGTAATTCTGTGAATGAGGCAGTTAGAGTCAGCCACATTGCTGTGCAGCAGTCAATGTAGGACCTGATCAGACAATGGATGAGGCAGATTTCCTTCCCTAAAGGACATTAGTGAACCAGATTGGGTTTTTTGTGACAATCAGTGATTATTTCATAACTGCCACTGCTGAGATGGTAAAGTGCCGTGATCCATGTCTCCTACCAGAATGGTGTTGATACCATAAGAATAGTGGTATGTCTGAAATGCCCATTTCTACAAGGGTATAGCCTAGGATGGGATTGTTCAGTGTTGGCTCACTACTCACACTCTTATCCTGGCATCCTAAATATCAGGCACTCTGGGAATGGGGCTGTAACTCTGTAATTGGATGCTGCCTAGCTTTGTTGACTGCCACAATCTAATTTGAATGTATGTAGACCTGAAGATCTGGCCACAGAATCCAAAGCAGGAAGTGTAAGTTTAAAAAATTCTAAAATCATTTAGAGAAAACAACTTAAAGAGAGAAAAAGAAATGGATAAGTAAGTGCAAGAAAGATAAAAGCGACAGAAAAAAAGTTACATTCAGATTGTCCATATTTGAACAGACAAGTGGTAATTCCTTTAAGTGATTCGAGGATATATGGTGGGTAACTTTATGGTGGAACATGTTTGTACATATCAATTTTCTCATTAATACATAGGTGTAACAATGCTCAGGAGCAAGCCAACTCGGGTAGCAACTTCCTGCATTTTGGTTTAACGGCACATAATTGGATGCTCTAAATTGCTGCCTGATTTACTCATTCATAACAGTGCATGCTGGCGGATACACTATTACTTTCACCACAAAAATGTGGTCCAATATAAAAAGTCATTTCCAGTGTCGGAACATTTATATTTTCATAAGAAGCTTACGAGATGCAGGGAGCAATAGAACCATAAACTTTAGCAATGTGGTAATGGGACTCCCTAAGTAGGTAACAGGGATATCAAAAAGGAAGGCCACCCTCAAAGCCAGCCAAGAAAGCAGAAAAACAGGCGAGAATGACTTGGAGTTTCATTTTGTTGACCCTGTGAATTGTTGATCAATGCCTGATGAACTGCAATGGCCTATCCAGGGCTGGCAATGTGACAAACTCTGCAAGAAATTTCCCTTTGTCTGCTTCGCTTCTCTGCTCTGTCATTTTGGGTGTTTTCAGCACTTTTGTTTTTGGCTCAAGTGATTTAAAAGCTCAGTGTAGTTTCCTGGCAGCAGGCCTAGGTAGACCAGAACAGGGAATTACGGAAAACTTTGGTCAGAATATTTAACAAGAGCACTGGAGAATCTGAGTCATGATGCAGGGATGCATTGCAGGGAGGATAGATGAGGAAACTATAGCTGTGATAGGCAGATTCTTCAGGATTTTAGAAGCGCATTACAGATCTGGAACCTAGACTATTGCGGCACTATTTAGGAACATAGGAATAGGAGGAGGCCATTCAGTCCATTGAGCCTGCCCTGCCATTTTCTATAATCATGGTAAATGAACATTTCAATGTCTTCCCCCATGACCCTGAATGCTGTTGGAAATCAATCAATTTCTACTTCCACAGCTCTTTGTGCTAGCAAATTCCAAAGTTTCACAACATTTTTCTCCTCATCTTGAACCTAAGTTGGGCATCACCCTTATTTTTAAAACGTGCCCATTGATTCTAGATTCTCAAAACAGGAGGAACATCTTACTTGCATCTACTCTTTCTATCCCTTTAAGTATTTTGTAAGTTTCAATGAGATAACCTGACTATGATCAAGAGGAATTTTATCTCAGGCATATTTCTGAGAAAACATGAACATACAACATCAGAAATACTCCAGAGAATAAAGCATTTTTAGTCGCTAAAATGTTACAAACTTTTATGATTGGATCCAATTTCACATTCATTAAAATGCAACCCATTGAAAACGGTTGTTTCACATTCCGTGTTGATTAGACAAACTCATAAATTCCATGTTTTGAATCACATCAAATCAGTTTAAGTATTAATTCCTTCTGAGCTCTGTGTGCAGTTCTCCTCACCATCATCTGCCTGTCCCCCTACTTCCATATCTTCTACCCTCTCACTTTAGTCCGATTCAAACCCAAACTCGTTAGAAGGGAACAACAAATAGGATCATAGTGGTGACGAAACTGATACCAACGATTGTACTTGCAAGCCTGAACAACAGAGGCTTTGTCAATTTAGCCAATTAAAGGAGCAGCATAGGGCCACTTCCCTGGACTGCTGGCAATCACACGGCAAAGTCAGCAGTTGCCTGCAGATGGCTTTCCTACAGTTTCCTGTAGGGGGGAGCGGAGAGTTGAGCAATACTGACAGCTCCATGGCCCAGGATTCTGTTGGCAAATGCCTCTCTTGTAGCCCTATTGTCACAGCTGATGGAATTATTCCCCTAAACACTGGTGCCCAGCAGACAGAGAAAACATATTCTTACTATTAATTGACAAAAGATGGGTAGACCACAGAATATGTACCTCCCATAGATCAAATCTGAGTAGAGTTGGGTAGGTGATGTGCACAGCACCCTGCCATGGCACCTGATTTAAGACCCCACTACCTCTTTCTTTGTTCCCAGTGGGGACAAAAGAGAGGATACTGATGAAACATTTCCAGCCCAACTGGGAGGAAACCTTGCCAAATCTTGTACCCATTTGATCTGGGTAAGACAGCTTCTTAATTCCTCAGACATATTACAGTAATTCAAGGGTTATGTCAGAAATACATTTCAAAAAGGATGCTGGAGAATCACTAACTGGTTGGATGTGCTCATCTAAGATAGGTAGAAGCCTGAAGACCCGAAGTGAATAGCTAAGCATTACGCTCAGGCAACAAAAGCTACCTTGTAAATGAAAAATACACACAGTTATTTATTTGTTTAAGATTTGTTTTTTGCAATTAATTTTTTTTGTTGACCATAAATATACGAAAAATATAACTGTCATTACTTAAACCTACATACTAGAAATTATCTTTAAATTTCATCTTATTTTACAATGCAATCAAAAATACCTTTCATTATATGTTGGAGTTACACTTGGATTGCCTTGCATGTTTTTAGGTGCTGTATAATACTTGTACTTCAAAAGGAATGACTTTGCTTTATTCCTCAATGTTCTTGGCGTGAAAGCCTGTCTTTCTTCTGTAAACCAATTGGAATGTTTTTCAAGGAGGTCTCCACTGTATGTTTTCTTCTGAGGATCTTGAAAAGGTCTCTTCATCAGATTCTTGTCCCTGAACTGGATTGACCCAAAATGTAATAATGAATAGTCAGCATGGAAGTTAGGTGCACAGGAACAGGTACAGGTCATAACCCCCTTGAGGCGAAAGTGAGTACTGCAGATGCTAGAGATTAGAGCCAAGAGTGTGATGCGGGAAAAGCACAGCAAGTTAGGCAGCAAATGCCTGAATGAAGAGCTGATGAAGGGCTTTTGCCCAAAACATCGATTTTCCTGCTCCTCGGATGCTGCCTGACCTGCTGTGCTTTAACAGCATCACAATCTTGACTCATAACACCCTTGAGCCTATTCTGCCATTCGATAAGCACCTGTCTGATTCATGGTTCAGCGGTATATTCTTACCTATGTTCCAAAATACTACCCATCTTAGTTTTAGAATTATCAATTGATCTTGAATCAATTGCGTTTTGCAAGAGAGATTTCTAAACATCCTCCAATTCTCATGGATAGTAATAAAATATGGACTGTTCATTTTGGAATTCCATCATCTGATTTTAATACCTGAATTGAAATTGTTTTAAAAGGGAAAGGCACTGATGGTTATAACAAATAGCTGAACTTATAGGTTAACTAAGTTCAATGAAACTAATATAGAATAAACAGCATCATCTGAACTGGAATGAACATATTATCACGAGACACTGAAACCGCACAAACTATTTTTGAGAGTTATGTGATATATATATGTTAATATGTTATAATTAATAATATACATGAAAAATATAAATATATTAAAGATAAAGAAATTACTTTTACAGTTTAGATTTTAAAGAACTGTTATAAGCGGTTGATTACTTCAGTAAAGAGCTTATGAAAGTGTATAGGTAAGACAGACCTTCCAGAACAATGACTTAATTCAGTGTGTGTCAGAGAGTAGACATTCCCTGGGCTACTAAAGCAGAATTGTTTTTATTGAATTGGTTCATAACAGGGAGTGTAAACATTGAAATCACTTAGCTTGTTTGTAGTTCAAAATAATTACAGGTTGATTTTAGCTTCGAAAATCCATTAGAAATTATTTGGAGAGTTTTGGAAGAGACCTGACTGGATTCAGAAGCAAGTATAGTCCTCCTCCTATATTGGAGTATAAGATAGATCAGGGACAGACCAGTTACCTCAGTAGTAAAATTCAATTTGTGGAACTTCCACACCAAGATTGTTTGGTTGGAAATCTGCAGTCTATTGGAGAAGGAGGAAGTCTAAGCTCTGAGTTTTGTGAGTATTCATGTAAGAAGTCTTAACAATTCACCAGAAAGAATTAAGAAGAATCAAATAAGGTGAGCCATTTAAGATTTGATGTGGAGGGGTAAATTTCTAAAGATTTGATATTCTAATGGATAGTATCAGGAAATGAATTGAAACATTGTTTTGCAACCTCCTCTGGATCCCCTCTGAGCTAACACATCCTAACGGCTGAGCTAATAGAGGTTTAGAAAATTATATAATGTTTTGATAAAGAAGGAAGAGAAAAAGCATTTCCATTTGAGGGAAAAAGTCAAATTCCAGGCCACCAGTGTAAAACTTGCACCAAGGAATCGAGTAGGAAATTCAGAAAGAAATATCTTGCCCAAAGAATTAGTGAGAATGTGGAACTCACTATTACACAGAATGATTGCAACCAACAGCCTAGATATATTTATGGAGATGCCAAATAATCCTGTATTAAACGAGTAGGGAGTAGAGATTAGTATTGATGAGAAAGGATGGAAGAAGGCTTAAGTGGAACGTTGATTGGTTTGGCTGAATGATCTCTTTCTGTGCTGTATATTCTACATTATTCTATAATGAATTATAAATATTTATTACAAAGATCTTCCATGGCTACTAATTCTATATTCTACATGAGATGATGAAGCCCATGCAATAATGTCTTGAAAGTTTCTCTTACAGTAGTTTTAACTGAACACATTGGATTGATGCTTTCAAATGGAAATATATTTGCAAATATGCTTTCCTCACTGTCTTGAATTGTTCAGATGATGGGTTACATGTTTAATGTATCTTTTTTAGTTTACATGTTATTTATTCATAGAAGATAAATGGTTTGAAAAAAATACTAATTTAGACAAACAGATGAGAATAAGTCAAAAAAGGGTAATAAAATATTTGGAGTAAACTTGGCCAACAAGTTTTGTAATGTGAAGCATTATTTTAGTAATTGCTTCTGTACAATGCACAGTCAATGCACTTCTACCACAGCATTCTACTGATATTCATGGCCACTGTTTCATCTTGCCATCCAATAGTCTCTAGTCATATCATCTCAATCACAGACAAACACTTCTGAAATCTTACATTCCATATCTGCTACAAGGGAAAAATTAATCTTCTCTGGTTATGAACAACTTCACTTTTAAATACCCAGCCACCTAGACTTAGGCCCTCCATTTACTCAAACAAATCTTTAGCTGTGCCACTGGTAATCTGATCAACTCCATCTGCCACTTCTTCCTTCAATGCCCTTAAACCCTTTGGCCAAATACCCTCAGCATTGCTCATCATATTGTATGAGCTTTCTGGCAGCTTTGCAGCAGCCATCCTTCTTCCTGGTATGAATCTACAGGACAACGTGATGTAATATGCTACAGGAAAACCACTTGGTCATCTGACAAGAATAGTTTCTTGTCTCAAACAAAATGTGATTTATTGCAGATGTAGTTGATTGCACAGACTATGAAGAAGAACCAGGTGATACATCTCAAGCTTTTGAAATCCTAATCTGTCTCTCTACATCCCACTGCATCATCATATTCCAATATTCCTGTGGGATTGCCCAGTGAATCTATATGGATGGAAGTTAGAAATGAGAAGGGGATGATCACCTTAATGGGATTATATTGTAGGCTCCAGTAGTCAGTGGGAAACTGAGGAGCATATATGTAGAGAGATTTCAGTTATGTGTGAGAATAATAGGGTTGTAATAGTAGAAGACTTTAATTTTCCAAATGTAGACTGCAACTCCCAGAGTGATGGGGAGGAATTTGTTAAACGCGATCAAGAAAGTTTTCTGTATCAATATGGAAATGCACCTACTAGAGAAGTAGCAGAACTTGATCTTCTATTGGGAAATAAGGCAGGACAAGTGACTGAAATGTCAGGGCAGAGCACTTTGGAACCAACGATCATAATTCTATTAGTTTTAAAGTAGTTACCAAAAAGGATAGGCCTTGTATAAAAGTTAAAGTTCTAAATTGGACTGAAGTATGAGACAAGAACTTTCAGAAATTGGGATAGATTGTTTGCAGGTAAAAGGACAAATGGCAAATGGGAGGCTTTCAAAAGTGAGATAATGAGAGTTCAGAGGCGATATGCTGCTGTTAGAATGAAGAGTAAGGCTGGTAGGAGTAGAGAACAATAGATAAATAGATGTATTGAGGCACTGGTTAAGAATAAAAAGGAGGCATTTGTCAAGTATACAACAGGGATCAAGTGAATCTCTTGAAGAGTATAAGGGGAGTAGAGACATTCTTAAGAGGGAAATCAGGATAGCAAAGTGGAAATCGGAGATAGCCTTGGCAGATAAAGTTAAAGATAATCCAAAGAGAATGTATAAGTATATTAAGGACAAAAGAGCAACTAGGGAGAGAATAAGGCCCCTTAAAGATCAACAAGGTCATCTGTGTGGAGCCAGAGGAGATGACAGAAATACTAAATAAATGTTTTGCCTCAGTATTTACTGTGGAGCAAGACATGGAAACTAAGGAACTCTGTGAAATAAATATCGATGTCTTGAAAATAATCTATATTCCAGAAGAGGAGGTGCTGGAAGTCTTAAAAAGTGTAAAGGGAGATAAATCTCCAGGATCTGATGAAATGTATCCTTGGACATTGTGGAAATTAGGGAAGAAATTGCAGGGCCCCTCGCAGAGGTATTTGTATCATCTATAGTCACGGGTGAGATGCCAGAAGTCAGGAGGGTAGCTAACATTGTGCCTTTATTTAAGAAAGGCTAGAATGAGAAGCCTGAGAACTATAAATGAGTAAGATTGGAACAGCTAGTTACTCTATCAGGTCAATTAATTTATCAATAGTTAAGTCATTGTAAATTCCATTGTCTTTTGTTTGTGTTTCCACTGCACTGTTTAAATAAATTCTGTTTTGCTTAAAGCCGAGTGCTTTGACCAGCTGCATCACACCTGGACTATCCACTTCACATCTGTCTTTAAAATAAGAAAACGTTTGGGTCGAGGCCACCTTCTTAAATATTTTAAGGGGGTCTGGCCTGGTCCATAACAGGATGATGTTTTATTTAAAGGCTAGCTGATAGGGAATAAACAAGTAATCACTAAGAAGTTTGAGTGCCACATAGAATGTATATTACTTTTACATTTCACTGGCTGCTAAGAATTTGAAGAGGATCTTTGAAATGAATCAGGTGACTTTCCGGATCATTTTGTCAAAACATCAACAAAACTTTATCAATTTCTATTCCAGAAATACTCTCAGGATTCAATCCAAGAATAGTAAGCAGTTACCAGGAGAAAGGGAGTATCTACTCACCCAAACCATAACTGCCACCCTTGATTTGCAGGAGGGAGGGAGGAGGAAAGGAAATTAGGCAAATAGCACCAGCTGTTGGGAGGGATGAGAAGTACAGAAGGGTACGGTGGACTGCTTTCCTCCCCTGTGGGTACATAACATCACTCCTCCTCTGGACCTACTCCACCAGGACCTCCAGGATAGTGTCCAATAATCTGTGTGGCCTTCTCACATGATCCCTATCCTGCCCAGAGATGTGCTGCTTCACAGGAACCAGCATATACTTATAGTGGGAATGTGTTTGTGAAGCTCCCAGTACTGCTCCACAAAAATTGCATCTCATTAGTACTTGAGTATTAAATTGCAGATGCCTGATTTGAGATGCCAGGCAACTCAAAATAGCAATTCAGACTAAGCTTTGACAAAGGGTCAGTTAGACTCGAAATGTCAGCTCTTTTCTCTCCTTACAGATGCTGCCAGACCTGCTGAGATTTTCCAGCATTTTCTCTTTTGGTTTCAGATTCCAGCATCCGCAGTAATTTGCTTTAATTCAGACTAACGTTCCATACTAAAACCAAATATTCAAACAGGTATTCATTATAAAAATTTCACCATTTGCATCTGTGTTTACCCTTTCATGAACTGAGGCCCCTCACTCTTTTCGTCTTGGTGAGGTCCTAGGTTACTGATGAAGACCAAAGCCAACTTCCCTGTAACTGTATATCTTTGTGCCACCAGCCCTTCTATTGGGTCTGTTGATCCAGTGGGATAGAACATAGCAAGGGATGGTGATGGCATCTGGGACATTATGTAATACAACTTGGTAAGTATGGCTTTTTAGGCTGTTGCCTAACTAGTCGGTGAGATGTATCTTCAAGGAGAAAGTGAGGGCTGCAGATGCTGGAGATCAGAGCTGAAAATGTGTTGCTGGAAAAGCGCAGCAGGTCAGGCAGCATCCAATGCTGCCTGACCTGCTGCGCTTTTCCAGCAACACATTTTCAGCAGGTGAGATGTATCTCCCAATTTTGGCACAATTTCCTGTACGCTGATAAGGCAGGCATTGCAGCATTGATAGCTGGGTGCTGGGTTGTTTCTAGTGCCTAAGTTCCTTTTGACTTTGCTGTCATGGCTTAATTGTACTGAGTAACTATCAGGCTGTTGTGGCTATTTTTCCAATTATGCTCTGTCAGAGGGTCTTAGGATTTTAGTGTTAGATGGCTTTTTTCTTACAACAGTCAGTGATAGTTTCATGGCACCATCGCAGAAACTCGTTTTCAATTCCAGATGTTTTAAAATTAACCTTTAGATTCCATGAGATGCACTGGTACTGCAGCATTAGCCTTGATCTCTTGATTACTATTCCAGTGACATGAGCATTATGTCACCATCTCCCTATGTATTGTCGAAATCCGCACTCAATAAGGCTTATTAGTTACAAGATCAGTGAAGTCCAATGGATACTATATGCTTACCCACAAACAGTCCAAATGTGAAAAGTGAATCTTCTCTAATCTTGCACCTAAGACTCATTTGGCAGTATTTTAGTCATCAATAAAAGAAGGAGCTGTTTATTAAATAATATGTTAAATCAAGGCTCCATCTGTGTTGTCAGATGCATGTAAAAGATCCCTTGGTACTCGTTCAGAACAGAAAGGAGGTTACTCTGGCTGAGATGTATCCTGAATCAATTTACATGTTATAATATATAAATTGCACGAGTAATTGTAATGAGGCATATTGATAGAACAGCTCTGAGTTCCATGGTTTTACACTCATAAGGCATTTAGGATAACTTTCACCGAGAATTAAAAAGCACAGTTGGTGCCAGAATTAACTAACCCAGTTGGAGTCTGTATGTTGAAGAGTTTAGAAATTGAGTAGCAATCTCTGAAGCTGTGAATCATTTTTTTAGTGTTCTGATTTTGTCATTCTGCCTTCACTGATCTGGACTTGCTACTCATTGCTTCTGATAGAGTAGTGCCACTAGAAAATCCGTTGCCTGCTACGTCTACTTCACTCCATTGTCAGGAGCACAAATATTGTGCCTTATGGGCCTAGTTTTGTAAAGACAATGGATTCCAATTGATACTAACACCAATTTTCCCAAAGAGTATATGTGTAATAGAGACGTAATACATAAGTCACACCCAAAGAGATATGCAGAAGATGAGTTTGTTCACCAAAGAGACAATGGGATAGCACTTTTATTTATTACATGGTGACCTGCTGTAAATGGTCATGTGATCCTACAGCTTTCCTTGTGGCTGTGAAGGTGATGACTGCACTCAATGTTTATGGCCCAGTTCAGGCAGCCACAGAAATTTATGGAATAACAACTAAAATGCAGCCTGGATATGACTTAATTAAATGGCAATAAATGTGTCTTCAAATTTCCCACATTACAATAGTGACTACAATGCAAATGGTTGTAAAGTACTTTAGAACATACTGTGGTCATGAAAGGAGATACATATTTGCAAGTCTCACTTTCAGTAGTACAGAACTTGAATATTACCGATTACAGAATCACATCCAATAGTAAATGTTTTGTTTTGGCTTTTGAGAGCAATTGTGTAATGTTTGGTGAAAAGCCTGAATGTGTTTACAAAAACACTAAAACCATTTTAAGATAATGTGTAGAGACTCAGTTAGATTTCCTATAAGAGCCATACATTTATATTCAGGAACCTATACTCTGAAAGCAAAAGGAACATATAGAAGCCTTGCACCTTTTTTGAATTGCACAGTATTATGGGAAATATTTAGTTTGAGTGCTTTCTCCATGAAAATACCTTGGCTAAACAGAGTCAACCTGCCAACTAATCAACACCTTTTTCCTACAGTTTAAATTGTTATGACCATTTAACATTTGAGTTTCTTCCATTTGTGTAATATGAAAAGTTTTGGCAATATGTCATTCTTTTCAGCAATATTTACATTTTTCTTCTTTCTTTTAAAGAGAGCTGGGAAATTCACTTGGTGCTAAAGCAAGCTTAGAAAGTGTTATGCATTTGTTACTCCTGCTAAGTTCCAGTGTGGGCAAGATGGTATATACATTGTAAGTTCCTCTAGAAAATTTCCTCAAGAAACTTGACATGAAAGACTATCTGACCAAGGCTTACCATAGTTTCATGCCAGTAAAGCCAATGCTAAAGCCGTCCTGTTCACTTCTCACTGGCAATGTGCATATTGCACATGAGAAGATATAAAGATCACGTATTAAGTGAAATATGAAGGAATACAGTACATTCATTCTTCACTATCTTCATCAGAACGGAAATGTCAATTTTTTCCATACAACTTGAAAACAATACATTTCACACAATTCTTCAAAACTTAAGTCTTCTAAGTAAAATTAAAAATAAACTGTGAAGCTTTTGTGCAGAGCCTTTGAATTGTTTTTCATTGAATGTGTTATATATGTATAATGCTGCTGCCATTGTGATCATTTAACTGCTTTCAGGGAAATGTTGTACGATGAATCCTCATCACACTGTGTTGTGTGAGCTAACTCATAGATTTGCTCCCTCCATTGTCTTTCACGGTAGGATCTGAAGAGCCTATTTGTGTAGAGGAAAATCACTTAGTTGTCCAGTGAGAAGAGGCTCTTGACTTAAACAAATGTAGTTTATTGCATGCCAGTAAACAGTATACAAGTTACACCAATGTGGTGGGAATTATTACAGAGACAATGAAGAAGACCCAGGTCGTAGATCTTACTGCTTTGAGACCCTAAATGCCTCCTAACATGTCTGAGTGACTTCAAAAAAGTGGTGCTTAAGGCACTTCTCAGCATGAAGCTTTTCAGACCTTCACACTCCCATATGATAGGAATTGGAAATTAGACAGTAATTGGTGTTCCGACCTGAGACTGCATACCAATGCAGTTGACTGTCCTAACTATCCATTGCAATTGACTAGCGCATCTATCAGTTTAGGGCAATAAGTGATAATAAATACTGACCGTGCCAACAACACCCAAGTCCTGTGAATGAATTTAAAAAAAACAATTGAGTGTATTCAAGTCTGAGATTAATTGATTGATTTTGGACTCTAAAGAAAGCAATGGATATGGGGATAGGGTGTAAAAGTGCAATTATGGCAAAATAGTCATAATGTTATTGATCAATAATGCTGGCATGAGGGACCAGATGGCCTACTCGTGCTCCTAATTCTTACATACTTAGAATTGAAAGAACAATTCATCCAAATAAATTCTCTTTAATGTTACGAGAACAATCCTCTACAGTTGGTTCATGCAGCCAAGTAGCATTGCACTTTCTTCAAAACTGGAATCTAGGGCACTGATTTAAAGTTATTTCTTCTGCATAGTTTTTCATTTAAGATCTCAGATTACTCAATCAATAACTGTTCCTCTCAAAAAGCTGGATTTTGTTAAAATTGACTGAATTCACTTTTAACCTGTTTTTATGAAAGGTCGGCACTTAATTTATAAGTACACTTACACTGCCACTCATGGTGCTTTTTTATTTTCTTACAAAGTACTTCAGCAATTTAGCCATAACCTGATCCAATTACTTTGTAAGAAATGAATCACATCTCAGCAGTGGGCTGTACCCTTTGAAATTCTTCTGTCCAAATTATATCAAAGACAAGTGGCATGAGTTTCTATAGGACCTTTCCAGCTGTCATTCAGTGGGGATTACTATGAGGAAGAGGTGAAAACAGGTCCTAAATGAGTATTGTGTTAATAATACATATCTGTTTGGAAGTTTAGTTTAGCATGGTCCCAATTACATATTACCATAATTTAAACTTGTCAAGAGATGCTAAAACATCTGCAGGTTTAACACATAAGGATCTCTGTGAAACAGTAAATGGGGGTTTAGTCACCCATCTCTGTCAAGAATGTGCAGTATCGTGGATGTCACACATTTCAAGATGCCTAGGGACTAAGGCTGGAGATCCGGCTGGCTGTTGCCCAGAGGAGGAAGGATGTTTAAGGGTTAAGGAGATCAACTTTCCTCCTGCGCCCCCACTCTCTTCCATTGGGTCTGCCAAACGTGGGTCTGCTGGGCTGCACCCATTACTCATGTAGACTAAGTAAGATATACACAATCAAATATCCTCCTAGTGACTGCCATAAGATGTCAAATAAGGTACTGGACCACAGCACTTATCCTCCTTAGGGAAAGGGCTCAGAAATGTTCATGAATAAAATGCTGATAGTGTTGAAAAAGTCTAGATAAAGTGACTCCAAGTGTCTCCTGATTTCTTTCAAACATACTGAAGTAAACAAGTAATAAAAGATAAGCATGATATGTTTAAGTAGTGCTCAAAGCCTCTGCAACAACTTGCTAACTTCGAAGCAGCTAACTATTGTTAGGAGAGAACAGTACATGAAGCATTATCCACGAATATCATACATTCTCCTTAACACTGACAGGCACACTAATTGCTAATCATCCCTTTAACAAACATCTGCTTTATTGTTCCCAGGATTGGTGTCAAGTCCTTTACTGACAAGGTACCTTTGCACTAAAGATCAGTTCCCACATCCTCTCATTTGGCAGTAAGTTCCGTACTCTGGTTTAAAGGTCAAATCACTTTGAAAGTTACTGAGAAAAGAGTGTAAGTTAAGTGATATAGTGTCTGTGGGTGGGGTGAAGGGTAGGATGATCATGTGAGTGAGCTAATAGGTTAGCAGTTGAGTGAAGGAGATATACCAGTTGAGAGGGAAGAGGGAGTACAGATCCAGGCCAACAAGTGTAAAGAATCAGCTGCTTGATGGATACTTGGGGTGATGGAGTTTGGGTGCCAGGTAACTGGGTGAAGGAGTCAGGGCACTGGGTTGAATCAAGGCTCCTGGGGTGAATCTGATCTTTTGGAAGATAGGTGGAAGGAGCGGGGGGAGAATCTATTCAGGTCAGATTGGCGGTGGGGTGTTGAGGGGATCGTGAAGAGATTGGGTTCATGGTGAGCTGGGTTAGTGGGTTTCAGGTTGAAGTAGGTAGGAAGGTTATCGGAGGCAATTGGAGTCCCAAGGATTTAGGTTGGGGATATCAGATTTAAGTGGTGGGTTGTCAGGTCCTTTGGGGTTTGGGGGTTATGTTTGAATTCAAGTGGGAGTGGGGAGTATGTTTGTGGGAGCCGTGGTTGAGTCGATGGTGAGTCCTTCCTTGTGGGTGAAATTTAATGCCCTTCTCTGAGCGACTTTAGGTGTGAAGCTAGTGTTTTTTCAACTCTTCCTTGGAGTGAGAAAGTCCAAAGATAGTATTCCAGTACCAATGCCAACTAAGGCCTTTGTGATTCTACTGTCATTGCTCTTTAATGGGGTTGTGCAGTGAGCACAAAAGAAAATTAGATTAGATTACTTACAGTGTGGAAACAGGCCCTTCGGCCCAACAAATCCACACCGACCCGCCGAAGCGCAACCCACCCAGACCCATTCCCTTACATTTACTCCTTCACCTAACACTACGGGCAATTTAGCATGGCCAATTCACCTAACCTGCACATTTTTGGACTGTGGGAGGAAACTGGAGCACCCGGAGGAAACCCATGCAGACACAGGGAGAATGTGCAAACTCCACACAGACAGTCGCCTGTGGCGGGAATCTCTATCAGGTTTGATTGTGTCTCTCAGGTATGGGGACAGGGTTTAGCACTCAGTGCTTTACTGTGCAACCTGGCATGAGAAGGAGTTCAGGGATGGATGTTGCTATTGAAAGCCAATCTGTAGATGCCTGTCACAGACTACATAAGTGCCAGAATAGCAATTAGTATGAAGGGTCTTCACTAAGAGAGGCAATGCAGGGTATTCACTGGATCTCCCGCCAGCTGGCGAGACTCCCAAAGCCTGGATTAACTTCCTCCTTTTATTGGTGGTATTGCTATTTAGCATGTGCTAAACTCATAAAAGATGTCGGTCTCACCTTTCCTTCTTTTGAGGTAAGGAGAATGAATGAAATAATATTCAACCAAAGCTCCTGAGAGATCTGTTAGTTCTAAAATGAAAGTTAATTGAAGTTCTCAATGCTAGTTCTCGGTTGACATGAATTATAGTGTAGGCTACTCATGGAAACAAACTGTGTCAAATTCCTGGGAACTACTGACATTTCTCTGACATAGAGTAGTGCAGATTAGGCAGCATCCGAAGAGCAGGAAAATCAATATTTCAGGCAAAAGCCCTTCATCAGGAATGAGGCAGTAAGCCTCGGGAGGTTGTGGGGGGGGGGGGGGGGGGGGGGGGGTGATGGGCCTGGGGGGAATGTAGCTGAGAGTGCAATAGGTGGATGGAGGTAGTGGTAAAGGTAATAGGTCGGAGGGAAGGGTGGAGTGGTAGGTGGGAAGGAAGATTGATAGGTGGGACAGGTCATGAGGATGGTGCTGAGCTGGAAGGATGGAACTGGGGTAAGGTGGGGGGAGGGGAAATCAGGAAACCCGTGAAGTCCACATTGATGCCATGGGTTTGAAGGGTTCCGAGACATCCTTCCTTCAGGCATCGCATGGTGAGGGAGTGGCGAAGGAGGAGGACCAGGACCTGCATGTCTTCGGCAGAGTGGGAAGGAGAGTTGAAGTGTTTGGCCGCGAGGCAGTGGGGTTGATTGGTGCGGGTGTCCTGGAGATGTTCTCTGAAGCACTCTGTGAGTAGGCTTCCAGTCTCCCCAATGTACAGGAGACCGCATCCAGAGCAATGGATACAGTAAATGATATGTGTGGAAATGCAGGTGAAGCTTTGATCGATGTGGACATGCACTCATAGAGCGCTTCAGAGAACATCACCCACAGCTCCATCGCCACTCCCTTACCACCTGACGCCCACCAATGTAGACTTCACCAGTTTCCTCATTTCTGTTCCCCCCACCTTACTCCATTTCCAACCTTCCAGCTCAGCACCTTCCTCATGACCTGCTCCACCTGTCAATCTTCCTTCCCACCTATCTGCTCCAATTTCCTCTCCGATCTATTACCTTTACCCCACCTCCATCCACCTATTGCACTCTCAGCTACCTTCCCCCCAGGGCCTACCGCTCTCCCATTTATCTCACTCCCCCCCACTCTGAAGCTCCCAGCCTCATGCCTCACGAAGGGCTTTTGCTGGAAATATCGATTTGCCTGCTCTTCAGATGCTGCCTGACCTACTG